>NC_086195.1:108202649-108838331 GCF_035770615.1 Melospiza melodia melodia | reverse complement strand
TGCTGAAGACCAGATGAAAGAAAAAAACCTAAGCTTCTTGACCTAGTTCACCTAGACTTTGTTCTGTGTTTCAACATCTTTATTTCTTCAATCGAGATTCTAGCTCTAACTTGCCACCAGAAAAAAATCCTATTTTCAACTCTCTCTATAAAATGAAAACTGCTGATGATATAAAGCCAAGTGAAAGAAATACTTTTGAGTCTTCCCTTAGGGTGTGGGAGATATGTACTGAAATACCATGACACTATGTATGTCTCAGAGAGAGCAGAATCCCACAGTTATGATGATATTGCTAAAAACAAAAGGGGGATTGGTCCTTAGCCCAAGCCTGAGAGACAACAAGTTTGTTTCCACCCACACTGGTGAGGAGTGGGCTTTTCTGTGGCACATTTATTTTGAGGAGAGATCTCTAGGACAGCACAAAATGATCCTGACACTGAGCTGACAGTTAAATACTATGTGTGGGGGATTCAGTGTCGGCATCCTAACATGCCATGCCTGTGGTTAATTTTGGGCATGACCTAGAAAAGAAAAATAGAGTTATAATAGGATTGCTACTGGACTGTGCTTAGTATGAAAACATAACTTAGTCTGAAGCAGACTCAGGACTAGTATTTATACACTGGGAGTGTTTTTAGCTGCCATCTGATATGAAAGTCTGGAATATTAGGTTTTAGGGGAAAAACATTCTCTCTTTACAGGTGGAGTCCAATTAAGTTCTTCAGAAAGCTCATTTATTTATGTCATTTCTGGGAACAAACTGATCAAATCCCTAAGAAAGTGACTGCTGAGTGCACCCAGAATTCAGCTTTAATATCTCGTGCCAAATTTCCTCTTCAAGTAATCTGTAAAATTAATGTGACTTTTATCAGATAATATATTCCCTTGCATTTGAAATTGTAGTTTGACAGAAACATCCTTAAACAGAAACAATAAAATATTAGAACTTACAGTTAAAAATTATTATAAATTCTTTAGCATTTTGCTGACATTGTATTCCTACTAAACATACCATAATCTTAAAATTGCCTAATCCACCTAACATCTTAATTAGCATATTATGTGGATTCACAGAACATTGCCAAAATAAAAGTAAGGTAGGTAGTACAGCAAAGGACAGGTTGATGAGAATAAAAGGATTATGTTTGATTTTCTACAAATTTAACTTCATTTGTTGCTATAAAAAGCAGTATGGCAAACAACACAATTCACTGTTTAAGTCTCTCTTGATATTTTGAAATAATTATGAAAGGAATCATCGTAAGCATGCTGAACCATTCAGAAGATTTAATATTAATATTGTTTCCATTAAGAATTTGAAATTATTTTCCAAGTGTTCCATGTTTTAAAAAAGAATAGATTTTCTATGTAAAATGATACCAAATTTCATATTCTTTAGAATCTGAAGTAGTTAAAATTGCTTATTCACTCCTGGTACTTCATAAAGACGAGAAACTCAGATGGAAATTCTGGATAAAATTATAAAAAAATTTCAGGAAAAACTTGCTGAAAATGTGAGAAAAGTATTCTCAAGGTTAATTATGTTTAATTCCTTTTGTATTGAAGTGGAAGTGACATGTTTAGAAATGCCATGCTTTATTGTATGGGAAATCTTGTATGTATACCTCATTTACCTGGAGGTAAATAGTTCACAATGACAGAAACTGTATTTCCAATAAGAACAGTAGAATTAAATAGGTAAACTATTTGACATTCTACCCCTTTTGTCTTACAATATTCCAAACATTTTCTCAAAGCACTTTACAAGACTGAAAAAGACTGAGAAAATTAAGAATAGGCTGTATGTGAAATGATTCTGTGCCACAAAACAGATGCTATGATGTACTTGCTTTTCTCTCATATACATGGGTTGCTTTAAGTGTCATTCCAAACTAGTTACACTTTCTGATATCTACCTCTAAAACAGTGCTTGTAAATCCCATAAGCACTTGTTCCTCAACAGGCATCCTCAACATTAGTTTTCTCATTAAAAAACATCTGAGGCATTGACAGCAATTAATTCAGACCTATGTGAGTCTGCAGTTCTGGCATTTTTTCTGTCAGGACTTAATTGGTGATTGTCAAAAGTCATCTTGCGGCATTACCTCCTGTGTGCCACATCTATCTCAGAGATAAATTCATTTGGAGACATCCATTTAAACACTTGGGAAGAAAATATCATGCTCTAAATCCCATCAACTAAACTAATAACAGTAGTAGGTTAGCATATGGAATATTTTTCCCATATGGGTTCATATGGATTTATGGAAATGAGAATACATATATAATGCTATAGTAGTCTTAGATACAGTTGTGTGACACATGAAAGGAAATGGATGCATGAAATTTCTCCATGAAATTTCTTCAAGATTGAAACATTCCCTATCTCATACTTTTTTTTTCTTATTTCTTAAAAAATAAAATGGAAATTGATGATATTGTTGAATAGAATTTTTCTGAAACTTTAAATTTTGTGTAATCTTGATATTTTGAGTGCTCGTTTAAATTTTGGTGGAAAAATAAAGTAAAAATATGAATCCTGAAATTTGGGGAAAAAGAATCACTGACTCAAGTCCTTTATGGTGCTCATCACAATAATTGACAAGCATACTGATGTGGCAGTCCATATCTTTGAAACAACACAATTGAGGGTAGAAGAATGATAACTGAGCTTGAGTAGACAACTACGTAAAACAAAGGCTGTAGCTGTCCTCTAACTCTGAGCCCAAGTGTGAATGTCTTCATGATACTTGGCTGTGGGTTTCTTCCAGGGCACAGGTACGTATAATTGAGGGAGCAGGTTAGTCCTGAGTGTCTGCAGGAGGGGAAAGCTGAGCCGTGGACCAATGCCTCCTGGAACAGTGTTAGAGGGCTACACAGGAGGGAATATAAATTGATACAGCCTTGCCCATACAAGACAGTAGTAGTGGTTTTGAGAGTAATAGTTGAAAAGGACCAAAATGATCCAGGGACTGTGCTATTCATGCTGAATACACCTATACTAGTCAAAAAAAAACCAGATTAAAAGTGGTCCTGTGACCTTAAAAATAAGTTGCAGGGCACATTTTGTTTCCGTCTCTGTCAAACAGGGTGGCCATATCCAAATTATCTACTGAGAATAATCTCAATTACATGCAGAGTTTGTCTTACCTGAGCATTTGTTCAAGACCACAAGTTAGGACAGGCTAAAACAGGATCAAGGACAATGGTAATAATTGAACAGTATGAAAATTTCATACCGGTGCCAAAAGCAATCTGTTCCCATTTAGTTTGCAAATACATCCATAGAAACAAGGGCAAACCTCAGTGGCTGGATGATTAATTTTTTCCAAGTTGAACTGAATCTTCTATGACCGTCCACATTTATACAACAATAGAGCCCTAAACCCTTCCACACAATTTCAGTCCTGTACTCTCAGGTGATCTATAATAAAGCCAGGCTGATTCTATCTAAACTGGCTGGCATAACAGGGAGATCAGATGGACCCGCTTTAGTTAAGTATATACAAAACCAGTTTTTAAAACTCTCCATCTTTGACCTGGCCCACAGCAGGATCAGATGTACTCAATCATTGTGTCTGGAAGTCATCTAACAGGATGTGGATAGCAAAATTTGAGCCAGGTATTTTAAATTTTTTGTACACAATATAAATTAATAGACACTGTGGGCTCACATCCCTGTTAGAATGATGTGTATTTGCTTGTTTATCTGTACCTGTTTGGTCAGATGAATCTCAACTTCCCAAAAATGGATGCAATAAATTATTCTGGTGTGGCAGAGTGCCTACCCTAACTTTCTAAATTGTCTTTGTAGACCACCTTTGAGTATAAAGGATCATTATAAAGTCATAGACACCTGCAGTAACAATATTTTTGTTATTATTTTATAAAGAAGCTATTGGGAATGATATCTGAATCTCTAGCAAAAGCTAATTGTTTTATTGAATTCATTGCATCTGTATGTTGGGTATCCCTGATACTGTGAAACCAGGTAAAAATTACAGTAAACCTCATAATTGTTGAAAGGATTCATTAATGAACAGGTTGCATACTTCCCATGAATACTGTTCTTATATCATTCTAAACTAGTTTCAGGAATTTCAGGAAGGGTTTTCTTGAATAAAGGTGCCAGGCCAGGCATCTTGTCATCTTACAGCTTTTATGCTGTTTTAATACCTTCTGATGTATTTTCATGGGCTACATTATAGTATGTAGTCATTAGGTAAATGACAAATAAACAAAACAAACTTGTTTTACAGAAAATATTCTTGATTTTGTCTCCATTCTCCATATTTTGTTCAGAGTTATTTCAGATTCAGGGTACTTGGAAATACATCTACATTTCTATTCAATTTAATTTTCCAACAGAAGACTGCAGGATTGCAAATAATAGGCTGTCAGTTTCTTCATTATCACCTGCGTATCCCTTCCTTCTCTGCAGTTATTTTACTTGTGGGTCATTTTATCTGAATTTGAGTGAGAGCAAAAGGGCTAACTTCTCCTGCCAAGAAACAAATTAGCTTTTTACGTTGTTTAATAACTGCATCCAGTTCCAAATGCCACCAAACAGCTATTAAACAGCAAGCCCCTTGAACAAAAACTCAATGGTGCATAACACAGTTGATTAGATGTACTCTTTTCTGAAAGGGCCATTATTCTTGGTAGGCATATTTCATTACTGTTAATCTGAGTTTAAATCTATGCACCCATAACATAATAACTCCATCTGAATTGTCTAATGTTATCTAGCTAATCTTTGGATGTCTTTTAATATTTGTGGGAGAGATTTTTGGGACTGAACAAAGTATCTAATGTTCTCTGATGCTGTTTCTTCAAACTGAGATCAATTGTATCTAAGAAGAAAAAGATTTTGCTATTTTACTGCTTACTTTATTTTTCTCTTCAGTTGAAACAAAGCAGTATTCTCAGCAGTTTCCAAGCAAACACATCATTTCCAATTACTGCTTGGTACTGGTTTCTGTGCCTGGGTTACTAAATGCCTTTCTTTCTAGTCAATTTTCTCTATTTGCTGAGAGTAAAATAGGTGCATTACCATGAGGATGAGTGTGGTTTGTCTATATGTATCAATAAGTAATATCAATAAAATATGCTTTCAAAACCGATATTAGAGCAGGTGATACGTTGCACAGCTGAAAATAATAAGGTTCCTAAATTGTGAAGGAGGATTTGCTAGTTTTACTGGAATCTTGATTTAGATGTGTTTCCTGATTTAATAGAGAGCAAATTTAAAAAGATATCTGCAGGTGATTTTATTCAACCAACCAATAGTAGTCCTTCTATTTTATACCTCCTTAAGACACTCTTATTAGCAATTAAAAATTTAAACATCATTATAAAGTAATCACATAAAGATTTCTTTAAAAAGTAATTTGACATTAATGTGAAATTTACTACATTGTGCTCATATTTAATCTTTGATAAATGAATTTAGAACCTTATAAACGTAAATCTTCTGTGTAATAATTACCTTGGAAAATAATGTCCTAAGAGATAAGAAAGGTACACTTCAGCATTGCAAGGTTTTCTTTAGCTCTTATTATAGTGTAGAATTTGCTCAGTATATGATTTTTAGAAGAGCTGCATACACATGCCAAGATTGATGTGGCTGGTTTCATAGTACATACTTTCCTTCTTTGCATTTCCTTCAGCCTCAAAAAAAATATCAAATTCAGAATGTCAGTTGAGTGCTTGTTTTGAATGTGAATATTGTGGTTTTTTACTACTCTGGAAACCTCTGATGGCTCATTGGCCAAAAAGGCCAGCATGCATTGAGCAATGAAATCTGAATATTCATGAAGATGGGAAAATATCGCTAATAAAGGAATGCAATTTAAAGTGGCATCTTAGCCACACGTTTTCATTGTATTGAAATCAATGATGATGATGATGATGAGGATGATGATGAATTTGACAACAGGGTTGAGTGCCTGTGGGTGAAGGTCGGGGGAAGGACATCAGGGTGGAAGTGTTGGTAGGTGTCTGTTACAGACGTCTTCCCCAGGTGAACAGGCAGATGATAAGTTCTACAGGTGCCCAGCAGAATTGTCACTATCACCAGCTCTTGTACTCATGGGGGTTTCCGTCTGCCAGATGCCCAATGGAATTACAGCACAGCAGAGAGCAGTGTAGGAGTTGCCTGGAGTGTGTGAAAAAGAATTTTCTGATGTAACTGGTAAGTGAGCCTACTTACCAGTAGCGCCTGACTAGACCTGTTTAACACCAGACAAGAGCTCAACAGTGGTCAGAGGGTGATCACTGGGGCTGCAATAAACACTAGATTACTTACTTGAGCTTGCTGTCTCTTGCTTGTTTGAACAAGGGAAATAATCCATAATTTTATGAAAAAAACCCCAAACACCTGTATATTACAAAGAAAATATGAATCCACAGTCTCTGGTTTATAGTTCATTAGACCATTAGGGCTGCAAAAGGAACATTAGCTCTTTTGGAAGCTTAATGAGAAACAGGAAGAAGATCAAGTATATCTATTAAAATATATTAATATCAAAGCTGTGCACTCTTGTCATTCAAAGGATGATGTTTTTGGGGAATAATGACCATAACAGAGCTATCATTTTGTACTTCGAAATGCATTTTGTTAAACATACTGACTTGGACAATTTTACTGACATTTGCATGGAATGTTGCTTCCATTGCAACAATTTTATATGTGGTATATAAAAAAGAATATTAGAAAAACAGGTACATAGTTAATAATAGTTAATAACAATAAGTCCATAATAAGTCCATACGTGTTTTCCTATGCTTTAAACCCAGTTCTATAAGAATGGAAAGTCTGAGACCTAGATGGCTAGCCAGGTCCCAGGGAGGAGGAGGTTTAGAATTGAATCAGAGTAAGCTGACCTTTCAGAAAACCTCTAAAATATGTAAGGAGAAGGCTAGAACCTAGCACTTTGAGCATTTACAACAGTTTTTGACACGTATCTCAGGGAATATGTTGCAATAAGTGATATGCAAATATTAATAGTTTCTGCTAAGGGATGGATGGAGCAAAAACCAGGGAATTGCTGGTGGTGACTCTTTAGTGAATTCAAGTATTGTAAGACTCTGAAGGATGATCTTTCTGTATTCTAAGCTAGAATAGTTTTCTAGGAACACAGTAAAACTTTGTCAAGACTCTGATTCCCGATTAAGTATTTATGTGAAGTGCTTTTACCTTATGTGTTTTTCCTAGAATAAATGTTATTTGACAGACACCAAGGACCCAAAGTTGTCATGTCAATTGTTTCCTATGTGAGAGTACTCAAAGATAATATATATCCAATTTTCAGAGCTCTCCTTAGTGTACAGAATGAAGTTCAGAAGAAGACTTAAAGGTGCAGCAAGGCAGCAAAATGACAATATAATATTTCTCAGGGATTTACACGTTTTATGTTACTAAACAAAAACCAAACAAATACAATAGAACAAATTAACTGCAAAATATGACTTGTACAATTATTCTAAGCACATAAACAGCCTTTTCTGTATACTTTCAAGTTCTATGAAACTAGGGCTTCTCAGAATAGGTTGCATTTAATATCTCAACCCATGCAAGTTTATGATGCAATGGTTAGGCTACTTGTGTGAATCTCCACACAAGATGAGGGGCACATTTCAGTCTTATCAGAGCCTTAAGAGAGTGTTTCAACGACTAATTTATTTTTCATTTTCTTATAAACTGGATTCTTACCTACTCTACAAGTACATATTTTTTTTGTCTCCCAATGTATTTAGAAGTATTTATTCTGAGGACATGGGTAGATGAAGGCTTTTATCTTCTTGCCTCTGTCTATTGCATAAGATGTAAGTAGATCACGTGGAGGTCTATCTTCTCTTATCTGAGTCCCCAGTATATTTCACTTACTATTACATAACAATTATGTTACTACCAAGAACACTGGAAAGACATAAGGAAATTATTTTTGTTGAAATCCTTGCAGTCACTAAAACAAACAAACAAACAAATAAATAAATAAATTTTAGAAAGTTCAAGAGAATGAGAAGGGAATCACAAACACAGCAAGCTGGCCAAGATCACATCTTAGGACAATGGCAAAATGTTACGTAGGAAAGGGATTTGCAGAATCTTATACTGACTGTGAAATAAATGGACGAAACAAGATGATTTGTCCTCATGATACTGCACATAGTATCAGAAGATGCTGAAGGACTCACTGCTTCTAAACACTGATTCTACACCCATTGATACCCTTCTGTTTGCATTAATTCTTTTCTCTTACTTTTATTTTATAAGAGCCATTGCTGTCTCTTGTAGAACATGAGTTACTGAATAGTCTTGGAAAGAACAGATTTTTATTCAATCCATATAATACATTAGTTGATTTTCTCATACTGCTTGTCAATAAGTTCTAATTTGAAATGCTAAGAGGAGAACGCAATATAAAAAGGTTTTCAATGGAAGGACAAAACTTCTTCCAAATTACTGTAGTATAACCAAAAACCTAGCCTTGGGTGTTACCAGGGGGTCAAACAGGACACACAGACCAGGCTCTCTCAGTCTCTGTATTTTTCAACTATCAGACTGCAAACATGTAGGTTTTGCACTTGTCAGTACTATGCAGGCACTGGGGTTTATCTCACATAATGAGAATGAGTGGCCTGCTCCATACAGTTTAGGAAATAAAGGACAGAAGGCCAGAAATAGAAAAAAAAATTCGTTTTGTAACTGCTAAAAGAAAAAGGAACAAAATTTCAAAATCCAAATAATCTAATGAATTTAGAACTATTTTTAGCTGCATAGATTTTTGGCAGAAGAAAATGAGCCAACCAGCCAAGCCCTTGTTGCATCAGTTAAAAAGAATACAAGCTGTCCTCCAACACACACTAGTCCTGAGACAGTGACAGGTCCCGGCACTCTGGTGTGACTATGAGGTGCCTCGAAGGCCAGCAGCTCACCCTGGGAGATATAAAATGGACTTGTGGCTTTGGTCTGGGGGTTAGAAAGCAGGTGTAGATGTCACCATTGACACCAATAGTAACCATTTATGCTTAAGGCAGATAGAAAGAGTCAAAAATTATGGTAGAGGGTGTTTAAAATCTTTTATAGTAGTCAGACTTCTTGATGTCCTTAAGCTTGCAAACATTGAGTAGGTCAAGTGACACTGTACTGTACACTGCTACACTGCTAATTGGAGTGTACAGAATTAATAATATGTACACAAATGATATGCATGCTTTAGAATGGCATAAATAAATCTCCAGGCCACTACTGACTTACTCATAGGATTTAAACATTTAAAGTATCTACTACAGGACAAAAAACTCATAAAAACTGTCATGATTGCTCTCAAAAATAGAAAAAAGTTGAATTACTGTAATAAGAAAAATAGAGACCAAAACAAGAGTTAGGAAGTAAAAGTTAAGTATAACTTTTGAAGCAAAAGTTATACTTACTTTTGAAGCAAAAACCCAGAAAGAATTGAAAATGTTAGAACAATGATTTCAATACATCTGAGACAACGTCAGAATTGAGATGATAAAGACAACTTTTTTAAAGCATGCTTAACATTTCTATTCCTCTCTCTCAGATATTAAGTCTTAAGTATTTTTCCCAATAGTTTTTATTTGGAATTCTATATTAAAATTTATATTATCTTGTCAATTTTCTAAACTTTTCTGAAAAAAATGGCATGCTGTTGTGCTAACTGATTCTGTAGGGTGTCTATCAGTATATGCTATTTAGGCATCCTTATAAATTTCTGCTTTTCTAAGTCCTTAGTGCATTCAGAAAGCAGATTCATAAAAATATTCTATTAAAATGGTGTTACCAATTTCAGTCTCATATCAGTATACTCCAGTGGTATTCACTACTTTGAATGTTGCTGGAGAATAAACAAGCAATTTTTTTCTGGCAGTTTAAAATTACTTTGCTAACTTCAGAACCATCAGACTGATTTTTTATTGTACTATTTCTATATGTATATCATGAAATGACTTTGCAACTGTCTTTTATATGGCAGTGAGAAGAATAAAAAAGTAATGATATTTATGAGTTAATGTTTTCTGTTATTCTTCTTGTTCTGTAGCAATTGCTCTCCTGTTAGGAACAGAAGATAAAATATAAATATAAGTTATGCACAAGTAATAAAATTTACATATTTCACTGCATTTTGAAATACTGGAATAATTTCTATATTGGGAAAATAATGCTCTTTGTAAAATCCTACTGGTAAAGTGCAAAACTGCAAAGAGCTGCCAGTGCTGATGGCATTGACCTTGTCCCCATTCACACTTAGATATTCTCCTTATACTTGTCATTAAGGACAAATATTTGTCACACAATATTCAAAGTACCTCTTTTAATGTGAATTATTACCACATGATGTACCTATGTATAGCTTTACTCTGGTCTTTGGTAGAAGTGTGAAAGAGATCCTGAGCACCATTTCTCATTAAAGGCATCAAATTTTTACTTTCTGAAGCAGAAAATTTTTGTGTGTGTGTGTGTGACCATAGATTCCAACTGGATCACTTCTATTTACAACTCATTCTCCAACTTCAGGGGTGTTATTGCACGGATTACAGGCAATACCAACATAATCCTTGAATGAATGGTATTCATCTCAACCTGTTGTGTATATTGAGCCATAGCTGCTTAGTTCTATACCATGCTGAGTAAAAAGACCTTAATGCATCATTTATCTCACAGGATGGAAACAATTAATTCCTATTAAGAAAAGTTTTTGTGATTTTCAAAAAAATAATAAAATTTTACCACTGTTACAACAATAATCAAAATTCTTGAAATGTAATACAAGATGCATTCTGAAAACTACACAGTTCCAAAAGAGAAAAAAGTGTTTGCATCTTGGCTTGAATAAATTATAGGATTGAATGGAACAAAAGAAAAGATCAGTTAATTTATATTTCAGCTTACTTATATTTGGCATTGATGACCTAGGATTAAAGTTCTAGATGAGTTTTTAATCAGGCATTTAGACAAACCTGCAAATACATTGGGACTTGTGTGTATCAAGTACTGTTTTCTTTTTCTTTCTAATGGAAATGAAATTGGAGAAAGGATATTTTTATATGATATGAGAGAAAATATAGTTATTCCAAATAATGCAAAAAATCTTGTCTGAAATCCTGTGATTTGCCAGGTTATATGGCTATTTGAAAAATTTACTCTTTAAATATGTATATTTGTGATTGAATTCAGATATGTTTTCATCTATGCAAACAAATCATCTTGAGTACGTCTTTTATCAGAGATTTTCTATTTTTATTCTTCAAACACATTAACCATGACTCATATATTAAAAAAAAAAAAAAAGAAAAAAGTGATGAACAACTGATAAGGTGTTAAAAAGGCTTGATAGGCTCAGGTTGTCAACTGGGCCAAAGACAACAATTCTTTCTAAAAGTTGCTGTGCCAGTCTGGGCACAATCCTTAGCAATGAGCTCTAGGATGACTCTGCTTGAGCTGGAAGGATGGAGCAGATGAGCAAATTGCCAGGGCCACTGTGGTCCCTTCCAACCTGACCCATTTTGTGATTTCGTGATTTAGATATAAGGGAAAGCAGAATGTGCAATTGGCAAAGGACAAAACTGATATTATTTTAATCTATGTAGAAATTAGGGTAGGCTTTGCTAGCTGTAATGTTTTAAAGGTAAAAGATTTAACACACAAATATACTGTGTTTACTGAGGTAAAACAAGGAACATGGAGACAGAAATTGCAGATGTTTAAAAAAAATCAAACCACAAAACCTTATATACAACCAGGCATTGTTTAGCACATTTGAACAGAATATTACTAAACTAAAGTAAAAGTTCCTAAATCCTTTAATTTCTATTCAGTTGTTCAGCTCTATCCCTAAAATTGTCTGTTCAAAGCACTAAATTCAGATTGCATACTCAAAATACTTAGGTAAAACTTCGCACTGCTAGGAGTCTGAAAACAAATAAACAATGCTGATTTCATCTATGCAAAGGATATTGATTTGGTCCCAACTAATCACTAAATTTTTGTTTTCATAGTTGAAAGAGATATCCAGACAAAAAATTAGAAAATTTACAGAATATAGGACTAAATTGTATAATGTTTACCCAAAAGACCGTATTGTAGAGAAATTAATACCTAGCCCAGTGAAGATTACCATCTGGAGTTCAAACTCCTAAGTTACCATTCTTGGAAAAATAACTTTTTCTTTTGTTTTCCTTTGCACATATAGATTGTGGGGGAATGGAATGTAAGAGAAAGATGGTGCAGAAGGCAACCTCACCTCTGAGGAGTTGCAGCTGCACTAATTACCAAAGATTAGGAACAGGCCTGCCCTTAACAGGCCTCAGCTGTGTCCAAAGGATGAGTGCTATAAAAGAATGTGTTAGCTGGCTAAGAACAGAGCTGGAATTTTTTGGTTGTGTTGTGAAGAAAGTGTCAGTGCTGTGAGGAGCTGTCCATGAGAGCTCGCCAGGAAGGTATGGAACTTTTGCAATAAGATCACAACAATAGATGGCCTCGTATACACAGATCCTATAATGCAAGACTCCAAGATGCTGAAAGTTAATGCAAGTTCATTATGTTACTATTAAGTGAGAACAGATAAAAAATTTCCATTATAAAGATAAAACCCAATAAAATAAACTTACTTATTCTCAGGTCTTTTCACATAGTCTCCAATTTAATTTCAATGGAATATGAAATTATCTTCTTAATTATCTCAGAAGGGAAATTAGAATTTTTACTAACAGTCAATGGAGCTAGGAGGAGTCACAACACTCTGTTAAGTTGTCAGTGGTATTGTTTATGGAATAATAACCTTGGGATTGTTTCTCTGAATTTTTCATCACTAAATAGTAAAGCAATTTGTAACTTGTTGTATTTTATACAGTAACAAATCTCTTCTTAAGAAATATTTGCCTTTGTGTCATGCATATCTATTAATATTGTATTTATCTTTTATCTGTTTTGTCTAAATCGCTTCTAAAGAAAACAATCTATGCAAACACCTCACACTGTCAAAGAGAGGGAATGTTACCATTTAACCCCAGTAGGCAACTCAGCCCCACAGAGCTGCTCACTCACTCTCGCCTGGTGGGATAGAGAGAAAATTGGAAAGGTAAAAGTAAGTAAACTTGTGGGTTGAGATAAAGACATTAGGTGAAACAAAAACCACATGCACAAAGCAAAACAAGGAATTCGTTCACCATTCCCACAGGCAGGCAAGTGTTCTCCCAGACAGCAGGGCTCCATCATGAATAGCAGTTACTTGGAATGACAAATGTCATCATCCAAAATGTTCCATCCTTTCTCTTCTTCCCCTTAGGATTTATGGCTTACTCCAGTTTCTGTTGCTTTCAAATATGTTAAGATATGAACAGGGTGAAATACTCATTCATTGCTGTCATATTTAACTGTGAGAATTTTATATTTTTTTCTAGAAGTAGCCAATGTATCCATTTAAGGCATTCCTTTGTAATTTGCTTATGTCAAGGAATGAACCAGAGATAGAACCTGGGAAAAAAATCAACTACCAGTTGTGAAATCTAGACTAATTTGAGTCACTTAGGCCTTCTCTCTATATCAAAAGGTTTGCATTTTTTTGGGTTGTTTTTGTTTGTTTTTCTGCACTGTTGAAATAACAGCGTATGTGGTTACAGAGATACACCACAAAAATATTTTACAAGTCATACCGAAAATATGTATTGTGTTTCAGAACATACTGCAAAAGAAAAGTAAAACTGATTTTTAGAATTGTGTAGGAAACAAAAAGTTAATTCATGGACATTTTTCTATCCTTTGCTTTATTAAGGTAATTTTTTTTGGTTGGTCTCAAGCAGATCTGACTCACCATTCTACCTATCACATTCACTTAAATTCATGAATATAGATGGTTTAAATAATATTGGTTATAATATTATGACGCTTGTCTTTCTATTTTTTTAAATGACTACTGTAGACCAAAACAATTTCTGTTGAAAGTTAAATGTCATACTATCATGCCCTTATCAGGCCTCCAATGAATAAGAAGAAACACAGTAGGTTAAGATTAGGTGATGGGAAGAAATTCTTTACTGCGAGGTGTGTGAGACATCGGAACAGGTTGGTGAGTGTTCCATCCATGGAAGTGTTTAAGGGCAGATTCGTTGGGTTTTTGAGCAACCTGGTCTAGAAGAAGGTGTCCCTGCTCATGGCAGGGGGGTTGGAACTCAATGACCTTTAAAGGCCCTTCCAAACCAAACCATTCCACATTTCTGTTCTATGAAGTAAAATGTAGATGGTGCTATATCACGAAAGTCTTATGGTTACATGAACTCTGTGTATTATCCCTTGAACTATACAGCTGTACGAGCCAAAAATTTACAGATCATTATTTATAAATAATTTATTGTTAATATAATAATTTTTGCTGCCCTTTAAGTTTTTTTCTCCAGGAAAATCCAAACATTCATGAAAACAAAATGCCAATTCCGAGGTTGTAGCAACTCTATTAGATTTCTTGGACATAATATAATTATGCAGCCATATTATAAATCTGACATGAAGCTTCAAGGGATTGCTGTCTGTTTCCACCCTGTAGGTAAAAATATGCAAAACAAGGTATTTTTCTGAAAAGCTGTAGTTGCTCACTTTGAGAAAACAAGACTACTTTCAAATGGCTTCTTAGACTTTTCACGCTTGAAACATCTTCTCCCCTTTTTTAAAGATGAAGTAAAATGCTACTTGAAGCTTTATTTATTTTTTTATATGAATGTGTGTTTTCTTAAACAAGAGAGAACCCTATGTTGTACTACTTTAATGTCATAGGATGAGAACTTTTTAAATAGCTCTGTTTTCAGGTCTTGTTAAATAAAAAATGTTAAAATTGAGATGCAAAATCACAAACAGATTTTAAAAAGAACATCAGTGTTTACTTCCATTTATCCTCTTTTTCACATGAGCACTGAAAACAGATTTCTACGTAATAATTTTTAAAACGCATTTCCTTGTAATCACTAAGATGCACCAAACTGCAAATTTAGGACACCAAATTCAACCTCTAATTCACTTTCCATTTGATAAAACATACACTGATAATAAGCTCACCTTTTTGACAGTGTTTGTATTAATACTAGTACCATTTGTTATTCAAGAAAACATTTTTTTCTATATGTGTGAAAGAGCTAAATATTCTTATTGGAATCAGACTAATGCCCAAGATTATGCAATAAATTTAAATAATATTTGAAACAAGATGCTGTCTCAAATTTATTAAAATTATTTGTACCTTTGTAACCAAAAACTTTTAATGATGCTACATAGATATATTGCGGTATTGCTTGCTGCCCAATTATCATATTTTGCAGAATAAATGCCACCTTGTACAATATTAGCAGATTTCTGGGGGGAAGAATAATCTCTGCTAAGGTTTGTGCCTGTTTTTATATTATCTTTGTCCTTGGAAATGCTTCTCCTGATTAGCTGCTATACCAGCTGTTAACTGCTGGTAACAGATTTTGAGACGCAATTGCTTAAGAAGGGAACTAATAGTTAATTAACTTATGTGCTTGTTAAGTATCTGAATGTTCTTTTATATTGACGTTTATTAGCGCCAACCTTTAATCTTAGACTAAAAAAATAAGGTAACTACATTTGTTTGTGCAGCAGAGGACGTGATGAGTATTCTGGAACCATGAGAATTTTTTAGGATATTGAAAGGTCAATGAAGAAAACTTCAACCAAAATTACTTTTTAGTAGGTCATTTCATAAAACAAAGAAAAGATAATAACAAAGGCTGCTTTAAAAAATTTTAGTATTTAAATATTAGTTGCCTAACCGTTGGAATAGGTTCCTCACAAGAACATAAGTATGAGAAGTGGCATACTGGCAAATAGTTTCCATTTTGTTTGGAAATCCAAAAGCAAAGTAAGAAGGAAAATATGTATCTTAAACCCTGTCCTCTTTGGATTAAGTATTTTGCACACTGAAAATTTTGCATCTTCCACTTGTCATTACAGCTTGTAACCTTCCACAGCTAAATAATAGACTTTTAAAGAAAATTTGGCAGTAGTCGCTCTTTTTGTTATAAACAAAATCTTCCAATATATTAAATAGAACAACCCGTGTATAGGTATTTAAGAATTTGTTGCAAACCTAGTTAACATTTTAGTGATAATAAAACCAGTTATACTAGTCCAGGTACAATAACAGTAACAGCCATAACTTCTATTAATAAGGTCTTCATAAAGATCTTGAGAATGTTACACAGGACAAACTACTGTATCTTATTCTCTCTGCCATTAGGCTGACCCTTGAAAAGACTCCCTCCATCTTAATTAGGGTCAGTGCAGACTGTCTTCCTCAGGAAAAGAGACGGGTTAACACAGCAGGTCATCAAGTGTTCAAAGGAGGAGTTCTGTACTGGTCCTGGGGACCTATTCCACTGCAGTCGTACATCTGTGTGGATGATATGTCATGGCTTTATTAAAACAACCTGATTGTTTTCAACTGCTGGCTAAACTTTGCAAGGAACAACCTTCCTCACTCTCCTCTGGCACAACATGTCTTTTCTTAGGCCAAAACTGCTGGGCTTTTATAATATCAAGATACAGTTTAAAATGGTTTGCGCAACAGGAATAGATTAGGCCTCTCTTAGTCCAGGACTAGTTAGGCAAGTACTGGAACACTGCACTGCCCAATGATTGTACCTTTTGGGTTTTGCCATATTTTCACATCTGGAGCCATGTGATGGACATATGGAGCCAGTAACTCTGGGTTAGGCTGAGAAATGAGTGTGAGGAGTTCCATCCGCACTGCAGGAAGTTTTTCTGCTTGGTCTGAAGCAGCTCTGGACTGTGTTGGAGAAGACAAGATGGCATACAGAAAAAGCGAGAGAACAAGGGCTGTAATTAATGCTTACGACTTTCCTCTGGGCCATCTGGAGTTTGCATTCAGCTTCGAGGGCTGATTAAGTATTTGAAATGTAAAGCACATAAATAGAAACCCTGGTTTTAAGTCGCCTCACAGAGAGGAGAAATAAACCAAGAACATTCCTTGTACTGGATGAATGTCCTAAGCATTAAATCCTTATTTAAAGGACATTGGTAACTCTTCTGGCCTCCTTTTTCAGGAAAATAATAGTACAGTTTTGGGGGGGTTTAATTTTACTTATCCAATAAATGTATTCTGTGAGCACCCTCTTGCTCGTGCTCCTTCCAAACCTCTGACCATCAAAGTGAAAAAAGTTAAAAAGGGAATAAAGAGCTTTGGGGATTCTTGTGGAAGACACGCTTGGTCTGGAAAGCCGTAAATGATAACTGTCAATTTCAGAGTGCCTTTCAACATAGAAATAAGCAGAATTTTGATTATGTGAAGAATCTGAACTTCACTAGGGTGCATGTTCTTAATAAGTCTTGAAAGTCAGAGTACAGACTTAGTTATCTATACGTCACCTAAATTAGTCTCTGGAAATTTTTTAAAATGAGCATTGAAATGTTAAGCCTAGGTATGGTTGAATATTTTTGAATGGCTGTGTTGCTGGTTCTGAGGTCTCAACTAGGAAAACAATTTTTTTTTTTTGAAAGAGTTATTTTATCCTTGTTCCTTGAAAGTAAAGACTACTGTGGATGCCATTAAGGGCATACTATTCTACAGTGTTGTATAGACCAAAAATGATTACTATTAAATAAAAAATAAAATTGACTAATGTAAATATATCTAGTGTTTAATACCAAATTTTCTGCACCATTTCAGGGCTATATGCATTTTCATTTAAGGGATATGGTGATAATGCAGGTCCTTTCAGAGCCTTGCAGTTTGTGTACTTAAGTAATACATTGTCTCTGATACTCAGGACCCAAAATTTTCACAATACTAAACCTTGATGGTCGCTAAAGAAGTCCACAATATATATATTCTTTTTTTTTTTTCCTTTCTTTTCCTTAGAGCATTCATTTATTAAAAAATAAAATCTCAACTTCTATTTTCATGGGTAAATTAACTGTTTTCTAAGTTAATGAGGCTCAATTGTAGGAAGGATTAAAATGTGCGTTCCATAAAAAACTCAAAATATAATAAAGCATTTTTTTCTAGCCAGTTTATTATTTTATGTAGTACTCTCACACACTTCATTCCATCATCCTAGAATTTACATGGGAAAAGTTGGTTCTTGTTGATGCTCTTAAGACCTCTCATTCTGCACATTTTATAATATACCCTTTGAAACATCTGGGGTTCTTCTGTATCCTTTTCGGAGCTAAGGGGAGAAGAACTTCACAGTGCTGTAGTATATCTATGTATATAGTGTAATGAATATACGTTCCTTAATTCCTTTCTAATAACTCTTTATGCTGCAGCTGGGGGTTTGTGTTTTACGTCTGCCAAGCACTGGGCTGGTATTTTTATGAAACTCTGTCTTGATTCTGAGTACTAATGGTCATTACCAAGCCCATATTTTAACATATGAAGGTGGAATAATTTCTCTCTGCGTGCTGCATTTTGCAATGATTTACTGTTAACTTCATCTTCTATGTTATTGCCCCCTAGTATATTTTAACATCCTTCATAATCTGCTGTGTCCTTAGTACCTTGATCAACTCTATATTAGCAGTCAACTTTTCATTTTTTATTCATCTTTCCAAATATTTTATATATACAGAAATATATATCATATGTATACACACGCATGCACACACACACATATAAATTCATGTATATGTACACAGCTATTTATATATGTGTGCATTTATATGTGTATATTAAAATAGCATAGAAGACAATGAACCTTTTACCCAGATCCTCCTTTTTCATTTTTCAGCCAACAGTGCTATAAAGGAGGGGTGGCTCTTGCCCCGTTTGACCACGGTCCTCATTCTCAGCTGGTGTTAAAGGCACTTACTCAGGGAGTGCAATCTATGACTGCATAATGCCAGGTGAGGCCCTGCTCCTGGGTGACACCCAAGCAGAGATGTTGCAAATAATTCAGCTTCGAAAAATCTCTGCCAAGGTCTGATTGTGCCATCCAAAGCCAAAGTGACACCACAGCCTGGTTCAGCATGCCTCAGAATATTACGTAGTATGGATTTATCCTTTGATAACTCTAACTACTTTTACAGTGACTTTGAATGCTGCAATTTGCTACTGACTGTTCCCCTCATAAAAAATTGATCTGTAGAATCACAGAATAATTGACGTTGGAAAAGACCTTCAAGGTCATTAAGTCTGATCTTTGACCAAACACCAACATGTCAACTAAACTTTATCCCCAATGGCCACGTTCAGCTGTTTCTTGAATGCTTCCTAGGATCATGACTCTGCCACTTTCCTCAGCAACCCATTCCAGTGCTTAACCACTGCTTCAGTGAAGAAATTCTTCCTGATGTCCAACCTGATACTCCTTGTATACAGCTTGAGGCTGTGGCCTCTTGTTCCATTGGTGATTTCTTGGGACAAGAGGCTGCCCCCCACCTTGCTACAACATCCTTTCGGGAAGTTGTAGAGGTTGATAACAGCTCCCCTGAGCCTCTCCTCCTCCAGACTAAACACCCTCAGTTCTCTCAGCTGTTCCTCATCAGATTTACTCTTGCAGACCATTCACCAGTCCTTCTCTGGAACTCCAGCACCTCAATGTCTTTATTGAAGTGAGGAACCTGGAACTGGACATGGGACTCAGGGAGGTGACCTCACCAGTGTTGAGTACAGTCCCAAATCAGGCATTCTTCTGTTTTTCTAGTTTCACTTAAAATAATAAACCATTTCTGTGATACAAAGAATAGTAAGTGGAGGAAATCAGGAAATTAGCTTCAAAATAATATTTCTGGAACTAATATTCATAGATGTTTGCACAACAGGCAGCGCTGAGTTCAGTGCCCAACAGCTGCACTGGCTGCCAACACAAAACAAAGACAGATTATATATTGTTGTGTGATTCTTGGTAAAAATATTCTCCTGGGAAGAGTAACAGCTTGATTCTTCCCCTGTGTCAATTTTTGCCAGCCTCCAAAAAAACCCCCTTGGCAGTTAAAAGACTAGCCTTGTACATACCAAATATTCTTCTGCCTTTTTTTCTTTGGTGTGTAGTCATAAAAATATAAGAATAATAGAATTAAAATGAGAGCAGGAAAGCAGATACACTGACCCATAGTGCCTAGTAGCTTAGGCTCAGCCAGTGAGGAAGGTTTTGGGTCCTCCTTTCAGGTGTACGGTTTTTAGTCTAAGACTATGCCTCTGGAGGTCACAGGGAAAAGATGTATAAGCATTTGGTCAATATATAATTTCAGTGTGCAGTTTATGTGACTTCATCTGTGGGATAAATACCTTGGAAGCTGGATGAATGCCATTAGGTGTGTCATATACTCAGATGACATTTTTTGCAAGCTGAACATGAGGTCATCCTCACAGATTGAAGATATAATTACCTCTAATCTCTATCTGAATTGATTTAATGTTTGAGAATAGTTACAGAGGTGTTCTCTTTCTAGAGAAAAGAACCAAATCGTACAAGATGAAATAAAAGTAAAGAAGATGGAAAGTGGTTTGTGAACCTCTCAGAAATGTTTACCCTCTCACTCTGAAGTAATCCATCACTGCAGAGTCACAACAAAGAGGTTTTCTCATTAGCCTGAACTGTTTTTCTTCTACTCTAAAGATCCACTACCACTGAAGATAGGAAGGTGAATCACAACTTCTAGAATATTCCACTTTTCTTTCTATTGTGTTTGTCCTTTTCTTCTTGTAAGGTCTCAACTAACTTATGATTCAGGATGTAGTTTAACACCATAAATATAACACAAGTTAAATCATCTGCCAAAAGGAACATAGCAGCAAATAACTGCTAACCTATGAGCAGTATGGATATTTTTATTTCACTATTTATTATACTAATTTATAGAAGTAGGCAGAAGAGTTAAAAATGCTCCTAATATGAGTAAATTCTATTTTATTTCGTTTTACATCTTATTTTCAAGTCTGGCAGCAAGATGAATCTGCATTTAATATTCGCTGCTAGTGCATAGATGATATTTATTATTATTTAGGATTCAAGGATATCTGAATTTCTTTGTGGTATAAAGTTTCCAGCATTATTTTTCAAGCTCTCTTTTTGCCCATGGAATGGAATTGCTGTGCTAAGTAACTGGGAGACTGATTTTGACAGTATATTAGTTTTAATTTGAAGTGAAATTACAGATACTGCTGAGAAGGTCATATTTCAAAAATAATTATATAAAATCTCTCCTGTAGGAAAGGTCTTATGGTTTGAGGATTTCTTTCCTTCTGATTGGTATATACATAACTGATTGGTAACTCCTTACCATCATTATTAATATCTGAGCATTGAAGAGTAGCAGGATAAAATACTCAAGGCTATTGGAATCAACCATTTTCCATTACTTTCCTTCTTATCTAAAATTTATACTTAATGAATATCATTTCTTCAGCTTTGAAAGGTTAAAAGAAACAAAAAAAAGTACGGGACAATGCCAAAAGCTTTGTGCCGTAATGTGCCTGACATAATGTGCCTTAAGACAGAAATTAGACACTACTCCCTTTCTTTGCCAGAACACTCTTTAGTGGAAGGAAGAACAATAGGGATCTAGATGTAAAACATTTCCCCTTGAATTTTAGCTTTTTGTTTCACACTATTTTCAATTTCCACACCAAACTATGACATGCACGTGGATCATATTACAAAGATGTAGAACTTAGGTGTTGAGGTTCTATTTAGCAGAAAGCAATATATGTATTTAAATTTACTAATTTCAAATTCAGAAGGGGAAAATGAGACCTCTTTCTAATTGTTCAGACTATTTTGATGAAGGTTATATCCAGACTGAAGTAATGTGAGCTATCTCTACTTTCACTAAGTTGACAATAGCAAACTGTAAAGAGACATACCTCATAAAATGTTAGACATCTTTTACTCAGGCCAAATACTGAAGAAGTTGATAGATGGAATAGTATTTTAAAAATACAGTAAAATAAGTATGGTAAATGATGTAGGATGGTGTAACTGTGGAAAAGTAAAGAACATTTAAGACTTTAAAATTCAGAAAAGGCCTTTCATTTTTAATAGAGGTTTCTAGAGCAAAGTAAAATACTCAACTAGTTACACAGGCATTAACCTTTCTTAATACAGACAAAGTGGGAGTATATTTTCATAAATGTTCAGGAATGTAAAGTTGCCTTTTTAGGCTTTAGCAATGTAAGTTAATACAATTTGTGTGAAACCCTGTATATTCTTATCTCTTTAGGTCTTTCCTTTTTCTTTTGGAAAGATGATAAAGACACCAAGGGTTATTTTGTAAAGGAAGAGGACAGAATTATTTATTTTTATTTCTGGAGCACTGAGAATAATAGTGATCAGTCAGGAGAACTTGAAGTTGTCTACCGATAGATGTGGAACTGCTTCCAGTTTCCCAGTGGGACTAACAGAAAGAATAACTCATTAGATGGGTAACTGTAGCCTTTTTACAAAGATCAGAGAAATCAATAAGATATATTTATTTACCTTTCTGTGATTTATATAAAATTCTATGTTTCTTGCCCCCTATGTTCAATTTCCTTTACCAGCCTGGAACAGGAGGGGTTTCTAGCATTTACAATATCAACTCCTGTTCTTGACCTTTTTGAAGACATAGTTTATATATTTTCTCTTCTTCTCAAATGTTTAAAGATCTTTGCTCCTCAGGGCTTACACAGAAGGTGCAGCACTGAAAGCTTTTTGTAAGGAGCCTGCAAGATCCTCAGGGCAAACAGTTTTTCTTGATTCTGTCTGCAAAGCACAAAGCACACTTTCCACAGCATAAAAATAAATCTTACTCCCTATCATCCCTGGTAGGCAGTTTGACAAATTTTATATTAAGTAATTGCTTTTGGCTTGCTTCTTCAAGGTTCCAAGCATCTTTCTGTTCATGATGGACCTTGGGGGAGGGAGTGAAGTTTCTTAGACTCTTGCAGCATCAGCCAGCACCTTTAAATATTGAATGCTCTCCAATAACGTTGTTTTTGTTGAAAAAAATCCTTTTTTACATCAAAAATATTTGTGGAATTTATTAATTTTAATCTGCATTAAAAACCTTTTGGTTTTTGCATGACAACTAATTCTAGATTAGAGAAGCATTATTCTGTTATATTGCATTTTGTCTCTTCTGTTCTGGACATAAAAAAGATGATTGAATCCATAGTGTAGTGTCCTGAATGAATGCACTGCAGACTAGTCCTTCTGAATAAATTAAGGCCGGATTAGAAATGAAATTCTTAGAGAATGTCCAAATATTGCTGTTAACATAGCTGAATTTTAATAAAGGCTAATATGGCTTTTGCATGACATTCACATTTCAGCTCAAAAAATGCTTTGACATTGCACTTGACATAGTGAAATAATTATCAGTATACGTATTAAGTTTTAAATCAAAATATCATGAGTCAATACAAAGAATAACATTTTACTCATAGGATCTATATCATATGATTTATACCCTGTGGATGTTACAGTAAATAGAAATCCTTTAATTTTATTTATCTTAAAAAAATACAGAAAAAGATTTCAAATACGGATTAGGGATGTAGAGAATAAATAAATATTTTAATGCAGAGGTTCTTAAAGATTTCAAAACAGGTAAATTTTATACAGAGATTTAATAAAGAATACTTTCCTCAAGTCTGTAATGGTGTTCCAGTAAGAACTAAGATTTATCAGTAGATCTGGTGAGTAGTCTAAACATCTAAGCAATTACCTGATTTCTCTTGATTTTGCAAGTAACTTTCAGTAATTGTAAAGCATCTTTGCTTTGATGATAAGACTAAAATAGTTTTTCAATACCTAAATTTAAATTTTTCTGTGATTTTAGATGAGTCAACACCCCCCCCCCCCCATGACCTTTGCAGCCTTTTTGACATTTTAGAAGGCTTCTGCTGAAAACTTTTGAGGGAGCTAAGTGGATACCTAGACAAATATCTTCTGTCTTTGGAATCCATTGAGTAGAGATCCTCCTTTTAGGTCTCTGAAATTCTGCACAGAAATATTCAGAAATAAGGCAGTTGGTAGTGTTGAAGTTTTTTTTCTAACAGTCTTGATAGAGTTGAAATCTACACATTTTCATTCCCTGAGTATTCTTCTCATCAACGCAGAAAACGAGAAGAGACCTCAGTCCTTTAGTTAGAAGCAGACCACAGTGATTCTGAGAATTTAAAAGAGCTGTTTGTTCAACTAAGGAAAACTATGACAGAGTAGAGAGCATCCAAAGGCTCTTGATGGGCAAGCTTGGACTTCCAAGATTTGATGCTTCTTTTACCTGATATGCTAGTTTGCTGATATGCTAATTAAATAAATACGTAAATGTCTCCAAATATACAAACTACCTGCACAATTAATTCACCATCTCTATTAATTAGGCATAAGTTCTTTGCTGGGTTACAAGATTTTACCCAATTCTAATTGATAGAATTTATAGATCTACCTCCAAACATAGAAATGATATTAGAAATAAAATTATGTTCCCTTTCTTTTTCCCTTGTCTATCGAATCAGACAGGAGAAGAAGCACAAATGTCATCTACTCGGATTTCTCAAAAGCCTTTCAGTATCTAAAAGGGGCTCATAAGAAAGATGGAGAAAAACATTTTACCAACTCCTCTAGTGACAAGACAAGAGGCAGTAGATTACAATGAATGAAAGTAGATTTTGGCTGCATTTTAGGAAGAAATTCTTTATTGTGAGTGTGATGAAGCCCTGGAACAGATTGCTCAGAGAAATTCTTGATGCCACATCTCTGGAAGTGTTAAAGACCAGCTTAGAGGGGTCTTTAAGCAGTCTGATCTCATGAAAGGTTCCCCTTTCCATAATAAGCAATTTAGTCTAAATGGTCTTTAAGGTCCCTTTGAACCTCTTCTATCATTCTATGATTCTAAGTTTTGTCTACGGTAACATCACAAATATTCTTTCCCATAGACTTGTTCTTATGTAGATTGCATGAAGATATCTGTGGTCTCTTTTGCAATCAAAATATTGTTCTCTGATGCATCTTAATATACATTCGTGGAAGTCAGAGGACATCAAGTAGAAAAGGGCAACATTTTAGGCAAGGCTGGGATTAATTATGATATAAATGGATTAGGTGCATGTTTTGGAATAAACTGAGAGGGAAAAGAAGTAAGAAAAGTGATTGATGTTGCTTCCCACTGTGCATTCTGATGAGTTTGAAGACCATGTCACTATTAATTTACTCCTAAATATATCACAGCTTCTAAGCTTGTCACAGTAGGAAATTTTAAAGGCTTGTTTTGCATAAGCAATCACTTTTATTCCTTTTCAAGTACAATTATATTTTTTCTTACTCTCTGTATGGAGTCTTAGGCAGGATCAAAGAGGTCCTGAAGTGTAATGTTTAATAGCGTGATTCAGTACCCTGTATAGTGGTACTAGAACGCAGATTATTAATTTGATGTGTTCTTTTGTAATGTCCTTAGTCCTGATGAGATGCTTGGGCATCAGTTACTCTTGAAATTTCAGTCACAGGAGGAAAGGGGAAAGGTGTTTCCCTTTCAGGTACATTTCAAGGTTCAAATACTTACACAGCAAATATGTTTTAAGGTCACAGTTTGATGCCAATAAAGGGCGAACAGATTTTCTGTGGCGGTTTGTGTGGTTCTTGACTATTTAGTAAACAGATGTCCCAAGGCTTTAGATGTTGTTTTGGAAATTCCTACAAGAATAGACAGTATTTATTTTTCATAACAAGCATCTGGTTCTTCATCAAGAAACCCTCCAGAAACACTTTGCACTCAAAGAAATAATTAGCATTTACAGTTTGGGGAAATTTATATGCATACATAATTTTGATTCAGTTCTTTGGAATGGCATGATAAGAGAAATTAGAAGAGTGAACTAGCAAGTGAAAGAGCAATAAAATAATACTAAAAGATTTATATTTGGATAAAAGTAATCAATTTTTATGATATTTTTCTTTAATATTTTATATATCAAAGTGCAACTCTCATTCATTTTAGGACTGCAGTGGATTAATGAACCACTAGAATACTACCGCAAGTATCGGTTTCTGTCTACTTAGCCAACATCTTCCTAATTTTTAAAATTATTCTTGGTTTTAAATAACATGCCAGGAAATTAAAAAAAAATCTATTAAAGAGTTCTATTTCCTATTTAATATATATATTTATGTATATATTTTAAAGCAATCTATTTATACAAAATATCCACTAGGCAAAGAGCATAATTGCTGAGTGTAAACTGTTAAGTAATGATCCATGAGACTGGATCATCAAAATGGGACTCTGTAGCTGAAAAATATTACTAAATTTGAACTTTAGAGGCATCATTATAAAATACAGGACCTCCAGAGAGAGAGATGGAAGAAATTAATATGGCACTGCAAGACAAAAGTACCTTATTCCAACCGTAAATGTTGCAACCAATTTTAATAAAGTATTTACTTTTTGTAAATTTTCTATTGTGCATTAGGTAGTTTCTCTTTTAACTAAATAGGCAAGGTTCAAAATTAATGAGAACTCAAGTATTTGCACCTTGTTTCTCAATCCAACACTGTAGGAATCCAACATTGATAAACTGCTGACTATGAAGAAAAGCAAATCACTGGCTCCTCTGATATCCTCCTAGAAAATATCTGCTGAATTCAAAGGTGATTTTAAGGCATAGGGGACGTGGTTAGAGCAAAAGGCCGCTTGGACTTTACACAGCTGTTTTGATCCCAAGGAAGTTAAATGGGAAAAAACCCCAAACAACCTCCCCATCATATCCTGAAGCACAGATCTATGTACAGAGATACCTGCACACGCAGACATGCATGCCAAGGTACACACAGACATATGTGTGCAGCTTGCTGTAATTCCTTTAGCAGTTCCGATGAGTTATGTAATGGGGAAGTGGAAGTATGCCCCTGAGTTCCTGTTGACTCCTGATCTGTTTTGCTAGAAAGCAGTGCTGGGCTCTGTGCAGAGAGATATCCCTGGCACTTACAGAGTCGTGATCCACTGATTGATAGTATCTACCTTGCAGGACTCCTGCTGCTCTCTTGATGATGGGAATACTGCCGCCTTACATAGCACAAGCTGTCAATCTGTGCAAAATGGGAACTTAGAGAAACTATTAGATAGGAGCAGGTGCCTTGTTAGATGTAGACAATCATCTGTTCCCAGAAAAGGAAAGCCTTCCTAATCTTGCTGAGTTCTCTCAGATTCAATGAAGCAGACTGCCTTTCTCTTTGTGAGGCAAAAGCTTGGTGCTGTCAGAAAGTAAAATAAAGGAAAAATACAGAAATCGTTACTGAGAATAAAAATCTTTGTTCGCAAATGCAGTGTAGTGACATTTCACTTTGCTTCATCTCCTATTCTGAAGCCTTTTAGATTTTTCCTGGCTTCCATATCTAATTTTAGTTCTTTTTGCACTTTTTTTTATGTATTCTAATCCTCTGTAGACTCCATCCAGCTAAAAACCTGCTATGGCCTTAGAGTCTTTTATTTGCTGCTACTAGTAAATCATTCCTTGAGCAATAAGCAAGCATTCAAAGCTAACTATGTCTTCCCTGAAACTTAAAAGTAGAAGTGTATTCCACAAACTCTGGAGGGGTGTTATGGCCCACAGAAAAAACCAAAAATAATTAGAAATCACAAGATTTCTCTCTTCACAGACAGCAAGAATAAAACAAAAGGAAATATAAATAAAAGAAGGAAACCTGCATTTATCCAGAACAGTTTGGAAAAACCTAAAGAAGAAAACAATGGTGTTCAGCCTGTTTGATAAGTTAAAGGGGTTATGCCAACATATGCAAATAGGATACTTTTAAACCTGATGAACAAAACCTGGAAGGTATTCCACAGACTCTGCCTGAAGATTTAATCCAGTGTAGAAACAGTATTTCTTTCTAAACTAAAGAGAATGACTTTATCTGAGAAGCCTTAAATTAAATGTCATTTAGGCTGGTTTTTTTCCCACCAATTATGAGTTTTCATGTTGGAAATAAACAAGGGTGTATTTGAAAGAAGAATTCTTTTCTGTAAGGACACTGTTTTGATCATTTGTTACTGGTGAAACGAAAAGTTAGAACATTGGGTAAAATATGTCAGTAGTTCAAACCAATATGGCAAACAGCCAGAGTGCTTTTCAGCCCTGCTCCATTTAAGACATTTCTTATTTTAAGTTTTATGGATTAAGCGTATCTGCGGAGACGTGTTAACTAATTTGGTTACTAAAAAGCTTAAGAATGTGGAACTAATATGAAATGAGTAAAACATTATCATTTATTCATAGTGCTTTCAACTGTGTCTCATTCTCCATTGTTCATCTCTAAAATGTCAATCTACATTAAAAATATTTGAGATAAAAACACTGAGTTTGATTCTTAAATCTGTTGCTGTGGTACACAAAATACCCAGTGGAATTATTATTTTTTTTTTCAGGGTAAATAATTCACCACAGTTCTTAAGGAAAATGATTGTGACAGGTGATAGCTTCAACTTTATTGTACTTGCCTTTTCAGTCTTTTGGGATTTTTGCAAATGGGCTTTCAGTAGATGCACTGGATGTCCCTGGATTGAAGGGCCACTAAGACAAATTTCTTCTCTTTCTCTCAGAAAACTCTAAGGCAAACATAATCACCTGAGCCTTCCTTCAATTTGTCTTTGTGTGATATCTAGTGTAAAATGATCCCCACATGTGGAAACGTAATTAGAAGGATCATCCAACACAGACTGCATTAGAAAAGCTTAGCATTGCCTGGGAACTTGAGGGAGGAAGGAAAGATATGGCAGAATCGGAGTCACTCTTGGCTGCTTGGCATTCAGGTTTTTCTCAGATGTTGTGGCCGTCTGTGCATCCAATATCAACAATGATCTAGTAGGAGTTCAGGACTGTCCCTAACCTTAGAACTCCTTTGGCAGGTGCTTTCAGCAGAAGGTGCAGTAGTGGCCATCAGTCACAGAACTTCAAAGAATTCTTTTTGCCAGACTGCATCAGTATTTAACAGGATTTAGGCTAAACCAGCCAACTTCCTCTCAGGACTGTCGATGCCAAACACAGTCACTGAAGAATCAGCTCTATGTGGTTTTGATGTGGAAACACAGAGCTGAACATTGTTGGAGTACTGATGATAATGACACTCCCCTCACACCTCTGTTTTACAGGCTTGTGCAGACAAGACCAAATTCTGTCCGTGCTAATCTGAAGAACAGAGGGCAAGTTAATCAATGTATTCAACTCTGGTTTCATAACAAAAGGTGTGAATGAACTCACCCTACTTTAATTTCATAAAACTGTCAAATCTGTAACTTTTATTTGAATAAGTAATGATTAAATTATAAGTATTATTTTTGCACCTAACAGTAATGGTGATGTCACTTCTGGTTATTGCATGAACATATTTGCTAATCTGAATTCCTCTTTTTTCCATAGTCAAATCTGAAGCATTTGCTTAACCTATGGTACTGGAATGAATGTGCAAACATATAGTAAAGAACTTCCCCATTTATAAATAAATAAATAAAATATTAAATGAAAAAAAAATTGTGAGGTTGCAGAGCAAGAGAAGATTGGAAATATTATTACTGTCAAAGATCAGTCTCTGAGCATTTAAATTAAAAGTTGAAATAATTCGAAATGTATCACATTTTAGAAAAACTTGATAATTAATCATGGATGACAGAAATTAAATGACACTGCCTCATAAGAGTCAGCCTTGGGTGATATTCAAGTCTATTTACTCAAATCAAGTTACTTGAACAAATTTTATTTCCTACCCTTCAAATCTATTTGCCAAGTTCTGTCATCAAATACATGGACTGTCATGATGTATGGATCTGATTAACTCAAAAAATAGAAACATTCAATTTCTGGTCTTAATACAAGGTCTGGGTGCTACTTACTGTATTTTACTAGCCATGAAAGACAGATTAAGTTATGTGAGTAGGGTGGTCTAGGGAGTCTCAAGTCTCTGGCTGTGCTTTTGAGTGAAAGTGATATAAGGACAGCAATGCATTAGCACTTTCATTTATATATTACTATTTATATATTGTCATGTCTGCTAAATTTCTCTTTTGTGTGTATCAAAAGACATTTTCACATTCTGTTCATTTAGATGTACTGTCTAGTATAATGTTATTTAATTACTGAGTTGTTTTTCAGTATGTATTTACCTTTCATTGTACAAGATCACACTTAATCAACAAATTTCTGTGTATTTCTAACTTTTCTATTTAATGCAAATGATTTAAAAAACAGTGCTTGTCATGTAAAACAACAACAAAAAAGCTTTCCCTTCTGCCTCCAAAAGACTATGCTTATTGAAACACTGTGTTTCATTAAAAAGTCAGCAGCTTACTTTACTGGCTTTAGCCTGTGATTCAGAAGCATTTTCATCCAGCCATTGCTAATGTGTATTCATACCTGCGATGCTAAGGGTTGAAGTGCTGTCAGCTTTTGTTGGGGCTGCCCTCCTTTATCCACTAAATTACCTCAGGGGAAGGTAGGACTTCTGAGGCAACCTAAATTCCAAGCAAACTTCTGTCAGAAGACTTTTTTGGGAAAGGCTCCCTGACCAAGCACTGGGCATAAGACAGACTGGGCTTGTCATGTTTTGTCCAGGCATAGAGCAAATGTTGTGCATCCTGACAACTGCAGGCAGGGCTGTCAACACTGTTCTACCCAGGATATAAAGGTAATATTTATGAATTTATTTTGCTTCACCTCCAGACAGCGGCTACTGGATGAAGTGTCGGTTGGTTTGCTTCTGCAAACTCTGCACCTGTAGTAACCGGACATAATCCTCCTCTTCTTTCATCTTCCATCCTTCTGGTGGGATAGGCAGAGAAACAAATTGTTAGAATCTTTAAAGTTTGCTCTTTTAGGAGATTAATTTTACCTGAAAATGCTTACTTTTGAAGATGTCATTTCACCTTGGTTCTACAGTAGGATTGATAAAACAGTAAAATCCCTTTGAAGTGAAAATAGGCAAAATTAAAGCTTCTTCTGTTTAACCCACTTTTTAGAAAACATTTCAAGGGACAAAATGGCTTAAAAGCAGACATTTTGTCAGGAGCCATGAGCTTCAGAAAAGCTGAACACCAGCTCTCTAGCACATTTCTAATTAAATATGCAATTAAAAAGCTTTCAGTGGCCCCTAAGGCTTCCCAGCCTAGTTAATAGAAAACGTCTCATCTTACTTTAACAAGCAAGATAAAACTTTCTAAAAAAAATTGTCCAGTGTTAAATAAAGTGCTTTGCCTGCTTTGTTTCCTCTCTGTGCTTCAAAAATTTATTTTATGATGCATCAAGTGGCTCAACATTTTAAAAGCAAAACAGTAAAGATAATGAACATTAGATAGGTTTGTTGGAAAATTAAAGTGATGTAGAGTATATTTTAGGCATTTTCTGGCAACTGAAGTAATATTCAGGTTATATTTATTTAGTAATTACTTAGAAATTATAAAATTTAAAGATTTGCATTTCAGTAAAAGAAGTCAGATAAAATTTTTTCAGATAAAGTATTTTTATTTCAGTTGGACTATCAAAGTTGTTCCACTGAATGGTGCAGATGGTGGAAGTTTGATCATAGTAGCATAAATTATAGGATGCTTTTCTTTTTTTACTTAGTCCTCCGATTTTTATTTTGGTTTTTTTATTATTATTTTAGAGAGACTTTCGTATTGGCATTGAAGCACAGATGAAAGATACACACAAAAATGGCACGTGGACACCTATGATGAGTGAGGGTATTCAGAATAGGAGAGAGGAATGGACATGGTCCTTGTCTCAATGTGTAGGTCAAAGTTGGAAAGTGTACACTGGAAAGCAAACCCAGCAGAAATAAGCCTATGGAAAGTGTCCAGGGATATACTGAAAGCCCTTTGTGCTTTCGAAGATGCAGTTAAAATTAATCCATTCTGTAAGAATTCTTACATAATATTTCTGGTTATGAATTGTGGTGATTGGAATATTTCTTACACCAGCATTAATCATAATGATCAAGGAATTTAAGTTTTCTGCCAAGTTATACATTTCTTGCGTTAATTTTCTCTCTTTACTGTTAATGGTTTTGCACATGCAAATCATTCTTTTTTTCTTAAAAATAGCAGACACCACCTCAACCCGCTATATGTTCATGGGACATGCAGTGGTGAAACAATGTATATCTAGCTCCTAGTTCCTCAACTCATATGAAAAAAAATCTCTTGAAGTCCTGGAATGCATGTTTTGGGCTATGGTCCGTTTTCTGTCACAAAAAGTTCTCTGGAATATTACATTCTTTCTTTTTGACAAAATAGAATTATAATTAATAAATAAGTAAGAGCCTTACTGACATTTATTTAGCACAGTAACTACCTGAAGGTGTCCTTCCCTTAAAAAGTGCAGTCACTTTTGGAATGTGAAAATCTTGCCAACTGCATAGAAAACTTTCTACAGTGTTTCCAAACTGAACAGAGGAGATTACACAGGAAAATATATTTTTTTCCATTTATATTTCCTCACATATGTATTTTTCAAATCTTATTTTTTAACATTTTATCTTTTCTAGGTTCATTTTTGTGACAAGTGATTCATGTCTTCATGTGGCTACTTAATTTCAATATCTGAATTGTAATGTAGACATATGTGATAAAGTAATAATTTTTTAATACTAAACAGCAAAAAAAGAAATATCTGTTAGAGATAAACACACATTTTTAATCAGTGATGGCTCTGAAAACAGATCTGCATAAACACATTCAAATAAATCCAACTGAATAATTTTATGTTGTCCCCATTGACACTCTAATTACATGATTTTTAAGATCCCACAATCTTCTGAAAATATAAAAACATGCAGCACATTGTAGCCCTGATCCTGAGGGCCGTATCCAAAATAAATTATTCTCCAAGAAGAATAAATAAATAAATTTATTTTAAAATAAATTCTTCTCCAAGATAAATTCTTCTATTTTGTAGCTGCTTTTCTAAGAAAAAACAAATTTTGTGTCTCTGGTTTTGTAAACATTAAAACCTCCCTGTAATCTAGTGGTGGACCAGTTCCTGTGGTGAGTGTTTTGCAGTGGTTAGAGATTTAGATTCTATTTCCCCCCTTTTCAATTTGCTTGTGATGGACTTCAGGAGCAAAATAAACCAGAAAGAAATGAGATCAAATGTTCCCTTCTATGTTCTCACATATTAGTGTATATATAATCCATACTTAAGTTGTGATGACAGGTTTTGTCCCAATAAATGAGTATTACACTGTAAGGAACACATGGAATTCATTTTTTTTCCTTTCTTTACAGGTCTACTCCCACTTTTTTTATCCAGGGAAAATAAATAACTTGGAGTTAAATGAATTTTTTCAGTTATGCAAGTCTTGGAAGTCACTGACTAAACTAGTAAGTAAACTCTTGGGATTGCATTTCTGTATTGAATATTCCTGTTATTGAGTTCAAAATCCATGTCTTAGCAGTATTTTTTAGTATTCCCAGAAACATTCTTTTAGCCTAACTATTGACTAAAACAGAAATGTGAAGAGCTGAACTCAGCTAGAGCAATTTGCTTACAGAGCTGAACTCCTAAAAATGTAAGGGAAAAGGATATGAAGGGGCACTATCTTATCGTGCATCTTCATCAAGACTTATTGCCATGGATTTTTTTTTTTTTAAATTTGGAAACACACATAGGGGTAATGTTAATTTTAAATAATTACTAGAATTACAGTTGAAACCTGCAATTCAGTGACTCACCCAAGGCCAATGTATTGTTATTGGAGGAAAATTAATACTCCTACAGTAATTTTAATTTTAACTATGTTATTCTAGAGAAAGAAGAAAATATGTAGGACACTTCAAGGGAATAAATAAATAAATATTCTAGGAAGGGAATAAAGACACATAAATGAATAAGAAATTAATGTGATCTTCTTGAGGCAATGTCACTAAAGAGAGATTTCTCATGCAACATCAATAGAATTATGTTAACCAAATAGAAATAATGAAGAAAGAATAAGGAGTAAAAGTCGAAATGGAGTCAATATATCTAAAAATGTGACTATAGCATTCATATATTTTATGCCTTTGAGGATGGTTGTAATTTTCTTTTGTGTGGATGGTGATGTAAAGAAATTCCAAAGAGATGTAGGTATAAGGAAATTGATAACGTCAGACAAGTTGTAGTAGAAGAAATGGTACAGATAGAAAATATTGCTGAAATAATCTGCAAGTTACCAGACCTGCGTGAAGAAAAGTTACTAACATTATTTCTATTGAGGCTTCTGGCTCAACATCCAAAACATACAAGTCACCAACAGTGTTTAAAACTAGATAGTATTTATGCCAGAAAGATATATCAGCTGCTATGAAATCAATGTTATTGAGAGGTTTCAGGATAAATTAATTTGATACCAGAAAAAGAAACTTGATGCAATATGATAAAATTACATCCAGCAGAATATTTTCTGAGTTGAACTAAGCTATTTGGTAGGCAACCCTGGAAGAGCTCCATTCCAAATAGAAAAAAAGATATAACCTTCCCTCCCCCAATCCCTCAATACTATTTATTTCTCAGGGGTCACAAACTAATACTTTTTAAAGTGGAGAAATACACAGGAATGCTTCCCTATATCTTCAGAAGACTATTGGTTTTCCATTACCTTAGTCTTTGTCTTCAAAGTTTCTAGATTTATAATGAAAAATGGTCAGCTAACTCAAAGCATGCAAAATTCTGAGCCCTGTATGAATCCAAAAACACATAAAAGAAGGATTTTTAGTACAGAATAATTTGCACTATGTGAAGATATATTCCTGTTAAATTTAATAACTTCTTTTAAAAAAACCTCAGAAAACACATCATTTTTCTTGTCTAGCTGAGGAACAAAGTAGCATTACATCTATTCCTAGAAAAGGTCAAATAGCTTAAGCCATTTACTCATCATAATAGCTATGGTAGTATTATGAATAAAAGCTTTAAATACCTTTTCCTACATATCTCAATTTTCAATGGGATTCACAGAGATTTAGTAGCGTGTCTCCTATTAGAATATATCACATACCTAAATGAACATACTTTACACTGAAAATTGAGATATTCAGAGCCAATTCAGTGATCATATATATTCAGGCAAGTAACTTATATTTACATTTTCATTACATTCAGTGGAACTACTGAATTCTGCATTTTCAGGAACAACCTATTAAATGTAGCACAGAAGAACAAACGCCTTCCAATCCTAATTCTAAACAGGAGAACATTTAAATATAATAGTATGAATAATTTCCTACAGTATTGTGGATTTATAGTTTCTGAACGCAGCATAGCAATTTTCAGTTATCAGAAAATTAGTTAGATTAATTTTCGAGTGTTGATACCCGGCTATTTCTGCCTTCTTGAAGTTTGTGTTGCATAATCAACTGGCAATTGGTCGCTGTTAAACATTTCTACAAAACTAAGATCAATGATTTTCACCCATGCAAGGTTATTTAATTAATCACAGAATCAGAGAGATTTGGAGGGGACCTTAAAGATCACCTAGATCCAACCTCCCTGCCACTGAAAGGAACACTTTCCACTAGGAGAGGATGCTCAAAGCCCCATTCCTCCTGGCCTTGAACACTTGCAGGGATGGGGCATCCACAGCTTCTCTGGGCAACCTGTTACAGTGCCTCACCACCCCTATCCTATTGAGATCTTATGAAAAGTTTCCGTCCAGTTCTCTCCAGGATCTCTTCAGGCACTGGAAGGATACCAGGTGGTATCTCACAAGAGTGGAGTAGATGGGGAGAACCACTGCCCTTGGCCTGCAGGTCACGCTTCCTTTGATGCCACCCAGGACATGATTGTCTTCCTGGGCTGAAAATGCACATTGAAGGCTCTTGCCAAGTTTTTCACTCACCAAGGCTTCCAAGTCCTTCTCCTCAGGGCTGCTCTCAATCTATTCTCCTCCCAGCTTGTACTCATTCTTGGCACCCTGCCCCCTGGCAAATATCAGCATTGTAGGCAGGATGCTGCCCCTATTATGCAGGAAGGTCGTGCCTGCCTAAAAGCACAGTGCCATCAGTGGAGCCGGGGGCTGGTGTGACTCTTACTCACCTTTGTGTGTCATTTTTGTCACCGAGTGTTGCTGCCAGATGCCCCACACTCAGCATGCCAGGCAGCCCAGCAGAGCCATGGCATCACTTGTGACCCTCTGTCTGCTCTTGGGGCCTGAGTCAGCCACTGTGTGAGCGCACTGTGCCTTGCCTTTCTCACAGCTTCACTGAGTCATAGAGTACACAGGCTGGAAGGGAGCCACCAGGATAATCAAGTCCAGCTCCTGGCCTGGCGCAGGACAGCCCAAGAATCACACCATGATACAATAAATCTTTTAATAAAGGTGTCAATAAAGTTATACTTAACAACGTTACACACCATTACTATTTAGATCACAGTCAGTCTTACATCAATCAATTTTTTAAAGTATAGACATTGAGAGAAAAATTTTCATTACCGGAAAAATATTGAATATGGCATTGATTGAAATGCATGGAAGTCAACATCTTTTAAAATATCAAATCACAGAGGTCCTAAAAATAAGTACACTAGGTAATCTATATTTCACAAATGTATTTTTTAATGTTTTATAAAATTTTAAGTACATAAAGATATTCAATGTCCAGTACATTTTATAATCTCTAATTCTGTAGTCCCCTTACCGTTAATTTCAAAAACATTCCTGTCACATGCAAAAAGGCATGCAAGTTAATATTCTGATTTTGTAGCAATATGCTTTTTCATTTTAATGTAAGCATTACTGGTAAAATGGCTTCTTTTTCTTTTTTTTTCCAAAGCCATGACTCAATCACTGCAGAAAAACTGAAAAACATGGAGTAAGTCTTGATGGATATTACACTAAGTATATACGATCAGGAACTGTATAAAACAATGATGTCTTTAGCAAAGGAAAATCGCAAAATGCAGATTCTGTGGAACATATTTCTGTTGCAAACTGTGATGTGAAGATGCAATGAAGTAGAGTTTAATGGATGGCACTAGTATTGGATGTGATAGGTAATTCTGGAAAAACATGATTTGGGCAAATTCCAAGTCTGCTCATTCATTCAATCACTCTCAGATGTCAATGTCATTAGACCATCTCTTGAAATGATAGCATGCACATAAGAAAAAACATAGCTTCTCTGTAATAAAAACTTCTTTCTTTGAAGAAATTTGGCCTTATATAATTTTAAAAAACCCTCAAATTAAACCACTACAAACCAAACTAAACCCTCATAAAACAAAGAAACCCCCCTTACTCAGGTTTCCTTGTGAAACGAGAGCTGGATTAGTATGTTGGTGGCCAGGAAGGTGTTGTCATCTGCATACATATGTGCATCAGTTTCCTGAAACAACCTGTATATAAAAGTATCAGGGTATTTCTCAATGCCCGAAGTCTTGGGTTACATTTATTTTAGTTTCTGTAATTAATAAATGGCTTTTGTAAAGACTAATGGGAAATGTTTCAGCTTTTCCCATGGTACAAATGCTGACCACATTCTATATTAGAAAATGTGATAAACAGATTTTATGCATAAAAGCCTCTCCGAAGTATAGGCAGAATTTTCTCTGAGGTAAACATCAGTGTATTAAACTCATTTATCAAACAGCACTATGCCTGAAACAGGATGCAAGTAGTGTTTTTAAACACAATGCACATCAATACACCTAATAAACAGCAATAAAAAAGATTCTTTCCTATTTTTTTTTAATCTCCTGATTTTAAGAGTTGCAGTGTACAAATCATGCAAATAAAAATAAGAAAACCTGGGGTTTGAGTTTGTTGGTATTTTTTTTCTCTCATACAAAAAGAGGTTTTTTTCTCTCTCTTTTTCTCTCACACTTTAAGTTTAAAATGGGAAGCAATTGCTCTGAAAGCAGAACTGTTATTTTTGATTTTTGTGCTCTTATGCTCACATACTGAAACCTAGCGATGACTCTTCAAAAACTAACTTCAAGCCTATTTCTGCTTTTGTGAAATCTTAGTTTTATCGAAATCTTTCTATCTCAAATTTCATCTTCTCTTACTGCTTCCAGAATCCCTAATGTTGTGTTACAAATGTAATAGAAAACATCACTACAGATTTATTTGAGAAGATGAGTTGTGAATGTGCAGATGCAGAAGGTAACATGGTCTCAACTAAATATAAAACCCATCAATATCACTAAGATTTCCATGCGTGAATGAAATATGCAGCATTTTGGTGATCAGAATGAGAAGAAATGATTAAAAATAAATTCTTTATGTAGTTGGAATATTTGCTTCAGCACAAAAATATTTGAAAACCATCACTGAAGTAAAATACATTTGGATTAGATTATTTCACTAAGTCATCTTAATAGTACTGGTCCCTGCAAATTGCCCTAACAATGTCAGTCATACTATTTTTGGACAAGTATGTTATTATCTGAGGCAGCACAATCTAATTTTTTTACCAATTCTATATTATTCATCGTCATTTAAACTATTGTTTCAAAATTTTAGTTTTGTTCAGAAATTGTAAATCAAAAGTATCATAAAATAATGTCATCTAGAAGCGACTTGTATTTTTTCTTTCTTAAAAAGTTTAATGAGTATGTTTAAGGAATGTCCTCTGCATGCAAATATGCTGAAAAGAAAGGATGCTTCACTGACACTTCCATATATTTATTACACAATATGATGCTCATCAGCAAAAAATCTGCAATTAGTATATTCTCAACAGAAACAAGGGAGTGTTAAATTTATGGTGACCTAAGGGATGCTAATTAATTTGAAAACTTATGCCAATCCCTCTGGGTCAAACACAGAAATAAATACACCATTGCATTTCTTTGGCAATAGCATTTATTATCTAATTTTCACAGCTCTACTTTAAAGCTAGATTGCTATTTTTAATGAGTCCAAAGTGGTAATGCAGAGGAAGACAAAGATTAATAAACACATGCAGCATCATACTACATATTGACTACATCCAGAATGAATAGAGAAAAGGATCTATTTGTTCTGATTAACAACTTCAAGATCAGGCCTAACAGCAGCAAGAGAAAAATATTTATGGTTTTGGGTATATTTTAAAAAGTTTCTGGGTCCCAAAGAATAGTTCCTATTTATATAAGAGACCTAGCTCTGCTTTATATTTACATTTAGACAGCTATAACAACTGATAATAGGTTTTGCTGTTATCTCAGCCATGCAAAAGCAGAAAAGCATTACAAGACCATCTGTTTGTAACTGTGGTGATAAATTTATAAATAATACAATATTAATGAACTTGATAAATCAGCTTAGTTTTGTGAAATACAATTTTTTTTTTAATGAACATGTTTACATTGCCCAGATGCAGAAAATTTAATGGATTGTGTAAAGGTAAGCAGAGATTTTGAAACTTTAAGATTAATGATTTTTTTACTTAGAGGTAAATTCTGCTTATCTCTTAATTAGCACCTGGCTCAGAAAAATCAAGCATGCTTCTTGCTACATCCTCATAGAGTATCATTTTACCGCTGCAAATTCTGAAGCAGCTATGGCAATATTGATATCACTAAAGCCTTTCCATCATAATATTGCAGAGATTCAACTACCTCTGTGAAATGAAGAGTGAAATAACTATACCTGGAATCTCTCTTCGTGTCCTATTTTAATGATGTGAAAGGAACCAAGGAGAGTTTCTGTCCTGCCACCGTCCTGTCCTTGCCCTTGACTTCCTAGAGCAAGCTGAATTTCTCTTCCAGCCTGGCTCTGTATTCTCAACTTAATACATCAATGTCCCACATAACTCTTTAGGTGGTAAAATACATTTAACTTCATCTCTGCTTTGAAGGCTAAGCTGAAGCCCTAAATAGCACACTATCAAAAACCTAAATAAAAACATGAGTTCTCTGAACCGACTTACATCTCCAGTGTCACCAGGGTGAGGCAACATAAATGTACTCGAGCAGGTGACAGCTGTCTACTGCAAGTACCCTATACCCTGCTGTTTCAGACTTCAGAGGAAAATGCTTGCAATCATCCACTTTTGCTGTGGAAGTTCCCAGCCTTACTAAATCCTTGGCTCGTGTATTGCAAGTTGTCAAGCAGTAAGAAAACACAAGTCCTCCGTAGTGCTTTAAATAATTTACTGGTATTGAGTAGCTGAAAATTAGTCTAGCCCACAGATGCAGTGTGAGTTAGCGCTTTAACTGATTGCTAAAAAAGTTGATGATGCTGAATAATAGAACAGCCTGTAGTTATCCAGAAAGCATATATTGTGGCAAGTTGTCATGCAGTTGTACCCACAAAGCAAAACTGCATTCTGTATCTGGTTCACAGGTACAGATTGAAACTCAATTAGCATCAGCACCTTGAAACAAAATTGGCCTCCTGTCACTTCAGATGACAAAGTTGCTTCCCCTAGTGCAGACTCGTCAGCATGCTCACCTTGTGCTGGGCTTCTCCTCCCCTGCTTTGGTGCCCTCCATGATGGCAGCGCAGCTTCAGCTGGGCTGTGTGTGCTGCAGCGTCGTGGGCTCTTTCCCTTTGGGGAGCTGGCCCTCCTGCCCTGAGGTCCTCTGTGGGCTTGCAGCTGCCTTGCCAGGAAGGGCCTGGTGTGTCAGGTGCACTCTAACAGGAGGCATGTGCCCTAAGCCCCCGGAGAGGAGCCCGGGGGTGCTTTGGGATGTCCCAGCTGGGATACATCGTGCTGAGCTGAAGCCTGTGACCCCAGAGAGTGCCTGAGCTTTTCCCCACCTGACAGCAGCATGTCTTGTGCTGTGCCTATTGCACCACGCCATTTACAGTTGGATGTTCCTGTGCACTTCAGTGCCAACTCTAATTGCATGGTGTTGTATCACCTTTCCTTTTTGACTGCTGCCTTCTTGCACTTCATGTGTTAGCAAAGACCTTTACTATTCCTAGAAGAAGGCAGGAAAGACATCAAAGATAAAGGGAGGAGAGAGACAGGGAGAGAGGATGACTCAGACTTATGAAAGTTTTTGAAAAATTCTGCAAAAAGGATTCTATGGTAAAATCTATTATAAATATGTGCTGTGATACTGAAAAAATCACTGACATTTCTCCCTTTGCTTTAATGTAGTACAGGAGCATTTGTCAAGATGAAGTACATAAAATTTATTTTCAGAAACATCTCATCTTGACAACTGTAATCTGAAATGAGTGAGAGCCAGGAGGGCTCTGAATATGTTCATTCAAGTCCCCTTAAAGAGAAGGGTTTTTAATGAGAATGCTCAATTTCCAAGAAGAGTGTATAGCTGCTAATTTATTCAATAAAAGAAAATGTTACTGTTCTTCCATTTATATTTTCTGTAAGGTTAATTATCTCTGAGAAAACTCATTTTTAACCCTAGCTGACATAATAGGGAAAACCCTTAATATTAAATTCCAGTGGTTGCCGAGACCAGGAAAGGTCTGTTCATTGTTGACAAAACACCATAATTTGATGCAGATACTTAAGCACCCCAAAAGCTTGTTACCATTAAAGATTGGTACTTCAAGGGTTGAAGGGCAACTGGGCAAAAGGTTCAGCAATATTAATTTTGGAATTAGAGTATCTCCTTTTAGTGCACATAACCCAGCAAGGGATAGAAACACTAACTCCAAAAGCAAGAGTTGCATTTATCCTTCTGGGGTAGCTCAGGTGGACTGTCATTTTTAGTATTTTGTGGAATGAAACTACTATCTTTGCATGGGACTTTGCTCCTATATTTAAAAATACCAGCTGGGATTTGGGGATTCCATAGGTGTCTTTGTGCTGTCCCTGTGGTGCAGTATAGGCTGTGCTAGGGATCACCCACACTCCTGAGCTGTAGTCCTCAAAAACACACCAGTATTTCTGCACAGTGTGTAGCTCTCACTACATCAACTGGACTTGTATATTAAGCCCCTTTGCCCAGCCCTTAAACGCTTTTAAACATCTAGCCCTCAGATACAAAGGTGAGCACTATAAATATTAAAGTGTAAACTTCCTTCTAGTACAGGTTTGTGTAGTACATGGCACATATTGCAAGAGGAGGGTGAGGGAATACTGAGTCAAGATTTCTTCCTTCTCTAAGCAGCGGCCATCCTCCTGTGCACAGAACAAAGCAAAGCAAACATCCTGTGAGAAAAACAACAGTATAAGTCAATGTTACTCAGAATACTTTGTCACAGTAATTTAAGATTTTGCCTGAGAATAGAACTAAGCTCAATGAAACAATTCTGTGAATTGTGCTCTTCTTGATGGTTTGATTTTGTTTACTTTTGCATAAGAGATATCCACATACATAAATATTTGCACCAAATAATCACTTTCTCAGCCAAGAGCAGCGCATATTGATTAAGTAGCTTCATAATTTGCTATAGACATAATAGAACCTTATAAACTACTATGTAGTAGTTCATGTAACTGTATGTGTATATCCTTAAGTTCTGCCCTTCTTCCTTCTACTTCTTTGTCTCAGAAATTAAAAAAATTCAAATAGTCAGCTCTTCTGAGCTGCAGGAGAGGGTCTAGTGCATTCACTCAGCTTTGGAGCCTTTTGGTATTATGGAAGAATGGCAGTGTAAGTACATAAAGAATAGAAAACAGAGTTAGTTAGAAAGTGCTAATTTCTGTAGAGTTTGAACCAGCAGGAGTCTCTCTTGTTCTGTTCTTCAAGAAAGCACATGCAATGTCTCAAAAGGAAGGGTTTTCCAGCTGATAAAGAACAGTAAATTGTAATGCATTTTTTACTGCAGAAGTAATTACAACCATTGTAATACTGCTTACACGTATATGTTTTCCTATTCAGCACAAAAACTCAGAGCTGCAAAATAATGAATGTGGTTTTGTTTTTCCTTTTTAATCTCAGCATATTAGGGAAGTCATCTTGATGCAGGCTGCATTAGTCATAATCATACCTGCTGTTACAAGGAGAGTGTATGAATTAACTGAAGAACTGAAAAATATTTAGGCTCTTTGATCAAAGACGTATAATGTATGTAAGAGAAGGCATTGGGATAATATTCTTTTAATAATAAAGTGATATTAGCAAACTTCCAAAATGGTGTATCTAAGTAAGGAGTAACTTTGGCTGTTTACAGTTAATCTGAAAAGGAAGAATAAAATAAAAGAGACACATGTTAAGAAAATGGATTTTCATCTTATAAAAAGAAAACCTAGGGAAAAAGAAAATATTGTGCTTAGTAACTGAAGTGCAGGATGTGTAATTTTTTACAAAAGTCATGCATAGGTTAAAAAGGAATTGAAAATTAATGTTAAAATTTTTTTAAAGATCTTTTAGGTGCTTAAGAACTTGGATACATTTTCAGAAGGGTTATTAACTTACATCAACTTTCCCAAACATTTGCAAGTGTGAAAGTGAATTCTGAGGCAGTTATTTGCAAGGACAAGTCACTGTGGTATTTTCTAAGATGACATTTTTGTTTCCTGAGAAGTCTTGTGGGAAATACAGCTTTTGGGAAGAAAAAGCGTATAATGTAAATTAAAAACTTAATCAGTATTCAGAAAGCATATCAAACATGTTTAGGGCCAAACAGGTAATAATAACAATGAGAGAATTTTCCTGAATGTGTATAACCAGTAATGATTCCCCAAAAATGATATAAGTTTCCATTGAGTAATGACAGAAGAGAGGGCCCACACATTTAAAAAAAAATAAGTTTTTGAAGGAAGTGAGGGACAGGAGATTGACAGGAAGAAGGAACTAGGAGTATGATGGTAGGAGACAGTATTATAGCTACTGCCATGTCAGTGCTGCATAGGAAGAGGATGTTGAGGGTGGAAATGCAGCCATCACTGAGTAGAGAGAAGTGGCATATGTTTGCCATGGTTTTAAGGCCAGCTCTCCAGAAGCCTCTAGTCTTTATGAATCATGCATCTGATACACAGAAACCTTTATTTAAAATATTAAATTAGTGTTTGAAACACAAAAGCCAGACTGCGAGAAAGACAGAGAGGGATGATTTAAAGGAGCATTTAATGGCAGTAGAACAGTTGATGGCTTTAAACTGAAAGAGGATAATATCTAGATTAAATATGAAAAAGAAATCCTTTACTGTGAGGCTGATGAGGCACTGGAACAGGCACAGGAAATGTTCAGGGCCAGGTTGGATGGATCTTTCTGCAACCTTTTTAAATGGCAGGGGAGTGGGAACTAGATGATCTTTAAGGCGGTGCCTTCCAACCCAAGCCATTCTGTGATTCTATGATTTTCCCTCTGCAATAACTGAATACCTGAGGTGACTCATCTGGGCAATCCAAATGTCAGGGGCACTGTTTCCTCCTTGTTCCTACCCACATCCACCATATCTGAATCATAGCCAACACCCAGCCTTTTCCTCACAGGTGTCTTTCCCCAAACATGACACAGTTGTACAAGAAGTCCCAGCCAAAAAATGCTCTCAGCTGTGTCAGAAAAAAATTCAAAGCAGTGTCAAGTGCACAAACAGAAAAATCCAGAGTATGTGGGCAGACCTGACTGACATACTTCACTGAAGTCCTGCTATGCCAGCCTTGATTCCTTGAATAGTTAACACCAAAACAGAGAAGAATCATAATTCCCACAAAATGTCATGCATTAGGGAAAGAGCAGCTATTCATTTTAATGTTGTAATGAGAAGGAAAGTCAAGAGCAGTCAAGTTCACAAATTCCCATTTTCTGAATGTTCACCTCTGCTTTGAATATCACCTCAATATTTTCAGGGTTAAAACTTTTTGTGTGGACAGGAACACTGCATATTACTGCAAAACCTACTCTTCACCTAAATGCTTAAATGAGCTAGAGAAATACCTCATGGAAAAATTCTCTGCTTAATTTTATTCAGCCCTTCACATTTTGTGTAAGCTGCGAGGACATCAGATAAGACCAGAAGCAACTTCCCAGATGCATTTCTTTGCAATGTTTGATGTATCATTGCAAAGGACACTGTTTTTCATTAACCTTTCTGTCTATGAACATGTCTTATTCAGTAGAGACTAAAGCTCCTTGTGTTTAAATCACTTCTTTTGTAAGGGAAGATGAATTTCAGGGAGTGGTAGAAGGTATTTTATCTCACGTAAAGCATAGAATTAGTTTTGGTTTGGTTTGGTTTGTAAAAAGCTATGAAAATGCTATGTTGCAAAAATACTAGACTCTTATCCAAATATTTGGGGTTTATTCAAACCAGGCCCAACCCTAAGATTTCACGTGCCCACCCAGTATTAACTTGAAGTTTCCAGAACAGTACATCTCATGTATGATATGCCTTCCAGGCTGATTTAGAGTTCATACCTGTAGGCTTGTACTGAAGAGAGCTATCATGGTCTCTGACCGTCTAGCTTAATAAACTCACTAAGCTCATACATGCTTTAAAGAACTATATCAGCTTAAAAATGGACAAAAGGAAGTATAAACTCAATTTGATCCCAGTGGTAGCAAACATTGTAGATCTAGCATGAGGGACAATTTTTTCTGCCTTCATGCAGTTTGCAAGGGTGCACAAGAACTGAAATGCCTGTCTTATTTGCTTTTGCCCTTTGGGTAATCACGATCATTTTAGTAAGCTTCTGACTGTACTCCAGGATATTGGTAATGAAAGCCAATATCAGATGCATACAGTATAAGACAACCTTATTGCAGTGCTGCCACCACACATCATTACTATCAATTTGACCTTGTCAGCACACTGTGCAATATGTTCTTTGCTTTAGGTTTTATTACTGCTATTCTTACTGTCTGCAGGAGTTACGTGATCTAATTGATCTCTACAGCACACTCACCCACACAAGGAGAATAAGTGTTCTGTCTCCAGGCATATTATTGTAGTGATTTCTTGCATTTATCCACAGCTCATAAGTGAGCAGACCTGTTATGTGCATTATTATGCACTGCAAGGTATTTTGCCTTTTAGATAAGATCTTGCACTGCCTGTCATTCACTCTCCTTTAACATGAGTAAAGAGCTTATTAGGAATGCATACTTCATCCTCTGAGATTAACTGCTGTCAACACATTTATGCCACCATTTATTCTAAAAATGTTGCGGGGAAAATGCCATTCAACAAACATATAGTTTTTTGCATGCTTATCTTCAGTATATTAAAATTGTATTCAGGTCACTAAGTCAAATTGAAGAGCTCCTGAAACCAGAAATACATAATGTTTTTCAGTTACAATAGCAGTGTAATGAAGAACTAAATGCATTCTAGAAGGAAGAATTATAGAATTGTAATAAATAGTTTCTAAAAATTATTTTAGGTTATGAAATTGCAAGGAAGAAGTAAACTAGCTGTTACAGCAGTTGGAAAACATTTCAAGGGTCAGAGAAGGACGACATTTTGCTGGAAAGAAATACCAGCATTTGTTAATCACCCGTTTGAGTGGTGAGAATGGAGAAAGCTGATGAAAGGGAGAGGCAACAAAAGGGCAGAGAGAGATTTAGGAACGAAAATAATGAACAGGCATGGGAAGAATTAGGACAAGAAACAGCAACAGTTATGATTGCTTTGGAATAAAGAGTCAATTTCAAGTAATTTCTTTCAATCTTGCAAAAGCTGGGAATTTTATCTGATATGATCATCTTGGTTCCCCTGATAGTCTGCAGAGAAGGTTATTCCAAAGGCTGACTCCTGTCTTCCCTCAGAGATGTAGATTACTAAGCAGTGTAAATTATAGATGCTTTGTTCTTTCTCTCTTTCAACAATGATTCTGAAGAGAGTTTAAACTGACTGTCAACATTTTACATGGCTTCAGTCAGGGGGGATGCATTTCCCTAACCATATCAAGATGGTTTTACACCTACAACAGTACAAGCTGGCAAGCAGAAGCAGCTGGGCTGATGCAACTAAATATGATAAAGGTAAGGCTAAACAAGGTTAAACCTAGCACGAAGTTGGCAAAAATGAATGGAAGAATGATTCCTCAGTGTCATTATCAGAAGAGCTGATAAAAAACCTCAAAACCATCCTCTCCAACAAAACAGTCATCAGTGGATTTGTTACGGAATTATGGGTAAATAATTTGATAATTTTGATAGTCCTTAAACAGCCTTATACTGTACAGAGGAAGACACAAGAGTGCATTTATTTAATCTTATTTTCTTCCAGAAAACCTGATGTTTCCGGATGAAGCAACTTCATTCCTTTGAGGTCATGTGCTTTACATTCAAATCCTCAGTGAAACAATTTGGTAGATTTCCCCTCACTATTAGAGGCAGCAAGTTAGTGGGGGCAGAACATGGAAAGGACAAGATGAACGTTAGAGCAACAACATAGTTCAGCACAGGAAGAAACCACCCATATATAAGTATTTCTTAAGTCTGTTTTTATCTACAGTATATATTTTCTAAATATACATGAGTTTAGATTAAATCAGAATTATTTGCACAGACATTAAAATTACTAGCAACTCAATCTTTTCTAGCCTTAAGCTGAAATACCTGACAAACATAACGTTACATATCAGAAGATCATGCCAGTAATACAAATCTTATGGACAGAGAACAGAAAAAAACCCACAAAAGGATAAAACCCATTAAAAAAAAAGGAAACAAAGAAAGGAATATAAATAAATAGAGTACAACATTTTATACATACTTTCAGAAAGCTTCCATTTTAACTATTTTTTCGAGTGCATCTATATCTTTAATAGTTACATTATCCCTGTCACTACAAAACACATTAATTTTTATATTAATTATTTAGAAAACCATGGAAACAAAACTTTTCCTCTATTTTTATTGAATAAAATTCCGCATTTAAGGATTTATTCAGTGCTGTAGCATGATGTATTAATTTATAGATTATTATTGTAATAATGTTACTGTAGTGCTACTTATATAAAAAGCTAATTCAGATCCAAAAATCAATTTTAGATGGACAAAATTAATTCTGTTGTAGATATACTCTATATGTTCTGTGCTATATTTAGGTAATTGGTGCTTTTCTAATGTCATTTCATTAGCAGCATTGAGAAATAGCATAATGAAGCACACATCTGTGTCTTTAGGACAATAAAAACTGTCTCTAGTTGAAAAGAAATGTGTTCCATGATGGAAATTCACTTAATCTTTCAGGGCAGAGTTACAATGTTTGACTAAATGACTGATATGTGTACTAATCATCACAGGTCAAAGCAGGCAAAATTAAGCAAGAGTCTTAAGAATGCCCCAATTATTTCCAAGATAAAAGAAACTGCAGAAAAAACAAAAAAGAAGAAAGATGTGAACTTGTTTTAAACTAAAAGAAACTAAATTAGCTATTGGTATGTCACAAGCAATAACATTACACTTACTAAAAAAAAAACCACACAACTGAAACCAAACCAAAAAATAATAAGTACAAAAAGAAAAGGAAGCTGATGGAAAGTTGGAAAAACAGATTGTGAATATTTGTTTCAGTTGCACATTTTTTTCTCTCAAACACTTTCACATCCCTTTGTTGCTAAGAATATTATTCCTACGAATAATGCGTGTTTGCAGGAATGTTTGGGCTTTTTTAATATGTGTTAACAAGGTTTGTTATTGTATTGTAAGTGCAATAGCTTACATTTCTAGACAAAAGTTACTAAAATAAAAGCACAGACATCTTTTAAATGTCTGTGTCCACATTAATGGGCTTACCAAGAGAAGTAACGAGGTTTCGAAGTGAATCCTCTGGCTATCCCTGAGCATTGATTCCGTTTGAAAGGGATCTGCATTAACAAGTATTTGATTATTTTTAAAGTTAACCAGTACAGGAGCTCTGGTCTCAGATCAGCCTCAGATGAACTTACAGTGCTGGGGCAGATTTAAGAGTTTGAACGAACGATTTCTCCTTTTGGACACCTTTACATCAGGAGGCTGGAAGGGACATTTACCCAGAGAAACTGAGTAAAACTAACCTAGAGGATGTAAAAGCCATTTTTATATTAAATATTTCATATATTTTCAATATAGGCACTTTTGAAATGGTATTTTGATATAGAAAATCTGTCCTATGGTATGAAACTGCTTTCTATTGTGGACAGAGGATTTTTCATGCACTTTTGATTGTTTACTTTTCACCTAAATGAGACAGCAGATAGAAGTGGAAACAATTAAATACAACAGGTCATCAGATACCAAAACCACATAATACTGACTGCAAGCACTTAGCATGCACATCTTGAGAAGAATTTCAAAGTTTAATTAACCCATACTTTGTTTTGTTTTTCCAACCTACACTAGAATAGTTTCAAAAACAATTCACCAACATGTATGGAGAAATCAGAATAATTTTGCAGTTCTTTATTAAATGAAATAAAAGAAGATAAATACTTGATTTAATTGCAATTGATAATATAGGCAAGAACAGGTTATATAAAAAGTTCTATTGATGACTTGCAGGATGGAATTCCACGTTCTTTTTCTATTAAATTACAAAGGAAAGAGTTTAGCTGATGTCACCACTTTGCACCTAATTACTTTGGAGAGACAACCTAACAAACGTGCCTTTCTGATTAGGATTTATGGATTTTGTGTGCCCAAAGAACTAAAAGAAAAATTGTCAGTAGAATTCTCTTCCATCATGGTTAATATGTACTTTCAGTTCTTCTGAGTTCCATTTAAATCTCTTTCTCTTTGTAAACAGCCACATCTCTTTCATTCAGCACTTACCTTTTCTTAGCCAAGACTTTTCAGTGCAGACATTAATCTCCTTGGCTTTCAATGCTGAAGTGTTCCTAATGTTATAATCAGCTTTTTATTTAGGAGCAACAGAAGGCAGTTCCCAATAACATAGACAAAGATGATTTATTTTAGCAAGCCAGCAAGATTTGAGGTTTTGTGGCAAGAACAAAAGGCACAAAAGACCTCAGCACATCTGAACTGTACACATCTGATCAGTATGTTTGCTCCTCAAAATTTACACTCTGGTCTAGACAAAATCCCAGAAGTAATCTTTGCAAAGAGGAAGTGAGTATAAATAGTGATTGCTAAACATGGAAGGCCGGAAGTTGGAGGTTTCTAACAATCCTGTTTAGAGAGATACTGGCTGGAACTCCTTTGCCAGAAAAGCTTTATGTAGCTTGGATAGGGAGAGTGCAGAGGGTGTTCTTTCATTGTGAGAAGCCTGTATGTTCCACAGCAGGCACAGAGACAGTGTTTTACAAGTACTAGGAACCACTGTGACATCTAGGAATTATATAAAAGTTCATCATCATACACTCAATTCTAACTTGAATATAACCACACTGAAACAATGTAAGCAAGAACAGTATGTAAGCATTTTTGTTGCATTGTCAGGGCATAACATTGTGAGCCAGACAATTCAGCTTTTTGCATAAGTATGAGAATAATGTGACCACCAAAGGTGAAAAGAGAAGTTACATATAAGAGATATCCAAGGAAGACAAAGTTGCAGAGGACAATATATTCACAGGGGTCTGCAAATCCACAGGACTTCCAACCAAGTATACCATGAGAACTGGAAAGGTATCCTTCACCCTCAAAGCAGCATCAGGAGGAGATGATTTCCCTCCTGAGGATGGAGAGTGAACTGCAGCAGAAAATAGCATGAAACAGCAAGGACAAGTGAGAAAAACTGCAGAAGAAAGAAGATAAAACAATGCACATCTGACTTATCCTGCCAACAGCTCTCAAGGCTGATCTTGTTCTCACCAAGGACCACCACAAACTGCAGCCAGCAGTGGCATCAGTGATGTGGAGTTGGACTCACACAAAGGTAATTCAGAATTTGAGTGTTGAAGACAAATTGTAAACTTTGTGTTGAGGCTTTGTTGAAGACAATCTAATAAACTTTAAAACAATATTGATTGTTAATGTGCAATAACTAAGCACTGCCATGAAGTGTGCTGTTAATGAATGAATTTAGTAGACATTGTTTTTGAAGTCTAAAGGCAATCTGGCTTGTTTGTTTTCTAAGTACTCTTGTCACAGTAATCATGTTTTTTCTTTGTTTTTCACTGTGTGTATATACACACACATATTTTCAGTTGTAAAGTAACATAAAACTGCTCTTGTTTTCTCAACTTTATACTCAATTGTAAAGAGACAGACATCTTCATAACAGAAGAGGCAAACCAAATCAAAATTTTTAAACTCTTTTAATTTGCAGGCAGGTGTTCACTTATATAATAATATCTAAAATCGTTACCTTTGCTATTCCTTTACTTACATTTCCACTCTGTTTCCTGTGGACACAATATTAATTTGTCATCTCTGGCAAATTGCCTAAATAAAGGGTTTAGCTCCAAAGTTGCTGAGCTTCTCACCTTCCTTATATCAAAAGTCATGAAGTCAGTGAAACTGCTCAAGCAAGCATCGTAAGTTCTTGCTTTCTTATAGTTTAAATGGACATCAATGAAAGTTTTCTCTATTCTGAGAATTCTGACTCTAAAAAAAACCACAAACAACTGAAGGACTTGTTAAAATTATTTATGACATACAAATTAAAATACCTTAGCTATTCATAGTCTTTGTACTTTTCTGGTTGAATAATGAGTTTTAATGTCAGGCAGTGACTCAGAAGATATCACTTTTATCTCAAAATATTAGTCTTAGTTTGTTGATTAAAGAGCTGATTCTGGGTATTTCATTCCTAATTTGCTGCCCACACATTGAGTATTTCTCTTAAGTCTCGCTGTGTATTTCTTCTCTTTAAAAAACACCCTAAAAATGGACCTGTTTTTAAACACAAGAGAAGCATTATCCTCTCCAAGCAACACACCGAAAACTGTAATTGAAACTATCAAAGTCTGGATCCTTATGGCATAAAAAAGTCATCTCACATAAGAAAAAGTCAATTAATTATATCTAGTAATGAAACATCTTGGTCAAGATGCACAAATCTTTATTCATTGTCTGGTAATTTTATTTGTGTTCTAATATGTAGTTAACTGTTTATATGGTAGCCATTAATAGCCTTAACTTTTGGATTCTTCTTTGGTCCCTTGTTTTTTTCCTCCACCTTGCTGTCTCCCATAACTCAGCAATTTGTTACTTCTGTTATATACCATCCACTTGACCTTGTTTTTCTTGAAGCAGTTCTGAAACACAAAGCCAGAAGGAAAACTGTTTTAAAGATATATCATAATTGTCTTTCATTTCTTTTTCTTTTTATGAAAAGGCCACTCTGACTAGGCTTAGCTTTCTGCTTCAGAAATTTCAAGAAAAACAGGAAAAGATAGCAAAAGAAACAGTTTACAGAATTGTACCATGCCATCCTATTGCTAAGGATAGCAGAAGGTGATGAGGTCCAAGAGAAGATCAAGATTAAATGATTAAGGCTATCTAGGTTGAATTAATGAAGATATACAGTTAGACTGGTATCAATCACCTAAACTCTTGTGCTTAACATTCTGAATCCTTGTTGGTACAAGGATTACAAGAGTACCAAATACATGGGTGTATGGAAAATACTTTTCAGACATATATCAGATCAGCAACTGGATCTTCACTAATCATCCTTCACTCAGATTATGCTCTTATCAAGTTATATGTATTATTAGTCTATGTATTTCCCAATTCTAAACAACCTATTAAAAACATCAAAACTGGATATCAATTAAGAAATAACTTTTCTAATGACAGCTTAAAAAAGAAATATACCAAGCTTTCGTTTTTTTTTCCTTCCGAACAGGCTTTTAAAAATCAAACTGTCAGTGAAGATGTTCTGACATTTTTAACCAGTTTTAGTCTCAAAAGTTACATATGGAAGCCTTAGAAACACATAATGTGTATCAATGCAGCTGTAACAACTTACCTGAAATTAACTGAAGCTTAAAAAATAAGCCAAAGAATTGAAAATCACAGGCACAAAATTTTAATATCTTGACATGTAATTCAGTTCCTTTAAAATACCCTGTCAGATATTTGCTTTTGAGCTAGAGATACCAGATTGTCTTCTCAGCATGTGGAAAAAAAATATACCTCTAGAACGGGTTTATTTTGTTTTCATCCCAAAATAAATGTCCAGGATGACACTTCTGCACAGAAGCCTTTTTCTTCTCAGAAGATGAAATAGAAAACCTAGAGAGATTTTCACAGTTTAAAATATTTCCTTAATCTCCCTACCTTTTATGCGCATAGTCAGATGAGAAGAGCAATCTCATGTGTCTCTGATTTTCAAAGTCCTTGAGTTGCAGTAGAAAACCTGGGGGAGTTCAATCAACTGATTGCTATATAAATATAAAGATAGTGAAATATTGCATAAAAAATGTTAAAACGAACCTGACTTTGAAATGTAATCCTTTGTTTCACTGCATTGCTCCCTCACAAATCAAAGCATTCATACTCTATTGTCCTTTATTCCATAAACTGGTGACTTACAAGTAAGAAAAGAGCTTAAAAACCAGAAGCTTGAATCAAGATAGTTTAAAAACCAAAAACAATACTGTCATCCCTGTAGAAGACCAAAATAAATGAAAACTGTTTTCTAGAAACTAAAGAAATGCGTCCATAACAGGAAGTTAATACATGTCAGGGACTAGTAGTAAATTACTGTAGAAATTGAAGATAACACAGGTACATATTGTACATTCTTTTTTTTAAAGAAAGGAGAAGATAGTAGCAGTGGGGTAAAAATAATGAAAGTCTAGTGAAGTAATACCATGGAATAAAGCAGAATTCTTAAGGGACCAGAATTGCCAACTGCCTGCTTTCTCATCTTCTAAGAGGTAATAAAGAATTCTCTAAATAGTTTATCACCCTTTATCTCTGGTATTATTCAATTTAGCTGGAAAATAATACTTTAGAATGTATTATATAATGTAACTGAGAAAGAAAGGTCGCAACAATGTTACTATATGAAAGAGTTATTCTATATTTCTTTTAAAATATGGATGCCAATTAAAAGTTTGCATAAAAGTTGTTTCTTTTAAATAAAGAATAATTTTTAATGGCTTAGTGTTTACCTACCTAAGATATATTGCAAATTCAAAATCCTAAGCACACACTCTTTGTCCATTATTGATTTATTTATTTTTAATATTTTCAAAGATATAGTGATATCAAAGTGTTATTATACTTCAAATTTAAATATGTTTTAATGATACCTTTTCCCTGTATTTTGCTGGAGAACTTACTTAAGGACATGAATTTGTATTATTTATGTTACATAGTCTCAGACTCACATAGGTGATTTCTTCAATTTTTATTTCAAGCAGAAGCTTCCATTGTGAGATGAACCCTGGAGAGAAAAACAATTACAATGACAGTTCCTGCTAATAATGATCCCAGGTCAATTTTTCTTCTCTGCACAAATATGTACTTGAAGAAAAGTTATATGTCCCTGCTTGAGGTAGAATGTGGATTTAGGTGTTGGATTCTGACTCAGAAATTGTTCAGAAAATTTTCTTTGGATGTTCACATTTTACTTTCCTCTTCCTCTCCCCCTCCTACACCCTCTTCCCCTGATGACAGGTTTTGGGAGAATTTTGAAGTACTTTGATTTTGACTATGTTGAAATTATTGTAAGCTGAATCAATTTAGAGACTGAATTCAACATAATGCAGTTACCAAGTATTTTTCCTACTGCTGATGAAATGTTTAATGTCCGTACTATGAGGTGAAAAATCCTGCAATCTAATGAAACAGAAGCAGGGGAAATGAATGATGCATAGTAGAGATACCAAGCATGCAATTGATTTCATAAATGCTTAATCTCCTGACTCCAGCCCCCTAAAAAGCAAATGGTTATATGTGTATTTTCTGCATTTCACTGGCAATCAACACAAAATGCTTCATATTCCTCACAAGAAAAAATTCTTTTCGAGTATTATACAGAGAGGTTTTACACAGTATGAAAGTACACTATTCTCTCAAGCTGAGCATGGCAAGAACAATTCTATTAAGCAGTTTAAAACAGATAATGAATAATAATGTTGAGGTCTGTGGGAATCCAAATCTGAAGAGGTCTATGAGGGGATATTTGGATATGCTGTTCCTGCTTGGAGAAGAAAATACAGTGTGTGGATTATTAACTTACATTTTAAAAGCTATTGATTTAGCATAATGGACCACAGAATATTTCTTGAGTAATTTTAAGGCAGAGCAGGAATAGTAAACTCACAGCAATAGCTTGACAAAGGGATCTGGAGTTTATTTAAATAAATCAAAATCTGCAATGCACTTTATCGTACTATTGAGCAGAGATCACAAATGTCTTTAGGAAAAGAGAAAATATTATACCTGAAAAAAGCAATCACAGAAGCATAAAGACTGGGGAACAAAAGAGAGACTGTGATTTCCTCTGAGTCAAAATAAGACTTTCTTATTGCAGTCACCTAAAGGGACAGAGATATTTAGTGCTCCTTATATCATGATTGTGAATGTAACATTAGCATTCGGTGCCTCTTGGAGAAGAAATATACCCATATACATATTTAAACATAGATGATCTATTTGCAGCATGTGATTGATTGTGAAAATAAATTATGACATTAAAAAGGATTTTAGTACATATTAATGGATAGGTATAGAGAGCAAGTCCTCAAAAAGTAGATAGATAAAGCACCTACCTGCCATTATAGGTGAAAAATCAAAAAGGCTGATTTTCAAAACTCATTCAACTGTTAATTGATATTAAAGGTGATGGTGAGTTTCCCAAGTCTCTGTCTAGTGGACAGTCGAAATCTTGTGTATGGGAACCAACAGAGGAGTTGATTTTAAACCAAACTCCTTTGTAACACATTATATATACAAATATACAAAACATATTATACAAAATTGAGGGAGATGCTAATTTTACACCTTGTTGGCTGGATATAAGCAGTCACCTGGCATATGAATAATCTAGATTTTTTTTGTCTATTGAGCAAGAAAAGTTGTAATAAGATCTTAAGTTTTAATTTAGTTTTTCCTGATTATCTTAAAGAATATCCCTTTTTTGAAGTTTATCTGTCTTTAAACGTGTAATTTTTCTAATTGGCAAAGGAGCAATCCATGTCTTTTTGTGTCTTTTGGTTTCTATCATTATATGAAGCAACCTTGGTTGCCTATTTTTCTTATCAATTGTTCCAGGGAACCTTAATCCACATATGTTCAAACCACCACTATCACATCCCCTCCTGCCCCCACCCCCCAAACAAATAAACAAGCAAACAACAAAAAGGTAAAAATACTATTCACATAGCCAATAAAACAAACAAACAAACAAACAAACAAAAAAAAACCAACAACAATAACAACAAGAAAAAGAAATCCAAGCTTTGCTTTAAGGAAAGATTCAGAACTGTGATGTATCTTGCACATAAAATTGCATTTATCAGTCTTGACCTCCCTGACAACATTTTGTATTTTCATTGACTCTCAGGTTTTAAACTAATTTACATTGGCAGCAATTATTTTGATCAAATTGGAGAACACTACTATTGCCATTTGAGGATTTAATTAAACAGCCTTGGGCACTACATTATAAAATGAGTCATAGAGTCATGTCACTAATGTTCAAACTGTGTTTAAACTTCTCATTGTGGCTGTTTATAATAATCTCCATCTCGTTGTTCTCATTAGTTGCAAGCAAAGCTGTAACACATCCACCAAAGAGATAGGGGTTTTGGCTCTTTTAAATTCTTAAATTGTTCAAGAACTAAAATATATTTCAAAGGAGGTAAGAAAAGGCAAAATTGCACCCTATTGTCTATTTAGAATTCTGTACTCTTTTCAGAACAGTAGGCATTTTGTTTGGGAAAAGCTCTGAGACAATTGAAATGACTCACCTCAAAGTAAAGCTAATATATATTGACTTTAAAGATGGAATATGTTGTGGAGAAAATAATGAGCTTCTTTGACAGGGAAATGATCTTCCAAATGCTTCCAAAGACAGCCCTCAGTTTGAAACCTGCAGTGTTTTGTGATTCTTTATCCTGCTCTTACCCAGCGATCCTTCTCTGAAGAGTCTGTTCACTGCACTTGGAAAATATGGTGCTTTTTCTCAACCACGGATGATTATGTCAATGCCAAGACCTAAATATTAATTGAAAAGATATTATGTTTCTGAACAATATTTTTGATTTAGGAGTAGCGACTGCCTTGCACTGCCTTATTCTCAGTTACCAAAGGAAATCAGAATGTTGAGGATTATTTTAACAGTGTTTTTTCCTAGCATGTTATAGCCTAATACATCATAATAGGCAGGAAAATTTTACAGGTGGACTTCAGTAAAAGCTGTGTCTTAATCCTCTGTGATGAACTACCAAGTTTTCCTAAAGGAGAAGAGAATCCTTCCCATTGCAGAGGGAATCATAGCAATCTAATGCAAGGCTTCCTCCCTGCTGTGTGAATCTTCTTGAAGTTTATTGTGGTTTTTTTTCCCTCTGGTGCTGAATAAAAATTAACATGAACCAATGGTACTAGCAGCTGTGCCTTTGCTGAAAGGGTGGGGTCCACTTACACTCTGATCAATAATACCACTGGTGGAAAGCCTAGGGAAGTCGGAGCGTTCAGCTCAAGCACATGCCTGTGGCTGTGGGTGTCCTTAACTGTGGGGAAGCACAGCTCAGGTTTGTGCTGGACAGCAGGCTGCCAGCACACAGATAAATTACAGGGTTCAGGAAAGGCTGGAAATTTTCTCCTATATGCAGTCTGGGTGAGGTCACCTTGAGTTAGGAGAAAGAGCCTTAGGCACAAAATCTGAACCCTGACATTTCTCGCAGAATAAAGCTTGCTCTGTTTTATTTACAGGGATTCTATTCCCTACAGCTGAGAAGAAAGAAATATTCCCTTCCCAGACTCAGTCGCAAACCCCCATATTTTATTTAGTGACCAGACTATACAATCAATACAGAAATGTTTAAACCCTATTATTATAGTAGCAGGCATATAACCATTTGTCTGATTGCAAATAGCTTCCATGCTTATCATGCATGCCCAGTAAGAACAAGACCTTACAATACTTTCTTGCATGGATCCATCCTTTAATTACATTCCAGATATGGCTTTTAATTTTTTAAAAAGAAAATTATTCCCCATGTGGTCTATTGGTATGTGGCGCACAAACTTTAAGACTTGCAATCTCCGTGGTATTAAATCCCACAGAGATAAACACAGCAGCCTGCTTTAGTCAAGGAAAAAAATGTACACTGATTCTTTTTTGTTTTTTTTCAGCATAAGTTATAACTCTACCTGACTGACAATTCCAGTTAGAAAAGAGTTCTTGTAAGAATTTTATTCTGTGTGTGAAAGGTCAGAATCAGAGGTTAAGTGTTCTACAGCCAGGCTCTAGGCTTGTTTTTACAGAAGCCCAGAGGAGTAAAAACATTTTCAAGTGAAGCAATAATGGGTAGAGATAAACAAAACAAAAAAGCTGTGGAGGGAAAACAAAACCAACCCAATATTCTATGTTCTAAGAGGAAGAGCAGAAAATAAAAAAAATCAGAATAAGGAAATCTTTTCTCCAAAAGACTTAAATATAAGAGCCTGTATCTAACAATATGAATAATTTATATTTAAAAAAGCCAACAAAATTACTAACTCTCCTTCCAATCTATTATTGGAATGTATTACAATTATCTGCACACTAAACTATAAAAATGAAAAAAATATTAAGGCATAGAGAAGCAAAGTGAAATTATGTATACAACCTAACTTTGCCCCAAGATGATATTATGCATTTACAATATGATTCTACTTTTTATTTGTGTTCTTGAATGAACCTGAGGAGTGACTTTACTTGTGAGAACATGAGTTATCACTTGCTTCTCCTTTATGTGGGCAACAATGAGCAAAATACAGACAAAAATGATAAAATTTGGACTCTTGTGGAGAGAGTTTACTATCAACTGCTAGTTGTCATGTATTTTTAATTGTAGATGAAACAATACAATTATTTCTCCTTCACTTGGTTTCTTCTTTATATATTAAAATATCGATCCCAATGCTTGCTGTTTCACATTCACATGTTTCAGTTCACTACTACATGAAATCATATGAGGAAACAAGGCTGGAAATTGCTGCTGTGGGAACTTGAGGTGGTTTTTGACTGTGACAGGACCTGTCAAAGGATATCTTTGCATAAAAGCTGGAAACCTGCAGACTTTAAAAATAACTTCTTGGTTTATAATGAGAGAGAGAAAAGCCATAAGAATAACAGGAATTTTTCTACATATCAGCAGGTTTGCTCACTACTGCAGTTCCAGTCTATCTGCCCCCCTAAGGATGACAGTAGCACTTGTCAGAGCTAAATTACTGAGTGTTAGCAGTATTCAAGCAGCAGCCAAAGAAGAGCCTGCCCACTGCCTATTCCAGCATTTACCATTTCACGTGCCTTGAGACAAGGTCTCTTTACTCTGCATTATGGCATTGTGCATTTTCTCACCCTCACAAATGCAAAAGGCATTGTAATGGCTACTCTGAGTATCACATCCATGCGGGTATGTCGAGAAAGAAGCAGGCTATAAACAATGTAGTTTATTTCTGCTTTTAATAGAAGAACAAATTCTGTTCGGTATTACTTAATATAGGAAATACTTGACAGCTATTAGCTTGTACAGTATTTAACATTAGTCTTGCAAATGGAATATAATGTAAAAGTTTTTGCTGAAATATAAAATAAGTAAAAAACAAATTCAATTTCTGATAAAAAATTTCTCATTATTAAAGGTTATGTCTAATTGCCACAAATTAATAAAACCTAATTGCCCTCTCCATATCATATAGTTATATTTTTTGACATAGGCATTTGTCCTGTATTCATTTTCTTTTTCTTCCCTTTTTTCAATAAATATCCAAAATATTTATTTTATATATAATTTTGCTTATATAAATTGAATATATATATACATTTGTGAAATGAGGCATTGTGTACATGATATTTTATTCTGAGACCTAATGTTGAACTATTAAACTTCAAACCAATTAGGTTTAGCTGTTTCAGCCCAGAATAAAGATATAAGTACCTGGCAACATTTTAAAAGGTGGTAAAACTAATAAATTACTAAAATGGACTGCATAGATGGACTCTCTATGTACTCCATTTTCTCAAAAATTTTTATTCATCTCATGTGGTTTTCCTTGGAAACACGGCTCAAACCATAGTAAAGGTATTTTTCTACATAAACAGTCACATGTATTTGGAATTACTTCTCTCGGTCACGATTTTTATCTTCAAAGACAAAGAAATTAAATCTACCCCAGTATTCCAAATAGATAGTTTTCTTTGTGAAAAGTTATTTCATCTCTGAATCAGAAACCCCTCAAAACTGCAAATTTAATACCCATGGAAACAGTACAGATTGCCATTAAACTAGACCATGATTCAGCCTTTAATATCCTCTGTGGGACATACTGCATTTTCTTCCTTGGAGAACATAATTTAATCATGTATTTTGTATTTCCATTCTTAAAAAATATAATTCAATAAGAGGGGACATATAAATATGTCTCCTAATTCCAGCCACCCAGTGACAGTGTTAAGAATTAAGAAAATACAGAAAATGTAAAACACTACCAGGAATCTTAAGTACCTGATGGCACTGAAATAGAATTCTGCCTGTGTTCTGCTTCTTTAATGGAAAATACTGGAAAAACTTTGTTTTCCCAGTTTGTCACTTTCATCTCTCTTTTCCTCCTATTTATATAACTTCATAACAAGGTTTCCAAAAAAGCATCTTCTTCAAATTTCAAAGCAAACCCCTCACCCCATCAATGACTTTATCTTCCCTCTCCTTACTTAAGTCAGTCTTTGCTCCAGCCTGATCCTTGAAGATTTGGGCTATCTATTTATGCCAGTCTGCAATATGATCCACATGAACCTCTCTCCCTAACCATGGAATACAACAGTGCAGCTATGATGAAGAGCAAGATATCTAGAATTCTATTTTTGGCTACTGAGATACATTTTCTTTTTTAACCATCCACATGCTTCTAAGTGACACTGGAGCTTTCTTCTGAATAAAAGGATCATACTGTTTCTGGCATTCTGTAGCATGAACCTTTAGATATATGCCTTAAGCAAGAACACAAAAATTTTTAAAAAACCCACACTTCCATTTATAACATTATAACGATGTTATAGAAGTCAGAGGAAGGTTCTGCTGTAAAATAAGTTGATCCACTTCAATGATCAAAATTATAAGTGCCTCTCTTTGATCTGGATGTACAATCAAAAATCCTGTAGTTATCTCCAGTACAGTTTCAAATAAATAAAATACAAATTATTTCAGGAGAAAGGGAGAGGACAAATGTGAATATGCACCTTTGATATTGTTCATATATTACACAAGTATGTATATATCAAATCAGTTACAGATACAGAAAACATGTGACAACATTATGATTTTATTTTTAACTTGGTCTGTCAAGGCTCTGAGTAGTCTTCATGATCTTCATGATCGTGAAATACTTTCAAAACAGATTACAAAACATAAATATACATAGAGAAAGACAATCTGTCAAATTGTTTATTTCAGTAGGAAATCCTAAAAAAAACCCCTTTAATGACAAAAGAAATGCTTTTAGACCAAAATGTTGATGCTTTGTTATAAAAATAATTTTTTTCTTCTTCTGAGGTAAGATAAACTAGCCCACTTTATTAAATGGAGTGAGAAAGACAATCAAGAGAAACAGAATCCCTTTCATTTTGCAAATGGAAGTACAGAGGCCTCTCCATTTATTATAAATGGAGCTTGATGAATCAGTATACCTAGTAGTCTGAAATTATATGCTAAACTTGATTGAAATGGATCATAACTTTTGTGGCTCTTATGAAGAAAGCTCCTTTCTGCGGTTTCCATCAAGATACAAAAACAAAAAACTTAATTGGTAAAATTATGGTGATGTGAAAAAAGATAAATGTGAACAAGACTGTTTTCTCTATTTTCTGTGGTGTTTTCATTTGTCCTATTTGTTTCTTTGCTTGTTTTTTTAACTACTGTTTTAAACACATATAATTGTGGTCCTAAAAGGTTTTTACATAAACCAGAGAACTCTCAAAACTAAATGCATTTTACTGCACAGCCAGGTCTATCATCCCCTTATATTGCCATGGTCATAAGAAGTGGCAATGAAAACTATGAAAACTATGAAAATAACTTGCAAGGATATTTTTTTTATAGATAGTTAATCATACCCAAAACTTAAGAGTAAGCAAAAAGTCACAAGAGTAAGTTACTTTGAAATATTTTGGAACTAGAAGAATGGGCAATGAATCTTAATCTGACCTTTTTCAATTATTTGTCCTATGGGAAACAGCACTGACATATATATTGAGTTATACCTTGATGAATAAAAGATACTTTCTAAGATTTCTGACAAACTGTGAATTTTAATAATTAATGACATAAAATTAGCTATATGAACTGTCACAATGAGAAAATTGTAGTTCAGACTCTTTTTATACACAAGTTAAGTATATTTTTTACTTGAAATGTTCTCATTTTAGGGTAAATTATCTGCTGTGTTTGAGTAATGCTGTGGTGCAGCCTTCTGAGAAGAGTTCAGATAAGAGACTTGTAAAAACCCCTTCATAACAGATTCTGCAAAATGGACTGCCGTGCCCATGTCAGAAAGGCATTTTGTCTTCATTTTCTATCAATTCACAAACTTAATTATTGGTTCAAACAATTTAAAAGGTATCAAAATAGAATCTAATTTTTGTTTAATTCCATCCTTAGTACTACTATTGTGTGATAGTGCTAAGCAATCTCAGTTCTCACCAACCCTGACAGGAGGCAAGATACTTTGGTGCTAGAGAAGGTGTTCACAGTCGTAGGACCTGGAGAAATGGGGTACATTTTTAAATAACATATGGTGCCATAAGGAGCACTACACTGGAGATTTATAATAAAGCTGTAGTGGCTAGAGAAGAAAGGCAGTAATGAAATATTAATATTGATCTATTTTAGAACAGGTCTAGAAGACCCATGTGACACCCACTGAAAATCCAGGTCACTGGGTTGAACATCACCTGTGTGAAGCTGGATATCCACTCCTGTGCATAATTGGAGTTATTTAGGTTCCTTTTCTCCATCAGTCAATTACTTAAGTAAATGCTCATCAGTTTGGCTTCAAGTGTAAACAGAAAATGAAAATATCACTTGTGAAAAATAAAAAAATCATTAAAATAGATCCATAGATTTAAGATTTTTGCTTTTAGCCTAGTTGAGAAATCATTTTTCTCAGAAAGGATAAGCTCGAAAAATTGAGGTAGAAAGCAAAAAGTATTATTAATGCTTTATATAACATATTCTGAGTGTCTTGAGTTTGATAAGTAGAGCAAAGTCTGCACTTATCCATAATATAATGGAATCATACTGGTATTCTAGAATAATTGGTGTGTTGGGAGCTGCTGTAAAGCTACATTTATTCAGGGATAAAAAGAACTACTCTGCTTAGTGATAAGGAATATTAATTGGCCTGGCAAGGTTTGAAGAGTAAAGAGGATAACAGCACAGAACACAGAGGCAATAAATAATCCTTCTATGAAGCTTTCATCATAAAAACAAATCAACAAACACTTAGAGATGCTATTGAGCATTATGAATGGGGGAAATGTGGGCTCACAGTTGTCACTTAATCGTTGATGAGTCAGTATCTTCAAAGTTACTCCAATATCATTACATATTTTTATGGTGAGTGACTAAGGATGACTTCTGTCTCCATTTTATCATGTGCTCAAACTTAGCAAGCTACTGAACTGCACGTACAAATACATGAATTTCTGTGCGTAATCATTGTTGTAATGCTCAAATCAAGCCAGAATAATACAATAATCTTGTCTTTTTAGCTTGTGTTACTGCCTATACCTTGTACAGCAATGGGCAAAATAACCTCCAACGTGCAAGTATATATTAGGTACTTTTACATGCTGTATCATCATGCACAGCTACTAAATGACTATATAGGTCTCCCAGTTAAAGATATTGAGAATTAGAAAAAACCTTTGCATATTTAATTTATATAGCTTGTCACATATAATGTAAGTTAATGCTAAATTGTGCATACAATTATTTTTGTTCTGATTATTCTACATGAACCAGAGCCATTCATGATCCAGACACAAGATCCACCTCTGAAAGACCCTAACATGTCGTTTGCAAGAAACCAGAAGGGTATGAGAGGAAAGAATCTAGTTTTAAAATGCAGAATAGATCATCTGGATTTTTAGTTTACCAGCAACTATCATGCAGACTTACAAAGCCACTCATCCATGTAGTTCTCAAAGGCACTGGTGTGTAGTGAGACATCTTGTCCTGTGGAAAAGAAAATAATTTTTTCAAAACAATAAAACAAAGCCAAGGGAGAAGTGGGAGGGGGAATGTTCATGTGTTTCTGTGAACAAGGGATATTACTCACCTCACTAGTATTAATTTTGTCCCTTGTTTCAGTATGGTATTTCAGTTAATTTTTGATGAATCCGAGAGAGTAAAATAGTAGAATACAAATCATAAAAGATCAGAGGGAAGCTGGGAGAAATAGCACAGAAATAATTCTCAGCCACCAGCTGTGGAGGCGAACTATAAATGATGTTGGGTAACAGAGAAAAGCATATTACCATTTTTTCAGTGGCAGTGAAGTCAAAACAGAAACAACCTACCTGGTGTTTGTATTTTTCTTCTAATCAGCAAAGGACCCTGTAGCAGCTGTGCAAAAATACCAGATGATGCACATGTGCTTTTCTTTTCTCCCTAATTAATTTTTTTTTACTAGCCTCTGTTTTGCCTTTGACTGTTGTCAGGAAATCTGAGATCCTCAGACCACTTACCTGTGCACTCATATCTATCTCCATTATCATCTTCTGCCCTGTATTCTCCTCCTGAATGTATATTTCTCTGTTTTCTTCTCTTTGCCTACTGCTTTAATTCTAGAGCTCTGTTATTCCATTGTATCTCCCTGCATTGTATAATTCATTAAAGTCTACAGATGTTTCCAGAACTGCGAGCCTGGTTATTTTCTGAAGTGAAATTCAAGTCATTCCAATTAAAAGCAGTTTATTTCAAATTAATTTTTTCCTAAATATTTTTTTCCAAGTTCTGTCAGTTATATATATGGCATTAAATGTATCTTCCTTGATTTATGAGTCTTTATGTGCTATTTTAATGATGCAATGAAGATGGTTTGGTTTTGCTGGTTTCTGAGGGTTTTCCCCTATTTATTTTAATATGAGTGTAGGGCTCTCAAGACTTTCCTTTTAAAACTTTTATGATTTTCCAAATATATATAAAGTTCACAGTGATTATTAATGTATTTGAATGCCTTCATAATATATCTGAAATACTGCAGAGTACTGATTAGATGCCATTTTTACATTTCTTAACTGTAAGTAAACTCAATAACTAACTAATCACATTGCTTTTGGAGCTATATAAAACCTTTCTTATTTTTAAAAATAATATTTTAAAAGGCTGTGTTTGTTTTGGTTTTTTTCTAGTTCTAATAACATGGTGTACAGAAATGTCTTGAAAACACTGGATAGATCAGTCATAAAATATATAAAGATTATTTCAAGTTTAATGTCATTATTATGACATCAATTAATCCTAAAATAGCCAAAGAAGGGAATGATTTCACATAAAAACCTGATTGTGAACATTAATTAAAGCAATCCTAACTCAGAAATACAACAGAAATGTTTAATATGACTTGTACATGCAGGACAAATGACATAAAGAAAAAATATGATAATTGCCATAGAGAAGAAAAAATGTTAATTACTTTTTTTAAAGACTTGTATAATGATTTTTGTATTGTATAGCTGCCTTCTCCAATAAAAGAGAAAAAAGACCATAAGAAATTTTCTATTAGGCACTTAACAGACTTAGTAATAAACACATCAGCAAATATATGTTAAAAGAATTTACATGTGTTCAACTAAGACTCTTTTTGAATGAGAGGCAGATTTTCTGTATTTCAAAGAATAAGAAAGGGGCAGAAAAAACCCAAGAAATGGGATTTACTCATGATTGCTAAATGTTGAACTTTTACTACAGTAAATATTTAGCTGAATGTTTACATTCAAGCATATGAGGTGTCTGAAAGAATTATTGTGTTTGACATTAAAACATGGGGAATTAGAGCCAGAATCTTCAAAAATGAGTATATGATTTTGACCAGTGATAAAAAAAATCCATACTAAATAATGTGCTAAATATTTCCTAGAGGCTAAACCTTTGTAAATGTTAACTGAAGTGGTATTGGAAATAAAATCCAAATATTGGGATGCCTTTTATACAGAATCCATACACTGTTTTCCAAAAAGCATATGCCCTGCAAGTTAGTTAAATATCAAAGGGTTGAATTCAGAATCCCAGGACTCTGAATAAGACAGAAAAAAATGTCACTTTTTTCCCAGTGTTCCAAGTTATCTTCCATTTGTCAAAAGTACACACACGTTTTATAATATGTGGAGCTTTTTTGCTTAGTAGAAGCAGCTTGTCACGGCTGCTGGACTTCTGTTTTGATATGCTATGTTAGGACATAGAGGAATTGCTACTATTTTTTTATATGCAGAGGTACTTACAAAAATGTGTCTTGCATGCCTGCCTTTTTTTCACCCGTCAATGATTTCATTGGACAGCAGACATTTGCTCTTCTCTATACTATATGTGGTATAAGATATTGTAATGTCTTCAGTCACAGATATTTTTCTGTTTCAAATCTAGAACTGAACCCTACTACATAGGGAATTTCATGCAAACTATTATTAAAATGTCAGGGTCCCTGTGGAGATCATAGATTAGGTGCAGCTTTTGAAATCAGACAGAGAAACAATAAAAATATCCTTGTGGGGTTGGCAGATACAGCACAGAACAAAAGGAAGTCTGCAATATTGACCTACCAGTAACGTGTCAAAGGCATGTTAACAGTGAGAGACATGATCCTTCTGTTTGGGCAGGTATTTTAGGAGGCATGGGTGCAGGTCCTTCTCTCCCAGGAACACAAATTCTTGAATTCTTGTTCTTCTTTTTTTTTTTTTGCCATGCCTTTCATTCCAACGCTATAAGATTCATGGTAGAAAAGGTGCTGAGTCTTTATGGTTACACATAGATGATTCATATTTATGCACTATCTTTTAAATTGCTGCTTACTCTACATTCTTAGAGTGGCCAAAGTTTTCTTGCTTCTAACAATGGATGGAGCTGTGGTGGAGGGAAATTGGATCACTCACAGAATTGTAGAATCAATGACGGAACACTCTAGATAAGGCAAACAGATTGAAACTCAAAGGGTTTATAAAAAAAATATCTTGGGCTACGCAGGAAAGGGTGTCATTCCTGCCCTGAGAAACTACAAAACTATACAGACTAGCATTCAAAGGCTTCAGCAACCTGGATTCTGCCCTGCACCAAGCACTGTCCAAAAAAAAAAAAAAAAAATCTAGTCACCACAATGAACTAACTGCTTCCCAAAGACATGTACTTGCAGAATTAATCCAAGTGATGTCTGCAAATAGCATACTTCTTTTGTCCAGATGATCAAACCCTACTGGAAGAATCTCATTATTCAATTTTTTTCCAGTAAGATATGCATTACCTATTAAATCAAACACTGTGTAATTAATACTTCTTTGCAGAAATTCAGTTTCCATGATAACTTTTCAAAGTTTCAAAATATTTCATCACTAATGTGATAAATTGAATTAAATATTTCTAGAACTGACATATTCTTTAATTTCAGAATAAATATGCAGGGCCAAATTGTGGAAGATTTGCACATGCTGAGAAGCAACTAACTCAAATAATTAGTTATTTTTCTTCTATTGATGTTATCTTCAAAATAAAATATTATTGAGTATGATTAAGGTATTGAACTCTGCTGGAAGTAACTACCAGCTTGTACTCTTACTTTCTGCTAGTTTTAATACATCAAAGCATTCTATAATTTTTTCCAGTATCAACTGAAATCTTACTGACACAGAATGGTGGATGACTGAAATTATTCATTTGCACAACTTCTTTACTTATTTCCTTATTGTCTCAGACTTCATATTAGTTTGTCAGGAGAAAATAGCATGGTTCAGACTGTACTTATTTAAAGAAAAATCATATACTACCGAATAACCACCCACAAAAAGAGAGCAACATAAGAGTTCTTTAAATTCTAGATTAGAACTATTTGTAATTCTGGTGATAGAAAAAGTCCTTTATCTAAAGAAACCATGATTTTCAGACAAGAATAAGAAATATTCTATTTTTGATAGTATAAATTGATCCATGGGATATAAATTGTTTCTTTTTCTAGTGATTTCTTTATCACTTTGAAAATATGATTTCTAAAAAAGGTTCGGAACTTTTTTCTGTATGTGGCAAAGATAAATCATTTGTTAATTTGCTTTACAGTGAAACTCTAATATTTGAAGTCTGTGCAATCAATCTAGTTTCAAGAGAAATACAACGCTGTAAAAAAACAACATATAAATGAAAGGCATAATTTCTATTTGTTTTCAAATGCCATCTCTTTCAGCTGTCAAGTATGATGTCTATCTGAATATATTTTTCCCACTATTTTATCCCTTAATAAGAGAAATTAAAATTGAAAAATCAGCAATATGCTTTAGACTAAATTTTCAAGGAGTATCCCCCTTTCACAAAATACTTTCTGTTTATTAATTCAGTTCAAATCCCACAGTCATAGAATCTGTAAGATTGGAAAAGATCTTTAATATCATCGAGCCCTGCAGTGACTACAGTGGCCTGCACTTATTCAAAGAACATTGGCAGTATCTTTACTAAACATAGTGAAAAAAAGGCAGCACAGATTAATTTGAATAAATGTTTGGCTTCACCTCTCCTTGCTTTCCCAAGTGTGGATCTAACAACACAGCTGAAGCCAATCCAGCTGCACCAAAGACATTCTGTTCTGTGTACAGGCCCTTTTAGAGGGCACCACATTCTTCCTGTGGCTGCAAGCTTTGCTTTTCCAGCACTGCTGTTCTTCTCCAGACGGCTTGTGCATGAAGCTCCAAAGGACTACATTAGATGATGTCCCAAGTGTCTCTTGTGGACAATCAACGTGCTGGATGCACACAGCATGAGGAGAGCTATACGTAATGCAGAAGAACTCCTCTGGGATGTGTTCCCAGCAAACCCTGGGAAGTGCAGGATACACACACTATGTGTGTACCCCAATATCCAGTCCTCTCCTTGCCGTGTCACTCTCCCACTGTCTCTCTTGGTCTTGAGGTCAATGCAATCTCTTTGGTGTGCATGTGGGGAATCATCAGCATCCCTCTTTGCTTGAAAGGAGCATGTTGTCATCAGCTATTTCCTTTTCTATCTTTTAGGATTCCCCTTTGTGTTGTATTTTTTTAATAGATTTAATAAAATTATACCTTGTTCTTGGTCTGCAAGCTACATGCAATTTTACTCTACTGTGTGGTGCCTTTTATGCCAGAGACTTGTCTGTTGTTCTCTCGTGGCAAAAAATAGTTCACATCCTGGACTGCATTGCTTAAACCTATCATGAGTGTGTTTCTTACAACTGTGGGATGTCCAGTGTCACCTTGTTTCTGTTTCCCCTCATCCTGTGCCCGTGTTCTTTCCTCCACATTGTGTATCCCCAGTTCCTGGAGTTTCTGCTATGAGTCCAGGGCTGTATGTCTCTGCACAACATCAATACCTCAGCCATAAGGAGCTTGCTATAAAAAGAGAACATGCTTACTGCTACTATTTGTACATAAACTGGAAGCCTTGCATATAAGCAAAGGTAGATTAACTTAGGCACAGCCATGAGAAAGAAAAAAATCGTATCATACAATTTAGGAGAAGAAAGAAATTAGGAAAAATATTTTCACAGCTAAAGTAACAGTAAAGCTGCAGACGTTCATAACAGGTTCAGACAGGACATGTGTGACAAGCCCCTGTTCTGAAGCAGGACCTGCAAACTCAGGTGGCCATTCCTAGCAATGACAATTCAGGATTACTGGGCTAGAAGCCTACAGTACCTTTCAGTTTGCCTCTGCTAGCAGACAATGCATCTAGTGTTCCTCTATGGGCTTGTGATTAGGCACCTTTCCAGCTTCCATTTCCTGCACTACCAAATTATTATAAATACTTTCATTTTTAAAGTAACTGAAATATATCCTGGAACTCAGCAGTTCTTTATACTATGTGCAGTTGTATAGAGTGCAGTGAGTTATTCTAGCAACATAGAATAAAAATATTTCTGTTTAGCTGCAGGGAACTGAGAGTCTTCTTACCTCTGTCATCACAGACACCCTTTTTTCTTTGTTTTCAGTGATGACAGGTGGTTCATATCCCTTCCCCAGAGGTGAAAGGAATTACTTCATTCACATCCTCCAAGAGATCTTTAAGCAGACAGCCACTGGAGATATTTAGAGCATGTTACTTTTTTTTTTTTACTACTACTACTCTTGATCAAGAGTGTTGGAGTATCTGATTATGCACAAAAATTATAAATATACAAAAATACGATTGCTACCATGCTACTTTGGATATATATGAGTACCTGAAATTTTAAAGTACTTACACAATGGCTGCAGTTTTTTTGACCTAAAACAGGGATCTGCAAAGTAGCAGTTAAACAAATATCCTCAAGATTTTTCTGTTAAAATACTTGAGCCATACCTGTGGCTGAATATGTAATTACTCATTATGAAAGAAGATATACATCCTGCATTCTGAAAAGCACAAAAGAAACTTTTAAGTAATGTGTTCTTTATTTATAGAACTAAACAAAGAAAATTATTAGACACTGTGATCACACAGCAGGAGGTGTAGGATAGTTGGCAGTGGTAATAAGTATTAAATATTCATATAAATCCACATTTTCTCATACCTGAGATGCTATGGATAGAAAATTTCTTCCAGAAGACATTTTGCCCATGAGAGTAGAAACAGCTTTTACTTTTAAATATTTTTTCCTTGTCTTTCTTTTTTTTTTTTTTTTTTTTTCAAAGGAAAAGATTCCTTACCCACAGGTAAGTAATTGGATTTATATTTCTTAATGTCAGAAAGAATCTTCACCTGGCAAAAATGAAGATCAAAAAGATTTGGATTCAATTAAACTGAAATAAACTTCCCATGACATTTAAGGTATCCTTGGATAGCCCTCCTGCCTTACTGCTCCAAACAAGAATCATTCCATTTCACACTGGTAATTTCAAGGAGAACTGATATGGCACGTTACTTTAACTAGGGTAGTATCTGCATATTTATTTCACAGTTAGAGGTGCGAGACACCTTCAATAACAGTGCTCTGAGGCAAACAGTAATGCTTTGGAATTCTATGTATTCCATAACATACCAGCTTATATGTAATTATAGGCCTTTTGCTCAGTGACTACTGCATTTGACTAGCTGTGATCAAATTATGAAAAATGTGTGTAATAGAGGAGCTATTAGATGATGAAGAAAGCTAAATATTTAGCTCCATAAATAAAACCTCTTTCTTCTTTAATAAGAAGACTCACAGTAAAGCAATTACGTAGACGAAAAGAAAATGTCAGCAAAAATAGAAACACAGGGATTCAACCAAGAGATGCAGTATATTTGAGAATGAAAAATAAAAACCCATTGTTATAGAGGGAGACCTATTAGAGAAACAAAACAGGGATATTAAACTCTGAGGAGTACCAAGGTACAATTTATGCAGGCATAAATTGTAATAACATTTTATGTAACTTATAAACAAAGTAATGGAAAGTTGTTGGAAATTTACAAAAAATGTTACACCTGTTGCTTTTCTCACCTGATAAAAGGGATTATTGATTTTGACTTTGTTATAAACATGCTCACAAACTATTTTAAAAAGTCTGAATAAACCTAGCCCCACAATATTTTCAGTTCCTGTCCTTTAGCTATATCTGTTCTCTCAAGCACAAACAGAATGTATGTTATGTTTAGAACTGAACCATACAGGTGTAGTTGTATGCTAATAGTTTAGATGCACTGAGTGGTTATGATGTAATTTATGTTTATTTATCTTGTACCCCTTTGCTTGGGGCTTCTAAGTTTATTAACTTACAAACATGAAGAGATAGGTTTAGTATCTGTCTAATTAAAAGCAAATAAAATTGAGAAAGAAAGAAAGAAAGAAAGAAAGAAAGAAAGAAAGAAAGAAAGAAAGAAAGAAAGAAAGAAAGAAAGAAAGAAAGAAAGAAAGAAAGAAAGAAAGAAAGAAAGAAAGAAAGAACTTAATAGAGGGAAAACCCCCATATATATCATGTTTTCTTATTAATGTTTTTAGTTTACTGTTTACAAAAAAAACTTTAATTTTCTTGAACTGTCCACTTCTAAGTTATGTATTGATGATTTACTGTAAAAACTGCATAAAAGTGAGCCCTCAGAGATGACTGAAGGTAGGAATATATTAAATTTATCAGTCAGGTCTAGAGCACTGCCTCAGTAGGAGATCCAGGGAGATTTTCATCAGGAAAAAGCAAGAAACCAGCTAAGGCTGGCATCGTCTGCAGATCAGAGGCAGTGCATTGAAGGCAATGTGATTGTCCTGGTTTTGTCTGGGACAGAGTTCATACTCTTAGTAGCTGCTGCAATGCTGAGGGTTTTTGATTTAGAATGAGAACAATATTGATAACACCCTGATGTTTTGGCTGTTTCCAAGGCAAAACTGCCTTTAGCCTAGGACTTTACAGTGTCTCATGCTCTGCTAGAGAGGCATAGCAGAAAAAGCTAAAATAGAGGAAAATAATCAGGACAGGTGACCAGAACTGGAGAAGGAGATATTCCATATCATAGATCATCATGCCCAGTAAATAGCCTGGGGGAGTTTCATGGAAGGGGGAAATTCAGGGTTTTTGTTTTCCCAAGGAACTGTGATGCATGACAAAGCCCAGCTTTCCTGGAGATGGCTGAACACCTTCCTGCCTGTGGGAGGTGGTGAATAAACCAATTGTTTTGCTCCACTTGACTGCATGGATTTTGCTTTTAAATATTAAACTGTCTTTTATTTCAGCATGCAAGTTCTCCCTTATTTGCACTTTGAATTCTCTCCCCCATCCTACTAGAAGGGAGGGACTGGGTAGCTATGTGGTGTTCATTTGCCAGCTGGGTTTAAACCACAACAGATATGAGATGAAAATCTGTAATTATAGATAAATTGAGCTGATAAAGTTCTTGAAAATGGGAGACCTTAATAAAATGAAAAACTTAGATTTTCCAGAATAGAATGTTTGCTGGTCTAAAGAGTATAATAATTAAATTTCTTGGTTTAAGTATATGGTTTTCTAAGTAGATAAAAAAGTGCACTGCAAAAAACTTTGTTAGTAGTATCTTAAATCTGGAGAACCAAGAACTAACTAAAGCTTATTCCAAGCTATGTCTTCACTGGTAAATAAACAAGCCAGGAATATTTTTGCTGGTTTTAGGATAAAACAGCATACATACCTCCCCTTCCAGGCTCTTTCCCATGTCCCAGACATCCCCACCATGTGATTCCCCTTCAGGTTACCCATTAACAACAGTCCCTTGCAAATAATGTTCCTTGAACTACACTCAGTGTTGTCTGATTGTTAAAAATATCATTTGGAAAGCAATAAAAATAAAAGAAGATAAATTCCTAGATTCACTGAAGATATAGGTTTGCCACCTATGTGTTAGTACTTCAGTTTGAGTTTCTGTGATTTCCTGGCAGTAGAAGTTAAGGAGTTTATTTTTCTCAATAAAATATAGAAGCTGTTTCCAACAAAGCCCTTGGTGTCTGCTATCTGTATTATTAGCACATCAAATACTGCCTCTACAGCTGTAAGCACGAAACACAAGACAAAATTTATATGGAGACCACAGAGAGAGAGAATCAGCTTTATGGTTTAAGGTTTTATGTTGCAATATATGAAGTAAGCAATTACCTATGAGAAACATGACACTGCTAGTGTAATTCATTTCACGAATACTGTGCCTTTCAGAAAAAAAGTGAGAAGCTATCAGCTCGAACAGCTGACACACAGATGGATAATCTGATCCCTTTATAACCAGAATTGTTTAGTGAAGGAGACTGTATTGCCTTTTCTTGAAGTGACAGTCTAAGCACTGATTCTCCTAAAATGAATGTTTTAGTTTAACAAGACAGCTATTTTAAGTAAGGGTAGGTAATGAAAAAGCAAATTCTAAATGCATAATTTAACCCCAGAAATAGTTGCAAATATCAATTATCAAACCAATTTTTGATGCTATTCATAAAAAAAGAGTTGAAGACAGTAATGAACTATATTTCCTCGCAATAATCTCAGGAAATATGCCATTAGCTATTTAACCTCATTTGTCTACCTACGAGCTGAATTATTTCATAGTTGAAAAGGGACAGGACTACCATAATCCTTTAATGATATCACCAGATTCTGTTACATTGTATCCAGTGTGACATCACGCAGTAAATGGTATAGCTTCAGCCAGCAATGTTTTCTGCGGCGCCTGGCAGCTTCTAAATCCAATAACATTCTGTCCTTGATGTTGTAGGTATCATCCCTTTGCAATATGGTCTTTTCAGCAAAATACTCAGTACCACAGAGATGCACAATTTTCTATAAATCAGCTTTGATTAGGTAATGAAGGCAGAGTTCAGATAATGTGTCTTGTCTGCTGAAGATTGCAGATTCTCTTTTAATAAAATTCTGCTGATAAGAATAAAACAATCTCTGACTCGGGATGGAGTAATTAGAAATTAGGCTGTTTGGAACAGGAGCTTAGTTTTGCCTAAAAGAAAAAAGCTTCTCAGAACAAGATGTGTAGATTAAAGTCTTTAGTTATATGGCCACTTTATAGACCCATAAAATGAGAATCACCTTGGAAAAAAAAATCAACCTCCTTTTAATTAATATTGGGGAAAATGGTTTTCAAGTAGTTGAAGAAAGCTAAGTATATTTGCCATGTTTGTCCTTGGGTAATCAGAAAAGTCTGTGTTCTACATTTGACTGAATGGGGACATTTATGCAAAAGATAAAGCAGGAATACCTTTCTGAGATCCCTATTAAGAAGGCACTTAGCCCAATTTCCTCTGTTGTAAGTGAATAGGGATAACCAACACATTTTATTCCGTTTCCTTTCTTGTAAGAGTATTTTTTTTTTCCTCCTACCCAGACTTTTTTTTTGCATAGCATTCCCTGCCTCTGCACTAAGATTCTTTTTCTGCACTAGTTTCTTACACTGGCTCATAGAATTAAACAGTGTCTTTTATAAGAAGCCACAGTGATCTTGGATTTGGAGGCCAGGCTTTAGAAAACCTTTAGGGCAGGATATTAAAAATAAATTTAGAAAAAATGTTCTGATGAAATAATTTAGGCATGCTGGGAACTTGACTCTATCAATTATGCCTAAGCATTTTTAATAACATTTCACACTGCTTGTGATTGCACACATAAGATGAAAGATGAGCTGGCTGTCGAGAGCAGACAAGTAAACTGGAAATGTAAATCATTCGGGTAATTAAAATGCTGACTTACAGAAGCACTCTGCACTACGATAGAGGTTCTTCTGCCATGACACTTAACATTTGTGAAAAGGTCAGTTTTCTACTTTCTAAAGCACTTAAAGTGCTTTTATTTTGATAATGACTGTACATGTCAGCCATAATAATCTTGGTTGTCCATGCTTTTCTGTCCCTAATTGGTACAGAAAACACTTGGGGATTTATTCACCTCCTTGAACAGTGTGTAGTGCCATTGCTACATGGATGTAAGAGACACTTGAACTGGACTGGGAGGTAAAGCATAAGACAAGGAAAACCTGTACGTTCTGGACTAGCAGCTGAATGATATGAAAAATTTGGTAGAGCATTCAAGTAGCACTAGACATCTGAATGATGCTGATAAAGTCCCTCATGAAGCCAATAGCTACATAATTGAAAATATGAATTACTCACATTGGTTGTCTCTTGTCCATCTTCGTTTAATCACGTGTGAAGAGCTAACCTCAATTTTTAAATTAAAATTTATATATTTTTTCTCAAACAATTTTATTTATGTGGATGAAAATGCTGTTGATTGAAAATCGCTTAAATTTCAGGTTATAGTTCTTTCTTACATTATTTAGCCTCAAATAAAAAAAGAAATACATTTGTTTCTGCTGTCTAGTCATTCAAAATGAGCATTCTGTTCTTCAACACTGTCTCACTAAGTGAAAATTTAGAAAACCTATTTCATATTTTCTTTATCTGTATCACTGAAGTTTGGAGCCAAGTTTGACAAAAAACCTTTAGGTATCAAAGGCTCATTGCACCTTTTCTGAAAGATCTGGTTAATATTTTCTCCATAGATGTACATTCTTAGTTCTATGAAGGTTCTCTAGCTTTTTATTTATTTCTTTACTCCTCATATGTCATTTTCTTATCCTGCACTATTTACCTTTGACATCTCAGATTCAGCTTTTGTCTTATGTAGAAATCAGTCTCGAAGACATGATGGGAGGTATATTTGTAATTGTATTTAAATTATTGTCACTCTTTCTTAGAAGTTCCCTCAAAATTAATAGGTTTCATCTGAAAATAAATTCCTTTTTATTTATTTTTCATCCATTAAAATTACTGTCTATTGTAGTATTTTATGCCAACATGAGAATCCATTCCTTTCATTCCTATCGGTTCCAGTGAAAACTTTGCTTTAACTTTCTTTTCCCAAGGAAATAAGTTCTCATTTCATTCTATTTTTGTTTTTCTTCTACTTGATTTCAGTCTACTTAAAAGAGAGAAGAACACTACTAATCCTCTGCCTTTCTGTCGATTCACAGTCCACGATTTTCTCCTGTGAATATCTACATCAAGACTGTATTTCTGGGAGGGGTTTTGTTGATCTCAAACATTCATAATCAAGCTATTCAAGATATGTATATTCAAGGAACTATTCTTCTTTCCATATCCATAAATAAAATTCCTTTCCTACTTGCTGGATTTTCTATTTGTTGGCTAACACATAAGGATGATCTTCCTAGGGGGACTCCCTAGTCATTCACACAAGTGTGAAGCTGATCCCCCTCATCAGCAACAGCGTCCTGCAAAGAGGAAAGGCATGGCTTAATCACATCAACTCCATCATTTCCTCATACATATATTTTATTGATTTTTAAGTTAACTTAAGACTTATTTTTGGTATCATTTTAGATAACCAAATGCACTGACATGATAATTTCTTCCCACTTAGGAAGTGGTATAAATGCAGCTCTTTGAATTGGTAAGTGCAGGAAAATGCACTAGATATCACATCTTTACCCCCGAATGTTCTGTGCTACTTACTAGGAACTTTTCTTGAGTGCTCTTTCCATTTGTCTTGCTGTTCTCAATTACAGTCAAGTTGATGATTGTGGCCAGTAAATCTAAATTACTATTGGAACAGATATAAGAACTAAAAGCTAATTTCAGCAAATTTGCAGAACATATTTATTGTGAAAAAATTTCCTTCTTTTTCATGTTCTCTGACTTCTGTACTTTCCAATACTCTTAATGAACAAGCTCTGTTACCTCTTTTTAACTGTGTTTTCTGTCTTTCATTTTCAAGTGCATTAAGTAATTTTGCCTAACATTAATGCTGATTGGAATGCTCTAGGCAATAGAGAGTTTAAAAAGACACATTTATATTAACTGCAAAGGAGAGGAAAACTAACAACGCACATTATCATGTTTGTTTTCCCTCTAATGTAATGAAGGCTAAATGTCTTTCTATTCACTAGTTTTATTCTGAGAGGGACTTCTTTCTTCAGTAAGGAGATTAAAAACTAGATCAAGAAAGATATCAGCAAATTCTGTATTTTAACTCCACTCTTAAAATTTCATATCAGTATTTTAATATTTAAAAATCTATATACTCTAGTAGTTAAACATACTCAACTTTCAGGTAGCTAGGGCAAAAAAAAAAAAATACATCAATATAGTGACAATTCACCCCATTCATGCTATAACCATGAAACAGAGATGGCTCTTCCATCACTGGCACATGCTCATTCTTGTAATTACAGAGGTTTGGAAGGCATTTAAACCATTCCACAAAATATTCTTTTCAAAGTTTCCTATTTCATATGGTCTAGGTGACATTTAGGATTTACTATGGTATTCAGTGGTCTAATCAGGCATATTCCTTTTTCTTCTGTCCACAGCTGACTTAGAATGAAATTAAGGGAGTGTTTGACCGCATAATTTCTGTGTGATTTTTCTTTTCTCCTTAAATTAAAAAAAAAGGAAAAAGAAAAGAAGAAGGAGAAGGAGAAACATTTATAAGGCACTTCCTGAGAACTCATTCTTTCATTCTATTGTGTATCTTTATATTTAATATCCCTGAACTTGGATTTTTCATAGGTTTGGGGTTTATTTTTGCTTTTGTTTTCTGATATGGGAAAATAAAAAGAAAGACAGGATTAAATCTCTGTATTTTTATTCTGACTTGAACTAAGAAGCTGACTGGTTTGGAGTTCCTAGCTTTTATTTTCCTAAACAGTTTAAAAGCGCAAAGGAAAGCACTTGTTTTACCCATTTTGACAGTCTCCATTTCAATAAATTGTGCATAAACTAGGAGGTGCATTTTTTAATATGTGGGTTTCATCTGTGCAGGCTATGAATCTGCTCAGGTCCTGTTTGCCATTTGAGGAGGGCATGATCATTCCTCAAGCATGAAGAATCTGCCAAAGTATCTTTCCTAGGCCAACTCTGACAACCAGTGGAAGGTGTCCCTGGCCATGGCAGGGAGGGTTGGAACTGAATTATGTTTAAGGTCTCTTGCGACTCAAACCGTTCTATGAATCTGTGATCTCAAATAGCACAAACCCAACTTTAGATAAGTAATTGATGTTGATTTCTATGTGTAGTTGGATCTTCAAGGCCAAATTTGGACACCCACTTGTCTACAGACACATTCCTGATCTTGATATTATTTCTAACCTGACTCCACATAAAAAAAACATATGTTTTTAGGTGTCTCAAACTTTTATTGCATCTTTGCTGGAGCTAATTGTATGTCTGTCATTCGATGGAAACAAATAGAATAATATCTGCAAGGAGATACTGCAAAAATTGAGTAATTGTTATATTGAAAGAAATAGAAAATGTGGTTCAACCCCTCTTTAAGTGCTTTAAGCCCATCTGGCAATTAAGCTCCATACAGCCTCGTTCTTGCTATTCCAGCTGTGGGATTGGGTGGAGATTCTGGAGACTAAAAGTGAGAAAATGCATAGGCAGAGATAATACATGCAAAAAAAAGGAAAACAAGGAATTAATTCACCTCTTCCCTTTGGCAGGCAGGTATTCAGCCATTCCCAGGAAGGCAGAGCTCCATTATGCACAATGGTTTCTTGAGGAGACAAACTCCAAATGTCCTCCCTTCTTCCTTAGTCTCCCAGTTTTATATAATGAGCATGACTTATCTGATACAGAACATCCCTTTCCTCACTTGGCTGTTCTGGCTGCGTTTTCTCCTAGTCTCCCGCTCACCCCCAAGCTCCTCCTGGCAGTACAGAAAAGTAACAAAACCCCTTGGCCCTGCACAGCAATAATAAAGACACCTCTATATCATCAACATTTTCCCCAAGCCAAATACAAATCACAGCCCCATAGAAGCCATCGAGAAGAAAATTAACTCTACTCCACCCAAACCCAGAATATCAGAGTTTGAGCAACTTGAATTAAATGGTTGTACTCCTTTGAAGAGCATCCAATTTTTATAGCAAAAAGACAAACTCCATGTTGAAATGTGATCCTGCCACCACAGATTTACTCAGTAACAGTAAAAAATTGCAGTCAAAAGCAGATCATTATGCATAGCTTAACAGGCTTTAGGGCTTTTCTCTCTTTTGACAGCAGAGCATAACATTAAATTCATCAGGAGTCCACCAAAGCCAAGCACTTATACTGCTGATGCCTTAAATGCCCTCATTTCATAGCACTGGTCACTTCCTATCTGTAGTGTTCTTCCTAAAAATTCTGATGAAAAATATTATACTATATATACGTCTTTTGTGATGCTGAAATCCATATCCTTTAAGAGATACTTTAGCAACCCTTGACTTTTCTGTACGTTATCAGATTAGCAGTTAATGCCTTATACTAAGTCAAATGGTGAATAGAACATTTTATTTTGAAGAGGAATAAAGTCATTTTGCAAAAGAAAATAGACATTTCTAGCAATCTTTAAACATTAAACACTACATGTACTTGCTCTAGTCAACTCTGCTAGAGAAAGGAAAATAAAGATCACCTACTACTGAGCAATTCACTTACTAGTTTATGTGAAATATGTGTTTATGAATTGCCATGTCCTCAGATCTCTCTTTGGTAAATACACGATTTAATAAATTTGATGCCGTGTGAAGAGGTTTGGGTGTGTTTCCAGTTTTATGGGATATATTTAAGGCAGACTTCTTCAGGGAGTGGTGCAGTTTCTCACATGCATTTGCTTCATGTCTTTGGAGTGATATGTCAACAATACATTTGCATGTCCTTGCATTCTTTTTTCTTTCCTTTTGTTGTTTACCTGACAGAAAGATCACTGCAGACATAGCTGGGCATTGAATTCCAAACTGTGGAGATGTGTGTTAGGATTAAACCCTGATATTATTAAAATACTGTGACTGTGGACATGCACTTATCTGGATTTTTTACTGAAAATAGCACAGTATATCAGGTGTGGTCATAGTCTCTTATTACCAGTCTGCTGTGATTAGTGTCCAGAGGGCTTGTAACCTTTTGCATTAGAAGACCAGACTGGTTCCGCTGTTTTTTGTTACCAGATCCTACTGCCTAAAAATGGGAAAACAGGTGGCCAGCAGAAGGATAGGCAAGGGCCAAGTATGCAGTCTGGCATGCAAGAGGGACTGAAAAAGTAAAATATGACAGCAGCTGACAATGAGAAAGGAGGAGGATAAACCAAATAACGAGAGACAATAAAGGATGGAAGGACAACTGAAGACACAACTGAAGGGGTGCAGAGGGGAAAAGCTGGGGTAAGCAGTGATGAAAAGGAAGAGAATCTAATGACATCATGTCATACATGTTGATGTAAGAACGTGCCCACACTCACAACTGGAAAAGAAAATAGGAAGTTCTAGAGCAGGCATAGGAAATACTTATTTAACTCTATAACCGAATTTTAGCCTATGAGAAAGGAAGATGCAATAAAAGGGAAAACATTCCCCAGCTTCTCTAAACTGAAATAGTTTTGCTGAAGAAAAAGGAACCATATTAGTCCAGGTTCAGAGAGGAGTTACAATTTTAAATGATAAAGCTGAGGATTTGGAATTACAAACAGTGTGTTTTCAGAGATATATTAGTGCTAAAAGCCATGCATAGTCATAATCATAATGAGTACCTGCAGGTAATTTAAATGAAAAAATTACATTAAAATACAAAACTTAATGATTTCTTAATGTAAAAATGTCAAAGAGAAAAATTCAAAAAGAGGAAGCACATGATAATGATTATATAAATTATCCTAGTTAGCAGTTAGTTTTGGAATGAATGCATATTCTCTGTGATATATAGTGTTGCAACACAGTTTGCTCAATCAAGTTACTTTCTAATTTTCAAATTTTGAAATGTAATATGTAATTATGTTCTACTTAATATCTTCTATTTAGCAGTTGCTTTAACTAAGGCCAGATGGACTGCAATTAGATTTCAAATGGGAACATTTAGCACTTTCAAAATTAAACTGGTTATTCTAATTCTTCATGAAAGTGATAAAAATAGAGATGGGGGATGAACCACACAAAAGTCTGAGACAAACCATAGAACACTTAAAAAAGAAAAGGAGGTCTTTTCACCACTGCTCTCTGAAGAGCTGGAATCTTAAGAAAAAAAAAAAAAAAAGGTTTTCTATTGTGGTAGAAGAAAAATAAAGAGAAGAAAAATAAATACCACAATATCTTTTTTCCCCCTCTAATAGGAAACATCTGTACTGCTTGTGAATTATTGTAACATACATTAGATGAAAATACAGGTGCCAGAATGAATCAGGCCCTGCTTGTGCAGTGCTTAAAATGCCTACACTCTCTGAAGATGAGGTGACCTAGCAGTCCTTTACCATCTTTGATTTCCCTGGTAGTGCATCTCTGCTAATGAAACTAATTTGGAAAAAAAATGGATATGTGAAAAAAATGGAGAAGCAAAGAAGCAGTCACCTATATATCTCTCACATTTGCCTCTGTAAATACAGTTGAGTCTGATTGTTATCTACCTTTAGTTCTTAAACTAGCAATGGCGCTTTTTTTTTCCAATTATCTTTTTTTTTGTTTCATTTTGTCTTACCAGTCTCCTATTAATGCTGGGTCATTGTGGTAGATCTAGATGGGTGTTTAAAAACTAGAATTCTTTATGTCATCCTTTTGAAGTGAGACAACATGTAGAAAAGGATGAAAAGTTCATAAATAGAAAAAAAAAGAAAAGACAAATGGCTTTTCAGTCAGAAAGGTCATGTGAGAACTGTACCTCTCATTGTTCTTTTGCCTGGTTTGTTTATACACATTGTAGTAAAACCCCCACTGGATGCAAACTTTAAAATTTAGTTTTTAGAAGTCAAAGTATAGTTTATCCAAATTGTTGAAGGTGACAGAAGTTCACACACCTCTTTTGGACACTAGTAGCATTCCTGATTCTTCAATCTGAGGAAGGCAGAGAAAGTCAAATATTCCACCACCTGAATGAGCATGTCAACAATTGTCAATAATCTGTATGTATGCCTACCCACCTCTATGAGAATATTCAAATTACATTTCCAATTGGTTAATTGTAGGTAGTTTTTTGTCTAATAAAAAGAACATTATGTTTCATATTTTAAAGCAGATGAACACTGCTCATGTCTGAATATTGGACTTCATTCTATGGAAGAATTACATCTGGTAATTTGGAAGTAATAAGTATTTGGGATTGTGGAGTGGGGGTTCTCGTTGAAACAAACCTTGTCAATGTATTTCAACTTAGTGTTTAACTTGGAACTTTATTTAGCTTCATATTTAGCAAAAATTCTTAAAGACATAACAAATTTACGTTACTTCTACACAGATTCAGTCATTGAAACAGTGTTTCTTTTCTTCTTGGCTGTTTACATTTTTTAACAGTAACACAGTATTCTTCAGATAATTGTCTTCCTTCTAAGACTTCCTGATAAAAAACTATTACGTTTGAACCAATTATACAGATTTTGTTTTGCTTAACCTTCAAAAGGCAATGCTTCATATTTAATCTATGATGGGGCTTCATATTTAATCTATGGTGATTATTTAATTAGGTGAAATCACCTAATTAAGGTGATGGTAAGGCCTAAGTAAGGCAATTAGATTCTAGGTTTTAATTGCTTTACTACTACTCCATACTCACATAACAATGAAAATTTAATTATTTTCAGCACTCACTTCACAACATCCCTGTTCCATGACATATCTTGAGCTCATTACCCATATAAGTATTTTTTCATAACCTATATATTTTAAAACTATTGAAGATGCTTGAATAAGAAAGACTTTCCTTAATCAGGCTCTGGATTTTTCAGCCAGCTGCAGTGCTATTTAAACATGCCTGAAAAAATACCGATCAACCAACCAACCAACCTCCCTCCAAAAAAAACAACAGAAAGTAAAATTCAATAAAAAAAAAACAAAAAAAACCCAGCAAAAACAGCCAAACAGAATTATGAATAAAAGTGACCCAGATAAGAAACTCATTTGTGAATTTATAACTAAATAATGGCTAATAGACTGATTCATATTTTAACTCTCATAAAAAACATCAATTTTCTTTAAATATGATTTAGTGTGACTTCCTTTTTTTTTTTTTTGTGATTTTGCAGCCTCATTTGGATGAGAAAAATAATTTCCTAAAAGAGTTTTAAAAATGCAGTGCAAGATATTAATGTGTAGCTTGTTCACAATGTTAGCTCAGAATCATTTCTTTGATATACGATCCTGAGGTTTGGAATTCCCACCCTGCAGAGCTACCTGCATTCATTTGCTTTAAAGTCAACCTACAAGAACAAGAAAAACTTGATTATCTAACTCTAAGAAGTTTGTGTTTAGGGAAATATTATTATTTTCCTTTATGTGTTGCCTAGCCTAACAGGAATTTTTTAAGATACTTGATTTTATGTTTACAAGTGATCAAAAAAACTATTTCTCATAGGAATAATTCTAGGGCTCTGAAAGGGGCATTGAGCCCCCTCTTCATGAAGCTGACCCACTCCACAGCTGCAAATGTAAAAACCCACAGAGATAATGTGGTCTATATAAACAGTGACCCACTCATTCCAGAGTACTATTTTTAATCTCAACAAGAAATGTGAGATCATTAGAGGTGGCACGCATGTGTGAACACCAGGTTTATGATGCCTCCTTGAGACAGGGCAAAGAGCATCAATGCAAGGAATGGGGTGGCTGAAAAAGAAGCTTAAAAGCCAAATCACTGAATTACAGAAGGGCTGGAGTCAGAAAACACCTGTGGAGATTGTTTCTGCCACCCTCTACCCAAATACGAGTACCTTCACCTACAGAAAGTTTCCCAGGACAGTGTTCAGTCAGGTTTTAGACATCTTACCAGATAAAGACACCATAGCTTCCCTAAGAAACTTGTTCCAGCATTCACCCACCCTTATAGTAAGCAAATGTTTACTTATGTTCCGACTGAATGTCATGTGTTCCAATTTATGCAGATTGTCTCAGGGCACCACTGAGAAGACTCTGTCTTTCTGTTATACATTTCCCTGAGCCTCTCTTCAAGCTGAACAGTCACAGCCCATTTCGCCTCTTCTCAAATGAAAGATGCCCCAGTCCTTGATTCCCTTTGTGGCCTTCACTGGACTCACTCCCTATTCATGCCTTACAAACTGAATTTTGACCTAGGTCAATCATAACTTTCCTGTTCCAAAGGGGTACAGCCTACTCAGGTAAATGAGATCCAGTGTGCCTACTCAGTTCTGTCTGTTTAGGTTGATCTGACACATATGGAAAGAAGAAAAGAAGAAAAGATGACCCAACTTGTCAGACAACTGCTAACAGCTTTATATTTGTGTTATTTTGGAGCTGTACTTATGAACTAACTAAAAAAAGCTAATTAGGTTTAAATAGGTGGATACTCTGGATCCTTCACCGAGGTCTAAAATGGACCAGGGGCGATGAAGCCATAATTTTTCACTAGTATGAACCCTGTGGACATAAAAACATAGGAATCACTATCCAGCTGTTGTACTCATATTGCTTATAAATTTGAGACTGAGGGAAACTGAGTACTGCAGGTCTTTTCTCATGGCTTCAGCATTCAAATTCTCCTATTGGAGATTGATTTCCCAGTTTACATTGGACCATCACAGAACAATAGCTAGGAATGAGTTTGCTGCATGGATGTGTCCAGAAATCTATCAGCATTACTAAATTACAATTGCTGCTATGTTTTAATTACATTTACTGAAAATAAAATAAAACAAGATACATTATATCAAAGGAACAAGGTTTTCAAATTGCATGGAGATGGCAATTTTTGTTTTTCTCCAGGTGATGCTTTTGAATAATTTTTCAATACTTGTGACATTCACATTTTTAATTTATTATCCTGTTTTTGTTTAAGACAAAAAACTAAAGGGAAATAAAAATTCCCTTCAGCTATTCAAATACCACAATCCAGGTGCTTTTGAGCTTAATGTATTACTATTAGAAAGACTGTGTTGTAGTTAAGGGAATAGTTCTTTGTAATAAGTAGAAGAGAAAGTGCATTGTTATGAGGAAACTGTGAAGGAGCAAAAAAATACAAGGATGCATACTAATAGAGTTTTGTTTTTACCTTCAATTTATACTGCATAATTGAGGACACATACTCTTCAAGAAATCATCATTATTATTACTGTCACATAGGGACTGATGATCAACCTTCTAAAATGCAGAAGTGGAAAGTTAAAGATATTTAAGTTTTTTTTTTTACTTTTTCTGCTGTGGGATTTTAAACTCTTGAGTATTTTCATACTAGCTGAAGGACTTTTGACCTTCACGAATTAATGAATTATAGATAAAAATGAAATCCAAGGAAAGTAGTAAAGATTGTATTGGCTGGAGAGACTATGAGAGTTGTACTTCCAGAGGCATTCCCAGTTGAATATATAATATTTGAAAGTTCACTTGCATAAGTAACTATTATGAGTGAGAAAAATTAATGTTCAGGTGATATTTGTGCAGAGAACTGTACATTAGAAAAAAATTATATTTTGACTATGCATTTAATATTTTAATGTAAGGACTCTATAAAATCTGTATAAGATCTGGATGATTTCCTACCCCAGTTTTTTGTTCTAACAGCTTCATCTAGAGCCTGTAAAAAAAGAAAAGAACTCCTTTCAGATAGAAAAAAATGCAAACAACAAAACATATACACCCCAAAAACGTGATCCAAACCAAAAAAGTCTCAAATGACTGAACAAAAACCTGTATCCATTAATTTCTTATTACTCGTGCCTTAAGCATTTCAGAAAGTATTAACACGAAGATTAACACTTGACTAAACAAAGCAGGGTCATTTATTTCTTGCTCAGTTCTGATAATTTTTATTAGTTTATGCTAAAATTTAATCTCACAGAGAGATTATCCTAATTTTCATTCTATTTTTTTCAACATCACTAATAATTTTAAACATATTTTTTTTTATTCGCACAGCATTTTAATTGCAGATTACTTCAAATTCTTGCCAAGGATTTTCCTTCAGCTTTCAATAAATCTATTAAAGAAAAATACTTATACTCTTAGTATGTGTCACTATTTGCTCTTGAAGAAATATAAAAATTAGATTAGCCTGGTGAATACAATTGGGATGATCAGCCTATATAAGTTTTCCACTTGGTAGAAGAGCACATTTCTCTGCCACTAATTCCAATTTTCTTAATACTTGGGTTGTTTACAGAAACTTGAAGAATGAGCTTGGGAAACTTTAAGGTCACAGGATGCAAGCAGGTGATTTCATTTTGAGAAAGGGTCTTGCAGGATGGAGCTCTAAGCAAGAAAACAGACACATCTTCAAGACATTTCACTTACAATTGACACTTAACCTTAGCCCAGCAGCCCGTAGTGACTGCAGTCACTTGAGAGGTAACACATTTTATCAAGATAGGAAAAAACTCTGAAGGCAGCCACCCTTCCCAGATGACTCCAGCGGGAAGACAAGGCTGTCCCCAAAACTCTGAAGAGAGGTTGTGTGTACATTAGCAAATGGTGCAGCACCACTAGAGTGAACCTAAAGAGTGAAATATTTGGTGTGAGGACCAGCAGCCCAAGCCATACCATTTTTAGGTGTTGTGGTGCATGCTGATTGTAGAGTGCTCCCATGGCTAGTTCTGCACAGGGGTTGCAATACACCAGGTGCTCTCCTGAACTGCATTTTCCTGCATCGTTTCTTCTGGGAATTATCTAGTTCTGGCATTCAAAGGTTGGTAAACTGAGAAAGCATAACAGAAATTCACTTTGCAGCCTCCATGAAGTTTTTAAAATGAGGATGGAATGAATCCAGGTCACTATGGGAAATTAAGAATGTGTGCACACATTGTATTGTAATTCATTTACTGGTCAATGTATCTATCTCAAGATCATACTGACTATATATCCTTTTTATTTTCAGTATGAGCAATTTTGTTTTATTATGGGAATTTAACAGAGTAACTCAATAACTAACTTTAATACTGCTGTCCCATTACACATCAGACTTGATAAACTTTCAATTCTCTATTCTCAGCCATCTTCTATTCTCTGATCAGCTGAAGGGAATGTCACTTAAATGGCTAGGTAACCAGAAAAACAAGCAAACAAATATTTTAAAAAATTAAAAATTAAGGTAACTAGATAAAAAGAGAAAAGTTTTCTACAGTAAAGGTGTATTTATCCATGTTATTCTTTTTCTTAATGTGTGTCAAATAAATTAATAACAATTTATTGCCAGCACTTTTGTCTTGAACATATTAGGCCATGTGGAAAATAACTTGTTATTTGCAATTCCTTCGCAATACTTCAGTTACTTAAGGCTGTAATATCACATTAAGATACAGCACTCAGAGAAGATTTTCTGCATATCCTTATTATGAATCAAGCTGCAAATCTCACTAGTTAAGTTACCTTTGTAAATAATATTTATGTACCCAGGAGAAATGGGCTGAAACTCATGTGGCACAGTAAATTTATCTACGGAGCAGGGGTCTTCATCCCAGCTAGTCATCCCATCACCTCCAGTTCCTTTGTAAGATACTTTCAGAAAATGAATCTTTTCTATATGTTATTGATATAAAGACTAAGTTCTCCTTTTTTAAAAGTATTTCTAGCTCTTTTTTCACATTAAATTTGTAACTTAGCTAGAAATTTACAGAGAAAATAGCCAAATAAAGATGAATATCATCTATAAATTTAGAAAATCAGATCCTTATACTATCCTAGAATCTGAAAGAAGTCTGTCTATAGTAACCATTTTATAAGATTTACAAAAATGTTACAGGTAATGTTATAGGTATATTTTCATGTACATATTGATTGTATTGATTAAAGACAAATAAACAATATGCATAAGTATATACACATCTATGTGTCTGTGTGTTCAGTGAGGACTTGAGACAAAGAATGAATACTATGGAGGAGTTCTTTCAGAAAATACAAAATATGCTTAACAAAAAGGTTTGTAATATTTGTTACACATCCATCTATAACTTGGGAAGGAAGGCAAATATTAGGACAGAAGGAAAGAAGCTTGATTACTGTTTCTGAGAAATACACAGTAATTTGATTTCTTTAGTATTCATTGTTCAGAATATTTCTAACGCAGAATGTATAGCAATCAAAATATTTGTTGTCCCTTTGTTAAATCCTTTCCAAGACCATACCTTAACATAACACGATTTTTCGTGTGTGTGCACTTGTGTTCATGATAGTTTCAGTGTCATATAAATACCAGATTCTTCTATGAGTGATAGGAGTTTTATTGTAAAAAAGCTCACATAGTTTCTCTGAATTTTCAATGTTTTTCAGTTCTTTGCAGTAATTCTCCTATCTCCCCTTAGCACTGAGGGTTCCAGGAAGAGTACAAGATATAAGTTTAGTTTTTTAAAGACATGGCATGGCTTAACCTCCAGCAGCACCCAAGCCCCACACAGCCACTTGCTCACTCCCCTGCAAAGGGCTCAGAGAGTGAATCAGAAGGGTAAAAGCAAGAGAACTTGTGGGTTGAGATAAAACCAGCTTAATAGGGAGGGCAGGAGCCACACATGTCAGCAAAACAACACCAAGGAATTAATTCACTGGTTCTCATGGGCAGGCGGGTGTTCAGCCATCTCCAGGAGAGCAGCCCCATCATGGGTAACAGTGGCGTGGGAAGCCAAACAGCATCAGTCCAAATGTCCCCTCACCCTGTTTCTCTTTCTTCCCCCAGCTTTATATACTGGGCATGATATCATATGGACATATGTTGGTTGGGGTCAGCTGTTCTGCTTGTGTCTCCTCCCAGTTTCCCCAACACCCTTGTCATCATGGCAGTACAAAAAGCAGAGAAGTCCTTGGCTCTGTGCAAGCCGTGACCAGCAATGGCAAAGACATCTCTATATGATCAACACTGCTCCCAGCACAAATCCAAAACATAGTCCCATATAAGCCACTGTGAAGAAAATTAACTCTACCTCAGCCAAAACCACAGGAAAATATTCTTTGTCCTTCTAAGTTGAAGCCTAGATGGCTAAAAAGTTGTGAAAATTCAAATGAGATCTTCTTAAAAGGTGTGTGAATGGATGTGTGTATACACATCCTTATTTAATATGAATATATAGAGAAATGTACATTAAATGTGCTTGCATATTTTAATTTAAAATCTCTCTATAAAATCTTTCTGTTAGGAATTTGATGCATATATTGAATTTTTTATCTGTTAAAAACCAGAGTGGAATAATGGTACAGAAGATGCAGATGGATAACACAAAGATAAAAACTGTCACACTATTTTTACAAGCACTAAATTCTCTTTAAAATATGACTCAGGGCTTTATCTTCTGATTTGCAATTAGGGAAACAAAGTGAAGGAGTGGGCAATGAAGACATCAGGGTAAGTTCTCACCATCTGTGCTTTATGCAAGTGTATTCATTGTCATCTTGCTGTTATCTTCCCCAGATAATTTCCTGCAGTTAAGTTTTTATAAATTTTTTTCCAAGGTGTCACATTCCAAGGTTTTTTCCCTTAAAAGAGACTCTTGGCAAAGACAAAGTGTAACTAGGTGGATATTTGAGATTGGAACTGGAGGTGATTCAAAATTGGGCAGTTAAATACAATAACGACACCAGCTTCTAACAAACCTACTCTACCCAACAGTTCCTTCTTCACCTTTCTAAAACTGAAAAAGAGCTATTTACCAAAAGTTAGGAAATACTAAGGTTGAATTTAATAAATATTGATAAAAATATAATTTTACAAATATTGCAAACAAATTGAAAAAGGAAAAAATGCTGACAAAACAGCTGTTTCCAATATTATGAAAATTTTTGCTGAAATCTCCTAAATCCTCTGGGAGAGTGAAAAAGAAAAGGTGGAAAGAGATTGTGAGAAGGGGTGAAAACTATCCATATGTTAAAGTAAAAGAAACAGCATGTGCTTTATTTCTTCTGTCCTTTTTTTGTATATCCAACTGCATTTTTTTCCCCCATTAGAAAAAAAAAATTCTTCAACATCAAGGTATTAGTGAAAACATTCAGAATCACATTTTTGAATATCATAAACCCACATTAATGCACCACATCATATCTGTTAAAGACATTGATAATATTCAGTAGCTTGCACTATTCCAGACAATCATAATTGCATTAAAAATGGTTTAGTAATTACAAGTGTATATGGGTTCCTCTTTCAAAACAGGGGATGCAAATACATCAAAGCTTAATTTTATACTTGAAAAAGATGTGTTTATGTGCAATCTTACATGAATATTCCAGGAACATAAGAATGTTTTTATGTCAGAAGCAAAATTTTGTTGTAAAAATCTCATCTATTCTCACCACACATATAAATATAAACAGCAGTCAGATTGCAAATCTATTAATTTTATGTATCACTGATGCTCGATTGTAAATATTTGAGGGTCATTAGCATTTTTGTTCTTTTGGTTTGGATACATTTGCATTTATTAACACATTTAAACAATTGCAATATCAAAGATACCTCTTTTTTACAGGGCAATTTCAATCTCAGCTAAGCATGAAACAAAGTTACAGAACCTGTAATTCTTGTCCTTTTTTTCCTTCCGTAATTCTTTCCTTCTATCTGTAATTCTTTTCCTTCCCTCAAAAAAGTTGTAACTCTTAAAAGAAAATGAGCATTGTCAGCAGTAGCAATTGACTTTGCATTAGCTTTAATATTTTAAAGTTTTCAAACAAAGAAACCTTGTTTTTCCTACAGGTCTCTCTTTCCATTTCAGCAGTGATAAACAATCTAGATGAGTGTGCATAATTTCTTCAGGGATTTATCAGTAATCAGAAGACCAAATCGTCCACAAAAGAATAAGGTAAATTAAAATGGAGTAAAATAAGTGCTAAAACCCAAATGAAGTGCCAAAGCAAATAAATACATAAATAAATAAATAAATTGCAGAGTACAATCGTATCTTAATTGGATACACATCTGAGACAGGTCCTGAAAAAGAGATCTTTTGCAATTTTACTCTCCAGCCACTAAATTATACAAAAGACGAACGCAGATTTATTATTGAGAATCATTTTAGCAACAGTTTCTGTAGTGTAGTTGATATACAAATAATACTGAAATTCTGAATGATTATTAAATTAGATACCCCTTAAGGGATTGCATGACAGACTAGTGGAAGGCTACTTCAAGGTGATAAGAATGATAACATTAGGGAAGAATTTAATGAGGGATTTTAAATTTCCTTGGAGATGTTAGTAAATGGAGTAGCCCTTTAAATAATTTAAAACAATAAGAAAAAGTAAAACAATAAGAAAAAATGGAGTTTAGTATTGTTAAGGAGATTTATTTTATCTGTACTAGTTGACTAGGACATTTTTTCCTGTAGATTAAAAATATTTGCCATTTTACCTTAAAATAGGCTTTTGAAATAAACATGATATTAAAGTGAACTGGATCACTTGGCTTCCTCAGATTCACTGTCAGCCAGCTCATGATTTGTCCCCAAAAATGCTTACATGATTTGGAAGGTAATAATATTAAAAAGCTATTTTTTTTGTGTAGATAGATACTTTTGCAGAAGATTTAAAAGCTGTATTGTGGTTGATATAACCATGTAATCAAATCACCTTAAGAAAGTAAGTTCTATGAGAATACATTGTGTTTGAACCTCATCAGAGGTACTGCCAAGTTAATGTCAACTGGCAGGTTTATGTTACTCTAAAATAAAATATTGATTTCTTTATGATTTTGATTGATGGGTCAAATAGTTGTGATACTCAGCTGGATCTGTTACAAAGAAAGAGTATCCCACTGCAGATATGAAGGCTGAGGGCAGCCTTGGCAGCAGTTTAACATGAGATTAGGGAGATTAAAATCCTGGGAGAAGTGAGAAAAATCAATAGCATAGCCACAGCCCTGGATTTCAGGAGAGTAAAATTCAGCTTGCTTTTGGAATTTCCATTGGAAAACTGAATTGGAGAGAAAGTTGAGCAAATTCAGCAGATAGTCAGCATAGATGAACAGTGAACTCCCCACTGAGCCACAGCCACAGAAAAAATCCCCAAACCAATCCTTAATATAAACCCCAGGCAGGAATGGTTTGGTCATGTGCAGTACAGGATGAAATGCCATAAAATGGAGTAATTGTGAGATTTATAAATGCGTCTGTTTGGACTCTTCTGAAGGCTTTTGTTCCTACTGGCAAAATATATTTAAAGTCTACAGAAATAAATTCTTATATTCCAGAACAGGCAGAAAATGATGAACATTGTAAGAGGTATAATTTGGTTTTAATCTAAAAAGAATGAGATATATAAAACACAGTTTAGTCAGAATTTCACATGCAAAGATGAGTTGAGCTCAGTAATACCTTTGGATGTTCCCAGGTGATTGAGTGGTTCTGAATAGCTGTGTAAAAAAATCTTCATCTCAAAATTAATTAATTTTGCATTAAAATTGGGCATTATGCAAATCAGTTTTTCTTTGCTTCTAGGTACAAGTTGTAAGTTTTGCTTCTCCTTGACTTAAAGAGGTAAACTATTAACTGAGGATTCTGAGCAGCATGAGCAGAAATAACTTTTATTATTTCAGTGTGTAGAGTCTTTAGGTGTCGTATTTTTGGCCATATATCTTCCATTTAAAACAGGAAAACATAAATATGTAATAAAACAAATTATTTCCCATCATACATAGATCAACATAGTTTGTGCAAACATGCAGTCTGGGATACACTGGGAAGGTGGGTAGTCTGGGACCAAGACTAAAAAGTAGCTTTCTGCTATTGTTTAATGAAAACATTATGAAAAATCACAGCAAAATAGTTTTTATCTTAATAAAATTATCTAGAATATGCTAAGTTTCAGTTCTGAATTTTGTTTCTAAACTAGTTTAAAATGACAATTCTCATCAAGTCAATTCAGTGATTGAATAAATCTTAGACAACTTCAGAAAGGAAAAAATATTTTCTGTATGTTAATAAAAATACAAAAATATCAGTCAAGATTTTTTTGTTGAAGTTAGCTCATACAGACAATGTATGAACTTGTTCAAAACTTAAAATGGATTATTCCTCTTGTAATGCAAAGTTGATGAAATCAATCCAAAGGTTATTAGCATACACTTAGGATGATCAGTACACAAGTAAGTGAAGAATAGTGTTTCTACTGTCATTACTTTTGGAAATTATTCTTCTAAGTATTTTTTCAGATATAGATTTCATTTGGATGTATTGTTCTTGAAGTCCACTAATAAATCTGTCCTCTGTGACTTCTGGTCCTAATTCCATTATAGTTTTGCTCTGTATACAGACTGACAAATTTCATAATTTAATTATGTCAAAAGAATGAAGAAAGTCCTTCATATCCTTAATTTTTTATTTTTATTTATACACCCATTAAATAAAATTGCCTCTTTCCTTAAGTGATATTAATTGATTTGACAGATAATATTTTATCTGTGTAGTTGAAACATTTTCCTCCATTGCTTTTTGTATTCACTGGCATGGGATTTCCTTTTCACTGTGCACTGTGTCAATATAGTGGGATTTTTGTTTAAAGTTCTCTCTAATCATATATCTTGAATAATTCAACATTACTAGCAAGCTTTGTGGTCTTGTTATTATTTTTCTAGACTATTTACAAATATACTGAGCCACACTGTTCTCAAACAGCAACATTTGCAAATTTTCTTGAGAGTGAAAACTTCTCTTTTGTTTAAACCTTCTATTTCCTATCAAGTACTATGTCACCATCTTTTTACACAGCCTCCTGTTTGCCTTATTGTGTTTTTCTTTAAAAGCCTTTGGAGATGAGGACCATGGTCAGATTTTTGAAATTTGAATACATTATGACTAGATGACATGGACAGATATGCTATTTGATTTCTTTAAAAATTCCCATAGGTTTTTGAGGTAAGACTTTCTGACACACAATATTTGTAGTCCTTTCCTCTTGGTGTGCTGCATATAGTTATGTGTATATAAATTTGATCTTTAATCAGATGCAGGTTGACCTGCTGTAGTTTCTCTTTCACTGATAAAGTCCTTTTTTTCAAATCTGTGCTATGAAATGCAATAATTTTCACTTTCTGCCGAGGCTGGTTTAAACAGATAGGTTGTTGACATTTGTATTTGAGTCCCTTCAGTGCCTTTCTTGGGGAAATGGCACTTGGCCAAGTTGTTAATTCTATTAATTTATTCTAAAACCGCTGCTACCTAGATTTGATTTGGAATTATCCACCTGGTTCATCCATATAAATAATGCCTTCAGTATGAGAATATTCCACAGTCCACAATATTGTGAAAAACATAATGTAATAATTTTGGTTTTGATTTACCTTCCTATGATATTCCTATTACATCCATCTAGTGGCTGCACCCACTCATTGGAAGATTTCCTGATTTTGAAGCACTTAAGAGGTTTTTTGTGCTTTTTTTCTTACACTTTTGGCAGACTTTTGCTCAAATATTTCTTGAAACGTCTTACTATGGTTCCATATTTAACTTTCTAGACATGTGAGCTGGCATAGGCAGGTTGCAGGAAAAAACCTTGAAATCACAGATTAAATGCAATGAGAAAGTTATTTTCATTTTCTCACCAGCTGGGGGATCCCCAAAGCTTTACCCAGGCAGAGGCACACAAGTGAAATCAAAGGCACAGCAGAGCTAAGTCCGTGCTAGAGGATCACCACCTCTGCTGTTTTCAGCTCTGTTTCAGGGATTTTCACAGGTGTAATTTACCACTGCATTTTGTTCTTTCCCATAGTAGGACAAGAGTCTCAACCATATTCAATAGTGTGTCTCTAAGTCTATCACAAGCCTATGGTAACTAAACACAGATACAAAAAGTGGGTTGATTTACATAAGATATAAGGAAGAAGTTTTTCCGATGAGGTTGGTAAAAGACTGGTGCCTCAGAGAGGTGGCCTCCATGCCTGGAAATATTCAAGGTCAGGATGGACTGGGCTCTGAACAACCTGATCTAGATATTGCTGGGAGTTGGATTAGATGATCTTTAGACGTCTTTTCCAAACCTAATTATTCTGTGCTCTACTTATCAATCACACAAGGCTAAGCAACAATAAGTACCCATATATTAATGTCTTTTTCAATACCTCAGCTGCAGATCTCTTGAATATGTCTCCTTCTCAACACCTTTCCCTTATTTTCAGCCTCTAGAGCTTATGTCCCTGTCCAATCTTTCATTTGGCTAAAACTTTCACTTCTTACTTAGAACAGCTGTCTTTTCTTTCCTGTTGAAACATAATGGCTTTTAAGTGGTTTTTGATAGGTACCATATATCTACCCTGTACTTCTAATATTTAATCTTCACAGCACCTTCATTTTCTCTGCAAGCTGGCATTAATCTTTCAGATATTCCTTTTAATTTTCTTCTTCAGTTTAATGCACATATTTGTTTTACAATGAAAGTTACCAATAATTTTTGTTGGCCTGGATTTTTTTTTTTGTTGTTGTTTTTGTTTGTTTAAAGATATCAAATTTTAGTGCATTAACATCATAGTCTGTATTAAGTATAGAATTCCACCCACAGAAGGACTAAATCAAGAGTAATTTCTCCTCTCTTGTTTCAGTAAATGCATTCCAATTTTTTTTCTAATAAGATTTATATTGTCTGTGTCTTGAAATTAATGATGTCAAAAATAAAAGTCTCATTCTAATTCAATAGGAGCTTAAAAAATGTCAACAAATCAAAGGATAGTTTGACTGAACAGGGAATACAGTTTTTTAAAAAGGAGAATTCTGCTATGTGAAGATTAAGATGTGTTCCCCGAATTTATGAAAAATGCAGCTAACCTTAGCAATAATTTAATAATGAATTAAGGAGAAAGAAGCATGTCAATTCTTAACGATAAAGTGCTTGGATTCCAGAAAAACACTGAAAGTCATATCCAGTGCCTTCAGAGGGATGGATTACTGGTAAGGATGTTTTTGACTCTCTGTCTAATATGGCTAGAGTGACTGTGGAACACTGGAGAGCCCAAATGAGATATGAGGCATGAACATGAAAATATAAGAATATATGAATGTATAACAGTTTCCTCCTTCATTTTCCCATACTCGTTCCATCCCTATGCATCCTCATTCTTTCCTTTCCTTTTTCTATGCCCATACTTCTCACAATACGTTTGAAATAATTCCTTAAAACATCCCACAATAAATTTTACACAGTCCCAAAAATTCTCTCTGCTCCATGCCAGAACTCTCTTGCCCCTGCCTGCCACAATAAAATGTATAGCAATTTTGATCATAAACCGTCGTACTCTACAGGGCATCCTGGAAATTTAGGGGTTGTTTTTGCTGAATCAAGTAGTGGGTTTTGCAGTGGGGACAGCTGGTTCAGGACAATTCTTGGCGGCTGTCTTTTTTTGTTGATTTCCTAATAGGAGGCTTCAAGTTCCCATAAGAGATTTCATCAAGTTATTTTAAGATATTATCTTGTCTCTCACACTTCTAAGAGGGATCTGTGACAGTGGTCAAAAGGGTTGCAGGATGAAGAGAGAGACGAGAATGTTGACCTCATGTTCAGAAGGCTTGATTTATTATTTTATGATATATATTTCATTATGACTATACTAAAAAGAATAGAGAGAAAAGTTCTCAGAAGGCTAGCTAAGCTAAGAATAGAAAAGAATGAATAACAAAGGAGCTCTCTCCGACTCTGTCCCAGAGAGAGCTCGGTCCTTGATTGGCCATTAACTATACACATCCAACATGGTCCAATCACAGGTGCACCTGTTGCATTTCACAGCAGCAGATAACCATTGTTTACATTCTTTTTCTGGGGCCTCAGCTTCCCAGAAGGGAAAATCCTAAAGAAAGGATTTTTATGAAAAGATGTCTGTGACAGGGATCCTTGCTCATAAATTCTGAAGTAATACCTGCACCACCAGCTGTACCAATAGCCGTTTATTTAGAGGATGGATCCAGTCCTGTTGGGAATTTCCCCCTCCACCTGTCTCCTGATGCCAGTAGTCAAAATCTTCCAAGAGCTTCCATCCTTGGAGTATCACTCTTGCACCTGCTCAGCCGTAGCCTCTTGCTGTCCTTGCTGTCCTGCAGTGAGCTGTTCAAGTCCTTGGGAGTCTGTGGAGCCTCAGACCAGCCCCTGTTGCTCCACAGGCTGCTCAGCTCCTCCCAGAGCTCCTCCACACGGTGCCTCAGACCCTGGGCTCGGGCTGGCTTGCTCACACATTGACAGCTTTGCCTCGGCCACCTGGAAGCCCAGAGAAGATAGGCAGTGTAACAGAATTGTGTGAGGGGAGCCCACAATGAGACAAAACACAGAAAGTATTCACATAGTATATTTTGTCTCCAACTTTCTTTGTAATTCATCTATTTAATTTCCCTTACACTTCCATATATATATATTACATGGAATTTCCTTTCTGGCAGGGTACAGTCAGAAAGCATCTCTTGCCAAATGTTCCACTTTCCATAAATGATCATTTTGCTATAATTTATGAAGACTTTTATTTCAAAATGTACAGTGCTGCAGAGAAAACAGATGCAATATGTACATAAAACTTGCATATTTATATTGAAAAATATTGCCAAATTGTATATTTAAAATATTTGTTCCAACTTGATTATAAATCAACAAATGCATTTTAATGGACTCATGTATTAAAAAAAAAAGGATCAATTAAATTCTTTATTTTATTATGTTTCTGTTTAGGACTATTTGAGTAATACTGAGCTCTTTTCTGCAACTGAAATTTTGATAGCCTAATTCTACAGAATGCATCACTGAGCACAGAATGAAGGAGTCTTTGTCACTGGGTTACAACCTGGAACCATGAGTTATGTTTTCATTTTGCTTCTCTCCAGTGGGATGACATGTCAACATATCTGTATCATATCACTGAATCTCAGCAACATCTCTTTGGTATCTGAGATAATTTACTGTTCAGAAAAGCAAGTTAAACTCCAGTCAATAGTAAAAGAAGTGAGTACTTGAAATAAAACTGCCTAGACCATCCAGGCATTGAATTGTCCACATAGTAATCTAACAAAGACATGCATTCTCTTGTGGAAACTGTGTCAGTAGAGCATTCGATAATTCAAGCATCAATTTTATTTTTTTTTTTTTTTGTGTTCTGAGTAAAGGAAACTATCACAGGATGGGGAACAATATCACCAAGTACATTTTTTATTAAAAAAAACCCCACCAAAATCCAAAAAACCCACACAATATTTTGTTTTATTTATTTGCCTTTAGGGTTTTTTCCTCAAGGTTTATTACTGAGTACTTCTTGACAAGAGAAATATGAAAATAAATTGACTTTGAAATGGTATTTTACTCCTTTACTATCAGAACCGTTATATTTTAATTTATTGATAGGAAACATTATAATAATGATTAGATATGCAGAATGCAAATCTAATACATTTTGTAGTCAAATGGCAGATATCCTGGAGGCAAAATGCTTATCATGCATACACTGTAAAATATGTGTTTGCTTCAGTCTTTTGGGACTCCTCAGTATACAACCCAGCTGAAAAATGTAATAAGAATTTCATTTCATAGCTGTCACTGGGGAGTAAAAAATATGGCTGACTGAATAATATTTACATGGAGTTTTGTTTTTGTATGCTACAAGTCTTTGAACTTATCAAGTAAAAGCTTAATCAAGGACTTTAAAAATGTTTGTTAAGATATGTCCAGATGCTATTGCATTTGAAAAGACAGTTGCAAAGAGACTCTCAAGTATATTACATTCAAGACTTCTTGCTGGGATTAAAAATGAAGCATCTTCAAAAAAATGTAGATGATCATAGTGAAAAATTAATTTACAAGACTTCTAAGCTCTTTGACTAGTCATATATCAGGACTGCTTTGAAATGTTTAGTATTTTTAATTACATGTGTCAGATGCTTTGCATTTCAGAAATAAACATTCTTAGCTGATAATGGAATAAGGTTTTATACCTCCAATTTTGAAATTATTTTAAGTGTGCAGGGGAATTCAGCAGGAGTGGAGGCTCAAAGTGTTGTCAATAAACAAATCTGTATTAAAACAACAGCATCAAAGCTAGGAGGATATGTTAAGATGGAGAAGGACTGGAATATCACATAGGAAGCAGTAACTGATCTTGAAGATACTGAAGTAGGGCAACATGCAAGGACACACTGACAAGGACAAATATCAAATGAATTTCAGCTATAAGATGGCAACTTATCTGGTGTCAAATAACAAGGAGAATATGTAGGCTACATTATTAATCACAATAGAAATCAGATGTGAAAAGAAATATGACTGTCAAAAAATTCAGCTGAAGTATATCCGACAGAAAAATGTGAAATTGTGGTTTCTCAACCACAGTGAGACTGTTTCCATAAAATACTGGGATGCAGTATTTTTATAAGTGCAGTAAAAGCTATCTGAATTTAAGCAGTTACAAAGATGGAGAGTGAGGAGAAAGAAGATTTATATAAATCAAAGAAAACTACAGAAGTTATCAATTTCTATCTTAATAGATATCAGCAATTTTTAGTATGAAAGATATACAATTATAAAAAAGAAAGTGAAAACTTGTAAAAGTATCATGACACAAAACATTTAATCAGCTCTATGCTAGAAGGAAGTATTTTCAAAAGGTTCTGGACAGGACTTCTATTTTTATAATGTTTTGCTTTTGTACACACACTTTCCTGTGGGTTCTCTGCTTGTTTTTTCTACCTCTGTCGGGGTCAGGATTGAAGACACTTGAGATGATAGTTCACGTTCAGACTCCAATATCCATTGTTTCCTGTCAGTGCTACAGCCTCACAGCTGTGAGTTGTGCAGCCTTCCATTAGCAAGGCACCAAATGGCTATGACTTGTTACAAGGTCTTTTAAAGCTAAACTATCCAATTAAGAAATGACATCTAGATTATTTTCCCTTTTAAACCAATAACTGATCCCTTGAACCCTGAAATGTGAACTTTTCTGTCCAATTACAAAACACCACACAGACCCATGAAGAAGAGGGCAGAAGAAGGCAAAGAAGAACAACCTCTCTCTGCCCTAAAACCTCCATCTTGTTTCATATTTATTTCTATATTTTAAAACCCCAAACTCAAGTTTTCCACCCTGTGATATTTCACACTTCTAACCAACTACACACCTGTAACCCCAGTGCTATCAATCAATTTTGGAAGCCTTCTCCACAGCCTCAGGTCAAATGCAGTGTTCTCTTGTGGGTCTGTGCCTTTAAGCACATAAAGTTTAAAATTCTCAGCATCCAGGGTTCCAACGCTTTCCCTTAATTGATCCAAACTATATTCTTTGCTTTGATAGCTGACAGGATAAAGTCTTAATAAAATATCTAGCTGATATTTCTAATATAACCCTAATATATCATTTGCAACAAACTTGTGTGTCAAGTGAGCTTTTGAGCTCTACTTCTACTGTTTCAGTGATTATTGGGCTTTGACAAAGTACAAGACATTATTCTTTTGACTAATGGCTTGTATTTAGTGTACTCCAAGACCCCAAAGAATACATATTTGCAAAGGGGATAGCAACTTTTTCTGCAGGCTGAGACTATTGACACCAAGTCTAATTATACTTTTTTTAAGGTTGCACCTAGAAATAATTTATCTGTACCAGATAACTTGCTCTGACTGCTGCCACCTGTATATATCAATGGTTTCCATGGATGGTCTTCTTAAGGTAGCCTTATCTAGACAGCTGAAAAACAACTTGCCATCTCATGTTCCCCTCGTGAAAGGACGACACTGTGAGAAAAAAATCACAGTTCTGCCCTTCCCTCCTTCTTTTAGCTATCCAGCTACTGCCTTACCATATTATTAAGAAGTCATTGTCAGTTTAGAGGGGTAATAAGGTACCAATTATCCCATCATATCACACCTATATATACACACATTCACAAACTACACATACAGTATTGTGGGAGCACATGCACAGAGGGAAACAAAACCTCCAAGCTTCAGATCCTAGGCCAACCACCAACTAGAGAAAAAATAAGGAAATATTTCTCTCTGTACAGCAAATCAGAAGTTTGCTTCAGAAACTTTTGAGTATGAATTCTATGAACTTCTTAGAGTCAGGGTTAGGACAGTGGACCCAGATGCCCTGATCCAGTATGACAATACCTGAATTTTAATGCTGCCCAGCTTGAGGAAAACCATAAAATACAATCTGAGGTACAATCCTGTAATGAAACTGCCCTTGAAGTAGGAGGACAGCAACATGGCAAGCAATCTGTTACAAGCCTTTATAGCTATCAAACAGAGATATTTGATTGTCACTTAATGAATAAAAGAGTGTCTTTGCTTAACTTTTTTAATTAGCATATTTCTCTGAAGCTTCTTACAGTGAGACAAATTCAAAAGAATTCATAGCATTTCACAGTGACTTAACTTTTTTCCTCTTTCTTAAACTTGTTCCTCTTTAAGTTTTAGAACAGCTTGAGATCATCAGGTTTTTTAATTATTGTTTATGTCCCTTTTGTTATATGTGTGAAATCACAAAAAACACAGGTTGTTTTTCCTCTGGTATGTGTAGGATGATAGTTACAGCTAAAGTGTGTGCTGGTACTACACTTTAGGAATTATTTGGTTTCAACAATGTTTTAGTCTGACTAGAGGTAACTTTATAAATCACATAAGCACTTTTTCTTCATCATGCTTTGGCACCCACATTCTGCTCTGCCCTGAAACTAGTATGATAAAAATTACAAATATGGTATTGGTTACTCAAATACTTACCATAGCTTACAGATCTGAAACGCAAGAAAATTCATTTTTTGTAATCCATAGAGACACTGAATGATACTTGATGCACTTGATGCAGTGCAAGGTGGGCAAGATACTTGAAAATAATCACTTAATGGAAAATGCTCATCACTAATCCTCTGGAAAGTTCCAGTTATTCACCTTTTGTAGATTGTGGTTATTATCCAAATACACATGGGATAAAGAACTACAAATTGTTAAACCATCTTTTCAGGCTGTACATTTACTGGATAGTGCCTTCCCACAGAAGTGCTCCCATTAAATTCTGTGACACTGTACCTTAGTATTACAACAAATAATGAAACAGGTTTTTTTTTGAAACTTAGCTTGAAAGGACATCTTTTGTCAAAGAAGACAATTTCCAGAATGGTTTAGTGAATGCTAAGCTTAAGAAAGGTTTAAACATCCTCTACTTAACATCTTTGAATGAAACCCAATAAGCTATCTGTAAAATATAACCTATGCCACATGTGTAATAATATTTTCATGTATCCATTAATTGTATATTGATCACTTTTCTCAAGTTTTCAATACCTAAGTAAGTGAGAGTTATTCTTATCTACATTTTTACTCGTGTCATATATAGGCAAATAGAAGAAAAAAACCACAAATTTTCAGGCTGTACTTTCCTGATAAATTGCATTTGTTTCATAAAAGGTACAATATTTCTCTGAGATATACTGCTCTCAATAACAAAATAAAATGAAAATAAGTAGGAAAACCTTCAAAATACTTCTCTAAACAAACTCTACAATCTTAATTAATTTTAATTTTTCCACAAAAAGTGATGTGAGAATGACAGATTAGACAAATAATGTCCACAGAGTTCACATGCTGCACTGGAAAGTTTCATTAACTGAATAGAAGACTGTGTGGATTTTATACCATTATTATACCATAATTATAGCTTGAGTATATTCTGATTTTTTTTTAAATTTATCTTAATAAAAACTTATCCTTCCGATGTAGTGACAAATAGGTTAAATTTGTATTCATGCAGTAAATGGTGACAAACAAGATTTCTTGGTTTTGCTACAATTCTAACAAATGTAACCATTTCTTTTTCAGTATTATTTCACTTGATAAGAAAGAAAGTAATACAGTGGTGCTGAAAGAAATGACAAGAGAATGGGCTTATCCGATTATTAGGTTTTTCCTGTCATATGTAAATATATGAAAAAGGTTTGTTAAAAATGCTTTAGGGGAATAGAATGTATTTTGCTGACTTTCCTTAGGCTGCACAGCTCAGTTTAAGGGGTTTTTAAATGGAGAATTTTGTCCGGAAAATTGGTGGGTGCCAATTCCTGAGTACCTAAAATTGTAAAACTGATCTGAGCAGATTTTTACCATTATGCCAACCAACATCCATACTGTGATTCAGATGTTCAGCCTTTGGCTTTACAGTGCCTGAGATGGGTTTCACTTTCAATGGACAGAAGGTAATGAGCATTTCATCCTATTCTACAAAACTGCTCAGAACAGGGCAGATCCATTGTTCCTTGGAAATGTCTGTTTCTGTAACCCAGAATGGCTAAGTGAGAAGTAGGAATTCACATTACAGACACCTTAAATCAGATTTGCCTTAGTGAGCATGGTAGACACTAAGAAATGCCAATCCTACCCACTCTACCTCTCTGAGTGATCAACAAGCAGGCTGTAAGGGTGTCCTACTGCTCACCCAGCCTTTAAAATGGCCTCTTTTGTCAGAAGCCTTATTTCCAAAGAGGATAGATATACAAAAGGGAGAAAGATGAAACCATGCTTTCAGTCAGAAATCATTAAATGTCTAACCCAAGATATTACTGAGGGGTTTTTTATTATTGTTGTTGTATTTGTATTTTTATTGTATTCTATACTTATGTATTTGCATTTTTAATTTACTAACCATAACAAAGACAGTGAATTATCACAGGTTCCAGGACAAGTAAAACTGAAGCTAAGGCATACTAAAATATTAGTGTTGAGCAGCACATGAATCTCCTCTGAGCCTTGTGCTCTTCTGCAAACACTGCTTTTTTGTGTTCACAGTCTGAAATAATAGAGAGGGTTTTTACTCCACCTAGCAAAGTGGAATTCCTTCTAATGTGAAATTGCAGATGTGCTTTGCATGTAATTAAGAATGGCTTGGAGTGCCTCAGGGTACCTTTAAAGAATACTCAAAGGCCAGCATGGGGTGTTATTGACAGTGTATTTGATGGAACCTTCTGGATAAGGATTTTGGCTCCGCTATCTCTTAAACTATGTCTAAATAATGGCTTTTAAGAGTTTGGAACGGACAGAAATAGAGTCAGCTTGCAATGATGTAACGTAGGTGATCAGAATCCAGTGGAATTTCCCTGGTTTTCTTTTACTTAGTCCTCTGGATCCCTTAAAATAAAATCTATTAACCTCAAACTTTGTTCCCATTTTATTGTTTGGATCTAATTGCAGCTGATCTTCAGTGTCTGTTCTTCACTGGTTCCTGAGACACTGTATGGCAGCTATTTCTTTTAACTCACCTGCTTTCAGTTTAGTTATGATGAGCCTTGGTAGGGCTTGGAGAAAACTTGGTTTACTATTATAATTTTGTGATTCCATTGATTTAAATATCTCCAAATTTTAACTGAAGGAAGATATGAAGATGTTAGCTCTTGATGATATGTGTGACCTATAATTCAACAGGACACATATCATGTGCATCTTTCACTACAAATGTTGTAGGGTATTATACAAACTGAATTCCAAGGCTCCCTTGCCATGCTCCCATCAAGGATGGATCACAAAGCACCTCTGACTTAGTACTTCACTAAATTATGTATTATTTGGAGAGAAAATGTCTTGCAGGGGATGACAGCCTGAAGGACAATGTAGATCTCCACAGGAGCAACTAAAGACAAAAAATACTCTGAAGAATTCCCTTATCTGTATCTAATTCTACCTCTACAACCTTGTAGCCGGGGTCTTTAAAAGTTTATAATTTCAATTCTTCTTCAAGCACGTTGCTAAGGAAATGTGATAACTTACAGAAAGAATCTTAAGTGATCTCTACAGTTTCTCCAGGTATCTCTCAAAGGTAAATAAAAGCAGATGCAGCAATTTTATTTCAATAATTGATTTTATTTTCATTCTTTGGTAAAAAAACAAATAAACTAACAAACAAAAACAACTAAACCAAACAAAACATAATTTTGGATATCAGCTTAGTCTCTTGAGGCTCTTTCTGTGCTTACTACCAATGGCAGATCATTAAGTTCTTCCCATGCTCCCACCTGCAAAGAAATTAGGTTTTCAAATAGAAGAATGTGAGATACAATAAGTATAATATGGCTATCATTGATTTGAGCTTTAAATAGGTAAACAAAAAAACTCTCTAAAATGATCAACCTTTCCAGCTCCCTCTTTTTAAGGTAGCTCTATCTCATTGGGCTTCTACACATATGCCAAACTTCCTACATTAGTTACCACAGATATTTTTATCTTTACCTTTACTTGATATACACTCTCCAATGGTTGTGAGACATTGAATTTAATCAAATACCTAATAAAACCTTGGTCTTTCAGTTGACTTCTAGTCTATGCCTTTCATCATTACAAAGGGATCATGCATTCTATGGGTTTAAGTTTGTTTTTTGCTTGTTTGGTTGGTTTTTTGTTCATATATTTTAACTGGAACAGAAACTCTATGTATTTCTAGCTAAGTTTCCTTGTACAGCAAGCACAAACAAATTTCAGTGAAGTATAACAACTGTGTTTTTGTTAAAATACTAGAGTGCAAGTGAAGTAGCTAATCAAATTTTCTAATATGCATGCTATGTTCAGCTTTAAATGAGAGTCTATATTTTGTGATATTATATTAGTAATGAAGTTATAAATTTGATTACAGTAACTTATGGATCAAGATAAACTGAACCATGAAATTTCACTGATATTCACAGGGAAAACATAACCAAACAGAAAAACCTGTTAGCACTCACTCTAGGTATTGGCCAGGTCAGACTATACTTGAAACCGTGAATCATGGAATCACAGTTAAGAGATATATGCTTCAACTGTGATTGTGCAGGTGGAATTTAAAATTCTTTCCATCATTAAAATGACTGGTTGGATTTTCAATATCATTAAGTGTTTTTTTCTGCAAACTTCCTAGATGGTACAACTGGACTAATTAAAGTAGTCCTGCACTAAGAGAGGAGTTGACTGTGATATTTATTAAATGCAGATTATATCAATATTCAAGAGTAGTCCTTAAAAATATTGAGAAATAAAATGGTGTTAAGAAGAAGGAGAGAGAGAGAGACTGAGAGACATGAAAATGAAAAATTCTGTTTCTCACAGACTACCTAGAGGAGTGATCACAGTGAATCACCAAGGGGTGCAGGAGAGAGGGGTCAGGGAGGAGAAAATTTTTTAAAAAGGTAAATAATTTGATCAAATAACCAATATAATGTATTGTTTTGCAGATATTTTAAAATGCACAGCTATAAATTATGGAACAATTTAATACATTCTTAATCAGTTTCCTTGTAGGTAAATTGCCAGGAAAAAGTAACTTTTTTCTAATACTGATAGAAATGACAGCCTGTGACAGTAAAATTTCCATCATATTATACGATTTGCAATGCACATCTTAGTCCTCAGCTAATTATCAGTTAAAAATTATTAATTTAAAGAGTGTAAACGTTATATATCAAAAACTAAAAAGTGAGGAAATTCCTTGAAGCTGAGAAAATGTCCTATGAAAAAATATTACTTTTAACAAAATCATGATATTTTGGTTCATTGAAGGGATTGTGTTAAAATATAGACCACGTGGATGGAATATCTGATTTTTATAGATGTTGGGGCAAAGTTTTATGGAATTGAGGTCATGCAACAAACACATCATCATTGTCTAATATAAGCACTGACTTTTCCAGGAAACACCTAACACAAAGAGAAACTTGTTTCCTATGGGTTGATCTCCCAGTTAAATGCTTTGTTTAAGTGAAATGATAAACTGTCAAAATAAATACTTTAAATCAAGATATGAGTTAAGTGACAACAATATAGAAATAAATATTTCTTGACTTTTGTAGCTAATTTACAAATAAGAACTCTGAGTTCATAGCCAGAATTGACAGTTTGGATTAGTTACAAAAGTACATGACTCAGCTGTTGCTGTTCTTTGGCTAGACAAGTGAAGCAAAACACCAGAAGAGAACTTCTGATAAATATTTGAGGTGAAATACAGTCCTTTGTATGTGTACTAGTGTTTGTTCTATTTGAACATCTAAATGTCTACAGAAGGAAAGCAGAAAAAGGTTTTGAACCTGCCCAGCAAATCATGTTTGATTTGGATCTGTGTATGAATGAGTCTTTGAAGATTCTATTTCTATCCCCCAATTAGCTGAATATAGTAAAACCAATAAGGAATTCACAATTTAATTTATCATTATAAAATTTCAGATACCAGCAAAGCTGACGTTAGCAACAGCTGTGAACTATGGAACATTTTAAAAGATAAGTCCATGGAATAGACAGAAGGTCATTTTATTCTAAGTGACAGTAGAAATTTAGATGAGACATCAAGGTATCATCCCAAAGAACAGCAGTACTTTTGTCATAACTACTTTTAGAAATAGCTCTAGAAAGTATCCTTTATTTAATAGTGCTGCACTATTCATCTTCCCTGCAGTGACTGAGTGATGACCCTTGCAAATGTAGTAATTAAACTTTTGAGTTGCAAAGAGGGCCTCTGACAGTCCCAAAAGGAAAATTACAAATTAGAACTCTGATAGACCAGCCCTCTGAAAAAAGGAGTCTACTTCCCCAAGGCATTTTAACTCCAATTAAATCTTGACAGATAGAGTCAGGTGTGGCAAAAAAGCCCCTCCAAATAAGTTCAACGTGTATAATGGATTTTAGGCTGGTATATATCTGCATTTTCTGTCACTAATCCTCCAAGGTGTAGTACAGATGAAATCACATCTGTACCCATTCATCCTTCAGCTTTCTGTAGAGATGTTCTCATCTGACTGTTACATACCCATGCAAGACTTACACCTAAGCTGTATTTTAAATGCCTGAATTAAAACTTCTGTCCGGGGATACAAAAGAATATTTTGAGGCACAGCTTTGTTGTTACCTTATTGCTGTTACCCTATTTCTAGAGTCCCATACCTTCTGGGTGGTTCTCTCACACACAGCTCTTCACAGCAGTGTTGTTCCTGCTTCCTCATCAAAGCTCCCCCAAAGCTCTCCCTAACCAGCCAGCCCACCCCCTTTAATCCCAGTTATCTTCATTAGCCACAGCTGCCACCCAGTTAAGGACATCACAGCTGCAGCCCATTTAGAACAACTAGGATTGGGGCAAGGTCACTTGTACAATACATAGATTTTACTATGGCTCAAAGGCCACCTATACAATACATACTAAGATTCAATGGTCACCTACACAGCTTGGTTTCCCATAAGCCTATCTTACCTCACTTTTTTACTTACCATTTATTAGCTATTGTTGCCATAATCTTTTAAAGCAAAATTCATTAAAAAACCAGTTAAATTCAATTTTACCCAAAGGCTTCATCTCTGTCTTATTAAACTGTCTTATTAAACTAGGTAACACTAATACACAATCAAAGAATAATTAGGTAATAACTCTTGATGAGGTGAAATTATAATTAATTAATTTAGAATTAAATATTGACCTTAAGTGACAATAAACTACACTAGAACTAATAGTTAATTGAAGGTAAAATTTAATGTATTATACTACAGATTTTCAAAACACTGTGGGCTTTAGTGTGGTGACTTTTCTCCTTTAGTCAATAACATGGGCTTGATTCACCATCTTTTACCTTTAAGAGCTGGACAAATGTATTCTCACAGATTCAGATGTATCAGTAAAAAAGTTATTGTTCATCTGTCAACTAGTTTGTTTTGAAATGGTCTGGAAATGTTCATATGGTCTTACTTCTGAACTATGAAACCCTACAGATAAATGACAGCATTGAGTAAAATACAGTGGCTTCAAAAGCTTTTCTTTCTAGATCTAAGTCAGAACAACAATGTTTTACATAGTCTTATCTTGGTGACTTTCATGTTCTTACCAAGGTCACCACATATTGACTCTCATGAGCCACAGGAAAACATTCACGTAAATAAAATTCTAGTAATTAACAAATGTGACATAACCCAAAATTTGTTGTATGTATGTTATGAAGATAACATATATGTTATGATTATTTTCTCCAGTCTGTGTCTGTAAAGTGTGTGAAACAAGATCACCAGGTGGAAGGAGGTGATTTTCCATCTCTGTTCCTGTTACACCTCACCTGGATTGCTGCATCCGGCTCTAGGGACTGTAACTTAGGAAAGATGGACCTGCTGGAGTGTATCCAGAGCAGGGACATGGAGATCCCCACACAGCTGAGCCACCTCTCCTATGAACTGAGATGGAGAGGGGTGAGGTTGTTCAGCATGGCAAAGACTCCAGGTAGACCTTCTATCAGGCTGCCAGTGCCTGAAGGGAGCCCACAAGAAACCTGGAGAGGGACTTTTTACAGGGCATGTAATAGTAGTGATACGACAAGTAGGAATGGCTTTAAACAGAAAGCAGTAGGTTTAGATTACTTTTTAAGAAGATCTTTACTGAGAGGTGAGGCACTAAGACAGGTTGCCCAGAGAAGCTGTGGATGCTTCATCCCTGGAAGCGTTCAAGACCAGGTGGGTTGGGTCTTTGAGCAACCTGATTTAGTGGAAGGTGTCCCTACCTCCATGGCATGGGAGAGGGGGTTGGAAATAGATGACCTTTAAGGTCACTTTCAACCCAAACCATTCTCTCATTCTGTGATTAATGATTCTGTTTTAGGCATTAAAATGATGCTCTAGGAGTATATTCACTTACTTATGGCAGAGTGCTGTTTAGTGAGGAGTTTTAAATTTTATTTTGTGGCCAATATTTTTCATCTTTTTTACATTAATGCCTTAGGTTAAAATAAGTCAGGTTCAGTGACTGATTGGTGCTGTGAATTTCTGTGAAAATATACACCAGAAAAAGAGCCATTTTTATTTTTCCTCTCAGCATTTTTTAAAATTGCATCCTCAATTGACATTTAAAGCTTCCTCTCATTTTAAATAACATTAATCTAGACACTACAGAAAAGCAGCCATATGGATATTTGCACTGAGAATCTGTAGAGCATTTGTAAGGCAAGTATATTTTTATTAATTATTAAGGAGCTTTTTGGTTTCATGGATCAGCTGACAGCCTCCACAGCTCACCTTGTTCCGCAAGTAGTTCCATAATTTCTTGTGAACTCAGTAATCCATTGGGGTTCTTTTTGAAGAAGAGAAGACTGTTCAGGTCCCCTGTTGTATAACAACACACATCCACAGGATTTAGTAAAATTGCATTGCTTTAGACCAGCTGAAGATCTGGCACATAAATCATGCACAAGTGTTATTCCAGTACACTGGGAAATCAGTAGGGCTGTTTAGAAAGTAAAGATCATCTGGAAATTCTGGTGCTGTTCCAATAAAGCTTAACCATAATAATTATTATTGATGGTATATTGCTTCTCTATTTCCAACAATGAATAAGGACGGCAGAAGAATGTATTAGAATGGATGTTTTGGGATTAACTTCTTTATGCATAAAATACCTTCCCCCAATGCTGATGAAGGTTTTTTGCTAGTGCTTTGCTAAGATTAAGAGCTGATGGAAGGAGCTAAAAATAGCCATGTGCAAGACACACTGAGAGGCCAGCCTGACAAATCAAACCTCATTTGTTTGTGTCCCAGCCCCACATTTAGAGTGATAAGCCTTTATATTACCAGCAGGATGGATCCTGGATCCTGAGCACAGATCCTATTTCCTCTTGCATTAACAATGCAACTAGAAAGGTGTCTTGGTAAACAGTCACCTTCACTTTGATGTATAAAATTTCCTTTATTTTTTTAAAAAAGAAAATGTCTTAGACTGCAAGGGGAGTCAATAGGAATGAGCCTTGAAGCAACATTTCAACATTATATCCTGTGCTTAAAGGCTTAAATATTTCAAATAAACCAGCTACTACTATTCAGATCACAAGACACTATCTCCTTCTTTATATTGTCTTTGCCCTGTTCCAGTTTTTATTCTGACCTTCTCATATAAACAGGACAGGGAAATGTATTAGTGAGTCTAAAACACTGTTTTCCAGTCTCTGTTGAAATGTAAGATGTAAATGTTGATTCAGAAGGAGCTCTGGAGCTTAGTAAAGGGTTGGAGTTTTTTGCCAGGATGAAATAGATTGTGTCTAGAAAAAAAAATTTACACTTAATTCTGTTTTGAAAAAACCCTAGCCCTACATTTTCTTCATAGATAAATTTCTGGTCAGCACCTAGTTGTTGAAATGCTTATTTGGTAATTAAAACAACAGCATAATGAATTTAGTTAATTTTATTTAGGAAAAAGGTTTATATAAACTTTTCAAGGTCTAAATTCAAGACTTCTTTTTTTAGCTGTACCATTTGATGAAAGTATATCTAGTTTTTTGATGAAAGAACTCTAGTTAATTTTTCATGTACTGATTTTTCAAAAGGAGTTTTAGCACTGTTCTAAACATCAGCTTTTCAAAATTTACAAATATACATATATATGAATATACATATATTCACATTTTTGGCTGTTTTGAGGAAAATAATCTGTTAGTTCTCCTTAGGGTGCCATGACTAGGTGCATTTGAAACAAAGCAATTTTATTGTCAATACTCTGGGGCATATTCACTTTTGTCTCAGTTCTGCAGAGATCTGCATGAAGTGTTGAGCATTTACAACTGACTGCCTTCCCTGACTTTCACTCAGAGCTAGGATTCACTCCCATGCTCAAGGACTCTTAGAGGACTATGTAAAATCCAAATGGATGGCTGAGTTATGTTATATTCATTAGCATCAGCTGTAAAGCAAAGTGTTCAGGTAATCATGTCAAAAATACAAACTCCCTGTCATCAGTTGTACATGCAAAGCAAGAGAGAATTTTTACTATCACCTCTTTCTCATGGATTGAAGTTCCTTCTAATTACAAACTCTGCATTAATCTATATTAATATATTCACAACAGGTTACTGCAAAGTGTTTATATATATGTGTATAGATATATATATATATATTTAACACAAATATGGAAACATATCCCATGTGCAAAAATAGACAGTGAGATGAAAAGTGTAGAAGCTGCACTTCTGCACAAATGACTCTGATCACTTAATGACTCATAATGGCTCACTGAAAATCAAAGGCACAAAGTAATGAAATGCGGCTCATTGACAGTCATCCACGTGAGACAGCCTGTAAAATAATCCAATGATACAGCAATGATGTTATGTTGCAAGATTTTAAAAACTTTTGACTGAATCAGAGTGAAGTTTGGACATATGACAGAAAATCCAACATGCAGGGGTCTCTTTCACTATGAGCTCTATCTTAATTAAGGGCTGAAAATGAGCTTGCAGGTTCCTCTGGAAATGGGTTTGTGGTTTGGTGCCTACTGGGCAATCGCCCAAATCGGAGAACTTGCATGTTATCTGTTAAAGCTCAGTACACAATTCCATCTCCAGTTTCAGGCTAAACCTTACAGCAAATTTCCAATAGAGTGATTGAACCTCAGAGCCCTGAGTGAATGGAAACTGTTCTACAAAAGGATGGTCTCATGTCTTCTTTGTGTTGTCTCATTTTGCCTACAAACAAGCTGCTTAATTTGTAGTCCTGTCTAACTTTGAGCAAGTGATAAAAGGAGGAGAATGTGCTCTCATGACACACACTCAGATAAAATATTTTCCTTTCTTAGCTCAGTAGTAGTACTACCGAAACAAACAACAGCCTCTTTGGGACTTGTATTTTTAGGGAACTACTTCTGAATATTCTTGTAAATAAAATGCAAGAAGTATAATTTTGAGAAAGCAATTCCAGTTCAAATACCCTTCTATACAAAGTTGTTTATCTAGATAACATCAAGTCAGCATTTAGGATTTTTAAGTAACTCCACCCTCCTTCAGTTTCCTCAGTGTTTACTTAGCACTCATAGGCAACTCCCAGTACTCAAAACTGTATAAACAGAAATGGAAAGGGACACAAAAAGAAACATGCCTTCAAAAGCATTCTTTCTTGGAGCTTCCATTGCATTCCAACATTCTTCCAGCATCCCAAATTTTTAGCCTCATGTGGATATCAAGGACATCTCATACCTCTTTTTATGCACGTATCTTTTTTATTGTATCTGGACATTCATCTACAACAATCAAATACCTGGGTTTTGAAGATATTTGGAACTGAGGTTCACTTCTAAAACATTCCTAACATTTTTCAGACAACATTTGTCTTATAGAAAAATAAGATTTTAAGACTGGATGTAGAATAGCTGTACTAAAATGACATCCACATAAAGATTAAGACATAATAAAAGCTGGTGATTCTGTAGAAATATATTCTTCTTGCAAGAACTGTGAAAGCTTCATTTTTAAACACAAGTATACCACTACTCAGAGGAAAGGATATCATTTGTTAGCAGGATGTTCTGTCCTCTTGTATTGTACCTGACTGAATAATAATGCAGAGGGTATAAGTCTGAATGCAATTAGATTATTAAAATCTCCTTTCCACTGAACAAAAATTTCATTGGCTGTCTAGTGAATTGGCCTGTAAAGCACATAATGATAGTTAGAGATTAAAAATCACCTGTGCAGGCTCTGTTCAAGTGTTCTCATAATCATATAAATATGAAGCATGAAGTAGAATGAAACATATGGCAGTTCTCATTGACACAGATTTTAATAAGAACTTTGTGGAGGCAGCTGAAATTTTATCCATAACCAACAATGTAATTTGAGAGGCACAAAATCAAGTCAGAAAAAGTGTATCTACACCACAAAATTATATATTCCAGTCCTGTAATAACAAAACCAAAGAAAATATTTCCTTTTTTAAAAATTTATTTTTAATAGGAAAAATTTTATATTAGACTGTATTTTATTAGCAGCATTTCTAATTCTCTGTTACTCTTTACCAGTTTTCTACTGTACTGTTATTTGAAGAAACTGCAGGCAATATTTTATGAAATAAAATACTTTCCATTGAATAGAACAGCAAATAAGAACATATTTCCACATGCACCCAGAGCACTTTATCTGCCCACTAAAAGGCTCAATATGATTGCAGAACAACATCCACAGTATAATTATTTCTCTCCTTTGCATGCTGTACTTTAGTTTATAGATTGATATTTGTTTTCTAATTTCATAGAATGTAATTAAATTAGGAAAAAAGAAGGAACATAACTAACAAATCAAACCATATTGAATTTTTTCCATGGAATGTACTGGTTTATCTGAAGAAAGTCACGTGCTATTTCTTTTCTGAAATTATACAATAAATTTATGATTTATACTTTTGCAATAGGCACTAATATGACTGCACAAATCCTTCTGTATTTTCTCAGGACAATGTGCAGATGGATTTCCAGTCCTGCCTAACACAAGTCTGCTTCTTTTACCAGAGAAAGCTCTTACACTTTCCATACCACTTTCACAGCATGAGAAATTACCATCTGATTGCCATATCAAATGATTGCTGTATCAAGGCAGTCACTACATAATAAATGCCCTGCTAACTCTAGGATAACAGTGCTCATTTGAAACATTTCATCATGTCTCTCTCCCATCTGGAAAACAGCTTATACATTCCTCTATCTTAACATGGTTTTCTTTTCCTGCTCCAGTTTGATAGGGGCAGGAGAATCACAAACTGAAAACTTCCATTAAGAGTATTCATACAGTGCCATAAGGGAGATAAAATGTTGATGGGTCATTACATTTGTTATTTTTCAGTTGCCCATGAAAATACAGCTGTCATACACAGAGGATTGCTTCAAAATCTCTTGACCAAATGCAAGCAGGTTTTCACAGGTCAATGAATATCCCTGTCAAATTTCAGATTTTACACTTACCACACAGGTCTTCCACAGGTGCTACAACATATAAAAAGTATGATGCAAACATCACATTTGACTGCCAGTAAGGCTTTTATTTACATTCTAGCGATTTAAAAAATGTTGAATCATTTTTATTCAATAATTTAAAAGACATCAGTTGCGCCTGCTTATATGACAAATTCAACATTAGCCACTCGGAAAAAGACTTCCAGCTTGTCAGATCATACTCTAACCCTTTAAACACAAAGCTATTTGCACTGTTTAATGTGGATAGAATTCTAGACTGTATATATTGTATATTAATATTTCTGCCTTGTTCAAATAGGAGCAGTCTGTTTATGTGGCACAGAGCAGTCAGGCATCAGTGAGTGCACCCTACACCAGCTGTGAGAAGCAGCTAATTACCTGTATCAGCACCACAGCTGTGTCTCCTTGCTAAGGACGAGAAATTATGTGTTCCCTTTATACGGGAGTTCATTCAGTACTATGTCATGCACAATTATATTCCTCTATGATTACCAAAATGCTGGGATGGGGGAGGGGGGAAATAACAAAACCACTTAATGAAGAGCAAAACAAAACAAAGCAAAACAAAAACCAAAACAACGAACCAAACAAAAAAAAAAAAAAAGACAGCACACAAAACAATCATTTCCTTGAAATTATCTAGGTAAGTATGAATCTTTAATGTCTGTGGTAGAAAAAAAAATAAAAATAAATCTAAGGGCAAGCCATGCAAGTATTTGTCACTATAGAAAATACACTAACCTCTAAGTAATGGGGTTTTTTTCAGGAAAGCATCTTAAAAAAAATACATCTTGTATATATTCAAGACCATCCCCCTTTGCCAAAACTTACTTACATTTTTTTAAAAATTTTTCCCTCTTTAGTGCAGCATTAGGATTACTTTATTCTTTACTCTTCCTGTCTTGTATTGTACCCATTAAAAAGAGGATTAAGGTCAGAAATAACCAGTCACCAGGAAGTCCTTTACCTTTCATAACACTCAGCCTTTAAAGTTTTATTCCAATTGAAACTTCCTCTCTTATATAAACAAGTAGAATTTCATTTTAGCAGTTTTTTGATGTTTTCCAGTTCTTCACTCCCATGCTCTCTGAGGGCTTCCTGAAACACATGTGCATTAATAGTGATGAAGTACCTGATGCAGCAAGAGCAGGAAATTCCTGAGACATATCCTGATCTCTGACACAGAGCACGAAAGAATAAGAACTTGCACTGACCTTGCTGGCACTATGTGAGAATTACACAAAACCACACTAAAGGTTAAAATGTTATGCAAAACAACCACAGTCTAGGTAAATAAGAAAAGATAAAAGGTTATGGCAGCCTAACTATCCTTGGAAGAGACACCCATAGACATTTTGCTTAATTACATTTTCAAATTTAAATAAGATTAATATTGGATGTATAGCATAGATCCAAGGTTGAATGTGTTTTACTTCTGTCTGGTTTCTTTCCTAAATAGTAAGCACAGCAAAGAAGTATTTGTTTGCAAAAACTGTTCAGTTATGCTGAAGACATTAGATATGAATATTGGCAGCAAAAGAATGTCAAATTCATGTAGAAATAGGAAATGTTATTTTAGTCCATGATCATTGATGAAAATATACTAGGTACCTCTCATCTTCTTTTAAAACCAATATTGTTCTTCATATTTTATTTGGTTTGTAACTACAATCAAATGGAGACTAGAGAGCTGAAATAAATAGATTAATTTAGTCTACTGGGTAGTTCTCTGCCGTTGAATGACTACATCCACCCAGTGACTAGTTCTCTATCATCTCCAATGCAGATTTAAGCATCTGGCTCAGCAGGACACCTAGATCACAGACATCTCAGTGTGTTTGGAGCTGCCTCACAGCTCTGAATCACACTTCCAAAAATCTTCATGTGCAGCTGCCTGAGCACCTCTGGCCAAGAAACAGTGATATTTTCTGTGGCATATTTTTAGGTTCATAAAGCTGATTGCTTCATCTTTATGGAGATTAATAATACTAAAGCTTCAATATCCAGTGATATTGAAGCTGATAGATAAGGCACAAAATACAGATTAGTGGTGTGCATAGGACTTTCAGCATCAGGCTTGAATTGCAAATTTCAATAGATATGAGCCGTGGCAGAAATTTCTTATTATCCTAAATACATCCTTTCCGATATCTTAGCTTCCCTTCAGAAAGCCCATTGATTTTTCTTCCTGGAATACAATAGACTACAATCTTTAATTTATTTAAACATTTTCCATATAAACCTAAATAGATCACAGTACTGGAAGCTATGATAAAAACACAATAAGAACATGCAAGTATAAGGATAAAAATAAAATAAGTTTTCCCATTGTAATATTTTGAATGTTGTTGCAATTAGGTGTAATATTTATGAAAAAGGTAGAACAACAACTGGTCAAAATAGACTGTCTTCAGTTTTGTTATGCTAAACATAAGAAACAGTACAAACAGATTTTGAATATACTGTAACCAAATCTTTTTTAGTGCATCTTTTTATCTAGGGGAAACTACCATCAATGGCATCTTAAGAATGTTTCCAAAGAGATACTATCACCTTCTGTAATGCCCTGGACACTTCATGCATGGGGCTAAACTGAGGTTCTTTTGCTCTGGGTAGAAACATGGGAGGAATACCAACCAGATATTCTCAAGAGGTAAAAATCACACAAAAGTTTACTGGCAAACTGTAAAAAAATCAAGGAATTTTGTCCTGAAACTTAGTCAAATTCATGATTCTTTCACTTTTCTCATTGTGAAGTTAGTGTCAAGTTGAAGGTTATTCTCTGGGTAACAGTTTCTGCTTCTCTTTATCATGAAGCAGAAGGCAAGACTGGCCTGTGGGAAGCCCAATGAATACTCCACAAATTTTGAAGATGCTTACATCAAGGTTAGAAACAAAAGTTATGATAGTCTTTTGTCAATTGTTTTATGATGAACTTAAACCCGATCTATTAAGAAAAAAAAGAACCCTACAGTCCAAAAGCCCCATTACTCTTGCTCTATATATTTATGATGTGATAATTATTATCATTATTATGTGCAAACTATTATTGTCATCTGTGAACTCTACAGAATATTTGAAATACATGCAATATAAGTGCAGGCATCCCAGATCTACTAGATTCATCTCTGCTGCTGAAGAGATCTCCAGGGAGCAGCTTCTTGCTTTGAAGTTTACTGATGCAGGATGGCACATGCCTGTATTTTTATGGAGAGACCAACCCTCAAAAGCAGAGGGATGGTACTTGCACTGCCTAGAACTTGGCTAGGTCCACTTTTGCCTCCATATAGCGTCATTTTAGCCCTAGGACCTAAGTACTGTTTTTCTTACATGTGCATATTGGGACTTTGACTCAGTAAAAAGTTTCTCAAGCAATGTGAGGACCTTAATTTAGTTAAAATAAATAGTGTCTTTGCAGCATTAAATTCAAAGTCCATGTAGTGTGTCCCATGGTATGACATGAGAGTCTTAATGAGGATGTTACAGGTTGCACAATTTACTAAGTGTGGCATTACCTGCAGCATGTCAGTATCAAAAAAGTCAGTATCACGTAGTCTTTGAAATTTGCTTTTCAAAGTAAACTATATAGTTCACACTCTGGTGTGAACTATACAGCAGAATTACATCCAAGTTTGTCTTAGAGGGAATTAGAAATTTCTCTGAGGACAGAGCTTGTGAGTAAATTAAAAATTAAGACATATGGATAATCAAGAGACAAAGACTCAGGGGACTTAATTTTCTTTAGTCTGCACTACAGTGATGCCTCTCTTTAAGCTGAAAGGTTTATAACACAACTCTTATCAGCACTTACAGCTGGATAGAGTTGGAGTAATAGAGTTTAAGGAAAATGTGACCAAAGTGAAAAAAGGAAGTTACCTGTTTTAATATACATCCTAATTTTCCAACCATCTAAGATGATAATAAACTGTCATAATACTGTGTTTAAATTAAAAAAACCAAAAAAAAAAAAAACCAAAAAAAAAAAAAAAAAAAAAACAAAACCAAAAAAAAACTTGACAGAATAATGAGTATTAAATTATAGTGGTTACACATTACTGTTCTAATAACATGCTTTAGGAAGAAGTCCCTGTTTCTCTTCTAGAAGACCCACAGAGCCCAGCTATCAATATCTAGCATTTGATATTGTCCATGACACACTGCTCAGCATATAATCTTGGTACCACTAAGTTGTTTGTACCTATTTGTTCAGAGATCTATCCATCAGGTGCATGGTGTGCATCACCCTTGTTTGTTCCGGCTCGTGGCACGACTATGGAAGGTTTCACCAAGTGGAAAGGGAGAGTTTAATTTTGTGCAATGATTAAAGGGGCGAAGAAATCCCCCAGTAGGAAGTTGTCCTTCTGTGTCCTGTTAGATGGATAGGAAGAATCACACAGTTTTTACTTCATTCCTTCTCCCTAGACTCAATCTGGAGTAGTTCACAATACTTTACAAGAGACGTTGTGCTCTCTTAGTCCTCTGGGGCATTCTTTTTAGCTGAAACAGTTTGCAATACTAAAAGAATTGTTCTTTTAAGGCTACATTCCTCATAATGTGGCCAACTTAATAGTATTATTTTTGTTGTCTCTCATATACAAATTTTGTGTTTCTAGGTCAAGATACCAAGGTGCCAGCAAACAACCACAGCCTGGAAGAGGATGACTTGGCATGATCAGTGGACACTAGAGAGGTTTCGTAGGGAAATTACTTGTGAACCATAGTCAAACAGGCTTCGTAGGAAGAGGCCTGGTTTTTTCTCCTCCTAAAAGAACTGCATTTCAGAAGACACCTCAGAAACTCAGAGCAGATCAATTGAGGACAATAAGCTCAAGTACCTGACACTATTTCCAGGACATTGGCACAAATTGGAATTATTTCTAAATTATACCTTGCCTACATAGCTGATAAATTTACATAACTCGAAGTTTTTAAATACATCTTCAGTAAATACCTGTCAAGAATGGTTTTATTAGAGTTGATCCTGACAGAAAATGGCTGACCTTCTGTAATCCTATCCTGCCCTGTTTTTATGATCCTATGATTAAACGTATAAATAACCTCAGGAGCAAGAAGCTTAAATTTAGATCACAGCAGGTTTTTTTTTACCCAAATAACTTCAAAAATAAGGTAGCAGACCACTTTCAAAGGTCACTTAACATTCCAGTAAATGTAGCCTTGTACAAAATCAAACTCCAGGTGCATGACTAAATGTTTCTGTGAAAAACTCAGGTTTGTCAAGTACTTCAACATTTGCAGGAGGCAGAACATTAACACTACTTTGGACATTGACTCTAAAATTCTGCTTAATTTACACTTCAAACATAAAAGCTTTTTAATGACTTTGCCCCAGATGTAAAGCAATTGAAGGCTTATGGGGAATATCCAGAGGCAGAACTTGAGGTACTCTAGACTAATTTGTTTTAAGGATTATGAGATGTGTTATATCAAGCTAAAAATATACCCTAACTGCATTAAGCATATCTCTTTTACCAGAGGAAATCTTGTACAAATTTTTTCGCGGTAATGTAGTGGACTAACAATTAAATAGAGTTAAGTTACTAAATTAAATAGATTCCTGAATGTTCAGACTGTTACAAATTGGCTTCAACTTGAAATATGAGGCTGTAATATGGAACTTTAAAGTCACAAGCACTTTCAAGTTTAAGTTTGACTATCTTTAAGAGCTAATTTACCTATTTTCCAGAACATCTAGTGCTATTACTTAGCAATGTCTCACATCTGTAAGTCTGGAAAACAACCTAAGGTGCAGATACTGTACTTGAACTTAAAAATATTTTGTGATATGTGAACAAATTCTTATGATATAAAAATTATGAGAGATATTCATGCTAGGAAAGGCTTAAAAATTTTATTAATTCAGTCACAGGGTTAGTTTGTGAACTTCTAAACTGAAGAAGTAAGAAAGCATGATCTGAAATCTCTATTTGTTGCATATAGATATTTGCTGAAAAATCTCAATTTAAATCCCTAAAACTGCTTCATCATCTCTGTTTCTCTTATTTATTTCAGACAAATGACATGACTGTTGGAGAAATTTAAAACACTAGATTTTTAGAAGACTTCTGTCATCTTATGGGTTTATTTTTTTACAAACTGCTTCTTTTTCATTTTAACAACACCTTTGTGGAGTCTTCAGCTATGTTTGAGACATTTTTTATTCCAGCTACCAAATAATTTGCTCATCATTCATGGGCTGGTAAAGCATATCTTTCAAAGACAGAGTGAATTCATTTGCAAATATTCCTGCAAGGAGAATGATTTTCCAACAGGGCTGGAAAGAAAGGGCTGGCATTCATGCATACTGGGATATGAATTTCCTCCCACTTCAGAAGCCCATCTCCAGGGCTGCATGTTGCTTAGCTTCTCTTAATTTTAGAGACCTTGAAACATTAGTCATCAATGTTCTTTCAGCTGTTTCATGCTTCAATTATTATTTTTTTTCAGCAGTGTTTATTTCAACCAAATAGTTACAAAAAGCCACTAGCTTAAACAGACTTACAATGAAAACTGCAATGACTAACATATAGTCAGAATAAATGGCATCTTTTGACTTTCAATTTCTTATGTATCTTCACTATCAAGGCTAATTAAGAAACAATCACACAACACTGTCAAGTGTTCAAGGGAATAAGAACTTCCTTGGCTCAAATTCATTTAGGCAGATATGCTTATTCCTGAATTTTGCAATTTCTCTGTTCAGGTTGCCCAAATCCATTACAGATTTTAATAGAGAATATAATTAATTGGACATGAAAGGTTGTTTTAAGCCCTTTTCCTAAATATCTTATTAACATTTTATTCCAATTTTCCCTATATTTGTACAGAAACCAGACATTGCGGGATTAAAACGAAAATGAGAAGGTTTTGAAAGGATCATTTAATTCTTTCAAGCCAGGAAAGATTTTTTTATCATCCTAGAGATTTGTGCTTATTTGTTTTGATGATTCAGTTCTAAAGGAGATGAGATTGTTCTGTCTTTTCATGTCTAGTTGTAGTATCCAAGTTCTTTAGGGAAAATACAAGCCCACATAGACTAAGACACTAAAGAATGTTCTGAATGGAGGTAAAAGCTTGTATGAAACTCTATTTTGTCCATAAAATGCACACACAGTACAGTGAGAACCACAAAGCCCTGTAGGATTCTGTGGTTTTGACACAAAATTGATCATGTAAACACAATAGATTTCAGTTAGTAAAAAATCAGGAAGTTAAAAAAAATACTCGCCACATGTGTTTGAGCTACGGAATCTCTAACATTTCTGAAGAAAAAGCAAAAGGAGTGAATATGCCAAGTAAAAATACTGAGTGAAAAATATTAAGAGTTTCTTGTCCAGCTTATTTTATTTCCAGAAGTCAATTCACATCTTCACTGAAATTTGATGTGCCAAAGAGAGGTTTTATGAGACACATATGAAACACAATTGAATGTTAAAGTAGAATGTATGTGAATATAGAAAGCAGAATTAACTGAAAACTTCTAAGGAACACAGACAAAATAGAGTTGCTGTGTTTCATTTTGTTATTGGGTTTGGAAAATCAAACAAATTTATCGTCAAAATAGTATTTAGGCTCTAGGGGTGCGAGAAGGAGAAAGACTGAGATACTGAAAGGGGTTTGGGGAATATAACTGGGGAGATGAGTCTTCAGTTTACAAGAGTTTTTCCCTTCAAGAGTCCACCCTGACCTACAGTTTTCCATCTCCCTTCAGGTTGCTGCCTGGTGTGTTCTATATATTGTCTTTTCTTTCCACTTATTTTCGTCCTACTTAATTTCTACACTACAAATACCTGAGCATGAGGGAGGATATAATAATTATTTCTAGAAAGAAGAATTATTTGGATTGTTGTCCCAGTAAGGGTGAAAAAAGGAAAATAGTTGAATTTATATTTGTTTGTTGAACTAGTTATCATGAAAAATTCAGGTTTTTTTCCAAATTCAATAAAGAAGGGTTAAGCAATTTTCATAGGGTTCTTTTCTAGCAAAAGTGAACGAAAAATTTCCTTGAATTTTCACCTTAATCAGTAAGACCAAAACAGAATTTTTCTGCAATTTCCAGGATCAAAGAATTCACTTAATCTGATGTTCAGAATAAAAATATGTGTTTAAGACAAATGCATTAGTCATAGATGATACACAAGAAACAGAAGTTAGTTGTAACTCACATTTGAAGTGAGGGTCATTTTGAGGTCTGCAGTTTATTTAAAGATTTTGCTCTTTTTGAAGTAAAAAGAATAAATAAGATTTAATCTATTCTAAGCAAAATCATACTTTTCCTTATGACATAAAAATAAACTGATTATAATACATTTAATGACATATTACATTTTACAATGATATATTACTTTCACTCTCTTTTTAATTTCATTTTTATTATTATCATAACAAAACAACATACAAAAATGACTACATGCTACTCTCTACATACAGATTAAAGAATATAGACATGGTTATGGTAGAGAAGATACCATATCCCTCTTTATTTCTTTGCTCTAAAGAATCAAAGATTGGGCATTAGGTTAAGGTACCCTCAGACTTCAATGCCATTATTGGGATCCTCAAAACTCATTTCAGTTTCCATTTAAAGCTGAGTCAGCTTGCAACAGAAAAGTTACACATCTGGGGAATCCCAGACAGTTATGAATGCTGACAGGGTCAGTCTCAGCATTTTTCTAGCAGGTAAGTCAAATAAAGGTCTTTGGAATTTACCTTTTTTTTTTTTTTTTTACTTTTTTATTGTTCTTTCATTTTCTTTCTTTCTCTTTTTCTTTCTTTCTTTCTTTCTTTCTTTCTTTCTTTCTTTCTTTCTTTCTTTCTTTCTTTCTTTCTTTCTTTCTTTCTCTCTTTCTCTCTTTCTCTCTTTCTCTCTTTCTCTTTCTCTCTTTCTCTCTTTCTTTCTTTCTTTCTTTCTTTCTTTCTTTCTTTCTTTCTTTCTTTCTTTCTTTCTTTCTTTCTTTCTTTCTTTCTTTCTTTCTTTCTTTCTTTCTTTCTTTCTTTCTTTCTTTCTTTCTTTCTTTCTTTCTTTCTTTCTTTCTTTCTTTCTTTCTTTCTTTCTTTCTTTCTTTCTTTCTTTCTTTCTTTCTTTCTTTCTTTCTTTCTTTCTTTCTTTCTTTCTTCCTACCTACCTACCTACCTACAACTGTAAAGAAAGTATTCTCAGACTTGTATGAAACCGATCCTTTTGTATCGCAAACTGTATCAAAATTATTTTTTATCTCTGAAGTTAGTGCTCAAGAGTCTAGGTTCATAAAAAAAGTATTATTTTTAGTTAAACATTTATAGACATAGAAAACGCCAAGAAAATTCAGTTAAAATTGATGTTTTCCCTGCTATTATAGGGAAGCCAATAATCTCTATCTGAAATTAGTTTGCACGGAATAGAAAGTTACTGCATACTGAACCTTAACATTATTGTCCACATCAAGATTTTTTTCAGTGAGATTTTAATTTTAATTAGTTTTGTTTAGACTGTAGATTTAATTTTAGATTTTTTTTAATTAAAAAGTACACCAGTTGGAGTTTTGTTGAAATTCTACTAGTGATAAATACAAACCCTGGGATTCAGCTGTGATGCAGTTCTATGCATTTTGCATAAAACTAGTCATTGTATCAAAAGTGTCTCTGTACCTGAAGTCTTGCAGTCAACTGAAAATCTGTAGTCTCTGTGACAACACAATGTGAGAAGAAAAGATTTAAAGAGCGTGTTTTACAGATGAGTGTGAGGTTTGCATGAGCTATGGTAGCAGACAGCTAGTGTATAGTAGGGCACTGCTGGCATGTAAGACATTAAGAAAGCAGGAGATGTATCTTTCAGCAGTACACAACACTACTGGTTAGAATGGGAGAAAGTAATGTTATGTTTTCTTAGCAGAATTTGTTAGGTTTGCTCAGAAAAAGAAAAGGAAGAAATGGTGACTGTACATTTTTAGCAAATCAAGGTAAAACAAATACTAAGGTCAGTATTGAAATTTGCCCCATAACCCATGGTTTCCAACAATTAAAATGCTTGCCTAAATTTGCTGATAAAGAACTATCACAAGGCTAATAAACTTGTCTTTATACTTGCTAATGAGAATTTGATGCTATGTTTTCACATCTTACAACAATCTCTGGCTAGGAACAGATATGTTAACATTTATGATGGTAGATAATACAAATAAATCTAGATGTTGGAGATTCCTTAGCAGTTTTCAACTGCTGAAAAGAGATGACAACGGGGAAAAAAATACAAAACAAAATAAAAGTCTCCAAAACACAGCAAATAAGCTTGAGCCCATTCCTAAAGTACTGGAAACATTTAATACTATTAATGTTCCTGGGATCTCATTTTTATGATGCTGTATGAACTGTATGGATAGTGTGTCGAGAGGAGTGTTCACTAGCTAAGTGGCAAACATTAAATAACTGTTTCATGTTTAGACATTTTTTAGAAATTATTAAAAATAAAATACCCCTTAATGAGAGGTACATACATATCATACATACTACACTGTTTGCTTGCTGACCCCAAGAAAATGCAGTCACCCCCAAAAGACAGGATGCCAATAGGCAAAATTCCCTATTGCTCAAAATACCCTTTCTCTGCCCATTTTCTGAAATACCTTCTAAAAGCTGTAGTAAAAGCTTTGAGTTCAGTACTTTTATTTAACAGATGTTCCTAATGAGTCTCAGGGACTATTAGTTTCTATCACAGACAGTTAAACTCATTTTTCTTTTGATACTGGAAGGCCAGAAATCTACTGTAGAACTATCTAGATGTGAAACATAAATCCTCTTTTGTCTCTAGAATAGAGTCCTTAAATTTACTATCAGCTCAAGTAATTTAGATATTTATGATGATTCTTCTAGCAACTTGAAGAATTTCAATACACTTTGTTTTGGTCCTATTTACATTAAGAACAATTGCTGTATTTCCATTGTGTAGAAATGTGTTGGTTGGTTTGGAGTTGCATAAAGGCTCAGTTGTCTGAGCTCTAACCTGTGAATATTATTGTCTGCCTTGCTCCTTTTGACATCTCTGGCTTTTATAGCTAAGTAATAGAGGAAAATACTGCTGCAATGCAAAACCATCAAATTAAATTGTATTTAATGCTCACAGTCAAATGTGCAATGAACAGCACAGTAAGTGTGGAAATGTAGGCACCATATATGAGGCTTTCTTTGTCTTTTGGCCATGTCTCCTATTTAGTGCTCCACAGCAGCTCAATCTCACTAGAACAGAACACCTGCAGCCTTTTTAGTTTCTGCCCAGGTCAGAAGGCTGGGTCAAGTGCTGAAGCACTGAAAACATGTCTGAATCATGCTGGGCTGAGGGGTGCCTAAATTGACCCAAGCTGTTTGGTAGGATGTTGTATAAAAAGAGAGAGCATCTCTACCTCTCACTTCTTAAATGAAAGGGACTTAAACTCTTGTCTTTTTCTTGGTTTGCTTTTGGCATCTCAGTGAAATCTGTAAATGCAGAGTGGTTTTAGAGCATTGCTTGTCAGTTGTGTCCCTCAGGACAATAAGATCTTGTCAGCCTATTTTCTAATTCCAGTGGGTCTTGTTTCAAGAGTAAATAATCTGACTACTGTGATAGGGGAAGTTATATCTACTGCTACAAAAGCTCTGGAGAAAAAATTCAGATCAAAAAGGGAAGAACCTACTGAATTCATGTAGACAGTTACCAGGTGTCTTCAATCACAAAAGCTGGATCGAAGCAGTTAGATATAGCCAAGTTTTTTGTTTCAGTCTGACCTAAATTAAAGACACTGTGGGGCTTCATTTTGGTCCCTAGTGCAGCAAATAGAAATTAACAGTGTAAAACATCATCAATAATCCATTAAAACTGGACTATTATAATATCTGAGCATTATACTTATTTTATTTAATGCATCTTTCAGCCCTACTGGGACATTTCTGAAGCTACAGTCAGGGCTTTTATGTGTAACAACATATTAAGAGCTTAGCCCATGACACCTTCATGATATTCTTAATGATAAATTTAACAGAAAGTTGAGTGACACCTCAAAAGTCAAAGACAGTTACAGCAACTAAACAATTAAAACTTAATGCATAATTATCACAAAGAGTTGTCACTGAACTGAACTCCATGGAACTGCTTTGATCTACGTCACCTGAAGCTGTACACTTTGAATGCTGTTTTTAGCTGCAGTTTTAAAGTTGCATAACTGGATAAATACTCATAGACACTTGAGTTATCGTTCAGTGCTTTAAAGGTGCCCTGTAATTAAATAATTGCCACTCTAAAGGTTTTTAAATGGCTATTTTTGAAATTATTTATTTTTAGCTTTGGCAGCAGAGTTCATTAGCATAATATGAGCACTTCTCAAGTTTTAATTAATTCATCATTATGACATGTCTATAAGATAGTGTCCTTGCTTGACATACCACAAAGATGAGGCCACGTTTTCAGTGTTTGCTTATTGTGGCAAATACAAAAAAAGCAGAAAAGCAAACAGAATTTATACAATCAATAATCTGGAACAACTGGAAATTAAAATCCTAAAAGTATCTCAGTTTACTGACATTAATAATTTCTACATTTAAAATATGTTAAGTAATTTGTTGATGTGAGGGTTTTTCTTTTCCTTGCTTGGTTTTTTTGTTTTTTTAATTCTGCACGCCTTATGCCGACCAGTGTTTTCTTTTTGCACACACAGGGTAACGTTTTATTGTATTTAAGAGACTTCTTTTACTATTTTATTAAGACTATAACACACATTACTTAAATTAAAGGTATAAAAATGCTTTAAGGCAAACCATATTATTTCTTATTGCATCCTGTATATTACATTATGGATTTGACTTTGCTAAGGACAAGTAATTTTGAAAACTGTTATAAGTCACTGCTATGCAATTTTACAATATTTCTTATCACATTATGCAGTTATGTTTTTACTGTGGAACAGTTTTCCATAAAAATGAAGTTAACCCCTCAAAAAAAAAATAGCTAGGTGGATTTTTTTTGTATGTTAATTTTGATTTATAGCCAAGAGGACTGTTAATTTTCATTAATTCCAATTACAACTGAAAAGTTAACACATTTTATATAGTGTTAATCATTAATTCAAGTTACACACTACATGCTGACTTATTAAATCACATAATGCCAAAGACAAAACTGGACTTGATCATGAAAATAATATTAATTTTTCAAGACATAAGGGTTTAAAAATGTGAGGTGTAAAGAATCCTGCAGTTTGGCTCTATCTGGTCAAAGCAAGAGAAGTGTGGATGTCAGTACTACAATAACCAATAAATAAAAGCAGAATAATATCTCTCAGCTACTACTCACCAGCAGCAAAACTCACAAACAAGTTACTACATGGCTATTTTTTGCTCATCTCCTTCTAGACCATGTTACTGAGCTTGCACTAGAACAGCAGTCCTAAATTTTCTTTAAGTGTCTTAGATATAACAAAAAACCCTGAAATGGTCTAAGGCTTTTGTCAGGCAACAATTAGATCATATACTGTTAAAACACTGGTATTTTAGAGACAGAACAGTATTTTTTCTGTGTTCTAAACTATGTGTGTGTGTATATATATATATATATATATATATATGTATGTATGTATGTATGTGTGTATGTATGAATGTGAAAAATCATGGAATACAATATGTCTAGAGCCATTTTCCTCAAAATGCAGTTATTAGTGGAAATTGAGTAATCCTTCTTTTTTATAATTTCCCAATGAGACATAGGTCTCACTAACCTAGGAGCTTGCAAAGCAAGAATGACAGAACCACGGCTCACTAAGGTTGGAAAAGATCTCCAAGGTCATGTAGTCCAGCCTTTGATGGATCATCATATTTGTCGACTATAGCACAGCATTAAGTGCCACACCAAGCCATCTCTCCAACATCTCCAGGGATGGTCACTCCACCACCTCTCTGTGATATATAATAAATAATAAATCCTGTCCTGGGTAGTTACAGCCTAATTCTAGAGAAAAATACCAAATCTAATAGTCATCCTCATTTTGTTTGTTAAAGGATATCCATTCAGTATATGACATGACTTAGCATTACACAGCATAAAAACATTTACACCTCTAAGATGAGACTCTACTCTTCTTGTCTATAATTGGTTGTCTGCAATATTCCTGGTATTAGTGATCAGGTTTAGCTTGCACTTTTGAAAGACTTACAGAAGGTATTATCACTTTGAACAAAATTTCCTTTACATTTCAGCAGTGTATTACTAGATCTGATGCACCAGATCAGGGAGAAATATACTGCTTTTCTGCCTTTTTTTTTTTTTCCTCTTCATGCTCATTATTGTGCCCTAGATCATGTAACACATTTATGCCTTGTCTTTAAATGTGGGGTGTTATTTATTTTTGTTTGTTGTTTATTTTGCCCCATAGAGGGCAAAATAACTAAAAACTCAGTTTGGAGATCCTTGTAGATCCTTGATAACATTTGATTAGTCAGCATCAAATGTTTAAAGTAATGAGATTGACATTTTGGTTTTTTATGTTTCTATTTTTTTTTAAGTTTTGAGGTTTTGACATCAGACAGAATAACAGATGCATAGGTAAATAGAAAGTGCTCCAAAGCAATAGGCATTTGATACCTACTGCTGCTCTACTTTACTTATAGAATGAGTCTTCCTTTATTAAACAGGCAGATGTAAAGCAGTTTCGGCCCATGGGCAACAGATAAACAAAAAAACAAACAAAAATAATGACCTAAAGATGCCTATTTTTAGTTTTATGTTCCAGAAGGATATTATTATCTAAAAGCTTTGCTTTGCACACTGATATCCAGTGTAAAGAACATGTATAAATAAAGAACAGTCATTATTAGATAAGGCATTTTACTTCATTCATCTCACCACATTGTCAGTTTTGAGTCTAGATTGTTCATATTGTCTGTACAGATGTTAAATCTGCATGAGTCCTGTCCTGTTCATCTTTATTTTCCTGTTTATTTTTTTGAAATCAAAAAATAGATCAATCAATCAATCAATCAGGTCAATCTCAAACTTTCAGTCAGCACTTCATTATGCAATTAGCAGACAGCAGACTTAGGCTTCAAGCTCCCAAGTCCCCAGGCCTTCCCAAAGACTCCATGCAACATGTCTTCTATGGATCTGTCATAACTTTGAATAACCAACCTTTTTTGAATTGTTTTTTTTTTTTCAAAAAAAAGAACAAAAAAACACAAGAAGTAAAGATTAATTCTTAAAACTCAAATTTCAAATCACAACATCATTAATGGGAGAGTCATTCCATATTTATTTGTTGCAGCAATATTTGCTCAGCAAGAGTATGTCTAATGACTACTTGAGCTAGCATTCAAAACAGGTAAAAATTGTAAAAAGAAAATTGCAGAGGACCACAATTTTAGAATTTATACTCTTTCATAGTGAGACATGGGGCAGTTCATACTGAGATAAGCAGATTTTAGGTATATTCTCAGATTTTTCCAATCAGATAAGGAGGCTTTTCTCAGAAAGCATATTGAAAAAAAACCATCATATATATATGTAAATTGATTGCAGGGACCTGGAATAAGTTAATAAAATTTTTCACAATAAGCACGTAAAATACAAATATGAAACCTTAGGATAATCTGAGGTTTTTGTTTCCTAGCCACTTAAAATATAGTGGACCATTTACCTTCATTCTTTCCCTTTGATTTTGTTTTTAGATTTTGAACTTTAACCACTTTGAAATTATCAGCTGCAAATAATAGAAAGAGCCACCCAAAAATTCCTTCAGTTTTGTGATAGATATTTATCCCTTCATCAATACTGCTAAAAAAAAAAAACCAAAACGAATTCCCCTCAACAAACAAAAATCAAAAAACCCAAGTACATTAAACTAAACATATATCAAGGGGAAAAGTGTTCTAGCGTCAGTGGAAGAGATACAACTGTTTCTAATGGGCTTCTGGTTTAAGTCTCATAAATGCAATGTCTCAGGATTCAGAATTCTTAATAATCTTCATATATTGATGACATTGGAACTGCGTTGATTGATCAGTGTCAGTTGTTGATTGAATTGCTCAGTGCTTATTTCTGCGCATAAAAAACCTCCAACTTTCCGCTCAAGTTAGTTGACTGTGTTTCCTCTCATCGTAGTTATGAAAAAAAGCAAAAATAATTCTGCTTTAGCCTGGAGTCATCCATCTATTATGTCTTTTTATGTGTCACAATTCACAGGTTTCTGTTTCTGTAAGTAAAACAGTAAAAGATAACTGATTTCAGTGTGTACACTGTAAACTGACCCTGCAAGTTTCACAAGCAAACAACTTATTAAACGCTACCAGTAAGGTCAAAACCTAAAGAAAAATTACTTTTTTGTACCTTTGCTTCCAGAATTACCCTTTGCCTCATCACATTTTCTTTTCATATTTTATTTTTCCAGATGAAAGAGCAGGTATTTCTGAAAGTTAAAGCTTTGCATATCTTCTCATGTAAACTAATGTTAACTCTACTGCTTTGATACCATTTTTCTTGATTTAGAGTAGCAACTGCAAAGAGAATCAGGTCTTACCCTTTTATACTGCTTTAATGTCAAAGACATTTTCTTTCTGTCCCTCATGTTATATTTTTACACTTTCTCATGCTGCTGTCTTTTTCAGGATCTTATTCCACAAACTGCCTCTCACAGCATGTTGCTGAGCTGGACAAAGATATTTTCATCATCATGTCTACACCTAATGTCCTAAAGTCATAGGAGATTGAAAGGAAAGTTGTGAAATAATTGCTGTGACCTATTTACTGCAGCCTCCTACTCACTGCTGTACTCCTGCAGCAGTGCTGTCTGTAGGGTGAAAAAACAAAAAAGAGATGGACTCATTACAGTGAGACGACTAAAACCCACAAAAACCATTCATTCACTGAAATATGGGAATTAGTAATATTATAACATGTGAAGCAGTGAAGCCTCAGCCTTCAGAAATAGGCATTTATGTTTTAATTACAGCTTGTTAACTTTCTGCCATCTCTTTAGATAAATTCCCCTTTTCTTTAAATTGCTCCTTTTTTTAACATGTATGTCCCAATGGGGATATTGTGAAGCTCGTAATCCTGTACTGCAGCTCTTTTGTTGGTTAAACAAGACCACTCACAAATGTGATAAATGTAATAAATGGGTAATGAAAGAGTGCCAATGGGCACATATTTTCAAGATTGTTTTCAATATTGTTATATTTTACATCATTTTGAATGCAACATATGACAGTGCTTTCATGGCCACTCCCTTTTAACTAGACCTGGCTGTTGTTGTGACTTAAAAATATTGTGCCTCTAATTACTTATTTTCATATAAACAAAGAGTAAATGAGTGAATGTCCTTAGTATAAGAGCTTATAATCAAGAAAGGAAGAAGCAAAATAAAAAATACCTATTATTTTCCAGGACACAGTGTAATTCAGTTATTCTTTATTCCATAGGAATGCTTGCCTTCAGTTACCCCTGTCTGGAAAGTTAAGAAAGGGACACAGGGTTTACAGAGAAGTTAGAAATGAGCAGGGGTGCTGTGAGTGGAAATCGATATAAATACAGTATGGAACAAGGCACACAATGGTACTTTGGCAGAGGTCACCTGGAGACTGGCAAATCAGACAAGCAACAGGATGAGCAGTTTCTCTAGTATTTATTTCTAACAAGAGTGATGAAATTGTTTTCTGAGCAGGGAAAAAGGTGCAGCTTGATTTCCTACAACTTGCTGAACTATACTTCAATGACAGAACAAATTCAGATCCCCTGACGTACTTCCTGTATCTGTATTTTCCCTTGAAGTACTTCCCACACTCCCCTACATTTTTTCTTTCCGACCTTGCACATGCCTCCCAGGATCACTGATTCACTCATTAATTACCTGTTACATAAGAAGGGGTGCATCTTGATCCATTTTTTGGATTTTTTGGCTGCTAACAGGCCAAACAGAGAAGAAAATTGATGAGCTTAAGCCTTCCTCAGACTGCAAATACACAGGTCAGGCATTCCTTTCCTGGCTGATGAAACACAAAATAAATAGTCTGAGCATTTCACTCTTCTCAAATGTTACAGAAATTATTAATCATTAAAAAAATATTGTGAAACAGATGATAAACAGATGGGCAGAGAGATAAGGTATCAAAGCTTCATTTAATTAAGGATTTTTTTAAAAATCCTTTTTTTTAAAAAATAAGGAAGCCAGTAAATACAAGAAGTCTCATTTTTGTGCCTTGTGTAATGTCATTACAAGTGATACACAATTATTAACATTTTAAATAAACCAGTTACCTGAACTAATTCTATACAAGATCAGCTAAAACCTCATAATTGCCTACATATGAATGTATATCCTCTGGCTACTCTTGTTGCCTGAAGAAAGCATGGTTATAAATGTGGATGTCTCTATATTTATTTAAAAGTAAGTCCTCCAAAATCTGCAGAATTATGAAACATTATATATGTTAGTCATCTAGAAACATCACTGTGATATTACTTGCACCACCTTTCCATAAAAAGAAAGTCATTCTTCCAAGCAGAGCTATTGATTTATGTCAGTGAATAGATTGTTATGTAATACTGTAAACAAAACAGCAAAGAAAATTCTTGGATTAAAAATGTAAGATTGTGAGGTAGGTGTAGAGAGAAGATCCTTTATGTACACATATTCATATGGAAATTACTAGCCTAATACTGATAACATTTCTGGAGCATCTCTGCTTAACAAATCACTACTTTTTTTTTAATGCATCAAATGGTCCAATACAAATTTGATACATAAAATCAACTAAACAAAAAGACTTTTATTGTGTGTGTTTAAAATGTCACTAATCACAAAAGACACAAGTGAGTCTGATTGTGGAGAAACAATAATAATGTCCACAGAGAGTAAAATAGTAATCATCACATTAAACAAAATTTGGCCATCACTTCTTTGCAAGAAGATAATTTGTTTGCACACATAGTTTGTTAATGTAAGACAAGAATATACTCAAGCACATATTAATGTGAAAGGAGATTACAGTCAAAGGGGATTATAGTCATGCAATCACCTGTGGGCATTTATTTGATTATGCAAAGATTTTTTGTTAGTGCTAGAGGATTCTTAAAGGAAAGCTACATATAAGGATGCACTTATAGATCCTTTTCTGGAGGGTTGCCCCAAAAATTGGAAGCAAGAGAGCACTGAAGAAAATTTTTCATTAAATGAAAAATACAGCTGAGCCACAATAGTTCCTTGTTTTATGATACTTCAGTCTTATATCCAATATTAGAAAGAAATTTCCCTTAAGCAGCTGTCTTGTTATGTGCTGTAGTTGTTCCCTTCTGTGAATGAGGCAGAATGGCAGAACAGAATAGAAGCAGAGGCACAGAAATGTCAGAAAAGCCTAATTACATGGTATATATACAATCTTATGCAAGGTTTTTGCATGGAGAACATTAGTGCTAAAATGTGTTTCAAAATTTTTTGATTTATTTTAATGATCAACATAGATGTTCTGTCTGGGTACACTAATGGTTCTTCAATTTAAAAGATGCAAACAAGCAAACAAAACCTTCAAAAGTTATGGCTGAAACTATCTCCTCACAGCTCAGACATTACTTACACAGTTCACTGCTTTATTGTTCTCATCAACTATGGTATATGTCTGTAATATTTTCAGTTAATTTCTTTGCTGGATATTGAAGTAGAAAAGTGCAACAGTAAACGTTGCATATTGTAAAAAAGCAGAGGCTATAAAGGCACCAGCTATAAAACATGACATTAAGCGTCTTTTGCATCGCTGTGTGCTCAGCAAAAGTCAGCCTGTAGCAAATGTTTCTAGAGTTATAGCATGAAAAATTTGGCTCATTGAGTTTAAGACCAAAAAAATGGAACAATTCTCTCAATGACAACTGGATGGAAACTGCTAGATGGTTCTCACTGGTTGTGAAGAGATCAAATAGAGTGCATCCAAATCAAGAGCAGTACACTGACTTGAAAAATTGAAGTGCTACTACCATTTAAAAAGGCGAAATTCCGAACAAGGTTTCGTTAGATAAGAGGCAGCTTGATCTGTACTTATTTGGATAAAAAGTAATTTTAGTGGCTGTGAATGTTTATTGGACTCTGCTGATTTAAATATACTGACAGTAAAGAAACATTTGCTGAATGTAGCTGAGACACATACTTACAACGCAGTGGATGCTCAAGACCTTAAGGAAATGAAAGGTAAGCAGCTGAGAGAATCTGAGTAATCTACGCAACTAAATGGTGTTGGTCATAACTACAGTAAAGCTGAAAATTTATGAACAATCTATTCATCAATTAAACATATTCTCTAAAGAGGTAAAATATGATGCAACTGTGTTACAACCTCCCTTACTGCCATGTTATACCACCACTGATAGTCACAAACCCATTCTGCAGCTGTGGGTCAGGCAAGAGGCAAAGGTAATGTGAGACGTGGTATCAGTTTTGTGCTATTAAGGTTCTTCTCATCAAACTGTTTCTGAATGTATTTGTTTAAATGAAAACCAGAGGTCTACCCTTGTTGAAGGCAAGTTCCTATATGTACACTTGTAATGACACAAGGATAACTACACAGTGCAAAATGGGCAATGCTGGCCAAGGTACAGTACAGCGATATGTCAGATAGCAAGTCCATGATATGCAAAACCACTGTCATCTTAAAGGGTTGTGCGCACAATTCTGAACTTAACTCCAGTATTATTTCCTGTGGAATCACAGACTTGTAAGGCAAAAGTTTTGTGTGAATAACCAAACTAAGAGCAGGATGGACAGAGTGGGATCGAGTGTACCACCAGACAAGAGAAGTTGAATGGTGCTGTTGACAACCTAAGAGACATGATGATGTCTTCCAGAGGGACTTGGACAATCTCAAGAATTTTGCCCATGGCAACCTTATGAAATTCAATGGGGCTGAGCACACCTGAGGTGGGCTAACTCCTGTTCTCAACATGGGATGGGGGTTGAACAGATCTAGAGAAACGCTGAGCAGAAGGACCTGGGAGAACCGGCCAATGAAAAACTGTGCATGGCCCAATGATGTGTGCCTGCAACCTGGACAAACAATTGTATCCTGGGCTGAGTCAAAAGCAGCATGGCCAGAAGGTTCAGAGAGATGATTCTCCCCCTACTCTGATCCTCTGAGACCCCACCTGGAATTCTCCATCCAGATCTGGTGCTTCCAGGACAAGAAGAAGATGGGCCTATTCAATTGCATCCAGAAGTGGACTGTGAGGATGATCAGAGGGCTGGAACACCTCTCTTATGAAGACAGGCTGAGAGGGTAGTTCAGACCGAAGAAGAGAAGACTACAGAGAACTTCAAACAGCATTGCAGTGTCTAACGGGTATCTAAAAGAAAGCCACAGAGGGACCTTTTACAGGAGTAATGGATTTAAACTAGAAAAGGATGCATTCAGACTAGAAATAAGAAACTTTTTGCACTGAGGGTGGTAAAATACTGGAATAGATTGCCCAGAGAGGTGGGAGATATCCCATCCCTGGGAACCTTTCAAGCAACCTGGATTGGAAAATATTCTTGCTCATTGCAGAGGGGTTGGACTAGGTTGGACTTTAAATGTCCCCTCCAACCAAAACTATGATTTCCATGATTCCATGAGACAGTCCCTCATAGGAAAATGCCATTTTTATGGTGAATGGTAACAAATGCGTACATATATATTTGTGCACATCTATAAACTATGTTCCCTCTAGGTCAAAGAAATGAGACTGATTATCTTCAATTTTCTATCCTATAGCAAGTTTCTAAGAAAAATAAGATTAATTACTTCTGGAAGATCTTTTCTACATCTATTTTTCCATTTAGACTAGAAGGCTGAAATTCAGATGACCTAGAGTAGAAAATATGAATGTCATCCTTCATTTTTAGTGCACCCCAGGTGCACTTTCTCCTTTCACAGGTGCCCAGTGCCATTTGTGATGCTCTAAGACTTTGTCTCAAGATCCCACATAATACTATCCAGACCTGAGCAGGTACTATAGGCTCCCACATAGTACAGAGTGATTATTCCTGATCAGCTGGAACGCTCCTTTATAGCTCAGAGAGATGCATGTAGGAAACAACACAGAAGTTTTACATTCCAAATATTTAATTCCCAGTTTTCACTCCTATGCCACATAACAGCAAGGTCCCTAGCTCTGTGTCTGTATGTTTTCATAGTTTTCATTGATTTCACAGGGATTTGTTTGTAAGGATATGAGACCAGAGCTTGTGGCTTCCTTTTTAATATTTTCTTTTCTTTTTTAGTTTCTTTTCTGTAAGAATTGAGGGTGTTGAATCTATAGCTATAGCTTAAATTTTTGTTTAGCTTGTTTTATTTTCTTTAAAGTAAAGCCTTTTTTCCTATTCTTTATTGCCTACATCTTCTGATGCTAAAATAGTCTGATGGGGTGTAGGGGGCAGAGCCCCCACAATGCCTGGGGCTCTATGGCAAAAAGATTTATGGGGCTAAAATTCCTGCTAAATACTTTGTATTTCATGCAGCAAACAGGTATGACAGAAACAGAGGAGAAGGCTGCACAGTGATGCAAAAAGCAGGCTTCAGAAATATGCAGGAGAAGTGTATTGAGAATTTTAAATTATTCATCAGTGTCAGCACACTTGACTGCCCCACTAAAATGCATAGGCATGTATGATGAAAAGAAACATCAAACCTGAACAGGAACGAGCAAATAACAAATCTAGGAAGCAAGTTTTCATACAGTTTTGCAAGTAATTCAGGCACAAATTCCTGAAGCAGAAAAATTACTACTGACAAATTTTAAAAAAAGAGTAAGGGACATGCAATTGTTAAGAAATAACACACACCTTCATGAGCACTAACAGTGAAATAACACTAGATGCTATCTCAGAAGTGCTCGCTAGATACCTGACTGAGTGCAAGATTGGGACATTCAGAGTAGATATGTGTTTTCCCTTTCTTTACTGAGCTTTCTGGTTTTTTCAGTGATTTCTTCATTTTTCTAAAAAAATCATGTCTGTGTAACAGTGAGTTCATGGGAACTAGAAAATAATGAGAATATTTTATCAAAATTTTTAATGAACTAGAAATAATCTGTCATACTGTTGAGCCTCTTGCTTCCATAGATTTCAGTTGAAATGAAAAAAATTCTTCAAATTGTGGTAACCTGAAACAGATACTATGCTTCGTTGGACTAGAAGATGGCAAAATCCACAAAACTTCCATACTTTCCCACCCAAAACGTTTTGCAAAATAAGTGGGCATACCTTTACATTTTCCCCACCTTTCCTGCTAAATCACATGAGATCGTTCTTGGAGGCAAGCTTTGAGCAACTCATTTAATTAGCACAACATACCTTTCTTTGGGTCTTCTTCAGAAGTTCCATTTAATCTAAATGGCCCCGACATACTGATTAATGAGCTACACTAGGTAGATACAAAGGAATTAATTTTTCATTTGAGATCTTCTAGTAAGATGTCTAAATGAAAAGAAAGTATTTTATCTTGTACGAAGCCATGGTGATCCGGTACAACACTTAGGCCATGGAAGACTCTTCCCAAACACAAGGCAACCAAGTACCATAACAGATTGAGTTGGAAGTGACCTTTCAAAGTCATCTAGTTCTCTCCTCACCCTGCAATGAGCAGAGCCATTTGTACCTAGAATAGGTTGCTCAGAGCCCTGTCCAACCTGACCTTGAATGTTTCCAGGGATGGGGCATCTACCACTTCTGTGGAAAACCTGATCCAATGTTTCATCACTCTCATCTTAAAAAAAATATATATTCCACATATCTAGTTTGAAGACAGTGCTAATGCAGTTAGAGATTCCAAGAAGTTTTAAGAGCATGTGGTAAATAAATTATGAACTGTAGTCAGTGGCAAATGTTATTCAGATCACAAAAGTGGCATCAGGACTGACCTGGTCAACAAACATGACAAGCAAGGAGCACTGAATCTATTTTAATATGGTCAGCTATAATTTTGTAAGTTGCAGCATGCTCTGCGGAGTGTGATGTGATGGCTGACTGTGCTGGGTATGCTCAAAATGTGTAGAAGAATTCAGTGTTGTATAACCTGAAGGATTCTATAAGAAGTGACTGATGATTTAGGAATTTGAGGAAAAGCACACAAAACAAGCAAACAAAAAATAATTTCTTGGTCTGACATCACCAAAGAATAGCACTAAAGGCTGAGAACTGGAGTAAAACCTGGACTTCCCAAAGCATTTGCATAACATCTGATTAAACCTCACTTAACCATGGATTTACTTATTTGTAGTAGATGTGGGATTGATCAGCTCTATCCCATATAGCTTGCAAGTCTCACCTCGGGTATTACAGTGCGCTTCATTTGTATCTTGAAATTATATGGCAAGCTTCAATACCTTCTTGTCCTGCTGCACAAATTCCTTTTCCCATCACCTTTAAGGATCCAAAGTACTCCCTCAGCCAGCTAGCCTGTGGGTCACTGGCCATACTCTTCATTTGGTGTGCAGTCATGCTGTTCCTGCACAGAAGGTATGCTCAGCTGGTGCTGGCTGGAATTGCTTGAAGCAGTTGGAAGAGACTGTGAGAAAAAAAGCAGACAAAAAAGGCAGAAGCAGATGGAAGTTTCTGCTACTAAGCTATAGTAGTATTTCCAGGTGGGGAAAACCAATACATTGGACTTTGATGGCTGTCAGTATTCTCCTGCCTGCACAGCAGAAGGATGAGCAGCTCTAGTGAGAATCAGACTCTCCATCCTGAAGTGCTGGCAGGGATGGATATTTCTCATGTATACCTTACCATAACTCAAATGTCACATAACATTTCTATCCAGCCAGCCTATTGTAAATTCACTTTTACTTACACAGCTGAGAAACTTTGAGCTGGGTCCTCCGTAGGGGTTCATTCATATGTAGCAGTAAGCTTTGTATTTGTGACATGATCTGACCTATTACAGCGACCTGAGGAGGTCTCCAGGGTGAGAGAAGGATGAGAATCTTGTTTGATGATCAGAAGGCTGGATTTATTGACATATGATATATAATACATTATAACTATACTAAAAAGAACAAGAAGAGAAGTTGCAGATGCTTGCTAAGCTAAGAATAGAATAGAATGAATCCAAAAACAAGAGAATTCTCTGTCCCTGTGTTCCAGAGAGCTTGCCCTGTGATTGGCTCTTAATTGTACACATGGAACATGATACAATCACAGGTGCATCCTATTGCAATTCACAGCAGCCGATAACAATTGTTTACATTCTTCTTCTGGGGCCCTTGCTTCCCAGAAGACAGACAAATCTGAAAGAAAGGATTTCTATGAAAAAATGTCTGTGACACTGACCTAGCTTTTAAATTTCCTGTTACTTTACTTATATCTCTTATAAAGTATCAGTGGGCTCAGAACTGACCACTATAACTGAAAAGAAAGACCTTGAATTTACTGTGGATACTTTTGCGAAAATATTAGCTCATTGCATAATGAAAATCAAAACTAAACTAGACATTGGGAATTGCTGGCAAGAACATCATTATGCCATTTTATACATAAAAAATACATAATCTGTTCACTCTTCTCTTTTTTTCTTTGGTCACGTTACTTCAAAAGATACAGAAACTAAGAAGGATGAAAAGAAGAGATGAAAATGCCAGCATTTTTCCTGTGAATTTATGGATACACAGCCTGTCAGCAACAACAATGGGAAAGCAGTTGTCATGGGGGCACTGTGTACCTGCACAGCATCTGTGAAGGAAGTAATTGGATTGCATCCAATGATAGCTTGCTAAAATACAAAAGGTGGTTAAATATACTTCTGGTGAATGTATTTGTAAATGCTAATGATATCTCTTAGTTCCCGTATATATTGTTTGGGACCACAGCTAATCTCCTATTTAAATTCTTGGCATAACATCACAAAACCTGATATGTGGGTTGGTGGTACAAGACGTATAAACTGACTGTACAGACCATTCTTACTGTTTTGCCCTCAAGTAGGTATTCATCTTTATTCACAGCCTAGATTCCTCATTTTATGCATAAAGTCATATACATCTAAAATGTGGATGTATAATCTTGGCATGACCCAACTCCTTCCATCAAAAACAAGGAGAGCTCTGCATCTGTAAACCAGAAGTGAAATTAATTTAATTTAAATTTTTATTTTTATTCTGTCTTGCTTATTTAATCTTTTCCCTAAATGAACATTTCAAAGAATTACCTTGTATGCTTCTTGCCTTATATTTTCCCAGGAAAAAATTGCAATCAGTATGAACTTTTAATTTTTTTTTCTTCTTTACAAACAGCAAAAAGGTTACTTAACCAGCCACTAATTCATCTAAAGTGCTATTATAATTAGGGGCAATTCAGCCAATACAATTGTTGATTCTGAGGGCAGTTCTCCAATCGAGATGTAAATGTCTCTTGCCTGAAGAGCTGGATTGCTCTCAAGTCTTTACTGCCAGTACTGAGAGGGAGCTTGGTCCTCTTGCCTAAGTGAAGACTTCTAGTGTTGTTTGAGGTGTTTCAGGCTTTCAGGGATATCTACAGAAGGCAAACAGATATGATCCAGGGAGATCCTCATCCAAAAAACTAGCACTACAGGCCAGAAAGGTTTCCCTCAGGCAACTTTCATAGGGTAACTGATTCTTCCCTTAGCTCTCCCCTGAATTGTAACAAGAACTTAGACACCTGTTTGACCCGGAAACAGGATTTCTGGGATGCTGTGGATGGGGCCAATGAGTGCTCAGATTTGAATATTGCCATCTGGCCCAACCACTGGGCATTGGATCCACCTCTGAGAACACAGGGTAAAAGCAGGGCTCTCCCCCTGGCAGTTTCTCTTTGGATTTCCGGCGGGAAGGAGTTGGGTCTCTCCCCCGGCCCAGTTTGCTGGCTGGGTGGGGGAAGGGGAAAAGCCATGCGGCCCGGCCCGGGAGAGGTAGGCCTGGCCCCCCCAAGGGTGGAAGGAAGAAGTAAAGAAATGCCGGGAAGCAATGGGCAGCCTGTTCCCCCCCTCCCCTTGGAGACAGACAGAGAGAGAGTGCAGCCTGTGTTTGCGGCCATTACCTTGAAATTCAGTAAACATGTGCTGGCAGCAGGCAGCCCGGCTGAGGAGATGGGGGGGGTGCAGCCAGGAGTCCAGCCGCTTGGAGGAGTTTTTAACCCTTCTGGGACAATGAAAACTTCACAGAACATTAACCCTTCCTAGACGAGTGGTGAAGGTCTGGACCAGAGAGAGAGAGAGAGAGTGAGAGATGTTGAAAGAATGGAGAAGATGGAGTGGCATTTTATGCTGGACTCTTTTGTGTAGCCATGGACAGAGCCATGTTTCCATGTGATACACAGACTGAGTCCAGGGGGAGAAATGTCCCAGTGCCAAAGAAGATTCAGTGTGGGTACCCCTCGGCCCCAGGGGGTATATAAAATATGGGGGCCACAGATGTCCCAAAGGTGCAAGACTGTGCTTTTCTGGAACTGGACAAAGCATCCTTTAAAAGACAACCCTGGAAGCAGCCCTGATCCCTGTTCGGTGGTGAGAGCACCGGAACAAGGACGGAAGAGGCCACCACGACACACGAAAGGACTCCCTCTCCTCCTGAGGAACTGAAAGTTGAGCATTCTAAAGGGTGGTGCTGGACCCAGAATTGGTGATTTTGGAAGATGTATTGTATTGGGAATTTAGGGGGGAGGAGGAGGAGAGTGTTTTTGTAAGGTTTTCATTTTCCTTGTCTTTTTCTTTTTCTTTTGTGTGTAGTTTAGTAATTGTTTTTGTAGTTTAGTTAATAAACTTTTCTTTTTTTTCAAGTGAGAGTCTGCTTTGTTTGTTCCTGGTCAAAATCTCACAGCAGACACCAGAGAAAGTGTATTTTCATGGGGGCATTTGGCCTTGTGCCAGTGTCAAACCTTGACAACACCTTTGTGGACAAGTATCTTATACCTTAATCAAAGGTTTTTTAGTGCAGCTTGGGAGGCTGTAACATACTTTATATGACCTCCACCTGGTGCTTAGGCTGGCTGTGGGTCTGGTGTACGTTCTGTGTCAGGTCTGCCAACCACATGCAGGTACTGTGGGCTTCTTGCTGTGCCTTGTATTGCACGAGATGCCTCGTTGAACTACTGGATTAGTTAGTTTAGGAAATTAATAGCCCATATAAAAAAGTATTTAGTGCTGCACCTGCTTTTCCCTGGGATATCACTGATGCTTTGAATGAAAGATTACAAAACATCTTCTCTAAAAAAGGCACAGGCATAAAGAGATCTTCGTACTTCTACTCTGGTCTCAATTTTTTCTCTCGTAGTAATTGTTTCATAAGCTGATGACTGAGATTAATATATCTACTAAATTATAAAGTAAATTGAGACAAGATTTTTTTTTTGTTGTTTCTTATTTTCTTCCAGTAATTAAGCCTTTCCTGTATGAGTCGTATCCTACTTATGCTGACTTTCATTTAGAGCTGATGCTGGTCTGCTGAATACAGCTTTATTTAAATCCAACTGTTCTTGAAATTTTTCTTGCTTTTATACAGGAGAACAAATTTAAGTACATGGAAAATCTGCTGAAACACCCGGAACCCCCACACCACCCACATATGACAGAAGTATATTTCAGAAAGCCATAGTTTAGATGTTTAGTCAAGCTGCATAAATATATTTGTATTTCTTGCTGCCCATATGAAGCAGAAAAGGATTTCCTTTTCAGCCTTCTATTTTTTTTTCTGGGTGCATAATATTTGCTTCTCTTAACTAAAAGTTCCTGGGTATACAATACAGAGTGATTAGCAACTTAAAAGTTCATATTTATTCTCACATTTTTAGAGCACCCAGAAGCAGAGAGTGAGGGGGCTTGCCTGCTTTCTTGTGGTAAAACATTTCATAGTCCATTTATTCCACTGAGGAGGATGTTACATAATAGCACCACTACCAAGGGCAATGGGATAATGAAGCAGCTACACTCTATGAATATGTTTTTGGATCTCTCAATGAACCATTTAAATTGAAGGTAAATATTCCAGAATGTGCTTTTCACTTATTTATTTTAAGGTAAATTATTTATTTAGGCTACTAAAATAGGGATTGTATTTATTAAACTTGGCCAGCAGGGCTCTCTCTTGCATTATATTTGAATTCAATCAGGCCATTTTAATTTTGTGTGCATAGTGTCCTCTTCTAGGCAATTTTAACCCTGAAATGATAAAGCACTAGTGTTATTTATGGAACCTATTAGCAAGGAATTAGAATGCCTTTGGATTCCAAGTTACAATTGAAAGATACTTCCAAGACTTTTTGCTTTTTAATTAATTTGATTCTTTTTTAGTGATGATGTGTATATGCACTTAATGCCCAACACTTTTAACTGCAATGTATCTTATGTAATTTAAATAGCAAAAGTTGTAAAATTGGAGTACTTGCCACTGAAATATCAAAATCTTAATGTATACTTTCAAGATCTCAGGGAATTCCTGATGGTTGTCCAGATCCCACTTTGGATAGACAGATACTATGACTCTAGCTTGAATCTGTGTTGGGACGAGACAGGTACAGAACGTTCCTTCATGTCTTATGGTTCTTATGGAAAGAAAACGAAATCAGAGTTCCTCATTTTGAACAGTCAGGATTCAGGATTATACTCATTAAAAAAAAATCAGACCTACTTTCCCTTTATACCAAACCAAGTAGGCCCATGAACCAATCAAGGGCCTTCCTCTCACAGAAGTCAGGATTCCCACAGAACAGTATTCCCTGTACATATAGGCTGCCTCAGTAAGTAACTTTTTCTTGTTTTTTTGCAACATGTAATACCACCACTGCCAAGGATATTCCTGTGTATTTCTCTGTGGTAATTTTATAATGATTTTTGAAAATAGAAATCTTAATAAACCATCGTAATATTAAAGGCACGTAAAGAAAAAGTTCCACTGTGAACAGGAAGATCTAGTAACCTAGTGGAAGATAGGTTATCCCATTTATCTCAAATGCCCATCTAGGACTTTTAAAAATGCCTATCTCTCCTCATCAGATACAGCTATACCTTGCTTAGACTGATGATCTATCTGTTTACACAATAAAAAAATTGTGTGAGATGTTTCCAGCTTTCTCTTCCTACAGAATTTCCCTTTTTATGTCCAGAAACTATGTAGAGACTTTAGAACCCAAATCCTTGTCATTTTCAGAAACATCTCTGTGATGCAACTGCAAACACCCATGGGAGATAAAGCAAAGGCTGTATGTAGAGAAGACTACAGAGTCCCAAGAGTACCTAACTCGCTTCAGGACAAGCACACTGCTTGGCAGCTGCTAAAACTGACATAAATTCTTTTGCAGGACTACTGTCATTTTAATAGTTGCTGTGATAGAAGTGGGGTTTTTTTGCAGGTCAGCTTGCCCTACTTGTTATTCCTATGTTGCTAATTTGAAGAACTATTTCCTTTGAGTTTTACAATGATGCAGACATCCAGCATTTGTAATAATTGTCCTTAGGTTTCCTTAAAAATTATTTACTTTAAGAGGTATCTGTTGTCATTTTATGAGGCATGTGTAACTCTGTGAGCACACAACCTTTCACTGGTGTGTTTATAACAACATCACAGAAAGCTTTCAAGTCAGAACTTTAGAGGACAGACTTTCAGGTATAGTTGCCGATTCATGCTCTAGAGTACAATTTTATTCAAAAACTTAGAAAATCTTAGGACAGATTCCAGAATCCTGAATAGCCAAGAAATGTTTTTGAATGTAGATGCATAAGAAAGAATTTAAGCAATTAGTTTTCAAAGTCTGAGATTGCAGACTTACATATAGCTAAAAATGTTAACTGTATATAACAGCAACCAATGATCCAAGATTCAGCTCATCTAATTTAGATCAATCATAAGTTAGATTAGAGACTGACTCATAACACAGAATAAGATCAATAACTTCTTGGTTTCTAACTTTTTCCATTGACTGAATACAGAATCAAGATGACTGCCTCCGAGGCTACTCAAGATAAAATAAATTAATTCTTTCCTGTTTGACTCTACTGTAATATTTAAATATGGAAAGGATGCAACAAAATTTTTTTTAAATACTGGATATAAGAGAAAAAGACAGGCTAAATTAAGACTGAACCAAGTTTTAAATTAATTCTGAATCACTGGGCAGTCTGGAGATTCTTAATTCTTTGCCTTTGCTTTTAATTTCCTGCTAAGGATTCTATCTGTGACCCAGATCCAGAAATAATAAAATACTAATAAAAAGGCTTTTATTGTAGAATTTCTAGCCATGAATGGGACAAGATCAGAAATTCTAGTCTTTTGTTATTATTATTAATAAAGCAAAAGAATAACAATATATTATTCTCAGGGTTTTTCTAATGGAAAGAAAATTAAGTTCCAAAAATCATGGACCTTTACTCAACCAATCCAAAACTGACTGCTTCCTACCTCATGGCCTTCTGCCATGGACTACTGAACATAAGCCTAATGACATTGACCAAAATGAGATTCCATGTAAATCACAAAACTTTATAGCACATCAGGCATCTCTAGCAGAAATAAGCGTTGAGAGCAGACATTTTATTTAATTTTTGCCACTTTCCACATCAGTGCTGCACAGTGCCAGGATTCATTTATGCTTCTTTTGTTCATATCCTTGTTCCTTCACTTCTACCAAGGTCAACATGCTGTACTAGAGACAGTAACAACAAAACCCAACAGAAATCTGACAGTAAATTTCATTTAAAAATCAATCTTTATTATAACATAACAAGACCATTTCTAAAGGCTATCTCTGTAAAAGTATGATTACTATTTAAGGGAACACATGGATAGTTAAAGGTATATGTAATGAAATTGTAGAAGAAGCATAAAACTATGTAAACTGTCCTTCTATTCTTAGTTATTAACATCAGCTATTCCTAGCATTTCATGACTGCAATTTTTTCTAGTAGAATCTTATACAAAATCAGTGTAGGTTATTTGAGTAAAGCCATATTCATTCAGCAACAGTTTGCACTTGCAAGAAAATTGCAGGGTTGCTGGAAACAACAGGAGAGGAATTAGGATAACTGTAAGGCAAAGAACATAATTGTCAATTTATTACCCTTTTGCTCTTTCTGTGTTAGGAAAAAAAAAAAGTGGAGGGGAGTCTGGCATAGGTTCATAAGTTTAATATGGAAATTCAGGACTATCTGAACTTGTGCCAGAAATGTGTACAGAGTCATGAGTGATATTCATGTTAGATATATTTTTGTAGAAATTAGGAAAATGAGCAATTAGCATGATTAACCATTCCACTTTAGCTTGACATCCTCTCACACCTTTAAAAATACACTTTCTACAACCACAGATCCATGCATTGATAGATTGGGGGTTTTTTAAGTGCTTGTTCTTTTTTATTGCTTTAAGCAAGAGGTATGCAATTAGTGAAAACATTAAAAATAAAGAAACAATAATCAAACAAGCAAAATAGAAAATAAACAGCACCAGTAAACACTGTGTAGTAGTTCACTGATAAATTATATATAGATGGTATTGGAAATGTAAAAATTGTGACTGAATTAATAATTTTTTCTGCTGAACAGTAAGGTCACTACTGTATATCAATGACTCTCCAGGTTATAACTTCTCAGATTGTTTTAACTTCACACATATGTTCTTCCAAGCCTATTTCTGTGGTAAATAGTTTCAGTTCTACCAAGATTTTACAAAGTATGTTTTAGAGATAAAATTTATTTTAACTCCGACCATGGTCTGACTCTGCTTTGTGACTAGCACTTCAAAGTTCAAAGCTGATACCGACTCAAGACAGATTATACTTCTCTCAGAGTGAAAATGACCTCCAGTTTTCAGCTAATTGTCTTTTATTTTATCACTGTGGGCAGGCAGGTGTTTAGCTACTCCAGAAAAGAAGGGATGCAGAACATGCAACAGTTGCCTGGGAAGACAAACTCCATCTCTCCAAAGATTTTCCCTTTTCTTCTCCTTTCCTTTTCTTCTTCTTCCCTAGCTTTATATGCTGAGCACGATGCCATACAGTGTGAAATGCCCCTTTGGTCTGTTGGGGGTCAGCTGTCCCAGCTGGGTTGCCTCCCAGTTTCTTGTGCACCCCCATCCTCCTCACTGGTGAGGCAGAATGAGACACAGAAAATGCCTTGACTCTGTGTAAGTGCTGCTCAGCACTAACAAAAACATCTTTTTGCATTATTAATACTGTTCTCAGCACAAATCCATATGATAGCCTCATGCTAGCTGCTGTGAAAAAACTTAAATCTACCTACCCCAGCCAAAACCAGCACAAACAGTAAAAAACAAAATTAAACTAAAGTAGCTCTAGTAACTAGATACTCAGGAAAATTGGTTTTATGAGGAATTAATACAATTTGCAGGAAGATAACTATGAGTATAGGGTTATAGAAGTCTAGATGTGAAGAAGAGAGGTGACAGGAGAAAACAAACAAATAAAACACACCAAGACCTAAGCAAAATAAACCATCAAAGAAACACCTCCAGAAATCACAGCAATGGACTATACAAAAGACATTAAAAAACTAGATAGAACTGAGAAATGAGATTATCAATAAAAAGTTAATTAAGAGAATATTGATTTATTGTGCCATCAACTCTTCAAAGGTGTTTGAAGGACATTTATTTATTATTTTTCAAATAAAACATAAAACTTTTATCTAAAACCAGCTCTCTGTAAGATAACAATACTTAGAGCTTCTTTTATGAAAAGCTACAAGCAACAAATTCTTTGTAAAACAGTCGTAAGTTGACCTTGACCGGCTTCCACATTGCCACCCAACAGCTTTCCCACCCTCTCTCCACAAGAGGACAGAAAAAGAATATAAATGGAAAATCCTAAGGGTCAAGATAGAGACAGTGAGATCACTTATCAATTACTGTAATAGGCAAAACAGTTGAGTTGGGGGAAAAAAATTCAATTTATTGCCAAATAGAATAGAGTTGGATAGTGAAAAACAAAGAAAATAATTTTAACATTTTTCCCAAACCCATCCCTTTTTCCTCCAGTTCAGCTCAAATCTTTCACCCCTGACTTCTCTACCTACCCTTAGTCTGAGCAGCACAGGGGTGATGAGAAACAGTGTTGTGGTCAGTTCACAACATTTCAACTTTACCTCTCCTTCCTCCTAATGCTTTTTCCCTGCCCAAGCAGATGTATTCTCCTTGATCCTCAATTCCTCCAGGAAGTATACCCCCACTTTTGTGTGGGAGCCTCCATGGTCTGCAGTTGGACATCCATGCCGATGTGGTCCTCTCCATGTAGCACCTCCTTCCCTTACTTCACCTCTCACCTTGGTTTCTGAAGAGCTGTTTCTTTTCAGATTGTTTGTTGGTTTATTTTTGTTTATTTGAGTTTAAATTTTCCACTCACTTCTCCCTCCTGGGGAAGCATTTTCTCAAATACATTTTCCCAAAGACACCACCATCTTAGCAGAGGGGTTCAGCTGTGTCCAGGATGGTTTTGTTGGAACCCACTGGAATTGTCTGTCTAGAATGGGACTTGGAGACTTGAAGCTGGGTGAGGTAAATGTTATCCTTTACCAGTTTTCTCTAGACAGTATTTCTAGTCTGTGTTCTTCTGGCTTTCTCTAGGTAAAACATGAATCATGGCCACTCAAACGCAGCCAAACTGATTAAAGAAAAGAGTAATATAAACAAAACCTTTCAAAAAATATTGATCAGCAGTATGAAATTAGTGGGTTTTTCCTAAAAGATGGCTCTGGCTTTGGGATGCAAAAAACAGCCAAGAAGTGTTCAAATTTACTGGTGTTGTTTTCCCTGCTCCCTTGAGAGCTGGATGGAGAGTGGTACTCATAAAGAAAAAAAAACCTACAACTGCATCACTTTAAAGTCCATGATATCTTACAAAAAATTTTCTGCCTTATAAAGGAACTTGTTCCACTTCAAAGATTGAAAGTGATTATTAATCTCATCTAAAGTATCTTTTTAATTGAATCTGAAATGAACAGAAATTTTCAGTTTAACCAAGGGGAAGTAAGGGGGTTTTGATTTTTTGGTTTTGTTTTGTTTGTTTCTTTGGTTTTTTTGGTGGTTGGTTATTTGTTGTTTTTTTTTTTTTTTTTTTTTTTTTTAAATGTGCATTAAGGAGCACCATAACCATTATTAAAAATAACATGGGATTCTGTGAGCAAGGTATAACTAAGGGGAAATATGGAATACACTGTTTCTTTTCTGTTTCTGTGAAGGATGTGGTGCTTTGAATGAAATTCTTCACATTTGTGAGCAGCAAAGTAGTGAAAGAATTACCTGTATGATAAATGCACTTCATTTCTCGCATCCGTCTGCAAGTGGAACTTGTGGAAGACAGAATGACAAAATGATTGAAAATAAGGTCTGGGCCAATCTTCCGTTGAATCTTGATCAAATGTGACTTTTCCTTATATCTAAATTCACTGTGCATTTTGTATGAGTTCTTCTGCCAAGCCTAATCCATGAGTCAACATTTTCAAAATGCAAAGTATATTTCAGTGATACTGAAAACTCTCAAACAGATCCATGAACAAGACTTCAATGAAAAATTTTACACCTTTTCATAGAAGCCAGAGAATTTATTGGAGTTGATGATAGTTCTGAAAATTTTACTCTAGAAAAAATTCCAAATTTCCAAATTCCAAACAGAGAGCACTGTATTTTTTTCATAGATTTTGTCATTGTAGGAAAATACCATTCTCTACTATATAAGGTGATAAAATATATATAGAAATGTCTCCTTTACATTTTAGACTTTTCCTTAATTTGGTTTGGAAAAGTAAGAAATATCTCAGTTCTTAAAGAATGCTGATTCTGTATCAATTTCTTAGATTAGTTCTTGACACTCGACAGCATTTGGGGTTTTTTTTGTTTTGTCTTTGTTTTCACTTTTGTTTGGGGGGCGGACAACACTTTTTCCCTATATAACTGCATATTGCCATGAATACTTCATTCCTTGAATGTTGTATCTATTGTACTCTTTTTATGTCTATTATACTTGGGTTTTTTTTTCATTATTTGCTCTTCTTTTTCATCTAATGCTTTAGTATTTATCTTTGTAATGGACTTTTCTCAAGACATATCTCATTGATTCATTGAGGAATAGCATGTTTTGCTGCCACTATTCCATCCTGTTCAGAGGGAGGGAACTGGTTCTGCTGCAGTGTGCTTCAGTAAGTCTTCCACAATCTATGAGGTCACAAAAAATATTTATCTACTTGCCATTTCTTTAAGAAAATATAATAATCCCAAAAGAATTCAGATCCTGCTTCCATGTACAATAAAGTAAATGAAAAAGAAAAAAAATAAAGAAAGAAAATGAAAATATGTGGACATGTTTCCAGTACTGGTTCTTATGGCAGGCTCAAGAAGCATTTCTCTGCTGTGGTTTTATTATTTAAAAGCTTTTCCTTCTTAGCAGTATGTTACAAGCCTTAATATCATCACGGTGTAATGTAATGATAATTTGATGTGATTGAACAATACTAATAGAACACAAGAGTTAATAATGTGATGTGATGGACAGTCATAGTTGTTCACATGTTATGTTGATGGGCTGGTCTAAATAGCAAGTGTTTCAAAAGACATCATATCAGAAAACATAGACTGCATAGCTTCTCCTGAAAGCCTAAGACGTGATTATAATAATCAGCTTACTGCTTTGCACTTGCTGGAAGCTGTTTGCTATTTCTATGGGTTCAAACTAGTGCTGTTATGTCATCTCAAAGAATTTCAGATAAGATTGCATCAGAAAGAGAACTCTTACTTGTAGAGGTTTTATACATTTATGCATCAACAAAATGTGCAAAAAGGTATCTTCCAAAAACATATATTGCTTCAGAAATATAGTGAAAGAATTTTCATGAGAAGAACATATTTTTGAACTTCTCAGTGCATAGAAAATCATACAAATTCTTTTTTTCCCCATAACATGTCAACGTCTTTGATGTCAATGTTTGAGTACTGTTTTATTTACTAAACTTGAAGAATTATTTCATCATTCCAGGAAAGATTCCCCAAAATCAGCTAACAGAACAGTTTGTAGGAGTTTATATAAATCTTATTAAAGACAAAGTATAAGTGATTTTTCAAAAAACCATGTAAAATTGGAGGGAATAAACACATTCTTATATGTGCTTTATATAAATAATGCTGTCGTTTATAACTTCTGTTACAGTATTAAATGCAAAATCAAATCACTATGCCACAGATTTACATCTACTGTGTCTGGGTCTTCTTCCAACGCCTGAATATACTAGGCTATGCCTATGTTTACAAATTATGATTATGTTTACAAATTTCCAACCTCTAATGATAATCTTCTGCCATTATTACTTTTCTATTACTTTCTCAATTTCTTACATTTTGTTTCAGTCCATATTACAGTATGCTGGAGAGCAATGCCTTGGAAAGGGACTTGGGGGTGGGGGTATATTTTGGGAGCCAAAATATATACATATATACATATATATAACTATTAGTGTTCAAAGGAGCAGAACAAAGATGGTGAAGGGCCTTGAAGGGAAGCCAAATGAGGAGTGGCTGACATCACTTGGTTTGTTCAGCCTGAAAAAGAGGAGGCTGAGGTGTGACCTCATTGCAGTTACAATTTCCTTCTGAGGGGAAGAAGAGGCGCAGGCACTGATCTCTTCTTGGTGGTGACCAGAACAGGACCTGTGGGAATGGTTTAGGTTGGATATTAGGAAAAATTTTTTTCACTCATAGGGTGTTTGGGCACTGGAACAGGCTCCCCAGGGAAGTGGTCACAGCACCAGTCTGGCAGAGCTCAAGAAGAATTTGAACAATGCTCTCAGGCACATGGTGTGTTTCTTGGGGATGTCACTGTGCAGGGCCAGGAGTTGGATTTTGATTATGTTTATGGGTCCCTCCTAATTCAGAACCCTTTATGATTTTCTGAAATTCAATGATAAAAAGAAGCATGAAAAATAAAACTAACATGTAGAAGTTGATAGTTGCAGATATAAACCCCATATGAATTTAATTCTATTTTTCTTAAAGGAAAAATTGGAAATACAATCACCACTTTTCTAGAATTAGTAAAAAAAATCAATGGCAAAAAATATTCTTTTTGTTTTTTTCTTTGCTTTATTGTCTTAGGATAAAGGAATTAATGCTTCTGGAGCACATTTTTTACCTTTTTTCACATTTTAACACATATTACTTGTGTCATATGCTGACTTGTGAGAAAAGCCTGTAATTTTTACAGCAACTTTTTTTAGCACTATAACTAAAGCTAGATTTATAGGAAACTGTTCCAATTTTGCAGAATTTAAGCTCCTGAAAAGTTGTATATCACACTTCAAATTTTACAGTATTAGTGAAAATAGATAAACTTGCACTGTGTAGGTCTAATAAGAAATTGAGGTGTTCTGGTTTTGCCTCGTTCTTACTGTAGACAAAAAACTACCTATGAAAAAATATGTTTAAATTTTTAGGCTCTAAAATAGTGAAAAATCATAGAAGCCGCTTTTAGAAATTTGGAAATACTCCTACTTTCTCTTTTAATATTTATAAAATTGTTATCAAAAGATTTAGTGGTGACATTCTATACTTTACAAGAAAGTTTTCTATTTCTTCAAAACCTTCGCCTTCCATTCCCTACCTTTTTCCAGTAGTCATTCCAGTTGGCTGAACGTCTATTCCGATATTTCTTCTGTTTTATCTCTTACACTTGGTACGCAAGAAATGAACATAAAAGTTCCGAATCTGGTTAAAATTACGGCACCCACTTCTGATGCATTAATTTACTTTTACAGTTGCAAAAGTTGCAGAAATTTAATTGTCTTATCTTGGTATGGCTTCCATTGATCATGTCATGAAGGTATTCTGCAAAGTCTAAAGAGTACCTTCTACTTTCCAGAAGTTCCTATTTATAATATTTCTTATCAGTTTACTTAAGCCTTAATATATTCAGAAGTGAGGTTTAAAATACTATTCTTACACATCTGACTTTCTTTAATCTATATAAAATGAATTCATTACTATGGTCTGAGGAAATTTATGCCATATAAAACTCACAACATAAAAAGAATGCTTAGATATTGTTCATAATATCTAAAGTACTGTATTCTGGATATGGCTTAGGTGAAGTAAAGACCTACAATTTACTGCTTTTCAGGTTAATAAAGAAGAAAAGAAAAGAACTAGGAAAAGGAGTAGAAATAAAATGCATGGTGCTAGAGAGATTTTTTGCAAAGTGTTTTTATTTTTCTTTAATAATTAGCGAACGTCAGTTTAGTTCATATGTCTATATCTAAATCTTGAATATTTTGGCTTAGACTCCCATATCTACTTTTTATGTCCTATCTATGAAACACTTTCAAGAAAGAAATAAAAAAGATAGAAATAGAAATGGAAAATAGAAGTGGGAAATGACAGGAACTGATCTCATAAACCTGAAGTGCTGAAGGCTGTAATGTTAAAAACTGTCAGTCATCATACCCATATGATGGAGTCTTTTCCAGAAAACCGAAAGAGATTGGTGTTCAAAGGTTTGTCAACAGTGTGATCACTAGCTAGATCGAACTAGACTACCTGGCCAGCTGGTGAAGTGGCCAGCTGGAAGTGGCCTAGGAGATGGAGAGATGTTTCCAAGACCAGGACCACGGGAGGAGCAGGCCATCTGTGGGACCAAAGCCAGCTGCTGGGGGGAACATGGAGTCTGTGCATGTTTGCATCCAGGGTGAGGTGGATGGGGAGGATAAGGATCTGCGACCACCTGCTGCATGGACCAGGAGTTCAAGGACAACTCCTGAGGAGTCTGTGGTGTGTCAGTTTGGGGTGGGTGTGCGTTTGTAGGTTCCCAGTTCATAAATGTGTTAGCAAAGAGGATCTGGAGTGGTGTGGCAGTTAATGTTTATTTCATTAAGTTACTGTTAAATAGTTCATTCTGTTATCTCCCCATGTTTTCCCAAGTTTGTTTTTCCCTAAATTGGATCCTCCCTTAAAGCTGTCCCTCAAGCTACTCCCCTCCCTTTGTTCCTGTCCCTTCCCTGCCTATCAAGGCAACCCCACCCCTCTTTCCCTGACTATCAAGGTGACCCTGCCCCTTTTTCCTGAATGTTCCCTGCCACTCTCCCCTTGGGCCAATCTCTGACTGAAACACCCACTTGGAAATCCCCTAATCCGACGCACCCCATTGGCCCATATGACCTTTCCCCTCTCCTCCCCCTATCCTGATTGGTCCCACTGTGTGATGTAATCACCTTGCTACGCCCTTGATATTCTCCTATTGGTTGATTTTCTGTATCCACCCCCTGGTTTGTAGCTATATTTAACCTCTTGCACGGAGGTGTTTGGGCATCTTCTGCCTTTTGCATTTGCCTCGTTGCTGCTGTGGATGCAACAGAGTTTGCAATTCTTTGGGTTTGGCTGTGGGCAAACCCCAGTGCCCAGCTCTTGCCCATTCCGTCATGGCTACAGGAGTGTACAGGGCTATCCCAGGTTCCAGTGGGCTTCAGCAGAGTGGCACCATGGTCTCAAGTGCTCTCCTATGCCCAGGTGATAGCTAGAGAGGCTGTGTCCAGTTTGTGGAGGTAATCCATATTATATGTATGGATAAATCTTGCACTAATGGATGTGTGATGGAAGCCTGGCACAGGACGAAGAGGCCATTAACACTATGTTCATCTGAATGCTTTCCATGATCTGTGTGGCTGAAGGTGTTTATATGTGCATATGTATTATAGATGGGAGGTTTTGTGCCTACTGGGAATACAAGCTCAAGTTCATTTTTCTTTTCACATGGACCTGTGTCAGTCTTGGCTCAGGTGGCGGGATTTGATTCTCTTGCAAGCGATGCTACAAGGTAAAATGCGTCTTTTCCCTGAAGTCACTTAATAGTTCAGCATAGCTCTCTGAACAGCACTGTGTCCTGATATAATTTTAAGTTACTTTTTCCTCTGGTCTATCTGTTGTCCATGTTTGGAGTATGGTTTCAGCTCAGCTGGCCTGATAACTATCCTAGGAAAAACTTAGGGATGTTGTACAGCCTTGCTCAAGAAACTGGGTCCTAAAGTCAAATTGTTGAAACACAGGCAATGATACAGCTATGCGCATGCAGAGATAGCTTAACAAATAAACAGAAACAGGCAAGAAAACCAGCAATGTGTGTATTTTAGAATTGTGTCACAAATAAAATTATATATCATGAAAAAAAACCCAAAGAAATTCAACGAGAAGTATGGCAACCAAAAGGAAAGCTGTATTATGTATAGGGAGTGAGAAGTATTCATTCAAGGTAGGTTGGTAGGTTGGAAACCAGATTGAAAACTATCAAAGAAGGTGGAAAAGGAAGACTATTTACAGAAATGTGTCAAAGCCAGTATCTCCAATACCTATGTGAAAAAAATCCAAAATGAAGCTATGACAGGCTTATATGTGTTGGGTTTTTTTAAATTGGAAGCATTTAATTAAATTGAATCAGATTTTTGTATAGGTAGGGATAAGCAGGTGATGGAAGCTGGATTGGAGGGAACATTAAGAGAAAAGAAACCTAACAAAAGAAATCTTAGAGGGCTCCAGACGAAGAGTATTTGGTAAAAGCTTGCAGAACTGTTGCACTGAAAAAGAAGAATAATGATTTTGTCAGAAAGTATTTTGAAGTAGAATAAGATGTCAGCTTGTCACTGAATTTTGTCCGTTGCAACCACCTACACCCAAGCACTCAGAATTTTATCTGAAGTCTGTGTAAAATATCCACTATAAAAACTGACAAACTACAGCTCACCAAGTACTTTGCAGTTTCTGAAACTGAGGAAATGTGTATATATATATATATATATATATATACTTGAAGAAAGACTAACACAGCTGTGAGGTTCTAGGAAAAGTGAGCAAGAAACATCAAGTGTGCTGCAAGTATTCTACTTTCATCAGTATGCAATTTGATGATCTCCATGCCAAAGGGGAAAAAATAATAATCCCTAGCAGTTTGTCAAAAATTAATGTGTTGAGAATTTCTTCCTGTGCCAAACTCACGTAAACACTGAGTACTTGAGCAAGACATCAATAAGGAAAATTCCAGATCTGAACAGCAGTAAAAAACTTACACATTCTGCTGTGCATGCTATCTTTTTCTGTGATCACCATCTAATGTTTGATATAAAAGTGAAAAAACCTTAAACATTGTGTTTGAAGGCCAGAGAAAAAATATTCCCCATCTGCAGTAAGTGATAAGCAGAAGCATGAAATATGCATTTAGCATTATAAAATATTTGAAAAATAGATGTACAGCTGAATCTAGTGCTAGAGCTATTTTAAATGGGAGTGCAAATGGGTCTACACCTTTTAAAAAAGCTTTTATGGATAGATGCTGCATTTTTGAATGCTTGAAAATCATTTTTTATTTTGTTATTTAAAGTGTACAAGGCACTAGAAATTTTCTCTAGTTCCTTTGCAAAGCCATTTTATATTTCATTATGAAAACAACAACAACAACTCATTCCAAAATTTATCACAATGTTTATTTTTATTTTTACATGGTTAAGGTATTTTCTGTGTCTTCAGTACCAATACTGTAATTTTTTTTTTTTTTTAAGTCTTTAAGACAAGCATTATGCACCTAATTTATTTAAGGCTTATGCCCATGTGTCAATTCTTCACACACCTTCTGAAGTCTTTCTAACTATTGATTATCTTTCTGGTGAAGAGGTACCTATAAAAGAAAGAAACATACCAGGTACAAGGGGCTGGTCTCCAGGCAGGTGTATGTGATGCATTTGTATGTTCCTGGCCTATGGCATTGGTTTCTGTTCCGTTATGAGAGAATTTTTATCTCCAAGGCAAAAAGATATTCTGCTTAATGTCCCCTTTAACTGTGTTTTATTGTCATAGCTTAGCAATTCCCCAGAGTCATTGCATTTTGGTGAATGAGGGATAACATGAGGGTTTCTACAGAAAGTGTGACTGAGGAGAAAGTGTTGTCTCTTGTTCTTAACAGAGGTGATAAAATGGCAACTAAATATTTCAGATATACTGACACTGCTAAGTATGAAGAATAAAAGTAAACACCCGCAAAATTGTTCTTTAAAGAGCAACTAAGCAGGTTATTGCAGAGCAAGCATGTCCTTTAAGAGAAACCCAGAAGAACAACAGGTACATTTCTACTTTCACCTTTGATTTTAGTTTTTTTTCATTGTCCTTTTTCTACTGGCTTCTTCTTAGTGCAGTTCTAGGTCATTTAGCACTTGTCTCTCCTCCAAAACAAAGGCTTGATCAAAGGTTTGATATTTTGCTTTGTGCTGCTTTTAACCAAGATAGACCAATTTGATGGATGGTAATGTTGAAATACACAACCTGTGGAGAATATCATACGTAGTTTAGAAATATAATATATTTGTATGAGGGTTTATCAGCATATCTAGAATGCATTAACAAGATGTTCTGCTTACTTCTAACTGTTAGTTTAAGGTCTTATTAAGAAGTCTCTCTGTGGGATGCTGAGAAGAATAAATCTGTGTCATCTGTTCTTTAAAGGATGCATGCTGTCATTTTAAGCAGAAAGCACATTATTTGGGAAGACATGTTATCACCCAAGGCATAATTACTATCTGGAATTATAGATTGGCAAGTTACTATTTGCCCACACATAGCTTCCCAGCCTCACAATTTTTTACTGAAACCTCAACATCGGAAAACACTAAATTTCTGCCTCCCTTCTTAAGGGTTCTTTATTTTGTTTACCCTACAGAATGATTTATGTGTCCTAGAAGCCATTTACCATATTTACTCTGTGTGTGGATGTTTTGAATAACTCAAAAATTCTCATATGAAGATTGGACTTGTTGATCTTGGAGGTCTTTTCCAACCTTAATGGTTCTATATCACATTAGTGTCCTATGCTCATCATAAAATCTTCTTAACAGACCTCAGGCAATCTAGATTATTAGTTAGTCCAACTTCCCTCTCAGAGCAGGTCTAGTTACAGAAAGATAACTGTGCCTTGCCCAGTTGTGTTCATAAAGATCTCTAAGGATCATGAAATCTCAACCTCAACCAAATGTTTCCTCTTTCAGAAGAAATGAATTCGTGATAACTGCTGAACTTCCATACACAGGCTAGCCACATTTACAAAAGACTGTAATTTCTTTGTTTGAGTTTGGCTGTTTTTTTTGTTTGTTTGGTTGTTGTTTTTTGTTTGTTTTGTTATTTGGCTTTGTTGTTTCAGGTTTTTTAAATATAAAGCATGGGACATTTTCAGAAAGCATTAGACCATCAATGAGAAAAGTTATACAAGGAATCCAATATATATTTTTCTACTAAAACGCTATCACTGTGAAAATTTTCAAATGAAGACCTAGTAACACATCATCAAAGAGCTATTTGCATTTTGCATTTACCCACTGCAGTTACATAGCTGTTGAAAATATTTGTCAAGGCAGATACCCAGATAATGAAACCTCTTGCAAATGCAATTGCATACTTTGTTATAACAGCTTTATACTGTACAAAAATAAAGCCATCTGCACCAGAATTATGAAAAATACTTCTTCTTGATAACCTGAAATGCCATAGAATTTGCTGAATTATTTAAAGTCACATAAAGTTCTGAGTCTCTGACAAATTTCATAAACCTCGCAAACATAACTTCAGTTCTTATCATCGCTCCATCTCTCCTTCCCCAACCCAGCTATCTGAATACAATTTTATTGAGATCTTTCACTAAATGGAATAGGGCAAATCACTACAGTATTTTCTGGGATAAATCATGAACTTCATGTAGTAGTTACACTTGAACAGCTAAGTCTCCATTTGCTGGATGATTTTTTCATTTTCTTTAAAGATTTTACAAAAGAAAACTGTCAATTAATTACAATTTTGTCATTTCAATGATTTTCTCTTCATTAACTAGAAGTACAATTTCTAAGAGGACCTTTCCTGGGAAAAAAAAAAATTTAATCTTTAAATGGAAATGTTGCACCGGTGTAGACCATAATGCTGAAGACCTGTTAATATAGTACTTCTATTTCCAGTAACAGACCTCAGGCTTTTCATTAACTCTGCATGGACTTGGGACTAGGATTTGTAAGGGACGTGTCTTGGTATGCCAGGAACATTTGTTGTAGATTAGTTAACAGCAACAATACCACAGACAGATGACTGTTAGATGATTCATTTTAGTTGTTGTTTAACTTTGTTCAGTTTTGTTGTTAAACCATTATCACCATAACTTTCACTAATAGTAGTAGCCAGTAGGCATTCAGTGCAGAATGACCTATGACTGTAGAATATAATACATGAGAGCAGTCTTTAAAATGCAGGCTCAGGATGAAGCTGGAAAACCCAGGGCTTCCTGAAGGTCATGGATTACCAGTTATTTGCCATCAAAGGAAAGCAACTTAAAGTGATGGGTGAAGAGGTTATGAGGATGAAAAAGAGAAAAAAAAAAAAGATCATGTATGAACAAAGAGCAAGGCATACTGTGTATTAGAAAATGTCTTAAAGTAGTCCACAATGAATTCTGGGGGAAGCAGGGAGAATTCCTGACCATTAGTACTCTATGTCACTTGGCAAAGAATTTGTCATACTGAAAATTTGCTGCAAACCTTCCAACACCCAGCTTCTTATGGACTCTCATCAGCTCAACAAGGGCAAAATAGCAGAAATAGGGATATGAACTGGAAAGCTTGCTCATACAAGTTTAAATTATTATTGGGAAATAGAGCTGATAGAGTACTGGAGAGGGTACGTGTTAGTATTGTGACAACTTTATTCCTAATGACATGGTCAAGTTCTTAACGTTTTATTTGCACTACCAACAAATTATTGTGTGTACATATTAGCTATGTTTCTTTACCCAGGTAAGCTGTTTGGGGCTTTGGTTTGGTATATGGCTTTTGGAACTTAGTTGTGAATTGAATTCAGTCAGGGAAGATCCAAATGGCTTTATCATGATACACAGAATTGTCCCATACATTTTAGTACACTTTCTCAGATTCTCTGAGACTGGTAAATTGTTGAGCATGTGCAAGGAGGAAATACTAGCATTAAAGTAAAATGAAATGTTAGTTCAGGGTTCTTGTGCATATGTTTTATTATATAGTCCTTAATTGTATGATCACGCTCTCTATTTCAGGATTGCCATAAACAAGGGAGAAGGAAAGAAAGTCACATTTCATTCACCTTGTTTATGTAACTTGCTGCTTAGATTCATTAGTCAGAATTTTCATTCAGCCTTCTAAGTATCAAGTAACAGAGTGATGATGATGTCACACTTCATGGATGGAATCTAGATTCAAAGAGCAGATAAAAATTGTATACATATATACCTGCATGTGAGTTAAGTAGTAGGATCCAATTGCCTAAACATTGTTCATCAATGCAACTAAAATTGCACACCAACAAGCCTTGTCTTTGTATATGTTTTAAACTGACGTTCCAGCTCACTTAAATAGACATGTATTTGAAGGAAGTCCTTGTAAATTCTACTTTTTGACAGAATATATGTGAAATAATTGTGTTTGCATTTTCCTTCTGATTTACATAGAGAATGTTATGTCATCCTTTGCTGAAGTTGTTTTTCTTTTCATGCATTTTCTGTTAATGTGAATTCTTTTATATTAGTGTCTGTAATAACCAAATTTTTCAATATGTCTATTTTTTTTCAGAGGATTGCCTTTTTGTGCTGCCCTTTTTTTTTTTTTTTTGTGGTTTGGATGAGGTTTATGGTAGTTATTGTTTTGGGGGTTTTAGGGGTTTGAGAGAGAGAGAAAAAGGGCAGAACAATTAATTGCAATGGCAAGTGTTAAAAAAATCAATAGAGAAAACTGTAAATAATAGAAATAGTAAGAAATATTTCAGGTTGGATGGGCACCAAAGAGAAGACCTAATACTGTATGTCCCACAGGAAATCACTGTGTATATTCCGAGTAAAAGAAGCAACATGTTCTGAATTACGGAAATTTAGATATTTTGAACACCATATTATGACAGACCTCACACTGAGTACTTACACCAAACTGGAGCAGAGCATATGAGAGAAATTCTGAACACTTCAGTTAGACACCTAGTTATCTTTCATTATTAACTCCCAGCATCTTTATTTATTGCAATTTAAAAAATTAAGAGAAATATGTACTTCTCTGTCTCATATGTATTGAAGCTTGTCAGTGGTGTCCCTTGAACAGAGAAATGTCTCATAGGCTCTCTGTTTCTAGACACATCCACATTGTCTGAGAAATTAGGACAATATTTTCTGTCTTGGGGTCCAGCCTGGCTTAGTTTTTCATGGTAACTTGCTGAGCCAAGGCTATAGCATCACAAAGCATCTAGGAAAAGTAGAATCAGGCAGCCCTTAAGTTATTACTACAGTGGGCTATGTTAAAAACCTGTGAGACAGACAAAAAGGAATTTTTTTTTGTCATGGAAATTAAGGACATATAGTCCCAGCTGTTTATTCTCAATCTTTATGTGAATTTCTGACAGGTATCAGCTGGCATTCTATTCAGTGTCTAAAAGAAAAATTCAGTCCTAATCTTTTGTTAAAGTCGTCTGTCTACATTTTCCTCTTTCATGTGAACAGAACAGATTCATAGGGCCACTCTGATCTTCCTTCATGTGTAGAAACACCAGTGCCGGCAATAAGAGTTCTCTGCAAGGAAGAAGAGGAGAATAGATAATAAGTGCGCTATTGTGCAGAGAGGAGAGGAGAATTTAGTTTTAATGATCCCATTACTTTCTGCTAGACTGCTAAAAATTGCTGCACTGAATAAACCAGTAGATGCTGCTTTTTGTCAAATAACTGGAATGTCTTTTATGAAACTTAATTTTTTTACAGACACTTTGTAGGGCAATTAGGGCAGCTTAGCAAATTCCTTATTTCCCACTGGACATTGTAATTCACAACAAACTAATTAATATTTTATCTGAAAATGCTACATACTTGCGTTGTTGTTTATTTTTAATTAAAATTAAGGTCCTGAAACAGTCAATGACAATTATGAATACATGCAAGGCATTAAATATGACAATTTGAATTTTTAATTATTAATTATCACATTGACGTGTTAATTATTTCTGGCAAAAACACAGGATACTTTACTTAAATGCTAATATAACTGCACTACCCATTTTAATTACTGAGCAAAGTTATGTATGGCTTTACAGAATTTTAAACCTTGGAGATAACAATAGTACAGGGGATTTGTCTTTTGAAAGATCAAAATGTTCACCATGAGTAAATCTCACATTTGAGAAGTGGAAGACAGTAATGCACTTAGGCTGTAACATTGAAAATAACAGAAGACAAGTTTTAAAAGCTTTTCAGGAAGCAATCCAACTATGTGTTTAAATATTAAAAAATGCACCATTGCATGAAATAGAACAAACACGATGAGCATCTAAATGTATCCCTAGTGGAAACTAATTTTTACAACAAGATGTGTTTTAGAACTCTCTTAACATCAGTTGCAACATGTAGCTGTCTCAAAACCATAATTAATTTCCTGGAAAGCCCAAGGGATTTTTTCTTTTTATTAAGACGCCAAATTGAACATCACTTCTTTTTTCCCCATTGCTTTAGCAACACAAGCTAGAGTTTGGTTAACATTTTGGGCTTCAGGATCATGAAAGAAGCAAATTAAAATGTGAAACATTCTGTAATCTGATTGTTCCTGAGTTTAGCTTCTTCCCTCATAGAATGTAAAGAAATAGCTGCTTGGGGGGAAAAAAAATTAGAAGGCTTGTTCTGACACAAATAAAATGAATGCAGGGAAATAGTTATTTTGTGTTCCTCATGAGCATGAGAGTCATTGCATCCTATAAGAGATATATCGTAAATAAGAAAGACAACAGAAAAAATCTGCAGTTATTTAGTTGTGGCTTCCCAATTCTGCATGTATAGTTTGTTACATGTTACTGGGACATAGGTTTGGCTTTTTTTTTAATGGATGGCAGCATAAGGTCAATCTAATTTATAACCATTTCTCAGGGCCCTTTACACCTTTTCAAGCTGAACTGTGCATGGTGCCATTACTTGGGACTGCTAGTAATTGCCTTTTTTAAACACACTTTTCACAAACAAATTTTGTGATCAATTTTATCAAAGCATATTAGAAATATTTTGTAAATGCTCCCTTGGATTCAGCTTTATGTCCTGGCAAAGATGCCAAAGAATTTTCAAAGTTGTACCTATTTTGTTTCATATGTTCATGATAATTTATTATTTTTCCCCATGTTGTTTAAAACAGAGATAGAAATTCTCACATGTTCACGTATACATGAATACACCCTCAGATTTAGAAACTTTTAAACTATGAAATTATTAAACTAATTATTTTGGTGATTAAAATTATTACATTGGCAGTTTCTGTATTCTTTACAGGAAACATTTTCTTGGTGAACTCCCTTATTTTATCAGGTTGCCAAACCTTGGGCATATAATCGAGAGAATATCAATAATGTAAAATTTATGCTCTGCGCTTTGTGCAAATTCTGCTGTTGGAGCAGTCAATGGGGAGAAAGTTTTATGGTGTATAAGCTTACTGATAGTGGATTAAATACTGAAATACATTGCAAAAGACTGTAGCTTGATTTATTGGGCATTTCTATTTTCAGAGCAAATCCTATTTCTTGGCTGAGCTCAAACAGAAAAGGATATAAAAATGCATCAACTGCAGATTGTCTTGATAAATGTCCTTAGCACTTCTAACGTTCTGCTGTGGCTGAACTGAAAAAGGAGAGGGACCATGATGATAACAATTTCTACAAGCTTATACAGTCTTATGGTTATTCCTACCAAGTTCAGCTGTTTGGTTCCCTAGAAAGGAAGAAAGGATGGGATAATCGGATGTACAGCCAAAGGGAGGAAGGCAGGGAGGGAAACAGGGACAGAAGGAGGGATGGAGAAAATTAAATTTAGACTGCCTGCTAGATAAAATCTTAGTATTTACTCAAACGACAGATAAGTAAGGTCCAGTTCAAGTACAATTTAGTTTGTGGGCAAATCTTTATATTGGACTGTATTTTGCAGAAAACAAATAATTATTTTCTTTAATTCTTTGAGAATTGAAGCTTGTGTCAAGAACTTCAGAAAGGAAGACTACTTCCCATAAGATTTTGGTAAGACACAGAATCAAACCCAGTGTTCCCAGTATTAAAAGAGAAATGGAACAATAATGCAGAATAACAAAACAAATTTTCCAACCTTAAAAGTGGGTAGTTTTTTCCAATCTTAAAAGCATTATCCTTTTGTCTGAAGTACATGGAGAAGATTAATTTTGATAGTATGTTTTTGGTTTTTCTAGAGAGCTTTCATTCAATATGCCAATCTTCAGTCAGAAATAGGACATTTTCAAATAAAATCATGAGTATAATAATACTTTAGCTATTTCTGCCCTATATGAAGGAAGTAAATTTTAAGCCATTTCTGTTTAGAGATTCCTCCTGAAACTCTTTTGGTGTAAAACCTAAAATTTCATAGCTCTTGCTTTCATCACCACAGTCAGACTCCTAGTCTGTTCAGCAAGTATTCTCCTCTATCACTCTGCAGAGGTCTTCAGATCATAATAATGCTTGGGATATTTCCAGTTCTTGACCTGTACCTTTCTTCTTGAACATAAAAAACATGAGGTCAAAAGTACTGGGTTAGATCAACATCTTAGCTCTGATAGCAGCCAAATGTCAATCTGTCAAAAAGGGCATAAGGAAAGGGAAAGCATATTTCCCTCTAATACTATTTGTCCTTCAAAAAATTGTAATTTGTCTAATTAAGTGCCTGTGTAACCCATAGGCACAAACCTAACCACCCTTTTTCATAAGCTAACATGCATTCTTTTGAATTATGTAAACTGTGAAAAAGTTCCCCAGTCTAACTATATATTGTGTGTGTGAAGGAAAAAAACTGTTTTTTGTCCCTTCTTATGCCTTCTTCTGATTATTTTCTGATTGTTGTGTTTAAACACAGAGAACAATTCCTGTGAGCAAACAATTCTTGTCCACCTTGTTCTACATATTCTACTGCTATGGCTATGAATTGTGGTTTGTGCTAAGTCATCTTCAAAAGAGCAAAAGCATTCATCTCTTGTGGTTTGGTAATATTCAGAATATGTTAAGGCTACGACCTCAAAAATGTGTTCAGCGTTGAAGTCCTGTTTAAACACATAAACCTTACTTATGCAAACACAGTGTAGAACATTCAATGTTGTCTGCAGACTCATCACAGGATGGATTGTGGTGGTAACAAATCTTTGTGGCTGACAGACCCTGTGGCAGACAAATCCAAGGAAATCCCACCAATACAGGGAATAAAATTCCGTAACTCTTTACTTGATAGCATTTTTCAAGTTGAGCAGGCTATTTTAGGTTTTACAGACTCTATACCTCCATTGTGTGATGTGCATTTCCAATGGAAGAAGAGAAAACAAAGACATTCGATAATTCAAGTGCAATTTTTGTTGGGACATCTCTTTAAGAAGAGATTGAATCTAATGACAATGGTTAAGAACTGATTTAACCTAGTAGCAATGAAATTTCAATGAAATCAACTTAGGAGAATACTAACATGTTTTATTTTGATTGTAACTAGTTTTGGTTTGTGTTAATCTATCAAATGGTGTGTAACTGGGGTAGTAGGGGGGGTGGCATTGTAAAATCTGATATTTTAGAAAACAAGTTGTATAAAAACTATTTCAAAGATTTGTTTTTTTTAACTTACAGTGTTGTGCAGGAATGGGGTTCAAACATTTTTTTAACAATTCCATCCTTTTTTAAACAAGAATTTTCTGACATACTATCTGCCTTTAATTCTGTGGGTTTTTTGTGTTCACTATTTTGCAAAAAGCAATGCTTTTGGAATGTCAAAGTATAACAATAGAGTGATTCAGAAATATTGTGCCATATGTACTGGGCAGACTCTGCCTGGATGCTCAGCACCCACCAAAGCCACTCACTCATGTCTACAAACCTACAGGGAATAGAAAATGTAACAAAAGGTTAACAAAGAGTTGAGATAAGGACAGGGAGAGATCACTCACCAAGTGTGAGGAGTGGACAAAGCAGACTTAAAGTGGGGATTTTAATTCAATTAATTACTAACAAAAGTAGAGCAGAATAATGAGAAGCAAAATAAGTATTAAAACCACCTTCCGTTTGCCCCTTCCTCCTTCTACCTCCTCTCTCCCAGCAGCATGGAGCACAGGGAGTTATAGTCAGTGACACATTGTTCCTTCTCTCCCCAGAAGAGCCATTCCCCCTGCTCCAGCGTGGGGTCCCTTCCACAGGAGACAGTCCTCCACAAACCCATTCAGTGTGAGTCCATCCCACAGCCAGCAGTTCTCCATGAGCTGCTCCAATGTGCATCACTGTTCTGAGATGCAGTCCTTCACGAACAGTCTGCTCCAGCCTGGGTCTCCCACAGGGTTACAAGTCCTCCCAGGAAACCTGCTCCAGCAAGGAATCCTCTCTCCACAGATCTGAAGGTCCCTGCCAGGAACCTGCTCCAGCATGGGCTTTCCAAGGGTTCACAGCCTTCTTTCAGGAATCCTCCTGCTCCTGCATGGCCGTTTTGGGGAGACCCTATTCTCAACTGATAAGGCACACAGTATGAACTTAAGGATTGTTTTGCAATGTAGTGGAAAGCTACAGATCTCAAGGGAAAAGTCTGTACTCTGCAGTGAAGTCAGGGATTGGATGATCTGTTAAGTTTTTTCACATTTCTGTATAATTAGTCCTCATTTCTTTACCACTTTTGCAGACCTCAAGTGAGTAATCCTTATACAGATTATTTATGTGCACATAAATGGAGTAATACTTTTCTGCCCAATGAAGCCTTTAGAGATGATATTACTCTCAGCTATCTTGTTACCTGTGTAAAGCTAAATTACGGATGTTCTCCTTTAAATTGTGGAATCAAAATGGGTACTTGAACTGTACATTCTAAGGTTCCATTATTTGCATGAATTAGAAATTGAGATGAAATTACCCGGATGAAATGCAATAAAATAGATGGTAGATATTAAATTTGAATGAGAAGAATGCTCATCCTAGGAGCCACTAAGTCCTCAATGGGTATTAGGTGTGGTATCCAATGTTTAACCTTACATAAGCTCAACTTTACTGATCTAAATCCCTGCATTGAGCTGAACATAACACAGCCTCAACCAACACCCCAAAACCACCACGTCACTTTGTATATGTCAGACATAAGACTGTCTTACCCTTCTCTTTCTTCTCCTTTCCCTGTCTACACCTGCACCTTATAGAATTACGAGATGCTGCGCTGTGTCCCCCTGGTTTATGGTAGGCTGTGTTAGATGCAGTAGTTTGGGCCAATCTATTTTCTGCAAATAAACTATGCCTGGAGATGCTGGAGGCTGAAAATGTCCTGCTACTGGTTCCTGGCTTCTCTCACTATTAGGGATCTTACAATTAAAGAAGACCCTATCCATTCCTGAGATATTATTTACCAAGAGCTGAGTACCCACTCTCTCACCAGTCAAACCCTAGAAGCCTAGAAAAAGTTCTAAAAACTACATTTTGATTCTAATTCCCTGTTTTAAATGGGTATTCAAAGCATGCATATGCTAAGCAGCATATAAATGTTTTCTTTATAGAATTGTTGAGGTCTTTACATTCTCTGAATATTTATTGATTCTGTGCCAGTATTTCATTCCTCAGTAGCAGATAACTTCAATGAGATTTTTGGAACCCAAAATAATCAAATGCAGTATATTTCCTTGAAAATTCACCATAAAATGTCGCATTTTATTTTTGTCAGTATTGCAGAGAGCTTCTCACATGCCTTACTTTTCTGGCATTTAAATATTCTTGAACATAATGTGGAATTCTTCAGAAAATTATCCAGCTATAATTTTCCACAAATGTTATGCATAATATTGTGCTGGATTAAGATTCCTATTCAAATGAATAAGATTCATGCTTTATAGTTAATTTTGGCAGAAATAGAAGTACAAATGCTAGGCATTTGAAGATTCAGAAATCAATAAATCATTATATTTGATTGTAGGAGTTTATGTTTTTGACATATTGTGAGTGCCTGCTGAACTGCTGTTCTGATGTGTAACTGAAGGTTTCCACCATTGCCTTCAGTAAGGATCAGTGGATTAGTTCACTACTGTATTAAAATTTAAAATGAAACAATCAACATTTATTATGTAATCTATGAAAACAAGTTTTACATAATCATCCAAAATGAGAGAAAATCACTTTTGGATTTTTTTTAAAAAAATATTCTGATCTTAAATTACAAAAGTTGCAAGAAAAAGCATCCCCTTCCCCTCTCCAATTTCAGTGGGAAAAGCAGAAAATAAAAAATTGTGTCTTATATAAGTTTATAATAATATATATAATGTTAATGAAATGTATAGGAATAAAAACACATATCTGGGAAACGTTCCTTTGTTTTAGCTTAGGAAAGATTGTGTGTAGATGGCAGAAGGAAGAGGAGAAAAGTAAAGATTTCCTAAGAATTCCTTAAGCAAAAATTGTGAAGCTCTTGTTATGCACTATCAGTTAGAAACAGAAGCAAGGCAAAGCTTGTGTCTTGCATAAATGTTAAGCAAGAATGATCACTGAGCAGTAGGCACCTGCTAGGGGAAGCAGACTTTTTGAGAGCTCTCAGCAGACATTTTAAACCCTGAAGAAGAAAATGAAAATGAGGGTAGTTTGTTTTTTGTATAAAAATGATCTGCCATACAAGGAATCCAAGAAGGCCTATAATGCATCTGATATCGTGGCCATTAAAAAAAAAAAAAAAAGGGTGAGGGTTTTGTGTGTTTTTGAAGGTTTTTCCCCCTAAAATAAGATGCTCTAATATGAACAGGTATGAAATAATGAAATACAGTGAGTTGTGCTTCACTGGGGACCTGAACAGCTGAATGACACATGAATGGCTCCTGAGTAATTGCTTGCAAATTTAAGTAACCTTTGTCTTGTGATTTTGTGTAAATGGCAATAAGAATTTCTTTGAAAGGTGATTAAAAAAAAATACTAATACTAGTGAATTAATTGGCAAATCATAAAAATGTGTCTAGGGTAGCTGGGGGCTGTGAACTAACAACTAGCCACACAGAATCAAATTTAGTAGATATGAAGTCCTGTTGGTTCATTAATGATATAACTATTCTGTCAAACCAAACTAGAAGTCTAGCAGCTCCTTTAAAGAGCTTCCATTCACTTTGTAATACAGGAAGAACATTTAGCACCATGCTGACATTTAAATGTCCAGACATGCAGGAAGGGCTGAAATGTTTTTCATATAAAAAAAGGCAAATTTTATTTGATACATTAATCCCTGAAGACTTGACAGTCTAAGTGATTTTCTATAGACATAGAATTCTTAAACTTTTTAGAGAGAGATCACAGTTACGGTCTGGCTGCAGTTCTTCCCACTTCCCAGTTTCTCTGATTATACTTCTCAGATGTCAGTCTTTTTGCCTTTATCTCTTCTCAAGTGGAATCATGCAGGTCTCCCACTGTTAGGCTGAACTCTTAACAACAGTGCCTTGTATATCAGCTGTGCTTAAGTGCCAAATCCTGAGGGCTTTACTACCTGAGAGATGTGAGTTCTTGGAACTATGGACAATGATTAATAAGCCCATGTACTTTTCTCAATTCAAAACATTTTTTACTTTGAAAAAGGTAAAAAAAAACTTACGTGAAAAGATTTTTAAGTTTTTAAGTCTATACATTTCTCACCTATTCTGTCCTTCATAATGAGTTAAATAAAGTTAATTTTCTGATGGCAAACTTCATAAAATAAAACTAAGCACTGTCACCTTCTAAATCAGATCATTTTTTTCCCCATTTATTAGTAAAAACTACAGGCTTTGCACTACAGAATATCAGGAAACGTTTGGGCTTTCACAGTTTAGCTGAGAACCTCAGAGAGCTGAGCAGATTGTGACCACTGAGTGCATAAATACAAGCCCACATGTACCTAAGATTAAGGGACAGGGACCTTTCCTGGCCCTACATTTCTCCCCATTGGACAAACCAAGGTGCTGAGGACTCACTGACAATCACCAGCTCACTGCTTACAAGAGACTGCCTCTATTAAATTTAACACTCAAAATGACCTAGGAAGGAGAAGCATGCACAAGAGAATCTGCGTTGATGCTTAAAAAACTTTCTATATCACAATTTTGACTCTTATAGGCATGAGTGTTTTGTCCATTAATCAGTATGGTGCCAGTACTGCTGTAACAGGTAAAATGGCAAGTGTAAAATTCTGGCGAGACTGATTCGTTTAGATTTTACTTTATCCATCTGTGCCATTTTGTACAATTTCATGACCTATTCTCATTGCATTTGTACAATTTCATGACCTATTCTCATTGCATAGCTAACTTCCTAACTCCTTGCTGGACTAAGCCTCACACCTTATCATCACAGTCTAATGTGGCTTTGAAATAAATTCTGACTAGCATCTACAGGCATGACCTCTCCATTTTCAGCCTCATATATGAGCTACTAGAAAGTTCACAGTCACACAAGCCAACAGATACAACAAGAGAGCAGAGTGGCCAGGGAGTTTGAGGGTTTAAATCCCAGCTACCAGAGGAGAGTAAGGTTTAGATCCAGCTACTGGAAACAATGAGTGACTGAAGCCAGCTACAGGGGAGTATGACTGTGTTTCACATCTGCATGTAACCATTAGTGAACTTCAACCGAAGTTAGGTGAAGAGAAGTTCAGCACCTGAAAAATAACCAGGTTCCAGGCATTGATATTGGATAAACAAAATTCCACACTAATATTTTTTTTTTCTTTGGCAAAGTCAAACCAAGACCTCTAGAATCATTACTATAATTGTAATTCTAGGAAAAAATTCAGTTCTGGGATTCTTGTAAGACTCACTCTCTGGATACAGAAAACAATATACTAAAAATGTACTTTGGTCAGATAGCAGCTGCTTAAGGATTCAAAGGCCTATTACCTCAGATGTAATAGTTCAAGTTAATAAACTTGAACTATTTTGTACTTTCTCCCTTTTATACACTGTGCACAATAAAAACTTTCATTTTAATCAACAGCATTTACTGAATCGGAAACCATGTGTATTAAGAAGAGTATCTTGTACTGTAGGTGACAGTAATTTTATTCTTAGAACCAAGAACAAGATAAACCAGCAGCCTCCTGTATGCTCATCACTGATTTTCGAGCTACTTCTACTCTGTAGTTCTGACAACTCAGTCTCACTTCAATAAAATCTTGAGCACCAGATTTAGGATATAGAGTTAGGTACATCATGATAGCTCAGTGATTTTAAACCATTTCATGTAGTTTGGTCTGCCTGGGTAGCAATAGGAATTTATCTCTTTCTCCAGAGGAAAGTAATGGAACTGTAAAACTTTTCCTATTGTATAAATCAGTGATGATTACCTGATGACTTGTTAACAGATAGTACAGGAAAACCTAAAATAAGCATTATGTTTGCTATACTCATAACATTTTCATAATTATCTCCTGTGGACATAAAATAACTACAAAAAAGATATTTTATTGTTCATGTGCCAAGCTAAAGAAGAATCTGTTTATAATGTTGAAAAGGACTACTTAAGAAGCCTTATGTAGCATTAAAAGGTGCTAGATAGGTAACAAAATATTGACTCATTAAATTCTTAACGATACAATTAAATAGTTAATCATGTACTCATCAATAATAGTAAAAAATATAAAAAATTACAATGGAAAAAGTAAAGATGGAGAAAAGTAGCAAGGAGCAGTAATACACATATAGAAAATATTAATGTATTATTTTTATGTAAATACTGCTTAATCCAATAAAATATTACCTTAAATTTATGGATTTGGAGGTAATACAAAGTATACTGTACAAAAATTATTGAAGCAAACAGATAACCATTTGTTACAGTCAAACACATTAAGTATGCAATTCATGTTTATCTCTTTCAGGCATACAAATGCAGCCATTTAATTCCAGCTCTCCAGTCAGCAGAGGAGAGTTGAACCTGCAGAGGGTATTTTACCCCTTCCTAAGGTAATTGAATAACAACCTTAGGGTGAAGCAGCCTTTTAAAAACAATCCTTCACTGACTGTGGAAGAAGTCTAGATTATTTTCTTTAGCCTATATGCCTAAATATTTGTAGAGCTTTATTAATAAAGATGAAGTGTGAGTGAATTGTGGACAATATACCTCAGCAGCTGAAGAGGCAGAGTGACATACTGTGGTTCACCAAAAATAAATGCTAGGGATCATTAAACTATATGAGTGCATTAAAGTACTTATTCATACTTATTAACAGAAGTAATTTAATCTCTTATTGGGATAATTTTTCTTTTCCTAGAAACTGTTGTATTAGAAACGTTCAATTCAGATCTTTTAAATCATATTAACACCCTTCTGATTACATGAGGCTAAGAGCATAACTTCCTAAAAATATCTGCAACAAGAGCAAAGAAAAACTCTCTGGATTTCCTATTTTTTTTCTCTTTCTTGCATTTTTTAAACTTTCTATAGGATGGTTAAATTTAAAAAAATACAAGAATTATAGGCAGAAGTAAATATCATATCTAATAGGGTCTCTTCCCTATATTGAAATTCTAATGAAGAAATTCTTTAGCTGAAGATTCTGGTGTTTTATTCCACGGACACTTCACATAAGTACTTATCATAAAACAGCAAATTAAAGCTATTCATCTATTTTAAAAAATATTTTCTTCAGTATGTTCAAATGTGCATGTATTCATTTAAGTAATGCACACAACTTTAAGGAGTTTCCCTTTGTTTATGACCCTTTTCACAGCTCTGTTCCTGCTCCTTCCTCAAGAGCAAAAGATGTCAAAACAAAGAAGAGTAATATTTTTGTGATATAGGGCAGCATGGAAGAGAAGAAAATGAGGATGTTATATATTTTGGAAGTTATTTTACATGTATTTCTTGCATTTACTCCTTGAATGCTTGATTATTATATATTTTAAAGCAGTCTCCTGTGGAGGTAATTTCATATTTCCAACCAAAATGTACTTCTATTGCATGTATAATTTCTTGCTTTATTTTATTACTGAGCCATAGTAGTGTATCAGTTACAAATATATACTTATGTATCTACATTTATATCTGTATACAGAAAGACATATTTTAAGACATTTTCTTATGTTTCAGTTGCATACAAAAAGATTGCATTTTTTGTAGATGTTTCTTGAGAAATTCCTTAATATTTGAGCCTATTTATATTTCACTGAATGCCAGATTTTTCATTTGTTGTTTATGTGTTTTAGTTCTCCAAGTTCCTTGGCAAATATTACCTTCATAGTCAAATATAATTTCTGAGGAAAAATTACAACAACATCTATAACAAACAAAGTCACAGTGTAACAAGACTTGACCAGAGCTTACTTTTCACCACAAAGAAGTCTGTTTGCATGTGTTGGGCTGTGACACTTAAACCCTTTCCATCCGCCACTCTCTAGCTTCTCAGGTGATATGCAGAATTAATTTCTTTTATTCATCTTCCATGCTTGACATGGCTAGTCAGCAAAAAAAATTCTTTTTTTTGCTTCCTTCAGACTTAAAACTGTCTGAATAATTTGGAATAACACACAGTTAGATTAAAAACAACTAACATATTCTTTATTAAAAAAACTACTTTTCTGCTAGATCCCTGCATGACAATTATCTAACCAGGGGGTTAGAATCATAGAATGGCTAAGTAGGCATTATGGTTATAGTTTATTGAGTATTTGTATAATCCTGTCTTCCCCTGGTTCTGTAAAGTACATTGCAAATTGTGTTCAGCTGCAAAGAAATTTAGGAATCTGAGTACAGAAGAAATGGTGCTGCTCCCTTTACAAGAATCTCTTACTGTTAGAGCAGCCACCTGGGAAATCAGAGGCTTGTAATCGTTATCTGCTTCTGTCTCAGAGACAAAGGTGTAAAGGCATTTAACGTGCCTAAATTTTTATGCCTTTCCCAACAATCATGTAGACACACAGAAGACAGAAGTCATAGCTGGGAGGCCTATATTATCTTAATCTCTTATGTCTAGAGCTCAAGTTCTATGGTGAGCTAGAGACAGCAGAGTAGTGCACCAAATGCATCCATAGGACTTCCCAGAGTGATTTAAAGAATTTATTAACTGACTCATGTAGCCCATGGAAGGTGTGCATGAATCGGTAAAGGTCAAGCTGTATATGATTTTCTGTCCAGCTCCCAGAAAGTTTTAAGATAACAGTAAGTTTGCATATCCCAGAGGAAGTCACAACATCGTATATTCCACTGGAAACAGGGTATCTCTGACATATTTGATGTCTGCTTTTACATTTCCCAGATCATGGTTTTAGTAAAGCAGTCATTACATCTGTTTTTCACAGTACAATAGGGACTCTTAGATTGAAGCTTTTTAAAAGGTAGGAAAGGACTCATGAAAGATTTCCAAGGAAAGCTGAATACCATTTGATCACAGGTGCTACTACGAATTGTGATAACAAACCACCAAAATACTTAAGATTGATTATTTGGGCTTATCACTGAATGCCCTTCTCAATTTGTTATGGTAGCTTGTCTTTGAGTTAGCATCATACATGATACTTTACTTTTTCTTTTTTAATCCCTCATATAACATCTAGTGTCTTCATTATAAAATATTTTAATTTTTAATATTTAAAATTTTAATATTTAAGTTAAGGGAGTAATTTCATCATAATGATTTCCATTTATCTCAATGAATCAACTAGCATTTTTTGAGTACCATGTAAAAGGAAAGATCTGCTGAATGTGAGTAACAAACCAGTTATGACAGCTAAAGCATGGCTGCACTCTGCAGATTTAAATAGATGTCACTTCAGCACAGGAACAATTAATCAAAATTTGCAACTTTTTATTATTACCAGTATTAATAAGGGGGATTTCTAGACTTCATGATTTAATGGAAACTAAAATGTTGGCTTTTAGTACTCTACAATGTTATCATGAAATAATATGCAAAATAAATTGCTGCTCTATTTAAAAGTTATTAATAATTGGCTGACTATAAAAATCTGTGCTGAATACTGTACACAGAAACAAACAAAAGGATGTGTTCCAAGTAATGAGATTGTCTGTGACTTTAGTACTGTATTTACACTCTGCTCCTAGCTGTCATTTGTAGTACCATTCACTCCTCAATTTCTGAAAAGATATTTCAAGTAACTGTTTGTAAGCTTATTACAAATATGCTCTATTACAGCAAACTCTTGATTAACACAATACACAATAAACACTCTAGAGAAATATGAGTTTTTCTACTTATAAGAAGGGGTCATTTGTGGAACAAAGTTCCATAATGACTGACTGAGGAAATTATTTTATATAATATTTTAATTATCTGGGAACTAAACCATGAATGTATCTGTGAAATGTGCAGATGACAAGACAGGGAAACTTTGCATGGGAGTCTCAGAGAAACAAACTCCACAGCTGTGAGCACAGTAGCAATAGATATTTAATTCAATGATACAAAAGTCAAAGATTCATAGAATCATACAATATCTCAAATTAGAAGGGATTAGTTGGAATCATCAAACCCAACTCCCTGCTTATTGCAGGAGTGCCTAAAGTAAACCCACGCTCCCAGATCTGCTTCCAGAGGAATTATTTCCAAGCTCTTATTCCCCATTTATATGTCCAACAAGGACTACACAATTTTAGGTGTAGCATCTAGCACTTGTTCTTACTCAATTTCATAGAGTTGGTGATTGAAGTTCTGTATTCTATCCAGATCTCTCTGAAAAGCCTTTACCCTTGAGCGAGTCTATGGCACCTCCTAATTTTATATTGCTGACAAAACCAATGTGCAATTCCTGCATCCAGAATATTTATAAAAATACTAAAGAGAACAGGGCTTATAAATTAAACATTGCAGCACCCCACTGATGACTGCCACCATCCCAATGTAAGAGCCAAATGCATTAGCCAGTTGCTCATCAAATGTATTATGGATTTGTCTATCTGTATGTTGGACATTAGTCCTGGAGAGAGTATAAAAGACAGTATCAAAAGCTTTGTTAAAATTAAAAAAAAAAATCCACATCTTCTGTCTTGCCTTGGTCTACTAGTTGAAGGATCTTATTGTAAAAGGAAACTAAGTTGGTTAAGCAGAACCAACTTAATAGTTAACCTTTGTGAATCTGTGTTGGCTATGACCAGTGACAGCAGTTTCTCTCCAGTGATTTTCAATAACTCCCAACATAACCTTTCCCAGAATTTTACCAGAGGCTGAAGTGAGATTGACTGGACTGTTAATGATCAGAGTCCTCCTTCTTACTCATCTTCAACACTGTGACAAGGCATACAATGAAGGAGTAATCATAACAGGAATCTCTGAGTTAAATTACAGTGCAGATAGAATTAAAAGAGCTAAAAAACCCAGGTTCTGGTGGTCAGTTGTAAGGATGATGTAAAGCAAGTGATAAATATCTTTTTAGGACAGGTCAAGATATGTATGTTCAACAGAGCCAAAAACCTTTACATTCATTGTACAAGCACAGTGCCTCATTTCCAAGAGTATTGATTTAAGTCATCTATAACAGGAAGGGGTATTCAAATGAATAATCACAGAAACCAGTAGATATTCTTGAGGATAGCACTGTCATTATGAGAGTAATAGAAAATTGGAGGAATGAGCTGAGAAGAACATAGTGAAATTCAACAAGGACTAAAGCAAAGCCCTGCCCTTGGGATGTAAAATCCCCTGACCAGTGATGCAAGTTGAGGAATGACAGCTGAGGAGTGGACAAAAGTTGAACATCAGTCAACAGTATACCTAGATAGCAAAGATGACCAGCAGAATCCTGGGGTGCATTTATGGGGACACAATCAGCAGATCAAGGGAAGTGACTTTATCCAGCACTCCTCATCTAGCTCCTACATCCACTTTGGGGCTCATAATAAAAAAAAGATATCAAAAGTAGGAAAATTCAGCAAAAGGTTGGCAAGATGGTATGGACATTGGATAATGAGTCTGAGGCTAAAACCAGAGAAGTTCAGGCTGGCTATAAGGAGAAAAGCATTATCCCTTTTAGGACAGTGGACCAGGTTGCCCTGAGAAGTTATGTAGCCTCTGTCTAGATCTTTAGAGGTTTTGGAGACCAGGGTGGGCAAAGTCTTGAGCATTTTGGTCTGACCTCATGAGTGGTCATGCTTGGAGCAGGTGGCTGGACTCTAAAGACATCATGTCCCAGTCTGAATTATCCTCTGATCCTAATATAAGCAAAAAAGAAAGTAATTATTATCGACACAATGCAGTCCGAATTTTACAACGGAGTTTATTCATTAGACCAGAATCTGCAAAAAAGTAGGGTTTTTGAAAGGAAGCATTGGATTTTGAGTGTTTTTTTATTATTATTTTAATCAGTTAATGAATGAGTTTGCATAATTTTTTGACTGAAATACTAAGACCCAGTATTATTTCCATATACGTTTGCCTTCTTCAACAATCAAAGATCTGACTAAATTTTCTGCAGATGTTTGAAAGTATTTTCTATCAGAACAACCATTAATGAATTTAGGTGTGAAACCCACCCAAAAGAACCACTCAGGTAGGTAAGATCTTGACCACATCCTCACATCTCTGTTGCAATAGATGAATATTGTGTGCTCTGGGAAAACAATCCAAGCACACATCATTCTTATGTGGGAAACTTACTGAGAACTCACGCAAAGCAAAGAAATTATTTCTTTCTGGCAAAGAAATAAGAAAGACTCTCCAGCTTAATAGCAAAAATCTAACAAAAGTTCCAACAGCAGTACCAGAACTTCTGCTCTGTTGTAGTGACCTACAAATTAGTCCATCCTGGCTTGAATTCATAATTCTAAACCAGTTATATACATATATATATATATATAGAGAGAGAGAGAGAGAGAGAGAGAAAGAGAGAAAGAGCATGTAAATGCATATAAATATAAATATGCAACAAGAAGTAATTAAAAAAAGCTAAGAAATGCAAGTAAGTTGAAGGGTTACTTTCATTTAGAATATTTAGAATAGAGCATCTGAAGCTATTTCTACACAGTATTTACTGCCAGTAAATAAAAACTGATGCAAAATATTGAAGGGACAACATTGTAACAGAAAGGGAATGTGAATCTCAGTTAATAGAAGCAGGGTAAAGTGAGAAATGCTTTGGTCAACCTTGATTCTTCTCCTGAGTACAGAAGATAATACCTTGCCCTGTGGATGGGCAGGAGGAAAAGGCCAACACTCATTTCTTTCTGCTGCAGTTCACTCAAAGCTAGGAAAGGGGAAAGGAGAAACTGATTGTTTGCCTTTTTTTCTTCTTAGTCTTTGAAGTGTTTTTTGAAAGCAAGTACTAACTGTCTGCTGTTGTACCTTACCTGTGAGTAAATTGAGGTGACTGAATTATAATCCTAAATGTGATGGTTTTGACTGACTGCTAGCTTGAAAATCAGAGTGGAACCCTTCCTTGTCAAAAAAGCAATATGGTACCTACTTGTTTGCTTTTCCTTCTCATCTTCACGTCCACTTCAGACATATTCATATTTTTGATAGTATATAGCTCTGGGTTTTACAAAGATTTTATGTAAGTGAGATGATGAAACAGTTAAACAAATGCATAGCTCCTAAAGAGGTGATCTGAGGTGCATTTCATCTAACTTAATGTGGCTCACAAAAACTAGGAATTGGATTAATATTGCTTGTTCATGCTTGAAGCACAAAAAATTGCTCAAAGGCAGATGGAGGGAAAGCAAAAAAATCTAAAAATAAAAATCCCAGTGGAAATGAGGATTTTCACAGTCCAATTTGGTTTCTTCTAAGATACAAGTCTCAAGACACTGAAGCGAATAACTCACATGTAGGAAATTTAAAGTTCCGTAGTATTAAATTTTCCAGGCAGAAAACTCCAAACAAACAAACAGAGAAATACGGAATCAAGAATTTTATACTTGTAACATTTGTCTTCTTTTATAACTAATGCAGTATTGAAATCTTAAAATAGAATGGAGTCATAGAAAATGGCCATAAAATACCAATTACCTACAATCCAGTTGGCTATTTTTCACATTTTTTTCATTTAACATGTCTGTGAGAAAACAATATCTGTATTTTTCAGAGCCATGGAACACACATGTTTGTGGCATTTCTCAGTTTTACAAACAATTCTCTGTGGACACCTGAAGTGAATAAAATTCTGGAATCTGCAATGTTTTGTCTTCCAGCTGGTGAAAAAATGAACCCCTAGCTACTGGTATCACACTATCAGTAGTGTTTATTCATCTGTCCCCATTAAGTCAGGAGATCACATTAACCGAACAACACATGAATGTGCTTGCTATACATTTTGCTGAAGTTAAATAGCACAAAATAGTACATACTAAGTGTATTAGTATGCACTATTAGTGTGTACTAATAGTGCTTAAATTAAATAGCATAAAATACTGTATGAAAACCCTATAATAGTGTATAAATAGCATAAAATCATATATACTAAAATTATTTATCAGTGAATTTCTAAATGCTATCCTGAATTAATTTTTCTGGCATTTTTTACTCTTTCCTTGTAGTCTAAGGAAGCAAATAGTCTAGTTTAAAGTTAGGTGTCTAAAGGTTGAGTATTTAAATCTGAAATGGACACCCTCAGATGGCCTTAACACAAAAGGAGTTCCAAGGGGTAACTTATCTAACCTGGGTTTCCTATTTTAGAGTAAACAAAAATTATCCTATGAAAATATGTTCAAAGTAATTTTTAAGCAACTAGAACAAAAATTTTGAAGCAATATTTTATTTCTACGTATCTTAAGACTGATTAACCTACTCCTTTTGATACTAGCAGTTAGATGTCAACAGTTTTTCAGAGAGATACTTTACTGTGTGAAGTACTTTACTTCTGTGAAGTAAAGTATCTGTTCTCAAATCTAAAATAAAACAAATTTGTTTACCTGTTCTCAGAGCTTTGCCTTATTTTTTTTTCATATGTATGATTTGTATATCGTGAGAAAGACATACATGTATAAAGTGAGGAAAACATACTTAGGCTCACTCATTGCTGGAAACCAAAACCTGCAGATTCTGAAATTTCACGAGGTACTTTCAAGGGGGAGCAAGTCCATAACATACTGAGCACAAACAATTTGAGGTGCAGTAGTATAATATTGTCAGTCTCAACAGGTCAACAGCAGATGAGCCAGTGACATTGCTTTTTCCTTTTTAAGCATTTTCCTTGTTCAGGTATGGAGTAATAGAGCAATTTCTCCCTTTTACCTACTCATGGAACAAAGTCAAAGTATTTTACATAGACTAAAAGATATATAGGATGAGCATGAATCATTAATAAAGAAAAAGATATTTTAGAAAAATGGAAAAGGCATAAAAAACTAATCTTTGGGACAACTGATTAGACCCAACAATCTTGTTACATTTTAACTGGGGCAAAATGAGGCAAAGGAAAACAACATAAATCATGGCATTCTAAACTTTGCGTGGAGAGAAGAATGTCTTAGGAATAACTTTATTTTAACAGCTTAATATCACTATGGAGATTTGTAGTTTGTACATTTCCTATTGTTTTGTCACCAAGGGGAAATTATTTGGGTCAGATATAACTTCTAAGAATGATCTGCATGTTTAAATCAGAAAGATATTTAAATCAGAAAATAAATTTGCCTTCTTCAACATCTTAAAACTAGCCCTACGAGACAATGATATCTTCCTTGGGAATAGTGATATCTGTTCCCAGCAGTATTTAATATCCTTTGATTTAAGCAATACAATCCACAGCATCTTTCTGTGACTTATTTTCCTCTCACACTAAGCATGAACAGCATGCGTGCCATCACCAAGCCCAGCTCCAAAACAAATTAGTATGGGAAATATTTACCTCTTCTGTGGAATCAGGGAAAATAAGTAGTTATCTTTGAAAACCTCAGGATTTCAAAGATAACTACTTATCTTTGAAAGATAAGTAGTTGTCTTTCCTAACTCAGGAGGGAAAGCAAGTGCAATTTGGGTATGTAAATTTCTTATCCATAATGGTCTGTGTGACAACCTCAACAAAGTTTTTAATTCCAACTCAGGCTTCAGGTATTAAAAAAATGGCATGTTTTTAAAGTCAGAAGAACTTGCACTGTACATGTCATTACCTTGCTAGCATGAGGGTGAATTAAGAAAATATGATGACTCTCACATAATATTTTTTATTGTGAGTGTAAGTATAGAAGGCAGAAAAAAGGGTAATTCAAATAATATTTGAGTAGTAATTTCACAACAATTCCATCATGGATCACATTCTAAAATCAGAGTGAAAAAACAATAAAACCCAATATTAAATTTTACACTCAGTTTTTGTAATTCCAGATTTTGGAAGATTGAAGATAATTTGAAGGTAGTTTTCTTTAAAGGAGTGCTAAAATTATAAATACTTTAAACTTTTTTAATAAGATAAGGAATTATTTTTTATCAATAATAAAATATTTTTGAGTATATTATGGACTTATTTCTTCACCACCCTAGTGAGTAAGAACGTAACACTGACTTTAAAAGTTTTTCTTCCTAAGTTTTCTACCCAGTTCCAGCTCTGTCATTGGCTGGTTTTGTTCTTTAACACTGTGCACAGGTCTACTGAACTTGTGCCCCATTTATGAAGTCTTTTTCCTCTTTGGATTGTCTGATTTCTAAGAACACATGACCTCATTCTGAAGCTTTTCTCTTGGTTAGTCATTTTATGTGCACTCATGTGCACTCTTTCTTCTCATTTTTAACTTCTTTTTCATTCTTACAGAGAATGTAACCATAGAGCCTTGCTTTAGTCACGTTTGCTAATGGATATTACAGGTAAAGGCAGGCAGATTGCATGCAGGATGATGGCATCAACCTCATCTCTTTAGGAAAATGGGATGAAATTAGTTATTTTCATCCTCTATCGAACATCTCCCAGCAGATAGAAGATTGTTTAAACTCCAGCTTAGATGAATATTTGCATGCATTTGGATTTGCCCCATTTTGGTTTTGCAAGAATCCGTGTTTAAAACAAAAAAAAAAAAAAATAAAAGAAAAAAATACCAAACCAAATAAGCAGAAACTGCAGTTAGCTCTCATTTTGGGTTCTGATATATATTCTAGTTATTTCTGCTCCTGTCCCTAAAGTTACTTCATGTGCATATACATCTATATATATATATAATTTATATCTTCATGTTCTTTAGTCAGACTTCAGAAACATGGTGAATTAAAATGCAGAATCTATCTGAGCATCTATCTTAAGAGATCTCAGCTGAAATTCTCTCAGACCTGAATTCCTTTTATTTGCCTTAGTCTTGAAATGTTACTTATGACAGCATAGATAGAGGAATTGTCTTTTAGGAATTGTCTTCCAGTTGAAAAAGTATGAAAGACTTTAAATTCTATAAGCAATGATTTTGTAAGCCATACCAAACCAATCAGTTCTCTGAAAATTGGTGGCAAAACCTCTTACTGATAATTGCACATGAAAAATGCATGTAGAAAATACTGTAAGAAAAAGCACCGTAAATATTGTGAAAAAAATGATCAAGACTTTTTTTTGCTTAAATCTTCCCATATGTTAATAAACCAGGATATTGGAAACTATATGTAGCATGAGAGAAGGCATTTTTTCCCATTACATTTGCATATCGTTATGAACAGCATGACAGATGTCTGTTCAACAATTTTTCTTCCAAGTTTCATGTGGGAGAAAGCAAAAAATTTGCTAAGCTTTAAGATGGTTTTGCTTAAGTTGCCCTTTTGTTGTCTTAAAGCAAGATAGGGGTTTGTGACATTGAGGGCAGCACAGCCCACAGGGTAGTTTTTCCAGAGAGAGGTTTTAAATCTTGTTTAAGAGTTGTTTTTAAAATGACAGCAAAGAGAAAACAAATACTTATTATTTTCTAAGCCTATGTCTAGTGGTCTTCCAACATACAGTACTGTAAAGAACCATGCAGTTTTCTTATTTACTTTAGTGAAGAGGCTGCTGAACAGTGCTGATCTTAGTTTAAATGGTCAGTTGAATATTTGCTTTTCTTCAGTTTAGAAGCACAACAGAGAGATGGAAAGAAACCCTTTCATTTCCACAGCAGTGAAGCATCCTTTTTTTCCTGAGGCATGCTGTAGTCCTGTGTGAGCTCATGTGAGGGATGGGTACTGCTTTAGAACACTGCATTCTGTAGTGATGGAGGAATGTGCTGGATCACAAAGCAAGTGAAGAACCTTAACAACTCTCACGGTCCAAATGAGAACTGGGGCTTCTATCTGTCTCTTCTAAGTGAAAGACATCAGACACTGCTTTGGAAAAGCACCATAGCCTGTTTTGTCTCTAAGATCTTGTTCACCAATGCAGCTGATTCCATGAGCAGAGATTAAATTAAGCCAGCCATGCTGTCAGTGATATATGACTATGCTTTAAATGAGTGAAACATGAAAACAGAAGGGAAGTAATCTGCATGAGCTTTCAAGTATTTGCTTTTTCAGCTGTACTTCTATTTATATTTGATAAATATATGACTATGTATGTTTATGGACCTTCTTGAGTGATGATTTTTTAAAACATTTGCACAGTTTGCATTCAAAAATCAGTTACATTTGTACAACTCTGAATGTACCTGAATTATGCTGAATGGATGATGGGATGCTTCCATTCTGCAGAGGAACCAAGAACTAATGCTCCTAACTGTTGTATATTAGGAGGTGAGAAGTTCTCATTGCAACATGCATGGGTAACTACCAAAATTCTAAATTCCTCCAGCAGTAAAAAACCTATCACTGCATATTTTTTCCCGAAATGATCCCAAGGCTACTTCATTTGTGTTGTCAATATCTTAAATCAGGGATCTTCTCTGAAGTCATGTGTCCCATGACTTTTTCTCTATTGCCTTTTTCTTCTCAAGCTATTTATTATGCAATAAATAAAAATTTCCTCTTCTCCAGACACCCTATACATATATCTATATCTATATCTATATCTATATCTATATCTATATCTATATCTATATCTATATCTATATCTATATCTATATCTATATCTATATCTATATCTATATCATCTATCTTTGGCTCCTGTGCTGTCTGCATGAAATTCATCTACATTTTAAATGTATTTTAGATAAAACCCACAATAAGCAAATAAACACCCCAGTAGATTTTAATTTGAAATGATTTATTGTAATACAGTATAATTTTTTATTTCTCTCAGAAGGTTTGGAAAATATTGGTAAAACTTACAATACTACCATAAGAAACACATAAAAGCAGCATATAAATAATTGAAACTGAGACTATTAAGAAGCATTATCAGTATCTGTTTCTTTCTCTTTAGTATTTGTTCTACATACAGGAGTAAATTTGGTTTTGGTGTTGTGGGGTTTTTCTTACCGCCTGTAACAATAACTCTCTTCACTATGTATTGAGTATTAAGGTTCTGTAACTCCTAATTATATGAAATACCAAAACAACATTAAGAAAAATCAACTGCCTTTTTTGGAATTTGGAGAAAGTGTTCTTTCATTAAGTAAGACTGTAAAATACAAGTTAATCTGCTTACTTAAGGAAATTACTGGCGCAGTATTGCATTCTCTCCTGGTTGCCTCTGAGGAAAGTTGCACATCCAATTTTATTGTTATTTTATTTTGTTCCTGGAATGTGTTCTGGCAGTGTCATTCAGTATGAAAACAGAAGTACTCTATTTATTAATTTCTTCTTCCACTCCTGGACTATTCAGAATGCAAATTATGCAAAATAACATAGTGAGTAGCAATTAATAAGAAATTGTCTGGTTGAAGGAAACAAAAACATCTACATGCGCATTGTTTTGTTTGCAGTTTTCCTATTTCCATGGGGAAATGATAACAGCTAAATCACAGCCCATAAGGATCAATTAATCTATGAAGTATGTTCACAGTGTTGCTTTTCACATCCTTTTAAGTGATATGAAAAGTGGTACAAGTGGCCATTTGAAGGCAACATGGGAACAATTTTGCATAAATTATATGTGTTCCTTAAAATATTTGTGTCACACAGTTCTGTCTTGAAAAGACCTTATTCAGTCTCTGTGCTTATGAAACAGCCCCTACAGAAGGAAACAAGAAGGTTTACTTTTGCAGGTCTTCACTTTTTAATGACTGATTTATCTTATTTTCAAGAGAAAAAAAAATATGTGCAATATCTGAAGGCTGAGTTTGTGGTTGATCTTGTGTGTGTAAGAGATGCAGAAAAACCAAAAGTGCTAAAAATGTTTTGCATTTACCTAGTTAGAGGCAATGTTTTTTTTTTCTCCCCAGAATGTATTAACTTATGCAGATGTGAAACATTAAGACATTGTCATTTAACACAAAAAGGAGTGGTTTATAAAAATGGTTCTCAGAAGTGTTCAAATTTTTTTATTTCAGTAAGACTGCTTATTTCACAGAGCATGAAAATCATACATCCCCTTTTATTATTTCTAGCTTAAGGATTCTATATGGTAAACATCTATGTTTTGAGTTAAATCTCTCAGAACACATTTTCTTACAGAGAAGGAAAACAGTTTTTTCCTGATTCATGATATTCATCAAGTGAAATATGATATTTCAAATAATGTAATGCCAAAGGAAAAGAATACTACTGCTGCATTTCTTCATGTTCTCTGGAAACTGCAGCAGTATTATGTCATCATCAAAAGCTTTTATTAACATGTTAAAAATTATGCCTTTTACTGGTGCTAGTAGAAAAAATATTAAGAAATGTATTAGGCTGAATAAAAAGTTTTATCTCCTATCTAATGAGGTTTGGAGGCTTTGGCATGGGATTTTTGTTGATTGTTGATCAACAAACCATCTGTTTATCCAGACTCTGACTAGTGTATGCAAAGACAGACTTCTAGAATTTTAAACTGCATACTTTTATTGTGTGTGCTGTGAGCTCAAACAAACACTGAGTCTTGAATAAACACTTAAATAAAAAATAATATTTCATTGTCTTGGTATTTTTCAGTAGACTCTCCAAATGTGTCATCAAGGTGCCTTTTTTCAATTGAAGGTAAAAATTTTGCTTTTCCTATGAATCAGTTACAAAATATTTGTAGGTCTTAGCCTCAGAATATTTAGAGAGAAATTTGAGATTTTATGGTCTATTTTCAAGGTTTCAGTTTCAATAAAGCCATTTGGAGAGTCTAGTTCCTTATTGTTTCATTGCAATAGAGCACACCTGGGATCACACACCCTCATTTTTGGTGTTTGTGTATAGGCTGTATAGGCTCATTATGAACTAGCCTGTTAATTATTAGTATTTTTCCCTATTGGACCATTTTCTTAGCCGATACAAAAGGTGTTGGATTTCCCTCATAAGCAGCTTTTCAGTATTTATGTTTTGTTTCCTTTGCTTAGCCTGTATTGTTCTACCTCTGTTCTGAACAGCCACATACTCACGTTCTCACAGGATTTATGGATGGTGCCCATCATGACATCTATGCTATTTGAAACATTTAAGAATATTGATAACTTCATATGCCTAACAGACTCTGTAAGGAGAAGAGACCTTCTGAGTAGTTTTATAGACATACTGGGAAAGTGAAATGAATAGTTTCACATGAGAATATATTGGCCGGTAGTCATAATGATTTTCTTTCATAAAGGATTTTGACATTAGACTTCTCCCTAAACTTTCCTCTCTTTAATTTTGTTGCTTTTCTAAATCAAAACCATAAATACTTGAATGTTCTGTGGAAAATTATATATCCACCTCCCCATTTACATCCAGAAAGCAGTGTCTCTACAACTCATCAGACCACATACTAATGAGAAGCTATGAACACTGCAGGCAGGATTCCAGTGATTCCATGAGGTGGCCTAGCAAGTTACCTTCAATACTCTCTGTTTTGTTCTTCCCATGAGCAAAATATTTCTTTTTCAAAAGACTTCCATGGGAACTGTGTGTAATCTTTAATGTAAAATAATACTGGAATCAGGTGACCATAAAAATGGGGATGTAAAATTATTTAAGTATATATTACATATTTTGAATATAAGCAGACTCTGCAAACGCACTCTTCTGGCACATAATGATATATAAAGAATTGGACGTGACTTAGAATGAATTCTTTGGTTTTATATCTACATCTATCCGTACATTTAACTAAACACCACAATGACAGCATTTCCAAAAGAATGAACAACTTATACGGTGTCATAAGGTCTTCATTACCTTATTGAAATGATCAGATGATATGCAGAGGGACACTAATCAACATTTTTCCTAACCAAAATGGAGGTAATTCAGATCTTTCTGTAAAAAAAAACCCATCAAAACATTCTCAGAAAGTTTTAATTTCTGTGAAGGCATAACATCCTTCTTTCAAAATCAATTTGCAAGCAGTCAGGACATATGTATGACTCACTTGCCAAATTTCACTTTTAAAAATCAAAACCACGTAGTGCTAAGCAGCAAAAGTGTTAAAAATCAGCATCTTTCTTACAGATTTAAAATAGAAGTAACTTACTCAAGCAATTTCAGGAAAGAAAAATGTCTAATGGAATTCCTGCAAGGACATTGACTGAAAAAGAATTAGGTATTGAAACACCAGTCTTGGTACTGGAGTTTTTTTCAAACATTGCTATTTTAATTTTTGTTCTTTATCTTTAAAAATGCAGAATATTTTTGTAATGCTATCTTTAACACTGACTAAAGTAATATTTTATCAATTTAACAGAATAAAAGTGTATGGCAATGCAGAAAAAAAATGTTCTCTGTCATGATCTTCAGGAAAAGCTATTTAATTATTTCAAGGGGAAAACCATGGAGCCTGAAGGTATCTTCTAACAGCTGTACACACATAGTTTCATTTTCTGACTTGGCAGTAAATACTGATTAGTGAGCATAAGGTACATGATGAATGATAAATGATAGTTAAAGTATGTTTTGCTGTCCCTTGGGTCCAAAATTTTGAGCTGTATGTCCATTCCTTGGATACATATGGCACAGCTGTATTTAATGATCCAGAATCTATCTTAATTCTTAGTTGCCTTGAAAGGGAAGACTGTCATATTACAGTCCCATGAAAATTCTTAAAAAAAGTAGGTAATATCACTTCCTTAATGTTATTCTACTCAGGTAATGTTTTTGGTTGGTAATGTGGTTTATGTTCACCTATTCATATCCTTCTAGAAGCAGAAAGACTGCTTAAAAGCCCTGATTAGAGAATAGCAGCTGAGATAAGGGTAGAGATCACGGTTTTCATGGTAAAAATTCTAAGGATGGAGGCAGCTGGGATGAAAATTCTACTAGGATTTATGCTTTTTATTTTGTTTAAAGCTACCTAGGTAAAATGAAGGGTTGCTGAAGGGTGCTGTCTCTGACAGCTCCAATTGCACATGTAAGGAGGTTGCTAATGTCTTATGTTTTATGACAACTGCAAGCAAAATGTGAAGTAACTCTAAAAAAAAAATTAAAAAAAATCATGTTAATAATAATATAATATGCAAGGGCCTATAACTTGCATAAAAAGTGACATATCTGTTTCAATATTGTTTGCTTTGAATGGCATTCTCTTCATACTTTCAGTACATGGCTACTACCTAGACCTGATGATTTACTACAGTGCAACATGGTTTACTACAATTGATGATTTAATACACACATGATTTACTACAATTACTCAACAATATGTCCATTCCACCAGATTTACTGTGCAAACTGCTCTCATAGTAGGAGTTTGTTTGTCTGATAATAGAGATTCTTTTCTAAACTTTATTTGAAAGTCTTCACAGTTCCACTGACATCTTTCTGGCAACACATCTTTGTAAGGCTTTAAAGGAAGTACAGCAAACTTCTTCCATTTACACTTTTGAGTTCCTAAAATATTTTTGTTTTCCAGAATATAATAAAGACCTGTTTGATACATCAAAAACCAGATTGATTCTCAGAATTAGATCAAGAATCAATTTAGCAGTGCTCTGGTTCTATTTAATTGTTAGGTAGCCATTCAGCATATTAATATAGGTGGCTTATTCTGGCACTAGAGCAGCTCCCTATTCATTTATTTTACATAAGTATAGGGATCACATATATGAAGGATATACTGTAATTTTAAAACAAATTACATATATGTTTTAAAAGAATGCATATCGTTATAAAATCTTAATTTATTTCAGCTGTACTGAGTTGGAACTGAAAGCATTTTGTACTTAAAAAACCCTCAAATTTTTCTCACAATTTTCAGGGTTACTACAGTGAAACTACTGACACATTTTCTACATGTACCAAGTGTTTATTTAGACATAACTGAATTGACTCGATTGCCATTAGATGCCTAAGTCTCCCATCTGTTCTTCAGCTGTGTCCCCAAGACCTCAATAGACTCTTACAGGGTTTGTTTTATATCTTTTAGATCTTCATTGAATATCTCAGGCACAGCAAGGTACCTCAGATATCACTGGGCCTTTAACTGTTATACTGAGTGCTCCTTTTGTTTTTCACTTTCGAAAACAGTCTCACAAGGGATTCCAAATATTGTTAGAATAAAATTGATCTGAAAAAAATATTGATAATTGAAGATTTTGATTGGAACTTCTGTGAGCTAATATAGGGATTTTGTCCAAGATGATTAGATATGAGGTAAAAAGTTGAAGTTCAGAAAAGTATTAGAATACAAGTAGTGTTAGACATTATATATTTGCTAGTATTAAAAAAAATACAAAAAATACATAAAAGTACATTAAAAATACATCACATTCACATTTAAAAGCATGGTTTTTTTTTTTTAACATAGAAGGATTCTGCTGGGGATCTTCAGTTTGGTCATTAAGTGCATGAATCACCTTAGCAATCTCAGTTTTCAATTTAATGTACTATTAGTATGGCTTGACTGAGGCAGAGATAAAATACTTATTTTTTAAATATCAGATTTATCTATTTAGTTCTGAAAAAAAATCTAAATTTTAACTTTAGAGACAAAAGGTATTCCATATCAGTGATATTTTCCTCTCATGTCTTCCCCTCCCTTTGCCTGTAACTAAACCAGATTCTTGAAGTGTGCATGAGTTTGTCTTCCTGTGTAGAATGTTTCTTAGCAGAATAAAAGAATTTCATGTAAGTAGTAAAATATTTTTTAATTCCAACATGAACATAAGAAACTAATTCACGATATGCATATTTATGTATTTCTGTTCTTTCCTTATTTCCTAAAAAATAAGACAGTAAATACTATGATCAATGGTGTAGACAATGCAGATTCTAAACAAGAGATAAATCTACCTTCTGTACCAAAACAAAAGCAGAAAAATTATTATTTGAATTTTAAGTACATAGTATAATGGCTCTGTTCAAAATGATTCTACAATTAATTTATTAAGTTCAGCTATTTTCATGTTACCATTTTTCTTTTTAATGAAAAAACCCCTTCAAACTAGATGTATTGCACGTAATTTTGGTGGTTCTTAAGGTAATCAAGGGAAAATATAAAAAACGTGAGATCACCTTAAAATCTCTTATCCAGACTAAACATAACCATCTGCTCCAGAACCCAAGTAGAAAGAATTGTTGAGGGTTTTTTTTTGCTTTTAGGCCTTTTTTTCAATTCAAATAGCCCACCACCAACACCACTACTAGTACTATTTAATTGTGCTTTATTATAAATTCACTGCAAGCTAAAGCAGCCTACAGCAGCCTCCTGTTCCAACACTAAAATTGTCTGTATCAGTGGTACGTTAGAGAAGAAAGGAAAGGTGTTTCCCTTTCCTTTGTTCTCTATTCTTTTTAATGATCCTCTTTGTACATTAAAAAAAAACAAACAAACAAACAAACAAATACATGCTGTCTCTTGAGAAGAAGAGAGAAGTTACTGTGATATAGCAACAACTACGAGTATGATTGTTTTGGTCACTCATATTGGTTACAGGTAATCTTGATGCAAGCTGCTTTTTATTAGAACCTTTCCCTAGAAAAAACTTAGAGAATGATGATTTTGCTGGTTATTTACACTCTGGGGTTTACATGCTTATTTATTTGTTTATTTATTTATTTATTCACTATTCTTTGATTTCTGTCATTGTTGGAAAATTGTTCAAACTAATTGATGAGTACTAAGTGATTGTACTCAAGCTATGTTTCCTGTGTTCCTTTACAAGAAGAGAGACTAGATTTATCTAAGATAACCTGGATGCAATTTAAAATTATGAGGCAACTGCCTGAAGATGGCATTTCTAATGAAATCATAAATAAAGCAGGGAAAACAATAATATGCAAACAGAGAAATATGATAGAGTGAAATACCCACCAAAGAAATTCTTCCCTGGAAAAGAATTCTGCCATTTGAACTTTGCAGCACTGTGCATAACATTTTCAGAACTACTTGCATTTAGACTTGGAATAAACATCAAAATACTTCCAAGAACTGAAAATGATCTTGTGGCAGCTGGTAAATACTGAGAAAAAAACTTTTCTGACAATGCTAATACTCCTTATCAAGAGAGATCAGTATACCCACAGATGCTGTGATCCAAATTAAAAAGGAATACTAGGGAAGAAGACTTGGAAGGTGTGATATCCAGCAACTATAGGTAATGTATACAATCTTTCTGCCCTCACTGAAGACTGTGGTAAGTTCTTTATATGTACAGTCCCCCCAGTATTCATCTCAAATATTTCCACATATATATCATTTTCCCAATAGAAAATACTACTATAAAGTCATAATTCTGTAGAAAAAGGCATTACTAGAAGAAGAAGAAGAAGAAGAAAACCCCAAAACCATGAAAAACTGTAAAAGAAAGTAAAAGAGCCTAGAAAATTGATTATTGATAATGTCAATTCTCAGTAATTTATAAGAACAGTACCTAGCAGGACTTGAAATAATCCCTAGGGCTATATTGCCAGTAATTTAACAACTACTTGGAAGTACCTGACTTTATGAAGGGACTATTTTAAAGAAATAGAATGATTTAATATGTAGTAACCTTGCTTCAGTGAAGTATATTGTTATATAGAGTGCTAGTTTCCCCAAATTGAAAACTGTAAGATCATCTCACTTTCGTATATATTTGAGAATCATCCTTTCATAATGCAGTACTTCTCTTCATTTCTGTTCCTTGAATTCATTTTAAAGAACAGTAATTTTCTAGAATCTCATGCACTGTTTTCCTCAGAATCCAACTCAAATGGCAGGACCATTACAATATATCACAAAATGTGCAATTTTTCCTACATTTAATTTACATCTCTTATTTATACGCCTACTGTATTCTGGTAAAGCAACTATATAAGACACCAGTTGACATTCACTGAACCTTAGACTGTAACTATTTTGTTAAGACTATCTCCTCTGTGCATTTTCTTTTAAAAGCTGACATACTTGACTTCTATTGAAAAGTGACCTCTATCAGACTCAGAGGGAGGCATATTAGGAATGACATCCAGAAATACCCATCTTTTGTAAAATTTTCCACTTCCCATTGTAAGATATTATACTTCTAATAGCACAGCTCAAATAAGCTGAAATATATTTTTGACAAAAGCAAGGCAAAAAAGAAGACTTAAACTTAGTATGTACTTCTACCAAGATTCTGCACTTGAAGATTTGAAATGCTAGAGAAGTCTGCTATTGATACAAAGCCACTAGAAAAAGAGAAAAAAAAAAGATCAAAAAAGAAAGGACAGAAGTCCATAAGTTCTGTGCATGTGTGTCATTTTACCATGCTGATAACACAATTCCTTGGTACCCTTAGTACAGTGAAACTATTATTTTCAGAAAATCTCAGGGGAAAAAGCCCTTACAAGGAAAATAAAGAGTATTTAAATAACTTTTCTCCTCTGGATTTTTCTTTAAACAAAGGATCAATTTACAAGTCAAATAGCAACATAGAAGGAAATACAAACATTTATTTTTACCACTATTTAAATACTACTATTCAAATAGTGGGTGTAAACTATTATTGTACTTGCTCTATATTTTTTTATTGAAAGTGTTAAACCATTACAAATTTGTCAAAACTTTCAAGTAAGACTTCTCTATCCGATTTGCATAAACAAATATGGAGTACTTTTAGCGTCTGTTTAGTCTACTGAACTTGTCTTCTCTTACAGCTTGAGATTATGACATTTTTTACTATTGCTTACCCCTTTACCAGGCTCGCATGTAAGCTTAGCTCCAAATAGCACCTTTTTTCACACAACATTCGTCTAAAAAAATTAAACACAATAAAATAGTAAGTAATGTGCCAAGTAGTCCAAAAAGTGAATAAAATGACATTCTATTCCATGATCAGATTTACTCGTAATCTGTAGCTGCCTCAGTTCCATGTTCTTAAGATATCATTCAAGATGACTGACAGAAACATTTTTACATAATTGCCTATGCTAATAGCAAAAATTCTGCAGATTATGAATTAAATTACACATTGGAATGATGTTTCCCTTATCTGTGCAGTTTGATATATGGGTATCTAGGAAATTCAGAAGTCTGATGTAACAGACATCAATGATGAAAAAAAGTGAAAAAAGCCATACTATGTTTTGCTTCATACCATTGAACTGGAAAAATGTGTCAGTAATTATGCTTACTGAAAGAGTATAGGCCAGTTTTTGTAAAAAAGGCTAAAGTCTGGGTTCATTCAAATTAGTTTGAAAGCTGAACTGTACTTCACAGCTTTCTTTCAGCTATTAATAATGCCAAAGTAAGGAAATATACACCATTATAGGATGACTTTGGGAATGTTTTTCTCTTTTCATTGAGTTCAATGTGAATCTTGATCAATCATTGTCTAATTGACAAATCATTTTAATTCCTGAATTCATGTGAAGGAATTTGGGGGTTTATATCTGTAACTTACTTCTACTGTTAAATTTTCTTTGTTTTTTAAAGACATTTTCTATTTCAGTGCCGAAAGGTACAATGGGTGACATGGTAAATTATGCCCAGCTTTTCAAATTTCTTTGCTCCAAAGGCTCTCTGGGATTAATTTGCCCCATAAAGCAGATTATTAGCGACGTTAAGGTTCTTTGGAAAAAAAAAAAGAGCGGTGTAAATGCAGTGTCTATGATACAAATGTGATTATTTCAGATTATTTTCCTGAGATTAGTGAGAAATTATGTACATATTTAGTGTACAGAGGATGAGAAACACATAATATTTACCACTGTTTAATTTATGAGGCAGAAATGACAGTATAAGAAAAAGAATGAGCAAAAAATTGCTATTTATTTTTCCTTGAACATGCCATCCTCAATTTCATTCCTTGCCCCTTGTTCTAGTCCTAAAGATACAATGAAATAGTTGTTTCTGATTTTCCCACTCTCCAGTGCGAAAAAATACAGGTTTCTATATGTTCTTAATCTAGAGATTACTTCCATGTTTATCAGCTCAATTTATTGCTGACATAAGGCTGAAGATGGTGGTTTGTAAAATGAAACATTATGTGATATCCCTGACAAACCTGTTTGCTTATTTTTCTATTTCTCAGCAGTTCTGAGAAAGTACTGGTTATTTTTCTAGCACTTGAAATGTATCCCCCAAGATGTTCATCAACTTTTCTCTCTCTTCCTGAGTTCCTCCAGAGCAGACCTGGGACGATGTTCACAGGGATCTGAGGATGAGGGAAGAGACGAGGATCTGACTCCATGTTTCAGAAGGCTTGATTTATTATTTCATCATATATATTATATTAAAACTGTACTAAAAGAATAGAAGAAAGAATTTCTTCAGAAGGCTAGCTAAGAATAGGAAAAGAAGGAATGGTAACATAAACTTTTGTCTCTGACAGAGAGTCCAAGCCAGCTGACTGTGGTTGGCCATTAATTATAAACAACTCTATGAGGCCAATCACAGATGCCCCTGTTGCATTCCACAGCAGCAGATAATCAATGTTTACATTTTGTTCCTGAGGCCTCTCAGCTTCTCAGGAGGAAAAATCGTAAGGAAAGGATTTTTCATAAAAAATGTCTGTGACACAGGCCTCATGATCTGCCTTTGCATACCCATTCTGAATGGCATATTCTGTGTTTCTTTTCTAAATAATTATAAAATCCTTAAAGATTACTGAAACTACATTATGTTTGTTAGTGAAAATGAAGTGTCATGCATTATAGAGTTCAACACTCTGCATTCTCATTTGATTTTCCACATAAAGTAGAATATAGATAACATCAAATTGAATCTATTAAAGCTTAGTATGCATAAAAATTAAGCTAATGTGTATTTCACATCTAGCACCATATAGTCAACAACATTAGCCATCTACTCTGCTTGGACTTTCATTAAATGTTTTTCAGGACATCATTATATGTCTTTCAGTAATAACTGTACACAACCATACTCCATCTGGAAATGGGAGACAGCTTCTAGGCTATAACACTTCCAAATGATGTGATGAGATGTTAATTTTATGGTTAAACAGCAGTGAAGAAAGTTCCCAAGGGAATGCTTTTACAAAAAGAGGCATTATTTTCAGCAAGCCTTCCAACTGTTAACATCTCTAACTCATTACTGACTTATTCTGCTATTTTCTAAAATGTTCTTCTGGTAAGACCCTATAATATTCCTCTATAGCAGTGAATTCAGGATTTGGGAGCAAATAGTGTATATCACTATAATCTGCTACCTAATAACTAGCTGAATTTTGAGAGAAATTTTGTTCTGATCCCTTCTAGTCCTACTTTTTTTACACAGGAGTGTTAGGAGACATGGAAAAATACACTTGAATATAAGATAGACATTCCTTTGCTAGCACTGCTGATTACTTGGTTTACATTAAAAAAAAAAAAAAAGAAAAGAAAAGAAAAGCCTAATATGAATTAAAATACATCAGAATATAAAATGGATCTACTTAATAAACAATCTCAGTAGATATTATTAAAGACTTCAGAAATTAATTATATTAACTATTGTGAATTCAGATAGTTAAAAGCCTCAGCAGACCCATCTACAGGACTCCATTATCACTGAGAGGACTGTAGTAGATAGATTTAAGCAAGAGTGTTTTATACACTACTCTTAGCAGCAGTCAGATATCTTTTCTTGCCAGTCAAAGTGTTTCAACAGAAGTTGAGCTGCCTCACCTTTTTTGGCTACTTTTGAGTGGTAGAGTCATAGCACCAAATGGTAAGAATTCTCTCCATATGTTCTATAAAAGAAAAGAGAAAAGAAAATCCTATATAAATCCTATATACCAGATTTCTTGTTTAAGGGGAGATGAGACCAAATAACTAATTTCCCCTAATCCCTGTAGTTATGTTGGTGACATGAGAATGTTGCTCTCTTCAAAGACCTTAATAGCTTTACAGTCTACAGATGTTATTTATGGCAGTTGTATAAACATCTGATGAACTGCGTGAGAGCATCCATATGTCATCTATATATGTATATGTAAGAAATCATCTCAATTTCCTGAACTACTAAAATCTCAAGAAGCCTACAAATTTTATAAGAGATACAGCAGCTATAACATTATTTCAGCTTTAAAAATTGCTCCAATGAAACAAGCCTGTATATTTCTGTGGAGAGACTGCATATATACATCTCCTATACTTTTTTCTCTTTTTTTAAATTTACTTTAAAATAGACAGATAAACAACATATTTGCTTTGTTCCTAAAACAGTGAATTCTATAAATTCCCCCCTTTTTTTTTGTATTGTGAGCATTTGTTGAAAAAGGTTTTTTTGTACTTACATAAAATTAAAATTCTCATTACTTAATTTTCATAACTGGCTGCAATATCCTAGAGATTACTGACAAGGCAGCAACACTAAAATATAACATAAAAGTAACATTCAAGGCATCTTTCAGAAAATTTGGAAATATTTGATTTATTCAATAATTTAATACAAAAATTTAATCAATAACAAATAATTAAAAGAAACAGTCAAAAATTTTGAGAATAAGTGTATTATTAAAAATTAGAGTATTACCATAAGTTGTTTGAGGCAAAAATATATATTTATAACTTTTAAATATACACATAAAAGTAAAAATATTAGGAAAATACACTAACTAAACAAGTCTTAGCAAATCCTGCACATGAAGCAAAGTAAATTTCCCTGTGCCATCAGCAGCTCTATGTTTGGCCTCCTAAAAGGGTGAGAAACCATACAGAACATATGCCAACCATCAATTTCTTGCAAAGCATGAATTCCAATTCCCTTTCCCTGGAGTATGTTTTTAAAGACAACCCACTAGTCAGAGGCTTGTCAGAGGATGAAAATGGACACCTGCTCAATACTCTTCATTGCCTTACAGAGTTTATGTGCTGAAGAGTGTCCTAGGCATGCCATGCATTGTAAACAAACTTTAAAGTAGTAATAATAGAATGACACAGTTTAATAATCCTAAATTCATTACACTAAAGACAAATTTTCCAAGAATCCCTGAAGAGAAGGACAATATGAGGTTCTCCAGAGTTTTTTCAATTGAGCAAGATTATTTACATCCCGCTTCCTGATCCCATAAAAAGTACACCTACGCTCACAAACAGACACATAAACATATAAAAGTGCTGACATATACAAGCACTGGCTATGTAACCGGTATGCTGAAACCGAAATGGTACCTCATTTGGCCAAATAATTTTAAACTGAAAGTGTCAACATTTGTGTTGAGAGAAACTTCACCTCAGTTCACACAGGATTCTTCAAAAGCAGCAGTACTTTGTCTGTAAGAGCAGACTGAAAGGTGTAAGGCTAAAAGTGGGCAAACAAAAGGGAATTACTGGAAGAAATGTAGAGGTCTAAGTAAAGCTCTTAGCAGGTAAGGTCTTGCTAGAGAGGAACTCCCTTATAAACCTCTCTGGATAACATCTGTGTAACTTTTAGAACTAGCAAAAGAAAGGTTTGGTTGTTCATTTACTTGTCCTAAGATAATATAGGGAAATACGAATGAAAAAATTTCATTTCATCGTGTTTAGGCAAAGTCATATGTATGTGTGTGTGTGTGTATGTGTGTGTGTGCATGTTGACATGTGTTTGGATTAAAGTGCTTTAAATTCTGAAAAAATAGGTATGAAAGTATAATTAGATTTCCTTTCTTCACTTGTGTAGAGCAGATACAACATTTACTTTAAGGTCTATGTTCTGCACTTTTTATACATTAATCATGCAGTCATATTTTATCCAAAGAATAATTTATATATTTTGCTATATGTTTTATGTTCCATTTGATAGTTCCCACATTTTAAAAACAATTATTTAGAGCAATTATTTATTGGGAAGCAGACTTGTAATTATTGACTAAATTAAACCAGCTATAAGATAATTTATAATTATGCTAAAAGAACTCTTATGAATATTAGCATACTATTACAAGCATATTTGCATTAAAAAAACCCAAAACAATCTTGTTTAGCTGAGGTAGAGATTATTTTTCTCAGCAGGAGCAAAACTACCATACTGGTATATCCTTTTTCTTGATTTCATTAGGAAATTCATATTTCAAGGACACAGCAGAAGTCAACTTTATTCAAACACAAGACTGAGATTTAAAAATCACAACAGTCAAGAAACATTGTTTTCTCAGTGTAACTGTTTTATTGTATCAATTTAAAACATAATGCTGTTCAAGGTACCTTACTATATATTCACCTCAAGAATATTACTGAGGCAAAGGTCAAATTTATCAGCTTTCTGTGTGAATTTTTTGCTGTCACCTTATTCCTCTGGAAGTGCACCTTTTACCATAAACAAGTTGACAAGCTTTATATTGTCTCTTGTAAACCAAGATTGTGAGACATTCTAGTACAATCTGAGGAATGTAAGGATTAATGTAGAAGCAGACTCCATTTCACACATGAGACTAAACTTCTAGAGAGAAGAGTTTCTGTTTCATAGCTCTGGTAAATGCTACAGTTAAAATTTGAAAATATATATATATGTGCTACTTCCTTAATTTGGTAATGTTCTTTAACATAATCAAATATTTTTATATAGTACACAATAGGCTGGCTACTACAGCTATGACTGATTTAATCAGAAGGTGCAAAGCATCCAACAAAATAATTTTGAGAGCAACTAAAAAAAATTGAGCTGACATCAGAATAGGATCACTGTGTATTAAATTCTCTATTAAAAATTTCAAAGAGCAGTCAACTTTCTAACATCTGAACTATACACAATGCAGAAACCAAGACACAAGGTGTACGCACTACTAAGTGATGCCATGTCAGTTGTAGAATGTAGCAAACCTGAGACTCCTCTGCTAAGAATAAATCTGTCTACAAGGTTGGATGCTGAAAAAATTTGGGTCCTTCCATCAAAGAAAATTAATCAGAAAGCAAAGACTGTTACAGCCAACTCAACCTGAAGTTGCCTTAAGTTCACTCCTGTGCAGTAGTGCACAACTAAATTCCTATATCTATATTCCCCTTTCCATAGCCAGACTACTCCTACTGTTTCTCATGAGTTGTTCCCAAGAGATTCTTTACATAGAATACTTTAGCAGATAGCACCCTGGGTAACAAACTCTTGTACAGCATTAAATCCTGGGAAATCATGTTCTGATATTTGATTGATCCAAAGAATTTCTCCTTGTGGGCTATCAAACCAGTTGTCTGGCTTCTCTATCAGAAAAGTTTCTATTGCCTTCTTTCAACAGGATAAGGTAAAAACAGCTCATATGCCTGTCTGTCATAAATTATATTTAATTCTTTCCCCAGCAGGATCAACACCTGCTCACAGTGTGAGTCTTTCAGAAAAACACAGTTGTCTTGTTTTAGTGGCAAACAAAGATTATGAGCTTGGATGTGAGTCAGTAAAGGAGACTGTAAATGTTTGCATTTTTGGAAGAAAGGAGAAAAGCTGACCTTCTTTTAGAGTGCCATGGTGTGGGTGGTGGAAAATAAAGTTTTATTTCAAAATTATTTCTAGAAAGAAAATTTATCAGAAAAACCTCCATAATTTTAGTTTTTAATAATTTTGTGCTTTTACTTACCTAGAACTTGTAGAGCAAAGCAGACACAAAGTACTTCTATGACAAAAATAGTTGAAGTGTGAAGGACTGGAGTTGTTTTAATTCAAATCCTTCTGTTTACTCTTGCACTTCATATTTTATACTACTGTAAGGATTCTGTTTGCAAAGACATTTTACTTTTGCTTTTATTTAATATGTCTTCATTAATGTTACTACAAAAAACTGATATTGTTTCTTCAACAACAATTTTATGTTGCCTAGTTAAAATTGCTGTATATTCTGCTTTTCCTTCTCTCTGCAGTCTTTTTTTTTCTGTAGAAATATAAGAACACCTCATAGCCTCTGTTTCACTAATAAGTGATTTTTAAAATAATCTGGACTATGAAATATGATTTCATTTACTGGTGTTTGCAGTATTTTACTATAGGAGACATAGCTCAAAGTCCCATATTATTATTTGGGTGTCTAAATATGAAAGGTTTGGGGTTTCTTAGTTCAAAATAAATTAATTCTTGAAATTCCCTCTTCATTGGCAGGTCTAACTTTAAAGGCCTCTAGATTCTGCATTTAAAAGAGCAAAGTTCCTGAACTTTCACATATCCATTATGAAAGTATTTAAATTGTAATGTTTGCAGACCAGCATGAAAACTGGCGTACACCAAAGCATAGTCATTACTTACTCACTATGAATTCTCTTACTTAATTTTTCTCCTAATGCATCTGAACCCTTAAAATGTAGCTAAGCTATTTAAAATGCTTCAGCAGCATCACAGTGTCTGTTTGTCTTTCAGGATTTAATTGAGATCATACCAGGTTATAAGCAGGGTTGACTCACAACACACAGAAAAACCCCCAAAACTATCCATGCAAAATCAAATTTTAGGCTTAAAAAACCAGCTCTAAATCAGCTGCTAGTTACATATTCATTCTCTAATGGAAAGCAAAAAACCATGAAAACTCGATGTTATGGAGCAAAACACAGAAAATAATTGTTTGAAATCAGCAAGCTTTCTTTGAACTCTTTCACATAGAAAGTAAAATATTTTCTTATAATTTGACTATGAAAACATGTGTTTTTAAAAATTATTTTCCAGCAAGTTTAACACTTGAAGCTTTTGGAGTGCCTACAGTGAGGTTATATTTCACACTTATGATGTGAATTGTCTGAGCTGGATTTTCTTTCTACTTACTGTGAAACTGTACAGAATGAGTGCCTGAATCTCTTTCACTGACTACGAATGAGCATAGAATGCTGAAGAAATGTGTGTATTTACAATGAGATGCCCATAGATTATCTCCACCCAGTGTATAAAAAAATAGTTTATTTGCAAAACATGTTTTTTGTAACCTTATCTATTCCCACCTGCTGCTTTTAACAGACCTAGTCTTTTTTATGTTATTATCATCCAGTTGAAGGGTTTAATGTTTCTCTGAGGAATACAGTTGACTGGTTTCCTACTTTTTTCCTCTCCTTAACCAATCTCCTTAGAGGATTAAAAACATTTTCCTTAAAGCACAGTTACCACTATGATCTGTGAAGTAATGGTAACTTTAAACATGGTTGCTCACGATTTTTCGCTTGCAAACCCCATTACAAGTACAATAAACTCTTTTTCTAAGACATTGGTTTTCAAAGGTTTAGCTAAAATACCTACAATTATTGCTGCTAGAATAAAGTTTCTTAACAAGTCTGAATGATCAGAAAGATATAAAAAAACATTAGAAGGACATCCTTGGCTTGTGTTGGTAAATCCAATGTTAACCACTGACAAATGACAGGGGTGTTTTAGCAACGGGCTACAACTATTGTCACCTCTCAGAGAGCAGCCTCACAGTTACAATTGATAACAGGAAATGTTTGTGGCACCATGAGTGAAAAAACATATTCATGAGAAAAACATTGTATTAAAGCAAAGAAGTACCTTTTTCCTGGTAGCAGGTTAGGGAATCGACATACTACAGGTTAAAGCCATAGCTAACATGGGTACTTAACAAACAAAGGTTATTGGCAGTTACAATTCTGAACTGCAGCCTGCCACAAAGGATCTTAAAAGCATTTAGTCACTATGTCCTGAGGGCCAGCTTAGTTGCAAAATCACATTTGGGATCAAGATGGGATTTTCATATCTGCAAAGACTCCTGGACAGTTTTTTATTCTTTTCTGTGAGGCGCAGCTCACTCCCAGGGATCATGTCAGATCATGAACTTTCTGCTTTGGAAAACTTCAGGCCTTGTTTTTGAGTCATCTATTCTGTGGAGAATACTGACTTGTGTTTTGACTCATTTGTACTTCAGACATTTAGGTTGCTACAGGCCATTGGAAGCATTCTGCAGCTAGTGTTCAATAGGGTCAGGTACAAAGGCAATTCTGCAGACTTCTGAGAGAAGACCTTTTTGCATTGGTCTGTTACTGAGACAGGCTGGTTTCTGTGCCCATGTCTATACTGAAAAATAGACTAAAAAGCATCTGCTGCAGACTCTCACACTCATGCAGTTCATGGCTAGTTGAAAGTTAATTAATTTAGGATAGTAATATTTTTCAGGTACTAATATGAGGTGCAGCTTGTATTTATCCAAAAAAAGTGGACTACCTACATGAAATAATGTCTGCTAATTAGCCATTGCCTAAACACCCTCAACATCAATAATGCAAACTGCATATGGGGAGAACACAGTGGTGCAGATGATCGGATATAATCTACTTTTTTCTTTCCTCAAGATAAGTAGAAAGCAATATACTTAAATAGCTAATTTTCATTCAGGGATGTGTTTCTGCTTCTGTTTTTTTAACCAACATCAGTTATCTTTTCTCACCACCTGTCTCAATTTGGAATTGACAAATATTTCTTGGACTGTTTCAACAGCATAGTTATAAGATCATGTCAATCCTGTTACAGCCACTGCTCTTATGTTAATATGCTTATGCTATATTAGCATATATTATGCTAATATAACTAATATGTCTACTCTGATCATACTATGGACTTTCATCTTTCTTTCTGATTTGAAGAGAGCAAAAAAAGTCAACAAACAAGTCAAATAAGTGGTCAGTATTAGGTAACTGTTGTTTTACATCAGTTCAGCAAACTAGAACCCTGAGCCAGCAAGTGTCATTCTATATTGACACCAAGGAAATAAAAGCTTATCCAGTAATATCATGAAAAGGTGTGGGGCTGAAATTTTTTCCAAAGGCATTATAGATTCTTTGCCAGTAACTTCCCACAGTCAGATTCTTGACAGCAAGTTGGCAAAGAGCTGTTGTGCTTGGTCAGTGACTTGTGGGACTGAGCCTTGGTGTCACGGCACTGACTTAGAGCTCACAAGGGTCGTAAAAGTCCTTTTGCAGCAGAGCCACACAAGAAATTCAAAGCGAGCTTCTCTCCCCTTTTTGTTCAGCATTTTCCTGTTCAGTTCCTCTGATAATTGTCCATAACTTACAAGTGAGCCTAATTTGTTTGTAGCCTTTAATGCAGCCTTTTAAGCATACCGTAACAAATGAGTGAGCAGGAAAAAGGAAGGTAGCATGACAACTCCTGTTCACACCAAGCAATTTCAAAGCCTTTATTTTTTTAAAAAGAAAGATGTAAGCCATGGCAGGACTATTAATTACTAGGTCTCTTACCTAATTTTTTTGACTGAAGCCGAGTAACAACATTTTTGTCTTGCCAGGAGTTTTGATGGATGAGTATCATGTAAACAAATGACTCATTGGTCTCACTTTGTAGAGAGAGAGAATGAGACTGTCAGATTACTTTCTAGGTAATGGGAAGACAGAGACCCTTATGGAGCAAATTAACCCCTTTGCCCTCCAGGGTATACATTTAAATGAATCAGACATTTCTCAAAATATGTCTTTGAAACAATATAAAAAGTTAATTGTGATTTCTTCAGATATAGCTGAGATATGGGTGTCAGAGCTTGATATGCTATGTAATATTGATTTGATTGTCCTTTTAGAGTTTTAAGACAATGGAGAGAATGTTGTAATAAATGAAATTTTATGCATTTTGGAAGATTGTCTATTGTCCTTAAGCCATTAAGCCCATGATGGGATTGAAAAAGGAACCTCTTAAACAGGCATATATGTCTGTAAATTACTGTGACATTTGAAGGTAGAATGTTAGCTGAGCTCATTACATTTTTGACACTGATGTCTTATAAGGACTTCAGTCTGTTGAGAGAGCTACAGCACTTTCTGTGAGCAAAAAGCAATTAGCTAAAAAACTCAGCCCTGATTTTAACAATACTAACATATTTCTGAGTGTAGCACCACTCAGATAAGTGACACAGATTTGTAGAGAATTTATATGAAAAAATAACTTAGCAGCTTCTAAAAGGGCACAATACATTGAGGTTACTTAAAACAGTATTGGGGGAAGAAAAGAAGAGTGGAATTAGGGAGTTACTTTACATTATTTGAATTGTAAAAAAGAATTAGTCCAGGCAAGAGACATAGAATTAAATAATTTGTGGCAAAACAATCTTTCACGTACTTAAATACCAGAGTAGCAGTTTTGTATTCATGGAACTCTGAGCTAAGACCTTTTTATCACGGCACCCATTTGGCAGGTCTCAAGCATTTACTGAAAATGCCAAGAAAATTAAGTACAAATGCAGAACTGGTCACTGTTGAGTAGGATGTTACCGTGAAAATGAGTCAGCATTATCTTATGAAAAGAGAAATTACCTACAATTTTGAGATGACAGTCCTCTGCAGAATTTGGGATTAAAAGAGAATAGTTTCCTTCTTTAGGTGAGATGGTCATTTTATTTACATAGATGTCAATCCACGGAGGTGCCACTAAAATAAATTAGGCAATATTATTAATACTGGAAGCAGAATATTTTATTGCTTTTCTCTGGAAAGAAACATAATGAATAAAAATTACTTGTGTAAAGCATGATACTTTTAGAGTTGAAAAACAAGTAAACACAATAGCATCACTGCAAGGAAATTAATAGACTGGGGGAAACCAAAGATTCTAAATCACATAGAATTTAAATGCATTCTAAAGAATATTTTCTCCCCTTTGTTCTTTTTTTGCAGGGACTTCTGTTCCAACTGGACAAGAATTTATCCCTCACTTCTTCAGTAATGCTTCATGCCATGCTTTTTTCTATCATGCATATTTTTGTTTGTTTTGGTCTATTTTCTTAATGAGAACAGGAACATTTTTTCTCTAAAAAAAAGTGTCTATTCTTCCAATTATTGCACGGTAGGCAAAGACCTAAGAAGATACATCATTAAGAAGAGTACAAGAAGAACTATACATATAGCATTTATTTGCTGTATCTTAGGGATAATTAGTAGGAGGCATTAATGCCTCTTCAGGAAGTCAATGTAGACTATGGTTTTCAAATTCAGACTTAAACCAAAGAGGGACCTTCAGAGTTGCAATGTATCTGTATCACACAAATTACAAGATTTTTTTTAAGTCACAGCTTTTCAGGGATTCAGGTCTTAAAAGCTTGTGACTACACTAGGCCATAATTCCTTTTTAAGTAAACTACAAGCTTTGTATGAGAATGCAGGTATAAAAACATGACATTCTGAATAGAAAAATAGAGATATAAACCACAATATTCATCAATATTTTAAAAGTCATGCATATTCTGTTAACCTAATGACAGAATTAAAATTTAGACTAAGATATTTAGGCTTTAAAGCTTGCTTTCGGCATTATTGATAATAAAACATAATTTTTGTCATTTTTCAGAGCAATTTCTGTTCAGAGGTTTGGAATGCATGAAGATCAAAATACAAAGAGAGATGCTCTAGACTGAATATTGCCTCTGTGTATCTATTTAGGAGAACTCACAATACTATCACTTGAGATGAAACAATTCACAATCAGCAATACAATACTGCCATGCCTCAAAGCAGTAGGGGACATCCCACCAAACAACAGTGTGTTCCTCTTCCCTATGTTATTTATGAATGTTTATCATTAATTACAATAAAAGCATAATTGATGATAAAGAATGGTGTTTCCATTTGTTTGCTTTATCTATAGTCTCTAAAAGCTCTTTGGATATGTGGCTGTATAGCCCAACTATGTAGGAGGCTCAGGAAATGCAGAATATGCCTTTCAACCCACTCCCTGGATAAATCTCCCTCTCTCTTTCCTGGTCTAATCATAAAGGTTCTTCATTCAGTGGAAATTACTGAGTATGTTATTTTATTTGTCATTCAAATGTATTTCAGTTTTTCTTCAGATTTTAGCTGTGCCTATCTTGGTTTGAGAAATCTTTTCAAAATAATAATTTTACTAGTTGTTAAAATACATTAAACAGATGTTGGTGCAATAAATAGCTTTTGGGGTGTGTTTTATAAAGTCTTAATTCCTGTGGTTTTATTTATTCAAAATTAGAATTTACTCTGCAAGTCCAATCCTAGCATAAGCTATTGTTTTTACAAGTATAGTATTGAAAATTTTGTTTAGGTCCTTTTTGTAAATGCAATAGGCATAGAATATCTTAAAAATTAAAGGAAAAAACCTTCTTCAAAGACAATATAATAGAAAATTACTGTAGTCTAGCCTATTCTCCTTAGTACCCATATGGAAATAGGTCAACTTTCATATATGTCCAGCAGGGGATATAATCACACCTTTTTTTATTCAATTAGTTTAATGGAATAAAAAAACCCCATTAATTTCAACTTGTCACAGCCCAAAGGCTTACCCATGCTTTTGGCATATGGGGTTCCTGACATGAGTCCCCAGAATTATGGAATACAAAAAGACATGGAGCCTTTTTCCTGTTAGTTTCTCCGCTTTGTTACAGATAGCCACCCTGCCTCCCATGTTTACATGTGTCTTTGAGAAGGATCAGTTCAGTGATCTCATGAGGCAGAGAGGTGAGACTGATTTACTTGGGCACTTAAATACATAAAACTTGTAACTTTGGTATTATATAGTATTATTTAGGCAATCTGGGTGAAGTCTATTCCATTTAAGACTCAGAGAACATATATTATTTTTTATTATTTTTCTGCCTTGAATATTTAAATACTACATTATTTTCTAGTTTTTTCAAAGTAAAAGTGACATTCTCTTTCATCATTGCCTCTTCCTGACTTCTATTTCTCCTTTTTGCAGACTTGTTATTTTCCAGTTCTCCTTCATGTCTTGAGAGAAACACTAAGTTTATGAAAATTCATTCTTATCTCCCTTGGTTAATCTATCTTATATAAAAGTTACCGTCTGTCCCAGCTTCCCATATAATTTCTGTCAGCGGGGCATTGAAGTGTAGTGTCTATTATTCCGCTTTCCACACTATTTATAGAAACACATTATGGCACCTTCCCCCACCGTCCCTCCCCTCCCATATCTGACATGCATAGTGATATAAACGTCTCTGCTTCATGGCCACGTTTCAGCTTCTCCTTCTGATACCAGAGGCTGCTTTTATCAGCACTTCCTCTTGCAGACTAAGTGATCAGCCAGAAGACTAAAGGATTTTGTATTAAACCAGTGATGTGATAAATGGGTTTGGCCTCAAAAAGACCTATTCATCTCATACACTTACTGGAATTTGAAGATTGGCTCATAAGCTGCAATTCCAGACCAATTATTTTAAAAGAACATTAGAACAAATGTAAGTATTCTTTTCATGAAAAGTGATATAAAAGTGGCCATGAGGAAAAAATTCTCACTTTGACATGAAAGAATAAAGAATACATGGCAAATGCAACTGTGATGTCTGCTGGCAGTAATTTCCTTTGCTGAGAAACATGGCAGCATCAGGTGATTTGTAACTTGAACCATCAACACGGAGGAAGTACAATCTGAGCCAGTCAACAAAAACTCATCATGACACTAGAATCTTATGAAAATGAAAAAGGATTATATATAAGCATGATTTTTTTTGTCTCAGTTATATTAATCAGTCTTTAAAATCGCTATATGATGCACTGAGACTTGGTCTTATCTTAGGCAGGTACTATTCCCCTGTGGCAGTATGACAGAATTTTTATGTTTGGGTGGGGGTTACATTTCACCAAAAAAAGAAAGTTTTAGCTACATCTGTGGCTATCACTTATGAGAAAAAAACTGGGTGTAAAAAGAAAGTGAAAACTTTCTCTTAAATTCATTTGGTATTTTGCTCTTCTAGTGTTTAACTCCTGCAGTGCATTTTCTAATCATCCAAATCCAGTTTGTTACATCAGGCTTTACAAGGAAAATATTTTGTTTTGAAGGATTAGGAAGGAAGACGGCAACAGACAATAGGAAGTTGTCCTTTTATTTTTTTCAGCATAATTTAAAATCTAATCTTAACAAAATCTAATTTTAAAAAACAACCCTTTCACTTTGCAGAGCTGAAAAATACAGGCAGTGGACTGAAAAATGAGAGCTGGCAGAACATTCACTATTAAACCTGCCAGCTAGCAGAAACCTTTAGCCTAGCAATTAAGCTGAAGTATGACAAAAGCATAGATCAGATTGTTTGCACTTAACTCATAGAGGACAAGTTATTATCTACCATTTCAATTCCAGTATAATAAAAATAATTCATCTAATGAGAAATGATAAATGAAACAACACAGTTCTGTTTCCTGTTGAAACCATAATTTTAAAAAACTCTAAGAAATCATTAAAAATAAAATAATGCAGCCAAATTGGATTTTGCAGAGTTTAATCTCTGAAACATTAATGGCAACTCAAAGAGCTCAAAAACAAATAAGCTTCAGGCTCCATATTAAACTGCATTTTATGTCCAAGCTGTGACAAAATTAACAAATAAGCAGTCTGAAATGACACCTCCTATAACTTCATATACAAAAAAAATAGAGGACATTTTATTATCACCTGTAAATATATTATATATATATAATTAATTATTCTATAATAAATATATATTACAAAAAATCAAGTCTTACCAACTTATTTATGAATATGAACAGTAAAAAGTAAATAATATCAAAAATACACATTTCAGCACAGATTAATAATCACTCATTTTTTAGCTCTGGGTAATGCTAGTCACATTACAGGGTAAAATAACCTGGGAAAATGCAGACTAAGAATAAAATTTGAAGGGATGCCTGAGGAAGGAAGATTGGAATTTTGCTACAGAAGCAATCGCTCTACAGGGTAAGTTTTAATGGGTCAAACATGATCTATTAACTGAATTCTGAAGATTTGCACTCCATAAAGAAGATAGAAGAAGACAGACATTGCAAGGACTTGAGTAAAGAAGAATCTTCCAATGGCAGAAGGGAAGATGCTATTTAGAGGCAAACAAATAAATCTATACATACAAATGTGCTAAGATTTACCACATTTATCTGTATTTAGAATGTGAAATGTTTTATGTCATCTAACAACTGTCTACAAAATTATGAGATTTTGTTACTGTCTATAATGAAGAAAATTAAAATGCTTGCTGTATTAAGAAGAATAGGAAGAGCTATAGAGGAAAAGGAATCAAAGACTAGAAGAATAGAAGTAGGTGATGATTCTGAACAGTTCACTTTCTATGATGTTCCATTTAACAATTATAATGAATTATTTTCTGCATTTCTATATAATTACCATTCATTTAATCAAAGAAAAAATTAAATTTGCATGTGGATTGTAGTTAGGCTAAATGAGGGACTTTTCTAACATAGGAGGCAGAGAAGGTCCTTAAAAGGAAAGAGGGTTTCTTTAAGGGTCATCTGAAAAACATGTGATTGTTGCAAGAAAAAATTATGTAAAGTGCATCAGTACACTGAAAAGCAATTGTGTTATATTCAGTCATTAAACCAATTAAAAAAAATCAAGTTCTCTTAGTACTAAATGATATAAATCTTTATATAGAATACATTCTGAGGATGTCTTTGCTGTTTTCCCAGCCTTGTTGTACCTTGAAACCTGTAGGCATCCCCTGAATGATTTACACATATAGCTGCATTCTTCAATTATTTTTCTCTTTCCTAAATGAAGAGGCTCCATATTGTATCAGAAATACTTTTTTTGATGCCAAAGTGTTTGACCTCCATATCTGGATAATAAATAAGGTTTTCTACATAATCTAATAATATTCCAATCATCCAAAGTATTACCGCTTCCTTGTTGTCTATCAGCAATTTTATTAACTTTTAAGCCATTATTTTACTAAAAATAATTGGTAAAAATATTGAATATTAAATAAGGCTTTTGAGAAACCTCTTCCTAAACAAATAAACTAGTGGTCCCATTTCATCATGACCAACTGTATCTTTCTCTTTGAGCAGTCCTTGTGTTTTGTTTTACAAATCTCTACTTTCCCCAGCCTTCCTAATGATGTGGCAGTGTACCAAGGTCTTTATTGATGTCTAGAGAGATTAGGTCAAGAATATTTTACTACTGTGAAAAAAAATCAATTACCCTGTCTAAGAATATAGTACCTATACTCAACATGATCTATCCTGGTTACATGTGTGATGTATTTAATCCAGTCTCATCTAGCTGACTTAATTTTTAGTCAAGTATATTGTTCTAACTAGTTATAGCTTTTTTAAAAATTATTTAATAGTTTTATTAATTGGAGTAAAAATGTATTTTATGTGAAGTTATACAAAACTAAAATTTAAAAAAAAGAACAAATAAACCTGCAATGATAATTAGATGGTAAAGAAATCTTTCATTACAAAGATGTTTGTGTATACACTTGTATATACACCTATACACCTGTAAATTCACCAAGTATTTTCAAAAGTTCTTTCTTCAGAGAAAATAACTATACTATATATTGGTACCAGAAAACACAGAGCTACTGTGACATCAGTTTTACTGTAATGGTTCAAAGCATGCTAATTTTCCTTTTCTTGTATTTCCCAATCTACAATTTATTAGTTTTCCTCGTGCATTGCAAAAATGGTGCAACCTGAATGATGCTGTCCTGGTTTAGGGCAGGACATGCTTAGACAAAAAGGAAAGGCAGCCATTCCACTAGTCCTTTGGAAGTTTCCCTTCTCTAAAAAAGGTCACATATTTCTCTCTAAATTCCCACTTAAGAATCCAACAGTATATTCCAAGTACAGTTTTCTAAGTAATTATTGTTTTCTTTATTCTGTATATGATTTATAGAAGTTAGAATGAGAATAATTTGCAGTTGCATTGCTCTTAATTAACTACTACAGAGGGAGATTTAACTGGGGATTATAAATCAAGTTAGTTTCTCTGTAGCCATTAGCATCCTACATTAAGTCTCAGCTGCAAAACAGAACAAAATCCTTCTCACCAGCTGGGGCAGTTCTGTAATTGCTTCAATGCGCTGTAGGCACTTTTCCCAGGTTTCCAAACAGCATCCAGGGTAAAACAATACCCAGGGCAAAAATAAGACAGATATTAATCTTATACAAAAAATTTAAAATAGAATCTCTAGGCCAAAGTATTATATGTATAAGAATATGCTAATTTATTCCAGGAAATAAATTTATTCTGTAAGTAATTTTTAAAGCTTCAATTTGCCAATTATTTCAGCAGTCCCTCTTTGTTTCTCTTTTAATCTTGATTTAACTGTGTAATTGCTGAATTGGAAATTTCCAGTTCATTCTGGCTGACCTGCTGTCACCTAAGAGTTTACTAGTAATTGAATTATTGTCATATTTAAATTTCATTTCCACTGTACAATGAAGCCCAATCAAAGAATAAGGAATACCACAGAGCACATCCAATTTTCTAATACATTCTAAACATAACTTTTCATCAGTGTAGCATGTAGCTCAGCTTCTGACTAAGGAAGGAAGCTGTCTGATTTGTTACTCTTGCCCTGAAAGATGCCAGCAATATCACACTTCCATATACACTAAATTATGTATATTTATATTTATTGCTAACTGTTTGGCTTTCAAATATCACAAAACCCATTACTTTCAAATACACTACATTGTGCATATTTTTATTTCTTGATAACATTTTATTTGCTTTTCAAATATGACTAAAATCATTATTAACATCTTTGAAACAGATTAAAAAAACAACATTAATTCTCTAGGAACTTTATCTGTTATTCATGTGATCACAGTTTACTGCACTTCATTCCTAATCCAATCATTTTGAAGAGAATTATTCTGAAGGAATGTGTTACCCATGTCATTATACAGCTTTTAATAAGTAGGTTAAACATTATGCCAAAAATAAACTATTGAAAAGTAGGTAAGGCATATGCTTCTAGCAGAGAAAAAAATTTTGACCTTTGGGACTACTTGGTGTAAGGGATTTTTAAAACTCTGTACTAGGATATACTTGATTGATAATATTTATAAAATTTTTATTACATGAAATTTGTTTTACAAGATCTAACTACTTGATCAGAATAGAAAAATTTTAAAAGGAACTTTTCTGTATTCTAGTTTAGTCCTTTTAGAAATAGGTTACAACTGTAGTCAGTTGATTGTTAATGTTAACGATGACATAATTGTAACAGATATTCTTGATTACTCTCTAAAGCTGACTGCAGATGAATAACTGAAGAAATAGCAATTTCTCCCTCAATAGCAGAAAATGATGAATCTACTTGAACAAAAATAGTCTAAATATTTACGTAAGCATATTTTTCATATAAATCAATATAATATAGAAAATATTATTTAAATATTTATTATTGGAATATATTTACAGTAACAATCTGTTCATCAAATCCAATTATATTCAGAGAAGTTTTTTTTATATTCAGAGAAGTTTTTTTTATTATATATTCATCACTTTGTTTTCATTTTGTTTCCATGTAGTTTTTGTTTTTTTTTAATTCTGTCACTGATTACCTCAGTTTATTTCCCATTTCTAGTTTTATCTTTATATATATCAACATTTTTTATTAACTGATACATACTGCAAGATCTGGCATCTGAAAATTTGACTAATATTTCAGCAATAAGAATGTGCAAGCTACAATTTTCACCATTCTTTTTAAAATGTTGTAGTTAATTCATTTTCATTAAACAGATGATATCTCTCACAGCTGTAGCAAAAGTTTGGCATAAAGAGCTTTTTTTTTTCACTAGTTTGTTTCAAAAGCTGCATATAGCCAGAGGGTTATAAGGAAAGCACTTTCAAATTCAGCAAATAAGAATCCAAACTATACTCAGGGGAAAGTAATGTGTTGAAGTTCCCTAGTTACAGATGGTGCATTTACTAAGTAACCCCAATTCTTTTGAACTAAAGACTGTTAGAAATTTAAATCTCAGGTGAAAGAGTTACTCACTAGGATACAAAAATAAAGTGTAGGAAACCCATTTCCACTTTCACCTAATAAAAATAATAATAGTAAGAACATGGACCTGAAAGGTGATCTACAACAATGCAGAGTAGGTAATCCTAGTATCTCAGAGAAATGTGCAGAAAATCTCACAGCAAGCAGCAGCCAGCGCTGTATGGATGGGGACACCAATAATGACTCAACCAGCCTTACTCCCAGCCTGTGTCATTTCTCTCTTGGTCAAAAGAGTTCTGTTAAATCAATTTTACCATCAGCAATGGGATACCAATTTCTCAGACCAAAGTTAACTGTACTATGATTTCTGTGGGTATTAGGGACAGGGATTTGAGACTGCAGCTGGACATTGCCCTCAACAACGGCTTGGTGCAGCAAGGGATGCCCTTGTGGCAGGCATTGCTCAGGTTTCTGCTAAATCCTAAAATGTGAGTGCATGGGGATTAGACTTGGCAAAATATTTAGGCAATAAATTATGAATAGGATGAGAAATAAAAACTCCCTGGTTCCCTAATAGAAAGCATTGTTGTGGACATGTTCCTTTCTATGATGTTTTTCCATGGAAAAAAAAAATACAGAAACTGGAGGAAGGGAAGGGTAATCTGGGAAAACACACAAATAATAGAAGTGTTCCCACTGGGAACCAGAGGTGGGGATGCATAGTTCTCTTCCTCCTCCAATACTGATGAGGGGGTTTTATTGCCTCCCCAGGTATAAGCAGCTTAATCACAGTAACCAAAGAGAGCAAGGGGAGCAGAAGGCAAGCAGGCCTGTGTCTGAGGCTGGCCAAGGAATGTGGCTGGAGGAGTGCAGCTCCTGCCACGGAGCCTGAGGGGCTGCAATGGTGCCTCAGCCCCTGCTCATGTACCCTGCTGGCATTGCACAATCTGGTTGTTTGCATATGCTGAGTAAGAGGCACAGGAGAAATACCAAGAAGATATTCTCAAGAGGTCAAAAGGCTTTACTGAAGAATTTAGGAAAATCAGAAACCTTTGTCAAATTCACTCAACATATAACACTTCTCAAAGCATTAATTTAGCAAACTTTAAGCCCATTTGATTTTAAGTTATTCAAAAATTCCATGAAATCATTCATTTTAAAATTTAGCTCTGGTGGCTAAGTGAAAGGCTACATAAAATCAAGTTTTATGAAGAAAGCCTGTCTGGATTACTGTTTTTCTCTTTGCAACATAACTGAGACACTCTGTTCACTCTATAGACCACTGAGGTATGCTGAATATTCATTAGACTATGATATATGCAAGAGTATTTAGAATATTTCCACCCCTGGAGAGAGTATCTAGATTAGAAAACTCTAGCATGTTTTAGCAATTCCCCTCAAATTTACATTTTGTGCCTATTGAGAGACTCATCTATTAATTCAAGGCAAAACTGTTTAGTGTAGTCACTAGCTTTTCATGTTTCTGCTCCAATGTGAAAAAAAAGAGCTGAAATTGATAGAATTTACAACACTGTACACTTTAAATAAGAAATAGTTTTGGTTTTTTTTTGCTCTGACTGCACACTGCTAATAAAGGACAATGTTGCTCAACAGAAAAACTAAATTAATTTTGTGTATAGTATATTAATCAACACAGGAGATTCCTTTTATTTAATAAATTCCAAAAGTTCAATAAGTCTGTTGTGATGAATTCTAAAATCTATTAGAAAAAGATGTATTGGCCATAAATTGTGATGAATTCTAAAATCTATTAGAAAAAAATTTATTGGCCATGTGGTAGGTAAATAGATAGTGGATAAAATGGGAAGTTTACTTGAGATGTTTTTGGATGGGTTAAAAGTAATGTATTTGCTGTCATTGCAAAATAACATTAGCTCCAAATAGAAACAAATTGTTTTTCCATTTCTGAAATCACCTGATTTGTTTTGTAAATATTTAATTTCAACTAAATTTATTAAAAAATAAGAGGTGTTAAATTGAATAAAATACCATGAATGTGAGGAAAAATAGCAAAATTATTCTGTCATATCTTTTCCACAATCTGTTAATGAACTGGATAAACTCAGAGATAATCTTTTATTAACGGAGAAAATGAAAATAAATAATATACATATTAAATATCTTTTTCCTGCTTTTCAATGAATATATCCATGGAAAATAACAGTGGTGGTTTGTATTCACTTTTTTGTGATGAGTTAGTCTTGGTGAAAATCTGAGCTTCTGCTTAACCACCTGCTCACTCTCATCCTCCAGCAGGATTAGGGTAGAAAACAGAATGGAAATGGCAAAGCAAAGGTAGATATAAAGACAATGAGATTGCCACTAATTATTATCTAGGGAAAAAAAAATCAATTTGGGCAAAACAAAATTTATTACCTGTTAATTTTTTAATCACCATTTCAAGTAGAAGTAGGCAAAAAAAAATCAGCACTAAATCAACACCTCTCTTCCCCATTTTCTCAGGGTCTGCTATACTCCCTCACCCCCGAAATGCAATAATTTTGAAAAGACTCAGCTACACTGCAGTGTCTAAACATCTTTTGAGAGAAATCTTGAGGGTGAAAGGGTGGAGATGCCCAGTGCTTCACCTTTAGTTAGACCACATATTTCTGAGAAGTGGAAGTTCAGACTTAACTGTGTCTTTGGAATGTCCTATTATTGCTTCTTGACAATTTCTCAAGTGCTTGACACTTGGGGTTTTTTGTGTTATTGTTTTTTTTTGTTGTTGGTTTGGGGTTTTTTTTTTGTTGTTTGTTTGCTTGTTTTTGGTTTTTTTGTTTGTTTGTTTGTTTTTGGTTTGGTTTTTTTTGTTTAGTGTTTTTTTTTTTTTTGGTTGGTTGGTTTGATTTTTTTAATTAAAAGAAGCCTAAGCAACATTTCTGGTAACTAGCCTGATAATCATCTACTGAACTCAGATGTCTAAAGCAGGAAAGATATTGGCTCTAAGTTGCTAAAGGCTGCTCAGACAGGAAAGGAGGGCAGTTACATTTAATATTAGTGGAGTGCTTAAATTCTGGCAGTTAGCAAATGAAATGTCTTAGTACATCTAAAAGCCTGTCTCTGATTTTAATTCTACCCTCACTGAAGTGAATTATAAACCTCACAGGGCTCCCTAGTGTGTTCAAACAAACTTATGAATGATTCATTCCATGTGTTTGTGTTTCTCATTTTTCCTACGTCAGTTTTGATTTGTTTTCAAGACTTGTCTTGCTTTGTTGTGATGGTTGATTTTTGGAACAATGCTATTTCCTCTTGCCAGATTTATTTTCTTTTCTGTCTGATTTTATTCATTTATTTCTGCTCTTTTAGCTTCACTAATGTTCAAGGGCTCCACACAATGCTTCATGATTCTTCATAACTTTTGTGATCTCATCTGTGGCTTTTCTAACCGATCAATAAAACATTATTTCTGCCCAGCACACTACAAAACCTAACATTTGTTTAAACCTCAAGGAAAGGCTATAGCTAATGGGTCTTACAAAAGGCATTTCAGCTGTTGCAGACTTGTACAATTTAAACTTTTGAAGACTACTTCTTTGCCTTTTATGCTGTATCAAAAACATCCATGCAATCCCACAGTAAAGAATTAAAAATTATCACACATAAAATATGTCAAGATCTTATGCTTGGTATTTTCTTGCATGTAAAGATATTCAGTATTAATAGGTGGAAAACAGAATTCCTCTGATAGGCCTTAGTGCAATATTTTATTCTTTTCACATATAAAAGTGAGAAAATACTTCCTTTTACTATATTTTCAAAATACAATTCCTGCTTTTCCTTTGGGATTTCTTGGGGTTTTTAAATTCTCTATACACTATTAAAGTTTTTTGTTCCTCTACTAAGATTTAATTGATAACAATAGAATACTTTTTTCAATATGTAATATTTCCTATTTATAAATTTCTTAAGGGCTTAAGAGGAGAAACCAAAGGGAAAAGTTTGGAAAGTTCCCTGTTAGCATTAAGGTGCTTGTATTAGAAGTCTCTAATTTAACCAAAACAGAAACTAAAAAGGCTCCCTCCAAAATCCCCACTGTTTAACTTGCTAATCATGGATTTTGAAAGTGGGAGCTATATGACTGCTTTTTTTTCACTAAGATTTTAATGTAGCTCATATATCTAAAAATACTGATGTATTTGACTATTCAAATACCCAAATTAGTATTTTAATAAAATTATTTAGATAACTCTGGAAATTAATGTTAAAATTCATTGGATCCTAATTAAAAAAATATTAAAGGAATATCAAAAGCAGAAAATAAAAAAAAAATATAGTTCACTCACTGACCTACAAGGGAAATCTGATCATGAAAACATGTGTATGCAAAGAAATTATATTCCTGTTCTTTTTTCAATTAATTTATTCACAGCTCAATGCCCTAAACATAACAATGCAAATTTTATTGAGCTTCTCAGTGTGTGAAGTAGGTACTTAATAGCCATGCTGAAAGACAAGAAGCATTATTTTAAGATAATCTTATTTATAGTCACAAATGAACAAACCACATAGATTAAAAATGTCATAAGAAAAATGCCAAGCTGATAAGTTAATGAAAGGAGAGGTCACCTGAACTCTTGTTCTATTGGAGTAAATTAATGCATAACAAATATAGAAAATATCCATGCCATCCTTTTTATGAGCTGGAGGTGAAAGAAGACAGATGCACACTCCTTCTGCTCAGAGCAAGCAAGAAAGATGGGATAATGCTGTCTTTCTCATAGAGAAGTTGTGTGAAAATTGGTCATTTCCTGCCAAACAGATCAGATTAGGTCCTGTGATCACTAAATTCGAGGATATTTTCTCCTCATTTGATTTGCCTACGTTTCTTTCTCAATATAGGTTGTTCATAGGCATTCTACATTTTTTGTCTACAGAACAATGAATCTTAATACCAAAGTCACTGGGAGTTCTTGGCACAACAGTTTCAAGATTTGACCTTAGAATGAGCCTTTAATAAAACAGTGTATTTCCTGGTGACCAACATGGGCTAGCTGAGGATCCAGTTCCTCCGGATCACTGCAGAATGTCCAGAATGTAAATGTAAATGTAGCCTGGGAGACTACACTTGCATTTTACATCCTAAGATGAGAAATGGAGATCCAGAGAAATGAAAGAAAGATACATGAAAACTTTGGTCTATATGACAGATATTTATGGATGTACTAGATTACATTCTACTAGATTAGAATCCAGTGAAGCGCTTTAGGTTTTTTCCTACCATATAATCCCATGCAGATGTTATAGGAGATAAAGAAAAGTCTTCAGTCTTGCTGAAGATCTTTTTATAGAACATTCCTCTACGGAAGTCTGAATAAAAAATATCAAAACCCACTATTTTCTAATGCTGATTAAGAAAATCTTTGCTCATTAATTAAGGTGTGCCCCAGCATGGAATGTGTGAGCACTACAGTTTGCAGATTTTGAGGTAAACTTAGTCTAAATCTATTACATGGTTCAAGGAACGGACCTGGACTTTCCTAGGAGCTCTCATGAAACTGAGGCCTTCTTATCAGTAAGGCCAAAAATATATTTAGAAGAGCTTTTTTTATTTACATTCCACCATTATATGATGGAATGTAAATAATCCATTCCACTCTAGACTAGACTACTAGTGACTGATCGGTTACGCTCCAGGCTTTTATTGTGGATGACATATATTCATAAAATATACTCAGGCTTTTACTTAGCTTCCACCAGTGCAGGATATTTTATCTCTAAATACAATTACTGTTATGAGAAATCTGCATAATATTGTTGAGGAGAGAATTTTTCACTGGTCCTGACATTATGCCAGGGTTTCAATATAGTTGTTATATACGCATAAATTCACATTTAAGTCTCCTTGTGGCTACTGTTCAAAGACTCATGAAGTATTGGATAGAAAAGGGTTAGGTTGGGGACATTTTGGTGTTTTGTTTTGGGTGTGGGAGGCTGTGTATTTGATTGACAAGTGAAATGGGATCGCCTACTATCAGGAACCTCAAAATTGATTAAAATTAAATATAAATTTTTAAATATGTGTTTTACCAGTTTCATATGATCCTGTTAATTCTTTAACAGAAAGCACCTTGACCTGGGGATTAAGTGAGAAATGTGACATGGAAATAAAACCTAACACAATCAAGTCCTAAATGTATCCATGTATAATTCTGCATGATTATAATCCCTCTTCATTAAATGCAACTCTGGTCATTTTATACATTCTCCTTATATAAATGAAATTTAGAATTTATACTGATATACTAAAACTTTAATTATAACTGAATTCTAATTTCTTTCATTTAGGGAAACAAGACAGATTAGCATCATATGAACAGATAGAAGCTGCTGAGGATTTATGTAATGAAAAATCTAATATTGCTTGTAAGATATTTTGCTTTAAGTTTTGGAGCAGAAAGATAGCCATAAGAAGATTAAAAAAGTAAGGAAAGTACTTTATATCTTTGTTGAATTGTATACTAATGGTTGTGTACATTTCAAATGTTTAATTTGAATAAAATAAAAAAAAATGCAGGTCTTTTACAACTCTTCTGTCTTTTCGTATAGCTTGCCGATATTTTTCAATGAAGAGTTATTTGGCTGTGAACATTGTGCTTACATCCATAAATCTCCTCCTAAAATTTCTACTTTTACTTACAACAAAATAGGTTCTTGCAGTGTTCAATGAATGGAGCAAGGGGAGAGCAAGCAGAGCAACATGAACAGTTTTGTACATAAGAAGGCTAAGTGAGTGACTCTTAAATTCTCTGGGGTGCAATGTTTACACTATGTTGGGAAAGAAAATGTGAGCGCTGAGAAGCTGGCTGCAAATCAGCATGCTGTAGTTCTTGAACTTCAGGTGGATCTGCTGCCTTGGTCTTGAAATCTCACTGGCTCTTACACATGCTCCTACTCACACACTCCCAAATACAGGTTTGGCATGTTTTGCTATTCATTCTTTTGCTATAAAGATTTAAATGTTCAATTTTATCTCTGATTGTAATCGTATAGCTGATCAGTAGAATTTTTATTCCCATCTAGGAAACTGTCTAAAGACTATTCTTATATCTGTGTTTATGTGTATGAATGTGCGTATATGTATATATGTATTATACCTAATTATTTTCAAGGTACCTATCACAGTATGGGAGCAGTAACTGCCATCAACTTGCAACACCATTCTTGTGGAATGATGGTGTTGCAAGATACACACTTTTAAAGAAACAATACCTTCATATTAGATTTTTCTTTGTGTATTCAAGCAGCCATTATTTCTAGAGCAAGTTGATGGCAGTTACTGCTCCCATACTGTGATAGGTACCTTGAAAATAATTAGGTATAATGCATACATACATATATATCCACATTTAATAAAAGCTAAATTGCAAGGTGAGTTGAAAGCTCCAAAAGAGGGTTATACTCACCATTTTGATCATTGTAAGTTTGCAATTCAAAATTAAGCTGATGTGGTTTGTACAGGTTTAGTTAACTACAATGAAAGGGCACTGGAAAGGTTAATTAGGATCTACCTCCTATGACTGTGAGGAAACACTTTATGGTAAGTATTTGAAGAGGTTTAGTTTCAATAAGAGCAAACAAGCTCTTTATATTTAGTAGTTTGATATTTTTAAAAAAAAGCTTTTCTGATTTACTTGAAAGCCTGATAACCATAAATAATACAGCAACACAAGGGAGATAAAACCATATTATTTGTAGTGTTTCAGCTTGATTCTTTATATAAGTTTCAAGAGATTTGCCCTATGTCATTTAGGCATTGGTTGATCCTTTGAGTGATTTTTATAGTGATTAAAGTAGGCTGGTGAAACAAGACCAAAATAGATTCCTTGGCACTTCACCAGCAGGGAACAAAAGTGTATGTCAAATACACAGCTTTTCATGTTTGAAAAAATTCCTTTCAAAGGTCACTTCTTTCACAAATAAAACAATAATTAATCAGCTAATTTTGTTGCTGGCTAGCCTTCTGAATTGGCAGGGAAAATGCCTTTTTGTCTAAAATTTTTTTTTTTAAATTTACAAAAATAGTAGAAAAGAATTAGTGAAAGATGAGTATTTGCATTATTTATTGACATACTACTGACTATACATAACATCTATGCTCTGAGTCACTTGCAAGCATTCATTTGGGGGTAACCAACACAGTATTAAATTGATTTTAAAGTTTTTTGTTTTATGAATAATATCCATTTTGTCAAATGATGGTGTTGCAAGATAAGACACTGATATATTACTCCAAATTTTGATTTCTCTTTTGAAAACACTTTAAAATACTGCATCAGAGTGTGAGTCCATTTTTCATATTTAACACTTCTACAGTATATGGATTCATAGTTAAGTTGTCTAGATGTTGTCCAAAATCAGTACCCCTAAGTTAGCATTTGGTACAGTGGGATTCATTTGCTTTATTTGAACAGTCTAACTAACAGGATGAGATGACTGTGTCCCAATATTGCCTAATATTGAGAATAAAATAAAGGTACCTCTGTATTTGATCCAAGAAGTTTCTCACGTTTCCCTTCATCTTGTGCTCTTATTATTTGTGAGGTTTGACATTTTGGATTCAAGTTGAGAAGCTAATATTTTTTAAAAAACTGTCTGAAAACATGTAGGAATTCTCCTTCCACATTTCTACACCAGGAAATGATCATTAAACAATGAGAGGTGTAAAACCCTGGAACAGATTGCCCAGAGAGCTGGTAGACGCTTCATGTCTAAAAACATTCAAGGTCTGATTGAACAGTGCTCTGAGCAACCTGATCTAGTTACAGATGTCCCTGTTTATTGCAAGTAGTTTGGACTAGATTTCCTTTAAATGTGCATTTCAGCTCAAACCCTTCTCTGATCATACAGGAAAATGGCAGCTCTAGATGGTTCAATTTATACAGTTCTATCAGAAGTCTCCTTATCAAGTGTAAGAGTAGATAGAGCAATGCAGAAATAAAATGTTTCCCAATAAGTCAAATTTGGGTACCATTTAAAAAAGATTTTGTCCCTGTATTGCTTCCAATTTACCTTAATTCCTTTGATAACATGTTACTTGTCACTCTTTGAGGCTGCTGCCACCCTATGATTCGTCCTTCCTATTGTGTTTTTACTATGTTTGTACAGAATCCCTTTCACATTGTCAGGCTGATGAGATTTTTGAGCAGAGTCTTTTCTGCTTCAGGATAAGAATGTAAGAAATCAATGTGAAAGACTGTGTGAGAGTGAGGTAAAAAATAACACTATCATAAAGCTGCCTGTTTTTTTCCTAATTATTCACATAGAATGGATTTTGTTTCCTTCTGCCTGTGAAAACAAGTGCAGAGAGACTTCAGCATAATACATACCCTTTCTTTCAAAGCCAAGATAAATCTGTGGTTGAGAATCTCATAAAAATTTCTTGTCTCAGGCTATTCATGAAGTTATGCAGGCTGACTACAGCCCTATAATTGGAGATGAACCAATGCTATTCATTAAGTTTTAGTTTAATCTAGACATTTTCCTATTCCCATATTTTATCTTCCCTACTCATAGAAATAAATATATCTATAAAATTTTGAAAGCATAGTCTTAAAATTGTCACTTATTGCTAGAGCGCAAACCACTGGTATGATTCAAAATATACACTGCATGAAAGTCTGGGGTTTTTCTCTATATAATAAAAAGCAGAGTAGATTAGCATGTTAAGGCAAGTTGAAGAGTTAATGCTAGAAATTCTAGACATGCCAAACTGAGAGTAATAAAGCAAAGTAAAAATTATTTTCCCTTACTTTAAATTCATTTTTTTTCATAATACAGAGAAAAAAAATATATATTAAAAAAGAAAATCAAAACCTTAAAAAAATCATCTTCTGAATCCTCGCAGAGAACTAGTGTCTACTTTTAACAAATCACAGCATAATTTTTGTAGGTGAAATGTATTCCTGAAAATGTTTTACCTCATTTTTATTACATTTCATATTTGCAACCCTAAATTTCAAACATAGTTCTAAATACTTCAACATATTTCCAATAGCTCCAATTTGAGTTCCAATATAGTTTGAAAATAGTTCCAATTTGAGATTCATAATATTTCTCAAAAACAGTCTTCTTAGATTTGCAAATTAAGCCTTCTCTATAAATCTGTGAATAATATAAATTTGCTTTGATGAGTGAAAAGAGCTGCTCTTGGTCCCCATTGTCAAAAAACCCCAGTCAAACAAAAAATTCAGATAGGTAGAAACAGAGGAAGGAACAAGAAAAAGAAAAAGAAATGGTAAGCTCTGGTTGTAGGGGTCCAGATAATGTTCTCCTCAGTCCTTCCAGTGAGGAGAAGGACTCAGGTGAGTAAGACTGCACACACCTTGTAGCTCAACACCTTGCTGTGCAGGTGATGTCTTAGGGCTTCAGGTTTTCTCTCAAGAATCAGAACTGCTACATCTGAAATATTGGGAAAAGAGCACTTTTGCTAGCAGGCTTGCTAATTCCACTGAGAAGGACTTTAAATGACCTGAAGAGAAAGCAGAGATAACTGCAAGGAAGTAGGTTAAGGAACAAGGTGTTGGGAAAGACTCTCAAAATTCCAGCTAACTGAAGCTGAAATTATAGAAAAGACAATTGAAAGAATTTCAGTATGGACATTGACAGAAAAAGGAATTCTATATCAAGACTGAGGCCTATTGCTCAACAGGACAGGAAATCAAGAATACAACATACTGGATGTCTTCTTTGCCTTTCTTTTTTTCCATAAAACTTGCTCTCAGGCCTTTTTTGACAAAATTGTGTTTATTGAGAGTGAAACATTGCCCACAGTGAAGGAAGATAAGGTTAGGAAGCACTTATAATTGCACTTAAGTCCAGAGAGACTGCAACAAGGGGTGCTGCAGAAGGTGGCTGATGATGCTATGAGGCCTCTGTCATCTCTGAAAGTTCTTGGTGATTAGTTACCTGATGACAGAAGGATCTCAAATACCATGCTTAATTTCAGAATAAGAAAAAAAGGAAGATGTTGCAAACTGCAGGCTTATCATGAGGAGAAGCCGAGAGGCCTGGTTTTGTAGAGCCTTAGAGGAAAATGAAAGAGACACTTCATTATTTTCTTCAGTTCCCTAGGGTGAATATATAAAGAAATGGAGCTAAACCCTTCTTCGTGAGAGTACATAGTGATAGCAAGAAAGATGATAGACACCAGTCAGAACTTGGGAAAGCATGATTAAGGGAGAAACGAAAATCACTGTGAGGGTGGTAATACACTCCAGCAAGTGATTTAAAAGATAATGAAATCTCAGAGGTGTTCAAGGCTTGACCAAAAAGGTCCTCAAACAACCTGATCTTGTTCAACCTGCTATGAGCTGGAGTTTGGACCTGGTGACCTCTGCAAGTCCCTTCCAACTTAAATTATTCTCAGATTCTATAACAGAATACATTATTCAGTTTTCTCCCTCGTTTGCATGCTCTAACTCTAAAAGATGTTTTAACACCAAAAACCAGAAATTATGAAAGTGAGAATCTAACAGTAACTCTTCAGATTCATGGTCCAAATTCTTTTCATCTTAAGATAAATAAAGAATCTCGCTTTAGTCACAGCAAAGTTTTAAACAGACTAACAGATTTTTTTTGCTGAACTCACTGTGGGGCACCAAAATGAGTGCTTTAAATCTCTATATTCAAGTTTTCTTTCATTTCAAATATGAAGATTCTTTTATAAGATTTTATGGCAAAAATTTTTGCTGAATGAGAGCATGAAGGTCCAGATGTTTACTGGGTTACAGGATTTGTGTTTGTAAAAAAATTCACAGCAGATTTTAACATGAGAAAATAAAAACTCTGTAGTTTCAGGACAACGGAATTTCAATTGCTGGATAAAGAATGCTGTGATAATCATATAAAAAAGAATATATAGCTTCCCATCTCCCTCTTCTCAAAAAACTGATATAGTATTACAAACTACCAGTTGTTACCTGATGGTAACTCGTATTAAGTAGTTACAACACATTTTACGTATCCAAATGATTCTGTAATGGTTTATAGAAATTGACAGTATCCTTGCAGGTTTTTTCTCCCTGTATTTGTTCCACTTTGGTTTTCTAATTACTCACTGTCTTTACTTCAAAGCATTTGTTAAACAGGATCTAAGGTGATAGCAGTTGTCAGTTTTAGGGCAAGTCACTTAGCATAAATATTCAGCATAAACTGCACACTTCAGTTTGATACTTCTACAAGCAATCTTTGGTCAGAGAAGGACCACTTAACCAGAGTGTTGAACTTTTATTTCTTGGCACGGTTTTCAGAATATTTCTTTGGCATTGTTCCTATAACCTGAGGAAATTGGTATAAATGTAGTAAATGCAGCTTATGAAATCCTTCAGACAAAGCTAAGGCTAAATCTGCTTTATATTTTTGAGACCTGAAAATAAAATTTTAGCATATTAAAGTAGCTAGCTTTTGGTGATATAATTATTATGTTCATAATTGCTACAGCTAAACCTTGATCAATTTAACATGAATTCGGGATGCAAACTAGACCCTGACAGATAGCTGTTGTGAGAATTATGATTTTTTTAATTTTAAACTTCAACTGTATATGACAAATATATGGACATATGGGATGATTCTATCTACAGTTCTCCTAGAAATCAGATAAATTTCTTGGTCTCTATTTTCTTTCTGAAGAAATTTTTATAAGATTTTAAACGAATTTTAACATCTTCCAGTATGAAAGTTTCTAAAAAAATTCATATTATCATTCCTTGAGATCAGAGCATAGCGTTTGTTATAGCTTTCAGCAAAATCAGTTCATGTTTTGTTTTGAAGAAATGCCAGAGGAGTGTGTAATAATGTTATTCACTCTGTAATTTCCAGACTTTTACCTCCATCTCATGTTCTTCATCCATCAAAAAATTACCTTACTAAAGGTTCTGAAAGTAATACCAGCACAGCGGTTCTTTTTTGCAGGAGTCGTTCTCTTTAGTTCTCTTTTGAAAGTCACGCTGGCCTGTTCTGAAGCGCAGAAGAACCGCCTTGCCTTTTGTTCCACACACTTCTCTGAAGCTCGTCTTCATCTCTTCAGCAGCCAAGAGCACACCACAAGCAGCTAATCTCTGTGAGAACTCAGTCCTCCTCTCTTTATAAGTTGGTGAGACTGGAATGTACTTTCCTAAGGGCCAGCTTGTGAAGGCTTATAGCCTTCGTAAAAGAATTCTTGGCCATGACAAATAGTTAATGAAAAACAAAGATGCATTCCGCTTTCAGTACTCACTCAACATTTCCAGGAAAGAAGTACATCTCCATTTTTTTCTCTCATTCTCTTTCACTACTTTAGGATTTCAAGTAGGAAATACAAAATTTTAGACTAATGTCACATTTTAACTGGCAAAATATTTAACTGAAATGTTTTTTTCTTAAAGATACCCTATTAGGCCTTGTCCAAGAAAAAAAAAAAAAGACTATTTTACCTTTTACCTTGCATTTCTTATTAGGAAACCCTCTTTTTCTTTGAATACTATGAAAAGGAGCTGGATTTAATCATCAGTTACAACCTTAGTGCTGCCATGTGAAGCTTTGATTGATTGAAGTTTTCCCTTGCTGTGACAAATGAATTAAATAAGAGTTTTGTCCTTAAAACACAAGATGTACAATCACTCTAAGGGGCAGGTCTTTTACAAAAAATGCATGTTCATCTTATCTTTTTTGCAACTGTATCGTCACTGTAAAATTTTAAGCTGCTGTAAGTGTAAATTTAAGAATAAATTAGAGAAAAAATTGGCAAAATAACTGGGAAATAAAGTAATAAGATTGGGTATAGAAAAGAAGAGAAAAAAGATGAATAATGCTGTTATACAAAAAATGAACCTTAGACTTGCAGTGACTTGACTACTAAGAGAAAAAAAGAATTATGATCAGAATTTGGTACTTTCCTGTGCTAAAAAAAAACCCAAATAAACAAAACCAACAAAAAAGCAGGTAAAGAGGAGACTGAGTTATCACGGAATTTGAAATATAAAACAGAAAGAGTGGAAAGACAAGTGAAAATGGAGAGCTATATCACTTTTGAGTAATTGAGCAGATAACTATTTTTTTTACCCTGAAGAAATACCGGCCTTAATTGGTTCTCTCTGACTCTTTGACAAGTGGAAAAAGGAAATACATGAGGATCTGGACATCAAGAATTGTATGCCCTCTTCTTGATATGTTGTAGAAATAATGGCTTTTGCCTTATGTTGAAATGTGTGTGTTGTTGTCCCAGCTCTTGCAAAGGATTTTTGCAGTTAAATGCTGTCTCTGTTACAAGATAAATGGCATTATATCTTCCACATTTATGAATTTAACAACAGGGAGAAATGCAGGATCAATTCCATGGTTTCAAACTGATACTTTTCAATCTGCAACCTAAATGAAATGAAAGTGATACCATCTTACAACAGAGAAAACTTTTAGGTTTGTACTGTGTTTAAGGGTGTCCTTTTTTTTTTTTTTTGATATTGCAATAATTCTACATGAGTGGTCTTTTTCAAGATGAACTTTGCATGGTGAAAAATTAAATTTGAACATTGCAGAGAAGCTTTCTTTGCATTTGTCCTGTTGCTTATATTTCACAGAATCACACAATCACAGAATATGCTGAGTTGGATGGAAAGGTAGCCACAAGGATCATCAAGTCCAGCTCCTGGCTCCGCACACTGGGTACCGTAGAGAAGATCTCCACCCCTTCTCTTCACCTCATGAGGAAGCTGTAGACTGCCATGAGGGCTCCCCTGTCTCCTCCAGGCTGAACAGACCAAGTGGTGTCAGCTGCTCCCCGTACTGTTTCCCTGCAGGGCGTTTAACCATCTTTACTGCACTCCTTTGAACACTCCCTAGATCCTTCTTATGTTGTGGCACTCGAACCTGCAAGCAGCACTTGAGATGAAGATACCCCAGGACAATCCCCTCCCGTGCCTGGCTGTGCCTGACACACCACAAGACAGGGCTGGCCCTCCTGGCTGCCATGGCAATGCTGGCTCACATTAAACTCATCGATTACCATCAATTACCCTTTCCACTCCTTTCCCAAAGAGCATCTCAACTCCCCAGGGTTGGACCATCCCAGTGCAGAATCTGGCACTTCCCTTGGTGAACCTCATATGGTTGGTGATTGCCCAGCCCTGTAATTTGTCAAGGTCTTTCTGCAGAGTCTTCCTGAATTATTTTAAGTTTGCTAACTCAAAATGCTCGCTTAAATGTATTAGCAGTGGATGTGATGAATTTTTATGGCACTTTAGTGAAGTTCATACTTTCTCATTTTAATCTCTGAAATAAACCTTATCTATGAGACAGTGCCATTTTATCTGTATGTGTATGAATGCTGAAAGCATTGCTGTTATTGCTGTATGGGCAGTAAATGTTCTTACATGATAATTCTGTTTATCCCATGAATCCATAAACTTTTGTATATGGTGAACTTTGAAAAACCATATACAATTAGTTCATTATCTATCTATTGAAAAACTTTTAATGGAAATACATGGAAATCTCTCATCCTTTTATCATTTTGTAAAAAAAAAAAAATCCCTCTATATCTGTACATTAAGGAGACAGCAGAAAAATCTCATACTCTGGGCAGCAAAATCAGCATTCAGTCTCAAACTATAACACTATAACTCTTTGAGACATGTGTTATCTTAATGCTGAACAGGGAAATGTTTTCCTTTGGATTTTGAAAGACTTAATACAATTGAATAACTATAAATAAACTATAATCGGTCTGTTGATGGCTTAATGTTAAAAAGGCCAAGCAGAAGGTTTTGCTGGAAAGACCAGTTGCAAATAACTAGACCAATTTATCAACCTTACTAGTTGTTCATGACTTACTGGAATCACTAACAGGGGAATGCAAACAGGATTTTAGGAAAAGTGGTGCTCACTGTGGAAAGAACTTTCTATTCTGGATTCACAGTCTGTGGTTGGATAATCAATGTTGAAGTAAATACAAACAATTGCTTGGATAATGAATATCCGAAACTTTTTCTGGACTCACAGAACTCATCAGTCCTGCCCAATCAGAGACTGAACTATTCAAATTGTAACCATAAGATAGTACTCAAAAGCAAAATGGCACAAAAGTTTGTTTCAATGAAGGAGGAGAAGGAAGACATCTAATATGGTAAAAATATGCATGTAATTTTAAAAAAATTCTCTATTATGTACCCAAATTAATTTTTTTCATGGAATATAGCATGTCATTTTCTATGGCACTCTAATATAACTAGAAAAATGTGACTACTGTCATGTGGGACACGGATGACAATAATTACAAAATTAGCATTCCTATATTGTCGCTACATAAAAGTTGAAGTATCTAAACAGAGTCTACAGACACAGATCAGATTAAAATAAAACCCAACAAAAACTTTTGTGCAAGCACTGCAATGACAAATTAGATTTCTGACCTTCTCATATTATTTTATATTTATTTTCCTAAATTTCCTGGGAATGAGGAGAGGCAAAAGTTTGTAAATATAATCGGACATTATATTAAAGACAAAAATATGGACAAGCTCAAGAATGTGCACCTCTTTAATTCTTCCCCACCATTCTTTCATATGTTCTCTTTCTAAAGAGGAGGGCCAAGGAATACAATTTCCTAAACTGTACAGCATGCTACTGAAAACAGTGACATATAATTTAAAAACATCAAATTTTTGGCAGCAATTTTACTCCTAGCTTGCTTTTTATTCCATGATAACTACAACTTCTTAATTCAGACATGAAACATTACAATAAGTACCTTGCAACATTCTGGGGTTATTTCAGACTTGCCAAAGACTTCTCAAACTCTTTCTGATCTCAGACATCCTGGGCTTATTAAAAGCCATACAATTATGAATATCAGATTGTATTTAAATTGTCTGAACTAAGTTTTAATATTTAATAGTAATTAGTTTTTTTTCATAATGAACAATGTTCATGCGAACAATGTTCATGTGACTTGTTTCACAGAATGCCTCAGTCTTGTATATTACTTCTTAAAAGTAATTAAAAGCTTGCATATACTTACATTTCTTTTTCAGTCTTTCCACAGACATAGGAAAAATATGCCATCACAGCTGGGTATTTTATGTGTCCCCTAAGTCACTGACTTCCTACTAAACCTTAAAGCAAGTCCATAAACAGCTGAAGACTGAACACAAAGTAAATGCCAAATACTCTTTTCTATGGGTGAATGCTCACCTGGAGGGGTATTGATTATATTATTCATTTTGATGTTTCTGCATGAGATATTACTAAAAGCATTGACTCAGTGACATATCAGACATAATACCACTAGTGGAAACAGAAGAATTAAGTCACATTTCTGCATGTTTCTGACACTGATAAATTTAAGACATCTAAAGGATTATCCATCAGAAAAAATTATGATAGTAACGTCAGGAGAAAGTTGTAATCCTCATAATCATTTTGCTCATTTGACATTGTAGAATCTATGGCAAGTTTGTATTCAGAATGCAGAAAACATACAGTTGATGTCATATATCCTGTGCAACATCATACTGGTTTCTGTTCTCTCTTTTCCTTGAAATTTCCTGATCTGAGTCTTGACATTTAAAGTAATAAATCATGTTGGTTTACCTGTCAGGTGTGCTTATATAATTAATATATATTTTCCAGAAAGAAAGTAGTAGGTTTTCTTTTTTTTTTTTTCATTTACTAACTTAAAAGAATAAAATGGAAGAGAAGACTGGAGAAGCACACAGTTCTTGCCTAAAGCAATAGTTGCCTTTTTTACTGACTTCTGTTCATATTAAGTTTCTCTTCTAAAAAGCCTTGATTGTCTATATTGTTCATTGGCTGCTAATCTGAACACTGTCCAATGGCCTTCCACTTCCCTGGTAAATTAGCCACCACGTCCTGTACTAACTGCCAGCACAGTAAAGCCATCTCTGAACAGGAAAAAAATGGTGTATTTTCAACTACAAATACACAGACTAGACAATTACTTCCTGTCACTATTACACACAAGCCACCCTCTCATAAAAACCCAACAATATGGTAAATTTCTGTTTTCATAAACCCTCCTAAGGATGATACTGAAATTCCATTTTTATGTTCATACTATCAAATATGATATCCCCGAGGAGAAAGGAAATTGAAGGTCTCTGGAGATGGAGGCCAGACATGCCAAACTTCACATTGCTGAAGTTTTGTAGTTTGATTTATTTTAGCTTTTTTTACATGCCTGTAAGGGAATGCAGTGGGTTTTCATGACTCAAAATAATTACTTCACAAATTCAAACTGCTCCAGTAAAACAGTAAATTCTTTGATAATTTAATCACGTTTAAGTCAAAATAGAACATAGGACCAACTTAATACAATAAACTTTACAGCATTTGGGAGAGCTAGTTGGGATTTTGAATTTAAAGAACAATTATGAACATACTTTTAGGCAAAATTGTTGGTACTTCCGTAATTTTTATGCAGTGCATGACATCAGGATAATTAATTTCACTGGAAATTAAGCAGGAGTTTTTCATTCCAAATATCCCAGTGACCGGGAAGAAACTTCATAAATTTTTCATTCATTTTAAAATATAAAGATACGTATTACCAAGGAAACAAAAACATTGGCTGTGGCTGAGAGTAACAGAACAGTAGAAAAAAGCATACCATTTCTTTTGATCTGTAAAGTTCAAGAATGACATGTCAGTGCCAGGAAAAGATAAGTGTGAGGCATTGGGATAATTAAAACTGATAAGATGATCGTTGCACCCCACTGCACTCATTGTTTTGTTTGAGAAGATAATAATTCTTACTCTTTAATTAAAAGTTTACAAAATGAATTGTGAAAGTGAATTTCAAACTAATTCTATTCTATGGAAAACATAACTACAATTTTTCTCTTTTTCCCAGTAATAATAGCTCTCAAAAGAAAGAAAAGAGGAAAAATATTCAGTGTTAGAAACCATTGCACTAGGACCATATTGAAAAACCTAATAGCTTTACAGCCTATGGTATTTCATGCTTCCTAAGCAGTGAGTGGCTAATGAAGGGAAATTCTGATCCACAGTTCATTGAAGACAATGAAAATATTCCCACAAACTTCATTTTTTTAAATATGAAACCTTTTACAGATTTCTGTCTGTATAAATACTGAAAATTAAAATAAAGTTTCTTTTATACTCTTTGCAATTCTCATAAAATTGAACTCTCATTTGCTGGCTTTCAAAATTAACTTTGTATTTGGCACTACCCATATTTGAGACCCCAGTGTTCTGTACACACCTAGATAACTTTTATGTTGTGCTGTCATTGCTGAATTTGGTCACAGGGCATACAGCCCATAAAGTGTGAATAAAAAACTGTGTATATAAGCTTAACTTTAAGCAATAGTAGACTGGATCTTTTTTTAAAGAAATAAAAGCAAATGCTTTGTACAGAGTAATTTTCATTAAATCCATACTCATTGTTTATTCTAAAAAAAAGCCTCTGTATAAGCTATATTTCATCTGTTGCTATTTTGGGAGTGTTCTAGTAGATTTTTAGTTCTGGCACAGGTTATTGCTGAATACACACTTTCCAGACTTTGTATGGGAGCAGAACATCAAAAGAATCTTAACTATTAAATATATTGCAATAACATTTAAAGCTGTACAGAAAACATTTGATTATAAGGTAAAAATTGTAGTGCTGAATAATTCAATGCCCTAAATCAAATTGCTGTTAACTGCACAAATTTCCTTTTGATTTTCATTGCTGAAGCATCTGTAACAAAATATGTATCTCATGGAGTGAAAGGACAGAGTTAAAATTATCTCACCAACATCTTACACTTTATCTCTTTTATTGCAGTTCTTAATATATTCTTGAAAACTATTTCTAGGGAAGAGTTCAGATAACAGAAGGCTGAGCAGATGGTCTTTTCCGACTTTATAGTTCCGGAAAAAGCAAGGGCCCTCATTGCTGCTGACATCTGAAGTTGATGCAGGAAGATGCCTACCATGTCAGACGAAAAATGTAACAGCTAGTCAGACCCATGATCAGGCAGCTTGGCACTTGCTGACAGCAGTTTGTCCATGTGCTGGGATCAGAAGAAAAAATAAAACTAAACCATACAACTGCTAAAAATCTGTTAATTTGCTTTCCTTTCTCTGTCATTAATTATTTTCTTTCATAAATGAACAAACATACCAAAAGTATGATTTGGTTTACCGAGAAAAAGAGAGAAACATATTATAACCTAAAATTTGACATAAAGCAATTCATATTCATAGATCTGAGTTTGAAATAGAAGTTCTGTACAGAAGGTATTTCCTTAATACTCCAAGTTAAAGTTCTGTCAATTGCATACCTTAAAACACAACTGTGTGCAAAACCATACCACATTATCAAGAATGTTTTAAATAATGCCATAATATCTAGTATCCAAGAGGCAGTACTGCATTCCTGCCTTTTAAAGATGAAGATTTTCTTTTATGTTGAAAGAAGGGATCCCACCATCCTAAGCAAATACAGTTTGACACAATATAATATTAGCACAGGTGAGACAATATTATTTCCTCTTTTTCTCAACAAAATAAAAGAAAGGTTTTATTAGTGCCACTTTCCATGAAAAGTTGAGCGTCACTCTGTCTACATTCCTACTAACTACTTTCCACTATATTCTCAGAAACTGTTCTGATAGAGATAGCTTCTCTCTCACTCCTGGCACTGGCATAAATTAGATTATCATAAATCAGATTATCGTGGACAAACAGCCAAATGAAGAGGTGCTACCAGAGAGATGGCAGCATCTATTTGCTTTTACATAGATTTTTAACCTGAGTGTTCTGCGCTCTTACCCAGGTAGATTCCTGTTAACAAAAATTAACTCATATCTCCTAAATCTAGGAAAGTGGCTTAATCAATTGACTATTGGTAATGAGAAGAGAATATTTCTTTTGCTGCTCTTCAAGCAAGCAAACCTAGAAAGGTCCTAGTGGGAGTGCATGGCAGCTGTTCAGGGATTTGATTCAATTGATTGAAGTACGCTGAGAAAAAAGATACTTCATTTATTTTTATATTTATTCATCTGTGTCCTCACCCTCCCAAAATGCATGCTTAGTCAAAGGAACCGTGCCTGAAAAATCAGCTCTTTTCCCTTGGAAAAGTTCCTGTATGTTTGGAAGAACAAACATCATCTAAGAGCCTCTCTATCTTCTTTTCTCAGTTTTCCAGACTTAAATTGAGGGATGAAGTCAGAAACTGATCCTACTCCTTAACAAGAATTTCTTTTTAATTTTAGTTAAAACTAAGAAGTTCTAACAGTACATTGATTTGTCTTCTTCTCATCTTTGCACTAGCTGTAAAACTAACGTGCATAAACAAATGTTAATTTCTTCATGGGTGCATAATTGTCCTTTTTTGTTAGTGAAAACCTCAGATGTGATGTTTAGACAATTCTCAGAAGTTCTTCAGGAAATATATTTGAAAGGGGAGCACCACCCATATAAGCACAGAACTCAGAGGGTCCCTGTTCTCTGTGTTATCATATTGACAATCCCTGTCATAAGTTTACTGAAGGCCAGTGCTTTTCACTATCAAATTTAAAGATTATTCTTGAATATCACTGCAGAAACTTCTAGAAACTTATTTGTTTCAATTCTAAATTTATTCACTCTGTTTATATATCTGTTGGTCTGGAGTCAAATTAAGGGCTTTTACTGTGACAGTATGATTCCTCTTCCTCTGGAAAATGCACTGTTTTATTAAGTAAAGCAGTTCATTAATTCTTGTGCTCCTTTATCTTGTCTGAACTACAGATAAGTAAATATTTATTAATTTCCCTTGTGTAAATATTTTATATCGGTAAGTTCATGTAAAACATGAGTATATCATTTTTAAAGTCTTAGCATACTAATACAGAAATACTGGTGGAGACTAAACCCATTCATTTGCAGTTTAGTTTCTCTCCTAGTTCTTATATTCTATACAAATTATATTAGTATTTACTGATTAAAACTCACACATTTTTATAATTTCAAGTGAGTTTTTACCTTAAGTCTTAACTGAAATAATTGGGTATTTTATAAAGGAGTCCTTAACTAGGAGAAGATAAAAATAGTAATCACTTTTAAGAAATAAAAATATTCTATGAACTATAAACAATTAGTTTTTATAGCATTCATGAAGTGCTAGTGTTAATTGATAGTGTTAATGATAATTTAGAATGTTTTTGTACTACATTAAGCCAGGATGAACATTTCTAGAACAAACATTTTTGCCTTTGTGCGTAATGCCACTAGACACACAGATAAAATTTTAGCAAAGATGGACAAATCAGCATAGCCAGAAACTATGTGACATGCTTGCAGACTGAAGAAATCAGTGGCATATGGGAGTAAATCTGATGAAAATATTTCTGGTCATATGCTTCAGTAACCCAACTCAGTGAGCCAGATTAAAAATATCTGCTAATGGTGCAACTAACTGACATTGATTTACAAGTACATATTTATGGCATAGCTCAGTTCTGTGGTACAGAGATAGATTGGGTTAATTTTTTTTTTCTATTTTTGCCTACTATGTTAAACGAAGCAAGTTATTCTGAGGAATTATCATGATGATTATGAAGTTCTAGTGTCAAAATAGTTTTGAGTATCACACCCTGAGTTCTGATCATCTTAGTATTCTAAATCCTTTTCTTAATATCTTTTTCTATTAGATATGTATTGGAAGCATAGATGACATGAAGAACAAAAGAAAAGAAAACCTCTTCTTTTCTTTGACTCTTTGCTTTTGGGGAGTTATGTTTAGCTTTTTTCATTAGAAAATTAGTTTCATCAATTTGAATTCTTTGCTCAAAAAATATTTAATAAACTTATGCTATTCTACAATTCATTAATCAAATTATGCTATTTCAAGAAAAGCTGAAAAATTGGTTCCCTCAGAAATCAGGGATGTTCCTCACAAAAAGGAGATGTAAGTTCACCATCTTTTCACCTTGACATATCTGTGTTTTTTTAAATCTATCCTGAAATATGCCATTTAATATTCCTCAAAAACAGGACTTGACTTTGATCAAAGATGAGAGTCAATGTTTTTCTATATTAGTTTCATCTAGATGCATCTTGTTGTCTAGACGGCTAGAAAATCTTAAAAAAAAAGGTAAAAAGGGTAATTTAACCAGAGGGAAGGTCAGCAATTAGCTAACAGTGGGAAACAAAAGATTACAAGTTAAATAATTATAAATGCATCCTAGCATAAGCTCAGCTGTAGGTATCATTCCTGGTACTTCAAAAGATTTTGTTTTCAAAATTTTAATGTTCGGTTAGACACGAGTGCCTAGGGTTTAACAAACATTGTTTGGAGAGTTTCCTATGTTCTGGATATCTCGCACCATAACTCATATCCCTCTCTTACCATGATTATAGGTGTTTGTTAAACATAAAATTACATTAGAGTTTATAGCTCTATCAGGAGTTTTATTTCTTTGAAAGTGATTTCACATTCCAGCTTTGCAAATAACTAGTCATTAATATATGAACTGTTGTGCTATTAAAGGCTCTTATTTTCTACTCTGAACTATTTTATTTTCTATTTCTGAGATACTTTTCAATTTAATCTTGAGCATGCACATGTTGTTTAAGGTGATTAGTATTGGGCACAATATCAGCATTACAATAAAGATTACACTTTAACAGATAAACAAATCCTTTTCCAATAGCATTGTCCAAGCCTTGTGAACTCATTCTCAGTGAACACTAGCCTTTGCTGGGAGTCGGATATCACATATGGTCCCTGTGACTGTCAAGGCATGTATCTTACTAGAAAAGTTCGTGAAGATATGTGAAACAAATATACCATAAATTTCTGATATGTCTGACTTTTTCAGGAATCATATTCTGCCATTAATCATAGTTAAGTGTCATCTGCAAACTTGCTGAGTCATCATCTAGACCCTTAACAAACATAATTCAGTATTTATGTACATCAATGAGATCTCCCTCCTCCAAACCTTCTCTTCTCTACATTAAACAGTACCAACACCCTCAGCCTTCACTTAATCATCTCTGTGAAGCTGGGTGTGACCTCACCACTGGAGACCAGAAGGCCTCACAGACCAGATTACTGTGCTAGGATTTGTGTCTTGGATTTGAAAGTGAAGTGCTTCCAATTAGCCAAGTTTTGTCTGCTGAAATTGTTGCTAATAAACCCAAAATTCACCTCAGTCTCAACCTGCAATTCAAGCACAGTCTACAGTAAAAGTCAGTTACATTTTCTAGTTACCTCCAATTTGACCTTTAAGTCCTACAGAGCACCATACTCTGGGTGTCCAAGCATTCCCTGAAGTGCCATTTGGGAGAAAAAAAGCACTTTTCTTCCTTTGAGAGACTGACCTCGACTCTCCTCAAGACACACAGATTGTACTGAGCACTGATGCCGATGGATTCAGCACTATAAGAACTGCAGCCAATTTTTCTCTAATAGGGTAGTGATTTGACTTGAATCCAGACCTTTGTCTGTTCATTTGAGTTTATGAATCTTCCATTTCTGATTCCATGGAAATCTACATTTAATAATTGACATAAAGGATGCTGCAAATCGACTTTAAATCAGGAGATCAGAATATTTTAAGAGTGTTAACGCAAGTAAAATATGAGAAAAGCCATTTGAGATTAATGAAGAGCAGAAAGTAACAGTGGATTTTTGGGCCAAATATTTCTTTTGCAAATAGGAAAACAAAAATGAAAAATACATGCCTTTATATTTGCTGATTCATGATCTATTATTGATTGGTTTAAATAGAACTGGAGTGAGACTATATTTTTTGTAACCACTAAGAAAAATTTGACATCTAATCATTAATGCCATTTTTCCTGTTATGTTTTATAATGAGAATGCATTAAAGTATCATCCAAGAAAAACGTAACGGCAGGGATACTGCTATTTTTGTGAAATCACATACAGAAAAAACTAGGATGAAACCTGGAAATGAAATGGGATAGTCTGAGGCACTTAGAGACCTTGGACAACATCTAGCTTTTGACCTGTAATTATGCATTATTTCACTTGTTCAATTTTCTGTAAAGTCTCTGACAGTAATGGAAAATTATGTCAATTATCTAGAAATTATTTTCTCTCCTTTGGCATATAAGGGAGGACAGGTTTTTTTAGAATATTTTATAGATTTCTAAAAAAATAGAGAAGGGGTGGTAATTACTAAGTTCTAGAACACCTCATCTCTTTGATGGCACTCATCATTCTCTGAAAAAGGAAGAATTAACTGAGTTTCTGGTTTGCAATAACTGTTTAACAGATATGATAAGAAAATATGTTAGCTATTAACAATTAAAAATTTGACAAATACTTGAAAAATGAAAACATAGTTTAATAATATCTATTTATACAGGAAGGACATAATTTAAGTTCCCATTTTAGGTGTTAGGCTCTCAAAATTTTTATATCCAATGGCAAACTAATAGGATATTACCATCAAAGAAAAATATTGAATTATAATTTTTAACAACTAAGAACTCTAAGAAATTTAGCTTATCCACCCAGACATTTGCAAAATAACTGAATACTAAAATGTGTCTTGAAAATGCAGAAAGTTGCCATAAAGAGTTTTTCAAGTATTTATGATGACCAAAATCTGTCTTCTTCAACGTGACTATAGCTGTGGCAATTTCTCAGACTAGGAAATAGCAAAAGGACATTTTTCAAAATCACCATTCCCTCTCTACACTAATTATGTCAGATATTTTCTTGCAATTAATTTAAATATACTATACAAAATATTCAAACAGATTTTTTGTTTGTTTTTGTCTCTAATTTCCATGAAGTCAAGAAAAAACGTCAAACAATTACCAAGTCCCCTTTCATCAACAATTCTTTTGTTTAGTCTTGCAAGTGATGTGTCTTTATCACTGCACTTTTCAGCTCTTCTCCTAGCTGAAAGCAATGCACTGGCTGAAAATACAATTATGCTCAGAAAAATTATTCTCTTGTCATAGTTGCACTATGGATATTCCCTTCGTAAGTGTTTGGTTCATAGCGAGAACGACCATACATTGAATGTCTTTTACTACAAGATGTTGCTAAAACTTCTCCAAAAAAGGAATTTTGGAGAAGTTGAAATGCTGCATCCAGCTCTTGAGCCCCCAACACAAGCAAGGCTTTGACCTGTTGTGATGAGTCCAGAAGAGGGCCACAAATTTGATCACAGGTTGGAAACCCCTATGCTATGAAGAAAGTCATTCAGGCTGGAGAGGAGGAGACACATTGCAGTACCTAAAAGGGACTTAAAAGAAGGCTGGAGAGGGACTTTTTACAAGAGTATGTAGAGAAAGAACAAGGAGGAACGGCCCTAAACTGAAAGAGGGTCATTTAGATTAGACATAAGGAAGAAATTCATTACGGTGATGGTGGTGAGACGCTGGAACAGGTTGCCCAGAGAAGATGTGGATGCCCCATCCCTGGAGGTGTTCCAGACCAGGCTGGATGGGACTTTGTGCAACTTGGTCTAGTGTAAGTCTCCCCATCCATGCCAGAAGCATTGGAACTGAATGATCTTTAAATTGTTTTCAAACCCAAACCTTCTCTGAATTGATGAGTCTGTGACAATCAATTTGTTCATGAGAAAGCGCAGGACATTCATCATTTTAACACTGTTTGGAATTTACCATGGAAAACGCTAAAGGTTACATTTTATATTCTTATCTAATGGTAAAGTAAAGAAACTGAGCAAATTAAAATATGCTGTCATATTCCATATCTAAGCAAAAGAGAATTTAATAAGTGCATAAAGTCTATGATTTCCATTCATCTTCAAAAACCAATCAATTCAGCTATAGCACAGTTCAGCGTTTCCAGGAAGTCTGATCACCTTCAAAAGTTAAAACTTGGCAAAGGACAAATTTCACTAGCAAAAGATAGTACTTAAGATTTCAATGGCCTTAATTAAAACTGAAAAACAGAAGTGACAAAAATGTTTTGAAGATGATTTATCGTTGCCATTTGATCCAGACTTTGCATTAATGGTTTTGTTGTGATTTACAGTTTCTGCTTTGTAACAATAAACTGTTGCATCCAATGCATGTTAAACATCTGCAGAATTCCAAAAATCATCTCACAATATAAAGATATAAGAAAGCAAGTTTTGTAAGTTATAAAGCGCAGAGGAAGAACAAAATGTCATAATTTATTTTAAACTTTATTTCTTACATAAGATTAAGTTCCTCTGCTAGATATTACAAACACTGTTTCTTCTTTGACATTCTATGAGATCTGTGTTTCTGAGGTGAAGAGGCATTTTTTCTAGTGATAGGGACACCCTCCACTAGATCTGGTCGTTCAAGGCCTTACCCAACATGGCCTTGTCCAACACTGCCAGTGAGGCATCCACAACTTCCCTGGGCAACTTGTTTGAATATCTCAGCACCCTCACAGTAAAGAATTTCTTCCTGTTATTCTAAAAAATGTCCCCTCTTTTAGTCACCCATTACTCCTTGTACTATCACTACAGACGTTCCACTCATTACCACAATCCACAAGACTTTTGTTGTATTTTTCCCTTTATCCTATTTATGAAGAGGGAGTCATAAAGGTGCTTGGTGGGCATGTGGCACCCAACCAAGTTCAATCCACTGTAGATACTTCATCACATAATACAAAACTTCAAGTGTCAAAGCAGCCGAATTCCTGGTTTTTAGACATTGAAAGACCTTGTATTAAGAAATGTAAAAAAAAAATATTTTGAGATCAGCTTGATTAACATTCAAATCCATTTCAAACTACCCTAATGCTTTAAAGTTTTCAATATTTTCCTTTCTGAAGGGTTTTGTCTGTTAGACAACTATAAAACAAACAAAAAAATGGCTGCAGTATCACATGTTGTAATCTCATATTCAGCTAAGCAAATTAGATCATCTCTCAAGAAACAAGAAATTAATGTAAAAAGGTGTTAACATTACCTATTGTTTTGTAGTGCACAGGGTTTGCCATAGGAAAGTTTTTCTTCTTATATTGATAAAACATAAAAATAAACAAATGTGAAACAGCAAATTTAACTAAAAAATAGTTTTTGCCAAGAATACACTTCTTACTATAGCCAAAAATATGTGTTTGTCTACTTTTCCACTGTTATTAAAAAAAAAAATCTAAAATTTTTAGTGTCCTTGAGGTTGGACATGCAAGTTAAATAGGCCAAATAAAAGACTTGAAATATAATGGCAATTTTCCTATAAATTTTTGCATGTAAATAAGAATTAATTCTATAAAACTTGAAAAATTTCCCGTACTTATCATGCTTTTGTTTGGATGGTTTTTTTAGTAGTACATACTGAGTTTTAGGATTTCTTTGCCTATGCACCTAGCCTAGAATATTGAAAAATATTCACTCTTGAAACAGGCTGGTAGCTCTGCCTTTGTTTCCCTGTAAGATTTATTTTACATAATTCATTGAAGACTAAGCTTTATCAAAACTTTGCTAATTTTCTCTATATGGGTAATAACGAAATGGTACCTGGTTTATTCTCTGAAAAGCCATTAATTAAAAGAAAAATCTATGATGTCAGTTAAAGCTCCTTATTTCAGTGTGATCTTCACGTGGATCACAGTTTTCTTTTAGCAACTAATTGTAAATAAGATTGAATGCCACCACCTATGTCTTAATGTGATAAAGGTTAATAGGTTGGTTGGGGTTTTTTTGGTATCTAACTATGCTGCTTCAGTTACATGGAATGTATCTGACTCTTTTCTTTCAGTTAAAGGCCTGATCCACAAATAATAAAATTAGGAAAAAATTTCTTTTTAATTTTATTCCCACTAGAAATGAGTATGCATGGTTGAAATGTTCTCTTGATTTCAGTCATTTAACCATTTTGTTCACATGCAACACTGACATCACAGTTTGTGTCAGAAAGGCTCTTTCAAAATAAGGGTATTTAGAATATTTCCAGAGAATTTTTTTAAATTTTTGTTTGGTTGTACATGTTTTGTTATTTTTTAATGTGATCATATATTCCTTTTCAGGTTGAAAATTTTACAGAATTCAAAAAGAAAGAAAAAAATATTCTTTCATACTAAATTATATTCAGATAACATGTATTTTGGTTATAAATCATCTTCCTACTATATTCAAAATTTATATAGTTTAAAGTATTTAAAAGGAGGAAAGGACATTTTTTCTTTAGATATCATGATATTTAGATAATTAAAATTACATTGACAGGGACCTTTGCCTTGAACTATGGAAAAGATATTTTAGGAAAAAAATGCCAAAGCCTATTTTCAGTAATTGTAAGTAGACACATACTGACTCTTTGGTTGTATATTTCTCTAGATATTTATTATGTATCCTGTATATGTAATAAACACATGTGATCAAAACAGCAATATTGATTTTGCTCAAAATATGAAAGACATTAATCTTAAAGCAAATATCAAAGGTTTATCAAGGAAAAAGAAACTGCTTCTAAAAATGACAAGCATCTAGAAATTTGGAAATGAAATTAAAGCTGGTCTTGTCATTAATAACAGCTGACAAGGGAAAAACAAACTATGTACTAAAAAAAATTAAAGAACAAGGTGACTTTAATAGAAAGGAATTGTGGAGAAGACATGATAATATAACTGAAAAATTTCAAAAACACACAAAAATTTCCTGAAGAGCAGGGAAGAAAGAAAGTTTTCATTCCTACTATAAAGAAATCTTAAATATAGAGAAATAAAGAATATTTAAGTAAGAGACTTCTATTTAATTTTTTTAAACTAATGATCTGAAAGTGTTAAGTGAATTAAATGTGATTACAGCATTTTCATAACTAGACATCAATAAAACAAATTTTGATTAATATATATGATGTAAGAAAGAATTAGATATTTGTTTCCAAATATACTTTCTGGCGTTCTAACATAGAAATTACTTGTATTCCTAATATCTTTTATTTTGGTAAAGAATACTGTGGCGGTTTCAAACTGGGTTCTAAGGAAAAGGACTCCATCACTGAAGGCAAAAACTACACCTAATACAATATAAGAATCCATTTACTCCTCACAGCTGCCCTCTTGTAACAAATTCAAGGACAAGTTCAGACTGGTACGACAAATAATCATGCAATTCTAATAAATTAGAAATGCCTGAAATATATGCACAATGTTCTGGAGAAGTATGTAGGCAAGAAAAAAAATGAGCAGGTTGCAGCAGTAATTGGATTCACTTTGCCTTAGTATATGCCCCTAGACTTTTCAAAGAAAAGAAATGTGATATCATATCAAGACTAAGAAGCTGAAAGGCAATTTCCTCCTCAAAGAAGCTGTGGAGCATATACATTCATACACAGACAATGATGGCATTGGGGAAGAGAAAAATTAAATTACCTGAAATGAGAATGATAAATGAAATTGCAAAATACCTTACCAGCAAATCCTGTGAGAATGGATGTTGTGAGATGAAAGTCAGGTGGGGTAGCAAGGCCTGGCTCGCTTACTCGAACTGCTCCTCATGTGACAGATAAAGGACCTGTCAATACTGTGAACCAAAGGGATTCCAGAGGTTACTACATGTCCAGTGATTAATTTGGGAATCGGGAGATCGGTTCCCTCTTCCCTTTTCTCCTAACAAAAAGCAAATATACTTACATGGTCTCACAGCTGATTGCTGATTGCTTTTGGATTTGATGTAAAGTAGCACTGCCACAAAAGGTTTGGAGAGCATTTTGGAGCAATGAGTTGCCACAGAATCACAATGTCAGGTGTCTCGCCTCTTAGGGTGACCCAGATTAACCCTTGGTGGCTTTGGATTACTGGAGTTTATTTAATAAGTACCACTATTAGAGCTTTTACTTGATTATTTCACATACTCATCTAGCTTGTCAAAAGCGTGTTCAAAATAATAAAGAGGTGCTTTTAGAAGAGCTGGGTGCCACTGAATGGGATCTAAATTATGCAGTCTTAGACTCAGAAGTACTTTTAGGTTGTATTTTTCAAATACAACTCAAATCAATGAGAAAAAGAATGGAATAATTTTAAATCCAAACTCAATGGCACAATTCACCTCCAGGTTGTGGGTATCTAAATACAGGAGCATATAGGTGAGCCTTCAATGAGAGCACTTTGCTCAAATTCACCTTCATAATTTCATTTTTGTCAGTGGAAATTAGGCAGATGCCCCAGAATATCTGAGACAAGAATATATCAGACAATGAAAATGACACGGAATATATGAGATGACCCATTGTCATTTTTGCTACTGCTCAAGGCCAGAAGGAATATCTTACAGAAACTGAAATTACATTAGATACCTATCTCTTTGCAAATAAATAGGCACTCTAAGAGTAAAATTCAGGTGTCTCCATCTAATATCTGGTGTCTTTTGAGATGCCTTCGGCTAGCAAAAAACATGGTACTGGAAACAAAAATATTTCCAGAATAGCTGGAGTTTTTACATACTTGGAAGTGTTCAGCTCACTTTTATTCACACCTGTGTACACAGGAGCCTTGCCCTAGATGTGTGATTCACAGGTTCAAGTATATTTTATTTCTCATCACATTCAAACATGCCTCTTTCACTAATGTGTAAGTTATTTTCAGTGATAGCACAGCACACATATGTTGAACCAGTGCCAAATAATTAAAGCCTCTTTGGCCAATTATTACCATAAAAAAGAAGCATTGTTTAATGCCTTAGCAATTAAGTTACCTACTATGATAGTTTTGTCTGGAAAATAGTTAATTTTCTTCATAGTAGCTGCTCTAGGGCTTTGTTTTGGATTTGTACTGGAAATAGTTGATAATGAAGAGACACTGATTTTGCTGAGCAGTGCTTCTACAGAGTTAAGGTCTTTCTGCCTCTCACAGCCCCTCATCAGCGAGCAGGTGGTGCTCAACAGAATTTGGGAGGGCTCACAGCCAGGACAGCTGACCCCAGCTGACCAGAGGGGTATCCCATACGGTGTGGTGTCATGCTGTCTGTAAAACAGGCTGTAGAGGAAAGGGGGAATGTTCAGAGTGATGGCATTTATCTGGCCAAGTAACCATTATACATCATGAGGCCCGGCTGTCCTAGGGGTGCCTGAACACTTGCCTGCCCATGGGAAGTATTGAATGGATTCTTTGTTTTCCTTTGCTTTTGCATACAGCTTTTGTTTTGGTGATTAAACTGTCTTTATCTCAACTCAATGGGTTTTCTCACTTTTACCTTCCCAATCCCCTTTCCCATCCCACCTGGGCAGTAAGTGAGCAGCTCTGTGGTGAGAAGTTCCACCACAACCTATAAAGGCTCAGGTTTTTAATCTGGAATGTGATTACACATTCTGTGATGTAATTTTGGATCTTTTGAAGGCCAGATGTTCTTAACAGTGTAGCCGGTGTAGCTACTTACAAAATAAGATCCTACTGAATAAAGTACTAATAAAATCCAATCCAAGGTTTCAGTGACCTTCGTGCCAACAACAGCAATCAGGAAATGTGGTAAAAAAGCTTCACTACAGCTTCATACAGTCATGCATTTTTAATTTACCTATTTCAGCTTATTATTACATAAACATAATGCAAACAAACTTGAAAATTATCATTGCCTGTGTTGTAAATATATTGGTCTCTTTTTGCCTCCTACAAAATCAGAAAATAATTACATTATTACAATCAAAGGCTAAAAATTGTCTTCCTGAGTTAAAGTATGAAAATTCTGCAAGACTGCAGAAAAATCACTTCTATTATTTCATGGTTGTAATCTGAAGTCTTTTGTGTCTGTGATAACATATTTTCAAAGATCAGAACAGAAGTGACATTTTGTTGCTAAACTGTTTAACTTCAACTCATCGATAATATCAGACAGCCTTATTTAAGGATAGGGCTTAAATGTTCTCATAAATAGGATTTATGGTGAGATTTTGGTGGAAATTTTCATGCTAGTTCTGAAAAAAATTAGTAATGATCACTATTACACAGTGAATATCAAAAGTATTGGTAATGGTGGGAAACTTAAAGTGAAATAAAGACACAATAAAAAATATTCTGACATTATGAATTCACATGTTGTCAATTTTAATGGCACGGTCTTAGTTCATTGGATGTATGCATGGCTACAATGTGTCCACTTCTGATGGAGATGCAGAGTAAGTATCAACAACATCTGTAGTGTAAATATCCTGTTTTGTTTACAGCAAACAAAGGACACTAAATATTTTCAAAAATGGTTATTTCAATATAACATCTGGTTTCTGGGCAAGTATAATAGAATGTTGTTTGCCTTTAGCCACAAATACAAGCCAAATGAAATTAAAAAAAACAAGACAGAAAAAAGGAATTACCATTTTCACTCAAATAACACTATTGTTTCCTGGCCTCTGCTAGCTGAGGGATCTCCTGCTGTTCACAACATGGAACTTTAAAGTGAATTTGAGTGAGATAAGTTACTGAAGAAATTAACATAATTTGTTGTTTTGAATATCAAAATGAAACCAGCTGCATACAGAAGGAATACAAGTACTGAGCTCTAATCAGCCCAAAATTATTATCACCTAAATATGCTAATGATAGGAAAAAAACTAGTGACTCTTGGAAATAAATAAAGTAGCCTTCCAATCTATGGTAGATTTAAATTTGTATCCATCTAAAAGGAAATAGAATTTATTTTATATTCATTTATTCATTTTATATTTATTTTATATTCATTTTCTGCTAACATTATGATTGAAGTTCTGGCAGTTACAAAAACCAGTGTAATTTGTGTGTTTGGAATTCTGCTATCTGAGGATGCTGGAGATGGAGAAAAGTGCTGTAGGACTGAGCATTTATTTGTTTTGCGAGAATCTTAAACGCTTCAGTTTATTTATCAGCGCAGTGAATCCACAGAGAGACTAAGTCTGCCAGACAAGTCGCAGCAACGATTTGCTCTGTTTTACTTTTCCCGTGTTTACGTGGTGATTTGCAAACAGAAACAAGCGAGCTCATGCAGTGTTACAGACCCGCCTGTCACTAGCCAGGCGCTTGTCAGCTCCAATGGAAAGCCTTCAAGGCAAGATACCCTGGTGCTATGGCTCAGCTTCTGCCTCTGTCTTGCTATTCTGTGCTTGACACTGCTCTTTTTGTGACTAAAGAGCTGTTTGAATTAAAAATAGCTTTGGAAAAAAGCTAAATCCCGAGGAGAAAACAAAAGGCTCCAGGTAAAGAGTTACCTGGATCCTGGTTAAATCACTAATGCTAGCACAGCTGGAAAAATGGGGGTAGCTCTCTAGGGTATGCAAGCAAAAGTAGCTCACTTTGACAAAGATGAATGGAACCAAATCTGTTACTGGATGGCTCAGCCTAACACAAGCAGATGTTTTACATTTAATAGATTAATTTAGGAGTTGTATCACTTTGTTAATTCTAAATGTGATCAGCTAACTTCAGGCATTTTTCATGTTTATGTCCTGAGGTCTTTTATTTTAATTTGACCTCAACACTGCAGAAATATATACGACTTCAGCAGGAACAGCCAGAATATTAAGCACATTATGGAATCAGAGTCGGGATCTAAGTAATATATATGTGCTTATAATAACCACATGATGCTAAATAACTATTAATTCTTTAACCTGCATCAAGTCATGCTTCTTAAGTTTACCTCCAAATATTTTAAAAACCTACAGTCACTTAAGAAAGTCTTAAACACCTTAAATCTGACACTTTTCTCATTTGCTGTTCTCGGCTAGTTTAGTAATAGTTCCAAATTCCAAACCTGCAAGATGTCTCAGTAAATGTATTTCAAAGGCAGAACTTTGAACAAAAGTCATAGAAATGCATTATAATATTGTGATAAATGTAAAGTTCTGCATGCTCAAAATTGATCTGTATCTTTTATTTCAATTATACAATAGACTCACAGAATGACTTGGATGGAAGGAACCTCTGGAGATCCCTTTCTTGATTGCAAACACTGATGTTCTTTTTGACACACAAACTAGTAGAGTTTATCAACAAAGCCATTTCTTCATGGAGACAAGACAGAACCCTTAAGAAATACTGGGAGTATCACAAAAACTCTTTGCTCTGTTTTAAAGTGACTTTACATCTTGATTTTATCTTTGTGTTTCTTAAGAAGAAAAATATATGTTAGCATTAAATTACCCAAATCCTGCTTCTGGACTCCAAACTTTAGACAGACTAAAACATAACTATGGGGTTTTAAAAAAAATTTCTCCTCTCCTGTGTATTGTGTATTTTTTCAATTGCAATTATGTTGATGAACCAATTTTCAGTGCATCCTTTGGGTAGTGATGACAGCCTTTGAACTCAGTTCCTAAAGAGCAGAGATTCAGCAAAATAGAAACCACTGAATGAAAAAACTGTTTATAGAATTGGGGTGAGTTGACCACAGTCAGCAGCTGAGCAGCCACACAACTTCTTGCTCACCCTCCTCACCACCAGAAGGGTGGTGGAGAGAATAGAAAGAGCAAAAGCAGAAAAGTTTGTGGATCAAGATAAATACAGATCACTAAGTGGGGGAAAGAGGAAAAAACACATGAAGAACAACAAGTAATGCAAAAAAACCCCAAAACCCAAAAATCACTCAGCACCTCCCACAAGCAAAATGACACCCGGACAGCCTCTAAGTAATTTCCCCTTTGGAAGACAACAACCTTCCTTTATATACAGTTTTTATTGCTAAATATCACACCTTGTGATATGGACTGTCATTTTGTCCCATTTATGTCAACTGTCCCATCTGTGTCCTCTACCAGCTTCTTGATTGCCATGTTGTGGTTTAAAACCAGCTGGAAATTAAAGTCCAAGCAGCCCCTTCCCCCCCATCTCTTTGGTGATAAAGAGACATGGTAGAGAATAACACCCTATACATTCCCACACGCTTCCAGGCTCCTCTCCCCTCATGGTAATTGTGAGAAAATCATCTCTGTCCTGGCTGAAATGAAAACACACCCTCATCCTGGGTGTGTTTCCCTCCCTGTTTCCCTCAGGGAGGGAAAGAATTCTTTATCAATGACCAAAACATTGATGTGTTAGCAACATTCCAAAGGTCCAAACCATGGCACCATATCGTCTGCTGTAAAAAAAGTTAACTTCTTCCTGGTCAGAACCAGTAGAAAAAGTAATTTAAAAATTACACTTCTGAAAAATACCAGTGAAATTTTATGTACTTAAATACATCTTCTTATGTACTTGAAAATAATCTCTCATAGCTTGCACAGAAGTCAAACTGGGAAGAACGAGGCAGTTGGATCAAAGTCCAAGGTAACCAAAAGGTATGGTACAATTGTTCTCTATTTTATTCAGTCTATTTTATCCATTTGAAATATGAGAAAAAAAATAACTGTGTTACTTGTAAGCAATTTACAAGTTTTGTATATGAAGACTTGCTACTAAATAGTTCTACGTTTTTCTAATTTTTATACTTACATATTCTTTAGTCATGTCTCCCAACAGATCTTTGCATTCTTTCTTATCAACTACAGTTTATAATTTAGAGTGTACTTTGCTTCAGTTTTCCACTATAACAAGCCTGCCAATGTAAAAAAATTAGGAGGAAGGAGATTTTTCTGCAGCTACTGTAAAATCAGATATTTCTGTACAAGTATTTCAGTACAGGTATACTACTTATGATTTCTCCACAAATAAGTGTTTGCTGTTACTACATCTCTCTAAGAGAAGACTTTAGAGTACAAGGCAGCTTGTTCAGTTTTTTTCCTAGTCAATATAGACTGGTGTTTCCAAAGGGTAACTAATCTAATTGTATGGAAAGCTAAATCTTCTAGAACTTCCTGTGTCAAATCAGCTTGATAACATCTTATAACCTAAAATTTATGCTGTAGGTGGCTGAAGCTGGATTGGGTAAAGCCCACTGTGACTATCTGTATGTGTAACAGAAGAAGTACATTTTATTCCCTCTCAGAATTTTATTTTATTCCCTCTATTTTCACATCTGTTCTGATACTACTATTTTTCAGAGACTTTTGGAAGAAAATAAACACCAGGATTTAGGGTTACTGTTTGTCAAGAATTTATTTTCTGATCTTTTCCTGATTTTTCTATCATCCACGGCACTTTGACATTGGTTTCAGCAAATCTGACACAGTGCGAGGAAACAAACATTATCAGCAAGGGAGTATACACAGAACAGAATGACTTCATGTTAGTATTTAACAAAATATTCCTCTGAAAATATGTATAAAGAATATAATAAAAAACAAAACAAAACATAAGGAGGGAAGTGCATGGAAACTCGAACCTATCACATTTATGTATACAGCGAATGCTGTTGGCTTAACAAAACTTCACCTATTAAATTTATAATAGTTGTAAATGCCAATAAAATGTGTATTGGTACACTTGAAAGTGTACTTGAAAATGTACATCACAATTTCCAGAGGTTCAGGGCAAGTATAATTCACTTGTATAAGAATAGGGTCTTGACATTCTCAGCCACTTATGTTTAGAAGGATATAGAGGATTTCTGCACTGCAAGCCATCATTTGTTGAAAAGTTTTGGCCTCTGCATTTTTGTCGAACATGCATGAAATTTAGGAGCTCTAAAACATAAAAGAAGACCTCCTCCAGGCTTTTTGTGAATATACTAAAGCCAGTCAGTTTGCTAGAGAAAACTGTTAACAAAAACAAACAGTAAGACAAATTGACTTCAACTGTGGTGAGAGAAACAAAGCTTTCTTCCAGAAAAAAGACCCCAAAAACATCATAGTAGAACAATGGGAATGAAGAGAGCCTGAAGAAAAGATTTTGATAGACACCAAAGCTCTGACCTACTCTTTGAATATAGTTTTGCTGATTTTTTATAGAGGGCTTTCTCAGGAGGAAAAGTGCTGACAGCATATGAGAAAGAAAGAAAATATCAATTGTTCAAGCAGCAAGACAAAGCTGGCAGGAGAAAACTTGATCTTACAGTACTTTTCCAGGTCAGGCTTACCAAAGTTAAGGCACTTAGGTATGAATTTTAATAATTTTTCTGTAGTATGTAAATACACCAGAAGTGACAGGCATAAAGGAATATGGCCACATGAAAGAGCACTTTAATCACAAACCAAGAAAGTTAATAAGTTTTTGATCACAGACTCTTGATATTTGTGACTGAAAGCTGAATAAAACAGCTACAATGCCCCCAAACCAAACCACTGCACCCTTGCTGCTTTTCTGTTTCCTTTAATGATCAGACATGGGGAGAACAAATGGTAAGATATTGATGTGGATGTTATGAAGCTTTACTCTTCACTGCTGATTGTCAGCAAAATATTATGATCACCCACTAAGCAGAGATATTTAATGCAGTCCTTTCAACAACAGTGCTATTACAATTTTGTTTGTTGATTTAGTTTACAAAAACATAAGAAACTATGGAAATCTAACAAATAAAATTCAGCTGGTAGGTTATTTGTGTCAAGATTCCATGTTTTATTGGCCTCATTCTTTTATTGCAGCTTCAGGTGATATAACAGGAAGGCACAAACGTTTATAGACAGACAAAACTTCAGCTTATTTCCTTTTCAAAATATTTTAATCTTGCACTGTTATCACAGCTCATCTGAATAATTTGCTAACAGAAGGGAGAACAGTGAAATAATGTGGAAATTATATAGTTCTTCAACTGAACATAAGATAAAGTATTTTCAATTAGGGGTAGGTGAAATTTATTAGTCCCTCATTAATATTGTTTAGGTAGCCAATGTTTAACAGCTGATATTACATAAACTGTTGCTTACTTCTAGAGATATTAACATGATAACAATCAGTGAAGTGGTTCCCAGTATTTCATGGCTGCTGTTGAGCTGAGCTGTGGCAATGGTTCCTGTCAGTATCAAAGAGACCTTTGAGGAGCAGAGGCTCCTGCTGGGGTGGAATATCAGATACTGCAACTTGCACGTTTGAACACTACACACAAGCTATTGCAGAATCAAAAGCAAAACACTCTTCCCTTCCTGTTATCGCAGCTGTCCTCCAGTCTCTGGAGACACACCTTGAGTTTTAAAGACAAAAAAGTTAATCATAAAGAAGGATAAAATAATAACCTTCCAGCATTATCAGTAGGAGAGCTTGGATTTAAAGGCTTATCACTAGTCGTAAGAGAAACTCAGTTTTATCTGAAATTTTCAGTGGTAATGAAATATGTGACTGAGAGCTAAGCACCAAGATTCAAATGCATTTCGGACCATATTAACTACAGTTTTGAAATTTAAGGCTCTGTGTATCAGCTTCTGATATTTTAATCAATTTGGTGACCTTCATTTATTGGGTCAATTTTGCTGTAGCTGACAGTTATAAGGAAACCGTTCTTTATTTGCCTGTTTTCAACAAGGAAGAACTAACATATATAGTTTATACAAGATGTTGTAATACTAAAATTAAAATAAAATTTATTTCTAATCCTTTCTTGACCTTAAAAATAGAGTGTCCATGTACTCAAAAAGACCAAAAAGTGAATAAAAGTCATCAAAATAAATCTGGCAAACATTTCTGAATAAAAATATGTAAAAATATTTTGGAAAATAAGCAGAAGGAGAAAGAAAGGATGTTTTTTTATTGATAAGTCAAAGGAGAAAATAAAAGGAACTAAAGGCATATAGGATACATTCTACTGTGTTAGACAAGAAATGGTCCTGGTAAATCATTCCAAATTAATTGGCTTAAAGAGCTGAGACTGTTACTGATGAAAAAAATATTATAATCCTGAGTTTTATTAGGTTATGATACTGCTTTTGTAAAATTGCGCTTTGAAAAGATTTGCAGATAACAAAACCCGATAAAACTCCTTTCTGTAGAAAGGGAGCTTAAATGCTACATTTGGAAAAATCTTTCCTATTTTTTTTGTCTTATGAAAATATACCACTTTCTTAAGTTAGAAGTTTTCACAGAAAGAAGGTGTGTTTACCTGCCAGCAGAACTCTGCTATGGTAGATATTTTTTCAAGAGTCTCACACATGATTGCTTCTCAGCTTTAAGTTTTTTTCTAAAATGGAATCATAACTCGCATGAAAAGAAAAATAAAATTTATTTTGTTGTTTTGTTTCTTTCATATGAAGTCACAGGATATCACTGTGTCAATGTCTTGACTGAATAGCTCAACCAGTTTAATAATTAAAGTGAATGCCTTGTAAAAATGCAGCAGCACTTGATTGCTGGTTGTTTTAGTTGTGGCTGAATCTCAAAGGAATTCTTTAAAAGTTCTATTTTTCCACTTTTTGTCATGTGCAAACAAATATCGATCTGTAAAGTTAATTTACATGCAGACTTAGGAATCTAAATAACCCTTGTTTCTTCAGACAGCTGTCTGTATCTTGCTAAAATACCTATGCTTAGACAAGCTGTGCTATAAGAATGTATTAAATTTCTCACATAAGGTCTGTTATGTTCTAGAATTTGAGGGAAGCCACTTGTCCTCTGCATGCCGCTCTTTTTTTCAGACTGCATTTTGGTTGTAGTGATAGTGATCTTTTTGTATAGGAGATAAATAGTTAGAATTTTTTCCTGAGATGAAGACTGTGTGTTTATAGGTTTTAATTATGAATCCCACACATCTCAGGACAACAGAATTTCGTTAAAAAGAATCATTCTGTAAAAATGGATGTACAAACCCAGCCACTGAGCAATCAAGTATCCAAGGGTAACTGAGACCAGAAATAAATCAGGAAAGGGGAACCTTTTTATCTCCGGTGCAGCAACTTTTTAATGATGCAAGAATTTTAACAAAAGAAAAGCTTAGTGTATAAATTACTCACGAAGTTCTGGCTAAGGCACTCACATGCAAAAGGACAGTTCTGGCTCTCCTTTTGGGTTTGTTATTCTTATAATGGTCTAATAAATAATAGATGCTCAAGATACAATTATTTGCCATTTCCTCTCCCATAAGGACACTCAAACTTTTCATGCAAGTATTTTCTGTAAGTTTTCCAGGTCCAAATTAGAGTTGCTGATTAAATTAAAAGGAACTTTTGGAACTGAATTAATATGACAAGGTCTACCTTATTTTTTCTTTAAAGACAAATAAAGTAGGTATAAAGATTGGTTTAGGTTTTTTTAATTGCCATCAGTCATTGAAGCAAACAGTGGGAAAGTAGCTTATATGCAAAGACAGGTAACTTTTCACAACTGTACTGCAAGCTTGCTAAATTAATACACTTAATAAGACACAGGAATTTTTTCACTTTCTGATCATGACTCTTGGGACCAATTATCCAACTAGAATAAATCAATAGCTTCTAAGAAGGAAAATATTTTTGCTGTATTTTTTTTCACTGTATTTTTTTCCTGCACTGGGAGGAAGGTAATGACTGACAATACACAGCTTGAATATCTCTAGGGTAGGGACTCTGGCAGTTGTTTTGGTGTGGTTTTTCACTGTGTCTAGGAAACTTGCAGCCTGACTCTTGATCGGGGTTTTTTGCTGGATATCAGACATAATGATAGAATAAATGTTTTCAGTCTTTGCTAAGCTAATAATCTGGGTGAGAGAGATGAAACGAAAACTGAATTAATGAATGTTGAAGCTGTTTTAGAGTTAAGGAAATAGTGGAAATTATGAGCAGATTCAACTAGTGAGAAGATAGTTTAAGAATTCAGAAAAGAGAAATAATTCAGCTTAGAAAACAGAGGAAAAGACTGTGTTGCCAAAGAGATACAGGAATCATCTTTAATACTAAAATAAGAGCTCTGCATTTTGATACATTTGCATGTGGGACTCAAAGCTGGTCTTGTATATTTTTAAAAGGAAAAAACTGCTAGAGAAAATTTTAATTTTATAAAAAGTCCTTTGTGTAGGCTTTTCATACAAAATATAGTTGAAAAATATTCAGATTATACTTACACATCTAATTTAAAAAAATTAAAATATTAATTTAAAATTTTGATGCATATTATTGGAATAAATATATTCTGATTAACAAAATAACAAAAATATGTAAAAATAAGATTTCTTAGAATTTTGAACATGTGAAATACTTCACAAACTGATATTTCTAATATCTATGAGCCCAGTTTGTAAGGACAATACTCATAATAGATTGCAAAGTTTCTGGGAGATGGGAGGTGTAAGAGTTTTCTTTAAAAAAATTGCTTATAGAAAAAAGGTTTAACATCTTTCTACTCACATTTATAAAATGTTTTTAAGTAATAGAATCTGGTTTGTGATATTTAGAGACTGAACTGATTATGCAAGGTGAAAGATAAAGGAAAAAGTAAAGGAAATAATGTTACTTGAACAAATCACTGGCAAAGAGTTACCGGGAATTTCTGAAGTAATGAATTCGAGGTGCCGAGAACAATGTTAACACATTCTAAAAACTACTTTTTTATTGAAACATGATTAATTTTTTAATATTAAAATATCCCTGATTCCAGTAGACATGAACTAGAGTTGATATACCAGTGAATTTTTAATTTAGTATGGAAAGATTGAACATTCATTATTAATTAAAAAAGTTAAATGGGAGCTGAATCCAGGTAAATTCAGAGCCTATGTCAGATCACTAATGTTAATTATGCAGACACAATTAAAATAGGTGATATCATTTCATATGACAAAAATAATTACTTCACATTGGTCCATTATGAAAGCTATTTTCATATCCCAAGTGTCTTGCAACACCATTTCATTTAAAATAAAATTATATTTCATAGATCTGACCCATCCACCTTTGAAGACCCTTGTTTATTTCATGATGAGGTGGAAATAGCACAGAAATTTTATTAGGCCTCCTTTGATAATCAATATAAGGTGGATCTAAGACATTTATTAATTGCTACAATGATATTTTAAACTCTGTTTCAAATCTGTTTTAAAAAATTAAATTATTTTCCTTTGCTGATAGTACTATCTGTTAACAATAATAATTAAAAAGTGAGTAAAAACAGAAGGTGAATACTATTCTAAACATTTGTGGTTTATATCCAACTTTTAACTCTAACCTCATCCTGAATATCAAGTCTAAATTATTAACCACATATGCCAAAGTAGTAATTTCATTTTTCTTTAGTGACTAACTGTAAACATTATTCTTCAAATGTATTTTAAATATTTTATGAAAGAGAATAAAATTTTAACTGAACAAGTCCTCCTGCCTCAGGGTATGTTTTCTTTCTCTGATTAATGCAAGTAGTTTTCTTCTGTGACATTTCTAAGAAGTACTTTTGTCCCGACCACCACCAAGAGTGTCACTAAAGATTTTTTTGTTCTTTAGACTGTTTGAAAAAATATCTTTTTTCCCCCAATTGATCTTTATTCAAATAAAAAAAAATATTTTTTATCTATTTGTGTTCAAATTGTACAACTCATTCCTAGGGAGAAAAAAAAGTATGTATAAAATGTCTAGAAATATTCAAGGAATACTGAACCAATGAAGGCTGGTATATTAAAATATACAGATTTAAAATCTATTTTAAGAAGTCCTAATCTCTCTATTAATGAAATGAGAAGAGGATCCTGGAGGATCTGGAAGAAAGAAATACATTGTATTTGTTGTGGTTTTCTACATTTTGTCAAATCATATCATACTGCCAGAATCAGAATATTGGGGTAGGTTAACTTTGTTTTGAGCTTCTGGTATTGGGATTATATATGTTAAGATATATGTATAGTTTGAGAAACATTTTAGGAATAATGAAGACAACTAAGAGCAAACAACCTGCTGAGTCAAAAAGTTCATTTAGCATAGTAACTTGTCCTGACACAATTGTAGCACCAGTAACTACAACTGATATCCTGGAACAGTAAAAACCAGGGAGATATATATGTGTATATATATACATATATTTTCATTATACACACATATATATATTTTCATTATAGTTTTCATTAGTACTGAAAGCACTAAAAGAAATAAATTAATATTTATTTTAAATATTTTCTTTTAAAAGCACTCTCTTTGGTTAGTTTTATAATTACTATATATATCAAGCAAGAAAAATAATATGCAATTTCTATTAAGGTTCTGGTTTTTCAGGGAAACAACAAAAACCTTTCATGGAAAGCCTGTCCCAGAAAGCAGGAAAAAAGGCTGCCCCTACCCAGACTAAAGAGGGGTGTGTGTGTATGTACAAACTAGGTTTATTTTTTGTCCCACAACTTCAGCCTAAGAGAATGTCTCTCATAGAGAAACCGATATTTGCTCTGTGAAGAACAACTTGTGAGACTGAATAAAATATCTCTTCATATGGGTAAATGAGAGAAATGAGAGTTCTGGAGAAGTTTTGGAATGCAAGGAGAAAAGATGCTGAATGGCAATAAAATTTCTCTGTTTCACAGTTAAAGCATTGGGCTCGAATTTTGTAATATTTAAGATACTCTTGCGGCATCCAAATCTCCTCATGAACCTCTTTGTCATATCCCTACAAAAAAACCTGAAAGAACACAATATAAATAATGTGTAAAATGGCCTCGAGGCACCATTTATCTGGTGAAATTATTGCCTGAGGAGTAATTTTGTTTTAATATTGCAGTCTTTTGATGCTTTTAATACTTGTGTAACTTCACGTAAATCCATAAATGTCTGAATGACTCTTCTCATAATATGACACAACTTGCTCAGATGAATGAGCTTCCACCTGAAATATCAAAGGCACAGAACCCAAGAATCATACAATATCTTGAGATAGAAACTTCCACAAGGATCAAATCTAGCCACACAGGAGCATCAGAAGAATCACACCGTGTGCCTGAGGCTGTTGTCCAAATGCTGTTTGAACTCTGCGAGTCTGGTGCTGTGACCATGGCCCTGGGGAGCCTGTTCCAGTGCCCACCCACCCTCAGAGTGAAGAAAATTCTTCTAATATTCAGCTTAAACCTCCCCTGACACAGCTCCAGGCCATTGTCAGGTGCTGTCAGCGGTCACCACAGAGGAGAGATCAGTGCCTGCCCCTCCTCTTCCCCTCATGAGGAAGCTGTAACTGCAATGGGGCCTCCCCTCAGTCTCCTCCAGGCTAAACAGACCGAGCGACCTCAGCTGCTCCTCATACAGCTTCCCTCTATGTTCTTCATCATCTTGGGAGCCTTCCTTTGGACATCCTCTGATAGTATAATATCTTTCTCACATAGTGGCACCAAAAACTGCACACAGGACCCAAGTGGGCCCGGCACAGTGCAGAGCAGGACAACCCCCACCCTTGCCCAGCTGGAAATGCTGTGCCTGATGCACCCCAGGACGCAGGTGGCCCTCCTGGCTACCAGAGCTCACTGTGAGCTCTCCAATATGTTGTCAACCCACAAATCCCTTTCCATTACACTGTTTTTCAGCATCTCATTCCCCAGTGTGTACATACATCCAGGATTACCCCATCTCAGCTGCAGAATCTGGCACTTGCCCCTGTTGAACTTCATACAACTGGTGAATATCCCCACCTCTAATTTGTCAAGGTCTCTCTGCGGGCCTCCCTCCCTTCCAGGGACTAAACAGCTCCTCCCAATTTTTATCATCTGCAAACCTATTTAGTATCTCTTCCAGTCCTGGATCCATCTCATTTATGAAGATATTTAACAACACAGGGCTGAGGATGGAGGCCTGAAGAACCCCACTAGTGACAGGTCACCAGTCTAAGGTCACCCCATTCACTTCTTGTGCCCAACCCATGAGGCACTTGCTCACCCATCACATGATGTGTTTACCCAGCTGTGGGCTGGACATTTTGTTGAGGATTCTGTGAAAGGCAGTATTGAATGTTTTACTGAAATCCATCAAGATTGTATGAACTGATAAGGAATATTATAAAAAAAAAGAAAAAAGCCAATTTTTAATGAGTACTGCTTAAGCCTTGTTGAATTGAGAGGAAGGGAAAAAAAAGAAACTAAATTTGAACAGGGAGAAAATTACTGCACTCTAAAGAAGCATTAGTTGTTCTTGATATTTTGCCTAATAGGAAATAAGTAGATAAATATAAAGGAAAAGATTTTAGTACCACATTTTAAATAGGCTTTCAAATTTCACAGTGCAGTATAGTACTCTGGGACCCGAGTCTACATATAAAGGGTGAAGAGACACTGTGAAAGCTACCCATGCTACATCTTTTAGACTGCCAGACTCTTGTAACAGGAAGAATTCAGAAAATTTTTTCGCTTCCACTAGACATAGAAGGAGCTTAGATCACAGAATCATAGATTCATTTAGGCTGGAAAAGACATTCCAGGTTATCAAGTCTAACCAATGGACGGCTTGCTTAAAAGAGGTACCAATTATTTTTAGATAGCTGGCATTAGAGAAGGTCATTCCTATGCCCTATATTGCTCCTTCTTTTCAGAGCAAAATGGAAAACAAAAATGTGTCTTCTTTACCTTGGTTATAATGCACCGGCAGATGACATAGATGACATAGAGATTGATAAAAGTAATTTTAACCTCAAATGCCACTAGTCCTGAACATTATCAAGCTATTTCTTCCTTAAGATAAGAATTTTTGCTTGTGTAGATCAAACTTTTTATGCAGGAGAAATTAGAAATGTGAAAGCTGTGCTTTAGGTTATTGTACTCTCTCCATTAGCCATATTGATGTAAGTTTTCTCCTGAAGAATCAATGACTTGAAGAACAGCCAGCCAGACTTCAAGTACAGTGCATTTGCTAAATTGGTTTCAGTCTCTGCTCTCTCACCATCTTCTACCCACCACACAATAAACATTTCTATTACACCTACGCATGTAGCCAACTGATTGCTTGTTAAAGACATTAGACATATATCTGGAGAGATCCTCTGAGGAAGCCAGATTGATCGCAGTGTTTTTAAGGTATAGAGCCCCAAAAATTAATACTTTAAAAGATAAATGCTAGTATTGTAATGCTAGATATGCCAGTAAAATAATCTCTACATGTTCTCTTTAACTGAAGCAAGATTTCTTCTTGTCTTTTATAAAGCTGTTTATTGGGTGTAGGTGTCAAGGTTCTGGGGGTGGGTGAGCTGCAGGGATGACCTCTGCAAGGAGAGAGCAGAGCTGCCCCAAATTGGACAAAGCTGATTCCAGTCAGCTCTAATGGAGAGACCACAGGACATGGCTGAGCCCAGGAAGCATACTCAAATAAAGGAAATAATCAGTATGCAGTGGTTGTGAGGGAGCAAATTGCAAAACCCTGTGATCACCAATGTCAGAGAAGGAGAAAGGGCTCCTTCTCAGAGAAAAGTGTGAGATTGAAGGACTATCACAGAAGAAATACTATTAGCTGTCTGCCAGACCCAGTGCCCATCACCCTGTGCCACACAGTAGGGGGAAGAAGTGTAGGAAATGCAACAGTGACATCGAGTGAAGAAGGACAGGTGAAAACCAAAATGGGTTTTGAGGTTTTGGCACTTTTTTCTTACCATTCTTCTTCATTTTTAAGTGATAGTAAATTAAATTACTTCTCCCCAAGTTATCTTGTTTGCCTGTGATGACAATTGGTAAGTAAACACTCTATCTTGACAAATGAATTTTTCTGTCTCATTTCTCCCACCATCTTACTGAAGAAAACACCTTGATGGGGCAGCTAGCTAAGTGCAATCCGCCACAATCTTAAATATCAAACTGTCCTAAAGGTTATTCCTTTATCTTAATTATGATTGCATTGATGCAATACAAATACATAGCTCAGTGAGCTATTAAAGATGAAGTTCATTAGGAGTAAGAGGTGTTCTTAGAATACTGATGCTACAGATGACATATATTTCTGATAAATTAGGAAACACATATTTTAAGTCTTAGTTGAACTGGAGATGATCTCCCATCTTTTTTTTTTTTTTTTTTTTTTTTTTTTAATATTATTTCAGGAATTTGTCTAATGCCTGTGTGGAAAAATGGCTGGGGATAAAATTAGCATTCCTTACCAGAAGTTACAGTGGTACAGGAATTATAGGGAGAAATGTAGTTGCTACTCCCTGAATGGAACACTGTTGCCATTCTCACAGCCTATTCCCTGATTGTGATGGTGTTCACAGGGGTTCTTGGATTTGGGAAGAGATAAGGATCTGACTCCATGTTTCAGAAGGCTTGATTTATTATTTTATTATATATATTACATTAAAACTATACTATATTATACTATACTAAAAGAATAGAAGAAAAGGTTTCATCAGAAGGCTAGCTAAGCTCAGAATAGAAAGGAATGTTAACAAAGGTTTGTGGCTTGGACAGAGAGCCCGAGCCAGCTGGGCTGTGATTGGCCATTATTTAGAAACAACTCTGAGACCAATCACAGATCCACCTGTTGCATTCCACAGCAGCAGATAACCACTGTTTACATCTTGTTCCTGAGGCCTCTCAGCTTCTCAAGAGGAAAAATCCCAAGGAAATGATTTTTCATAAAAGGATGTCTGCAAAACCTGATGATTATTCGTACATGCGATGTGCAACTGTAAGCATCTGCCAAGGGGGATGGAACAAACGCTGGAGAAGAGTGGAGATACCTTGGCCGGGCTCTGTTGAGACCCCTGCAAGGAGTGGAACTCGAAGGTACTTTGCAGAGGATCTGTTAACCAGGGGAGAAAGAAGATTTCCTGCTGCTGAGCTGGCACCTGTGGTGGAATTTCTCTCTTGAGATGAACTTGTTTAACTATAACCTAATTGTAATATTAATGCACTTTATTCCAAAGTTACCCACCTCCAAGGTATGACCACACCTCACTGGGCATGCCTGCTGTGGTTTTTTTGACTGCATCTTTAAAACTGAAGTGAGAAAATTTTACAACCATCAGTAACAAAGGTATGCATGGCTAGAGTGATTCAAGCTCCAACTACACATAACAAAATAGTATAAAAGTAAGTTGAGAATGGGGAAAAATTAAAGGCTCCACTGTAAGTGCTGGGATCAGTTTATGGACTGAACTTTTCTTTTCCCCCATAGGGACACCTATTGGGTAAGAACCACACTTTACACATGCTGAGCACTTTTATTGGGGATTAGAACTTGTCTGTGTATTGCTTTAAATGTGTTTTTGAAATCAGATACTATTGCCAACAATCCTCAGTGTATTTGTATCCCAAATACAGGGGAAAGAGCCACTGAGGGCTCTCCCTTATGCTGCTGGTGTTTGTCCATGAATAAATCACTTGAACCATCCCCCAGTCAATTGGGATTGCCCAGTGAAGTGTCCCCATAATAGGACACTGACAGACTGGTCAGGCACAAGCATCTCAGCTTTCCTGGGGTGTGGGCAGACAAATCAACCATTGAATGGTTGAAGAAATCTCTTCACACTAAGGGTTGAGAAAATCTCCCCCTTCCACATGACTCAATGCCTGTTTGAATCAACCTTAGGTTTTAGCATTCATGAAAACCTCTGGGAATGAATGCAAGACCACAATAATATTTTGTATTTGCTATTTCCTGTTTCTGGTTGCTTTCTTTAAAATTATAATAGTTGTCTTATAAATTTCTATAAGTGTTCCTAGATCTCAAATTTAGTAATAGTATCAGTTCTTTTCTAGACTGAGGCTTTTTAAAATATTTGTAGCAGAAAAGTATGAAATTTTCATGTGACTATGGAGCAGGAAGGAAGCAAATGCAGAAAAGAAGTTTTGTCATCATGTAGAATATTACACTAGAAACTTAAAAGAATTTCTGGCATCTCTGAGAAATGATTAATTATCTGCTCTAATTTAGAGATCCAGATATGAGCTACCCGCTCTTTGGTCTTTTCATTGCCAATGGTGAGAAATAGGTACCTGCAGCTGGGAACTTTTTTCATCTTACAGTACTTTTTTAAAAAGTTTGATAAATACCTTCTTGAGAGTGTGTGCTTCTCTGCGTTGGCTGTCTAGCTGTAATAGACATTTCCATTTTTTGCATTAAATAAACCTTGCCTGTGATAGCTTTTTCAACATTTGGAAGGCATTTGTTTTAATCTATACTAGACAGTGGGTCCTTAAACTAGTTACTTTAGCTCCCTTGAAATCCAACAGAACATAGGTACTCAGCCAAAAAAACCACTGAATATGAAAACAAGCCTTGAGCCTTCTGGAAGGAACAATTTTCCTCAATTTCTTAAAGGCATGGTGTGGATAAAAAACATTGGTTGCAGCCTCTTCCAGATGAAACTTATCCTCTCTGTTGTGGTAAAGGACAGAATTAGTAATGGCAAGCAGACTAGTTGCTCTGCTGCAGCCTTTGAGGAAATGCTTTAGGAGTGCTGCATCTAAACAAATGAAAATTTAAACCAGATTATTTTTGGTAGCATTGGCTGATGATATCAACTCTAGGATCTGAGGGGAAAAAACTATTAATATACAATGCATAGTGTTGCAAATTTTTTTATATGCAAGACCAAATTCACTTTTTTGCTCAGCTGCTGTTTATTGAAATATTATGTGGGTCAAGAAAATAACATATAATTTTAATTCTTTGCTCAGTATACCAGTGCAGTGGTGCTGTGAATGTTCTAGCAGTCATCTCCAAGTCCACTAGCTGAGAATAACAGAATTTTAATGCTCTGCAGCCAGATTCACATTCCAGAGTATCATAGACATCACCTCTTTTACAACACCTGAGATTTTTACTGCATCAGAGGGTCACAACGGCAGTGAGCACAGTAGTAGTTCAACCTTTAATGTTTCATATAGTAAGGGAGAAAGTATTAATCAGCTCCTAGATGTTTGCTTTCTTATTTGTGTACTTCTTTCTAAAGGAGACTTCCATGGAAATCTGCTATTTTTGTATTCATAGAATTGTATTTAGTCACTTCAGTTTAAGGTTGAAGACCAAAAGATTATACACACCAAGATCCTTTAGAATGGCAGTTTTGTTTACATTTCCAATTAATAAATTAGAGCTATGAAATACCCATGTGCAATGATGCTCTTACTTGTATTCTTGTCCTGATGAACAGATGGGAAAATAATCTGTTCCTTTCAGTGTTATTGCTGCTTTAGTTACCATAATAATTTGATTACTATTTCTGGCTCCAAGTACTCATTCAAAAAGAAAATAATTGTATCTTGACGTGGGAGATTAGACTTTGAGGGACAAAACCACACAACACCACGTGTTGCACTGTGCTGTATAGAATTTAATGCCATATTTCCCTTCTGTATATAATAACCTCTCTTTAATATAAATCTTTGATAGGTATCTGGGTAAAATTCTTCCTTGATTTTAGTGAAATCAACCATGACAACCTCAATTTCATTTAGAAGCAATCATTTCTTGGGCAGATATTAGAAATGAATATGATTAAAAATCAGTGACTTGTGCTGAGTCAGTTATATATAGAGATCTAACATGCTTTCAATATTCAGACCGATATAGGATTATATAATATAAATTGAAAATCTGAAAACCTGAAAATCTCCCAAATTAGAAAACCAATAATTTGTTCTTCATTTAAGACTTTTGGCTCCTGGTCCAGCTCCACTGCCCTTTCCATTTCAGAATTCTGAACTTAATGATTTCTTCAGTTAGTGGATAAATTCCACATATTTTCTAAAAAGGGATTTGAATATGATTTATGTGAAGAACTCATGACAAAAAAGAAGATATTTGGAACAGCTGGAATTAATTCTTTAATTCAGCAGTTTAGAAAAACAAACAAAATAATCTCAGGGAAAATTATTTCCTGTTTTCCAATCTATACAAAATTACATGGAAATGAAAACAAAAATATCTCAGAGAATTAGCTATTACAAGTACCAAATTCTGTCTTTATGAAATGCCAGTATTTGATGTAAACTCATTTAATAAAATGTCAACCTAAAAATAGATATTTTTAGAGGCTGATCTTCCCTCAAGGGCTTTGTTAATACAATGAGTCTTTGATCCAACATATGAAACATTAAGGGCAAAGTCAAGAGACTTAGGAAGGGGGACATTTGCAGTGATACTTCACTGGTAAAATTAGTTGAGATGACAGTTTTGTCAAAAAGGAGAAGTGTAATTGTTCAGCTGTTTTTTCTTTTTGATGTCATTTAAGGTCTTTATAGTGTAACTTAAAGAGTATGCCCCAAAAATTTCTCTAAATTAAAATGGATTTTATTTATTTTAGACAGTCAAATTTAGGGGAACAGGAAATATTGGTAATCCTTAGAAATGTTGGAAGACAAAAGTGCTCAGACACATTCCCAAAGAATTGATACCTTTTAAAGTTAATTGAATCTTTGAAAGGGGGAGATTTAACTGAACTCTGTGGCTGCAGTGGTTGCACAGGTATAATCTGCTCCCATCAGAGGAGAGGGCTATATTATTTCATTCCAGACCTATTGGTTCTTAAACTTCAATTTTAATGATCGTTCCTGAATACAGCTCCTCAATCTTACACAGGTCCCAGGAAGGACAAAGATGTTTCTACAAGAGAAAGATCAATCAGAGACACTTCAAAGGAGGGAACCCATAACAAAAAAAAAGGATAAAGAAAAAAGAGTCGTATTTCAGTGATATGATAGATCTGTTTAAAAAAACAAAACCAGCTCTGCTTTACACCGGAACAATCCTTTGCTTCATGTTGTAAGTCTACAACTCTCTCTCCCATTTGTGTCCCAAATTTTATAGCTTCCACTCGTATTTTATAAGATCTCCTTCTCCTTTTAGTATTGTTGCATGTGGAAGTGTCCTAGCAAAGCTGGTGTTAGTTAGTCAGACAATAAAAAACCTACAAGTACATTGACAAAAATTGAGCTTTACAGGACTGCCAAATAAGAGGAACTTTATGTTGGTATTTGTTAATTAATTTGCTTGTTTAGCTATTTCCTTTCAATCCTGAAAAAAATAGCAATATTCACAAAATATATAAATCCTTTTCAAAGAAATTTTCTGGAAAAAAGACCCTCTTTTCCCAGAAATAATTTATGCCAACTAAAAGCATTCTTTACTGTGGGGTATGACAATTTCTTTAAAAATAGTAACAGGATAAATTCTTTAAAGTAAGGGAAAATCACCAGTTCAGTTCTGTGTTGGGTTAGGATGCAGAGTAAAAGAAGCACTTAGTAAAGTGGAGACTTTGTTGTTCATAAATCTTGCAGGGAGATTATAATCACTGGCAGGAAGATGCTGAGTGAAAGGCTAGACAGATAGCAGCATCTTGAAGAAATCGATTACCCTGTTACTGGATTACATCCAAATTGTAGGCCCATTGGCTGTAAGCATTTGATTACTTATGATATTTTATGCTCTCAATTTTTTTGTAAATTTGTGGTCAAGAAATGCAACGGATACATAGAAACATAGCAGAATAAATAAATTAAAGTCCTTAGGAAAGAAAAAAGTCATTCAATTTCTTTTCTAATTTTTGGGTAACTATTTTTACTACTTTCTGTGGCAATTCTGGATACTGAGTTTTTTGGATATACATGAATGAGGGATGAACATGAAGTATGAAAAATAAAAATTATCATTCTGAGACAACAGAATTTCAGTCCATCCATGTCTGTAATATCTAGCTATATGTGTAGTCACATTTATATATATGTATGTCTGTTTCTTTCCAAAGTAAAAAAAAAGCCAATACTTGATGCAACAGAAATTATTCAATTTTTAATAAATCAATTCATTATTATTCTATAGCAGAGGAAGTGCTTACCAAAGCATATTTTATGATCCTGCACATTAATTCTATCATTCAGAAATGCTGAGGTTATATTCCAGATAAAATATAACTCTTCCCATTTGGCACCCTAATTAAGGACAGGTTTGAATTCACCTTGCAAAACGCATTAACATTCTGACTTGGAGGTACAGGTCAAATGTAAATTACCTGGCAATTATGGCTGGGAGTCCAGAAAGTGCCAGCTTAGAGTGCCTGGAGACTATTTTTGTTGACCTCATTAGGAATATTTTAAGTGAATACATAAACATGAAGACAAAATATGGAAAATCTTTTTATTTTAAGTTTTCAATTAATAAGTCATGTTGATAATGGCTTCATCGGAAACACTGAAAACTTTTGAAAAAAAGTATTAAGTACTATCTCTCTTTTCTCATCTTAATATTATTAAGATGAGAAAGGAAAGATAACAAATATTTTATATATAATCTCAGTGCTATAATGCAATGAATTCCTAAGGTTATACACTGGTCATAAGCAGAAATGTAAAACCAAAACTGTTTTTCCAAAATTAGCATAAGAATTGCTGTACAGATACAAGCTTCTCTAAAGAGTCACAGAATTTTAATTTTATACATATACATAGGTGTATATATATATATAAATATATATACACACACATACACACACAGAGTGTGCTTTCTGTTTTCCCACTACTAGCAGAGATTTACAACGAAGGAGTTCTTTGCCTTGCTTTGTTTTTCTCTTATCTCTTCCTTTGCCTTTTGATGTGCCTCTTGCCCAAAGTTGTGTTATTGTACTGAATTATTAAAATCACAGAAGGTACCAGACCAAGTAGGAAGTAGTTTTGCAAATATTTAGTGGTCAAATACTGATCTTTTTGAGTCAAAATAGGTCTGACACAGAGATCTTTGAACAAAAGTGTAAACCCTGTTGGGTTTCTGAAGTTAAATAAATTAAAAAAAGGTTTTCTGAAGTCATCAAAATTAATATGAAACAAGGTTAAATGACCACCCCTTTGATTGTTAGTTGCTGCCTTTTCTGATGGTCCACTTTTTATCTCACGATAGCAACTTTTACCTTAGTTAAGAACAGGCTAGGAAATTCCAGCAGGGAGGAGTCAGTGAATAAAGGGATAAAATAATGCAAAATCAGTGATGGAGATCATAGTAACTATGAATTAAGTAGATAATTGTTCCAATTTAGCATGGTGCAATTACTGCTCAAATATAAAGTTTGATCAGAGATGTCAATTAACACTTTATTTTACCTAAATCTAACTTTCCGAGGAAAAGGAGACACACTTATTTTCACATAAAAATATTTTTAAAAATTCTGAACTAAAAGCATTTTCTTGTAATCTGTAATATCTGTGACAATATTACCACAGTAATATTACTTATAAATGAAGTTTTGCAAATAATATCTCAGAAGTATAATTTTTTTTTTTTTGATGAATTGGCTCTGAATATTTTGTCAAGGAATTAAGGAATATCTCTAGATCAGCTGCCTTGTCCTTATGGGTGATTTTAACTTTCCAGATATCACCTAGGGATATCATACAGCAGACATAAACAGGTTCAGAAAATTCCTGAAACATGTCGAAGATAACTTCATGGAGCACAATTAAGGAAGACAACTGGTAAAGGGACCCTTCCACATTTGTTGTTTATGAACAAAAGAAGACTTGTGGATGAAGAGGTTATTGGTTACTGTCTTAGGCCAGTACTCTTCAATGTTTTATAATTTATTTAGGTGTAGGAATCAAAAGTACAAGAAGGAAATTTGCTTATGATACTAAATTAAGAAGGAGTGATGGGTTCCCTCAAGGGCACAGAGGCTTTACAGAGAGATCTGGGTAGCCCTGAGAGCTGTGCATTCACCAGTCGCATGAATTTTAACAAGTTCAAGTACCAGATTCTGCTCATTGCAGAGGAATTGGACTAGATGACCTTTAAACATCCCTTCCAATCCAAACTTTTATATCAGCTATGATTCTCCATCTAGGATGGGAATCCTGGTTATTATAGAAACTGAGGGACGATGAGCTTGAAAGGAGCCTCACAGAAAAATATCTGTGCAAGTGGGCGAATGGTAAATTTAATGTGAGCTAATAGCGTGCCCCTGGCAACTAAAAGAGTGAGCTGTGACCTGTGCATGAAGCACAGCATCACCAGCTGGTCAACAGAGGTGGTTGTGCTCTCTCCTCTGTGCTGGTATGGCCTGACATTGAGTACTGTGTGCAGTTTTGGGTGTCTCAAAATAATGACATTATCTCATAGTGTGTCCAGAGGAGGGCAGGCAAGATGGTGAAAGGTCTCCAGGGCAAGACCTGTAAGTAGCAACTGAAGTTCCTTGGCTTGTTTAGCTTGGTGAAGAGAAGGCTGAGGTGTGACCTCATCACAGTGTAAAGCTTCCCCAGGACGGGCAGGGGAGCGGAGAGTTGATCTCCTCTCTGGTGAGCTGTCAGGGTAGTTCAGACTGCACATTAGGAAAAAGGCTCTTCCCTGGGATGGTGGTGGGGTACTTGAACAGGCTTTCCAAGGAAGTGGTCTATAGCAGAGATGGCCTTTGAGTCCTAGTAAAATATATAAGTGGCCTTTCCCCAGTCCTAGTTGTTCTAAATGGGCTGCAGCTGTGATGTCCTTAACTGGGGGGCAGCTGTAGCTAATGAAGATAACTGGGATAAAAGGGGGTGGGCTGGCCAGTTAGGGAGAGTCTTGGAGGAGCTCTGGCGAAGAAGCAGGAACAACACTGCTGTGAGAACAGGAACAACAGGCCTTGTGAGAAAGCTACCCAGAAGGCATGGGACTCTAGAAATATGATAACAACAAGTGGTGGTCCCAACGTGATAGAAGATAAGACAGCCAAGAGCTGTGGCAGCCTGAGAGCTGGGACTCTAGAAATATAGTAACAACAGTGGTCATGGCAAGAAGTGAGCCAGAGTTCAAGGAGCATCTACATGTATTAGTCATATGGTCTACTTTTAGGTAGTCCTGCAAAGAGCAAGGCATTGGACACAATGATCCTGGTATGTCTCTTCCAACTCAAGATGTCATATGATTTTAGTGATGCAAATTGTGAAAAATTACCTGCCAAGTTACCTTTAATAGGCTCCTTGGTTAAAATTTTGAAATATTAAAGAAGAAAATAAATGGCAACAGTGCAGATATTCTAGTAATAGAATATTACTAGATCCTGGATTCATCAGAATTGAGTATTGCAGCAGTCAGTCTTGGGATGTGGTATTGGCCTCCCAGTTGTACAGTTCTGCCATTTAAAGAGCTGTGTCTGTAACACAGTAGAGTTTGGCAGAATATTTTTCTACTTAACATGCACATCATGCATGCATTTAGGAATAAGAATTCATCAGTTTTTCTTCTTTTTTCTTGTGAGAATATAAGTCACAGATACGAACTGAACAATGGTTTCTTTGAGGTCAGTACTGCAAGAGTACAATGGTTGTGTGAAGTCAGACAGAGTATAGCTCTTACTAAAAAAAGTATTACAAAGTTCCTCCAAGTCTAGGCTGTCTGTAAATAATGAGACTAAGAAGGTTTTATGTACGCAAGCTTTACTCATCTGTATGCTTATAATTAGAACTGTTATACAATATCCATCAGTTTCCCAATTGTTCCTGCTGTTTGTCATTCACAAACAAATGCACTATGCCCTTGATTCATTGCTGATTAAATTTTGCTATTTAAAGAAAATTTAGATGCTTTTTAGGGTCACCTGGCCTCTAACTGCTGCTGCAGAAGTGCCTGCCTTTCCCACTGATCACATCATATCTGACAGCCATCTGTTTCAATGTCTTAGATGGCTGATAGAGTCTCAGATGTCTTCAGGCATCTGAATAAAAGTTAAAGTGTGTGATTTTTGGCTGTAGACACTGAATTCTGAAGAGTGAATGTAGGCGTAATAATACCAGCTAGGTATATAAGTTTCAAATGCAGTCAGTGGGGATCTAGAGATCAATGGTTTAGGCAGAATATCTAATGTCATCAGAAATGTACCCCAATACTTCTATCATAGAATAATAGAATACCAGGTTGGAAAGGACCTCATGCACCATCTGGTCCTAGTTTTCCTTGCAAAAACAAGGTCTAGAGAAGAGGACAGTAATCTGTCCAGGCAAATATAAAAAAATCTTATTCTTGGAGAATTCACCACTTCCCTGGGCACATTATCCCAATGGATGATTGTTCTCATTGTAGAAAAATTGTAAGTTTATGTCCAATCAGAATGGATATGTACCCATTGCCCCATGTATTTTCCAGGTTGCTTCCTGAGAAAAAGAAGTCTCCATCTTTTTTTGTAGGCACTCTATATATAGTGCTGCATGATGATACAGACTCCCCTAAGCTTTCTTTCTCAAGGCTGAACAAACTCAGTTCTTTGAGCTTTTCCTCATATTTTTTGCCAGTTGTTTGATCATCTTTGTGGCACTTCAGTGGACTGTCAGCCTGCCCTTATCTATTTTATGGCAGGGACCAAAACTTAGCCTGATATTTCACATATGACCTGACAAGCACTGAGTGGAATAATGCTTTTCTTAATCTCTGCTGGTGATGCCACTGTTGTTTCATCCCAGAACCCCGTTGCCTTTCTTTGCCACAGCAGCTGCACACTGTTTGCTTATATTGAGCTTGATGCCCGTTGGAACCCCAAGTCCCTTTCCCATAGCTGCTCCACAACTGGGTAGCGCTCCCAGCCTGTGCTACAATTTTGTTTTCCTGAGTCTGAGGCCTTGCACTTGTTGAACTTCACAAGGCTCTTGTTAGCCCACTTTTCAGGTCTATTCAGGTCTTCCTGCAGGGTGGCTCTCTCTTCCAAAATGCCCACTTTCCCACTCAGTTTGGCATCATCAGCAAACTCTATCAGGATATGCTTGATCCCATCCTAAGGTCACTTAGGAAGATATTAGATAGTGTAAGGTCCAATTTTAGTCTCTGGGGGACCCCACATATGGCAGGCTGCCAGTTTGAACACGAACGGTTTGATGCCACCTCAGGGTGCTGCCTGTCAGCCATGTCCCCACTCACCCCACAGACCACTTATCTAAACTCAAATACATCAGTTTCTGTAGGAGAAGTTTCTGGAATACAGTATCAAAAGCCTTGGAGAAGATACTGTAGGCAATGTCCACCAGTTGCCCTATACCAACTGAGAGAGTCACTTTGTCATAAAAGGTGGTCAGCTTTGTCAAGAACAACTTCCTGGGTGAACCCATGCTGGTTTCCCCAGTCATGTGCTTCATTTGACATGTGATAGCTCCCAGGAGGATTTGTTCCATCACTTCCATGGGAACTGAAGTAAGACTGATGAGCCTATAAGTTCCTGAGCCCTCCTTTATGCCCTTCTTGTAAACAGGGCTGACCTTAGCCTTGTTGACTGTCTAAGCCAGCAGTCAACCTGCTACATCCACTCTCTAGGAAGTCTCTTGATCTTCACAACTTCTCTCAGAGATCTCCACAAGTTCTCAGATTTTAGGAAAAGCAGTCTTGCAGTGACATCAGTCCACCCTTGGGTGGATATTATTAGGGCCAATTGTTTTGTCAGAAACAACTGCCTGTAACATTTCACAAACCATCTCTTCCTTCACTGACAGCGGGTCTTGGTTTTCACCAACAGATCAGCAACTTGGGCACATCTTTTGCGGGTACTTACCTTGTCTCCACAAGAAGGGTCTGGGCACTGGTTACAACATGCTATCTGTATTGAAGTCTCTTTCCTTACCAGTTTCATCTGAGCAGAAGCATTAGACTTGTTTGGGGCTTTCTCTGTAGAAGCACTGGTTTTAACTCTCAGATGAGTGCCAGCCAGTATGGAAGCAACCCAAAGAAGCACCAACTTTAAAAACGGTGGTCTTGTCAAACAGATCGGTTTAGTTGATGCCTTACTTTGATGATGTATTTATTGATTCAGAATATGTCAGAGGAAATAATCAAACAAACTGTTCTTCCTGCACAGTTCTGTTTTCTTCTGTACTGTTTTTTTCACATTTTAAATACTTTTATAATCCTTTCTGTATCCAGTTCTCCAAGTGTGACTTGTCAAATATGTCTTGGTAGAATACCATGATCAAGCCTCAAATAATCTAGAAAGATGAAGAAGTTGAATTCTACTAACTAAGCATTCTTAGACTGAACATTGATCTTAGCTGGAAATGCTGGATGCAGTGAATCTGTCTTTAAAATGATTGAATTTATTCTTTTGTGTGTTCCCTCACTCCAATATGTTTTCTTACTGTCATTTGAAAACTAAACTTACCACAGCAAATGAAGTATAACACCCACAGCATGATGTCAGGTACATCTCACAGGCTGGAAGGGATCCCAGCAGGCTTTCTACATCAATTTAATCAGCATCATAAATCAAACATACTTTCTGCTGTGTACTATTTACCATATGTGCTTTGTGGTGTTCAAGTATCAGACGTCTTTAGCAGTTAAATATGCCTTTCAGTGCACTTTAAAAGAGACAAACAATTAAGAATTGCATACATAACCTGTTGACTCTTAGCTACTTCCAGTGTAAAAAAGAAAATGTAGTAATGCCTACCAGGCTACTTTCAGGGATTGATGAAATGAAGATGAAGAATAATTTAACCCTGAATAGATCTGACAAATGCACAAATCCAGGACTAAGTAGGAAAGAAGATTGCCTCTGAGGCTGTCTGTCTGCAACTTCATATCATAATCTGGGAAAAGTAAGCAGGGCAGTTTATGTAGAAAGGATTCAGTGATTCTGAGGGCACCACAAGAGACAGTAGTGCTGTAAGTAATTTGCTGGCTGTGTCTCCCTCCCCTTTGAGGGACAACACTTAACACCTTTAGTTGCAGCCACAGCCTCATGTTTTCATGTCAATGGAGACTGTGTGACCTGCCAGGAATTCTGAAGATCTATCTCACTGTAGAGAGTAATGGCACTGTAACACATATCTTGTCCTCAGGAGAAGGAAAATCTGAAATTGAAGTATAGGCAAGAAAATTTATTTTAAATATTTTATTGTCATGCCCATTTTTTTGTCTCTAGCTGTGTCAATTTCCACAAACAATAGCAAATTTTCTATGGAATATGTAATATATTGAATGAGAGATTTCTTCTATAAGTGTGGGCACTCATCTGAGAATTAAACCAGTGCTTTTACAGAGAAAGCTCCTGAGATGTCTGATGTTTCCACACAGATGGAACGGATGGAGACTTCAGTAGAGATGGCAGATTGAATGGGAATATCTTGATTAAGACAAGTGATGTTTTGTCTAGTATACGTAGCTTACTACAATAATTATACCTTAAATAAATAATTCAGAAACTAGAGGGTTACGAATTTACCCAATATGAAAAGAAATTTGTTCTGATCTAAAATGCATGATACTTTTCTAAATTATGTGTTCCTTCTCCTTGCTTCTTTGGATATATAAATCCCGATTTTAAACATTTTTCCGATTAAAATCCCGATTTAAAATCCGTTTAAAATCCCAATTTTAAACATGTTCTTAAAACTATCACTTACCTATTGCATTCCTTACCTTTTACATTCCTTTTTAATCTTGTGTATGAAGCCATCTAAGAAATGACACTGATCTACTCACAAACTCCTTGGAACTCTTGAACAAGATTCAGCTTCTGAAGGGCTGAACTAGAATTATTAAATCAGGAGTTCATATCTCTCATATCTCTAGAGTATTGACAATTTCTTGCAGGCAGGCTCAGAAAAGTGGAGGCTACAACTTGGAATAGCAATTACTCATTGATTGTACAGTACCACTACAAAGGAACTGATAGAATTTATGTATCCTGATACATCAAGGGGGGGAGTACACAGAAGACTAAAGTTTCTTTTCAAGTCATCCTCTAATTTTGAAGTTGGACATAATGATTTTTTCATTGGAAGAGCAACCAGCATCCTTCTTTTCTTTCTCCAGCTTACAAAATATTTGTTGCAAAAGTAGTGAAGTGATCCATTCCAGAGAAGTTGCAGTATGTTTATTGATACAAAGCAGCAATTAAAAAAAGGTGGACAGTAAATATGGTGGTAATGGTCAGGTACACTAGGTTATTTACTGCATAGAGGACAGGGTCAGACAAAACTGTCTGACCATGTCTGACCTCAGCGATGACAGTTGAGCCGTAAGATTCACAAAAGCACCCCTTATATTCTAAACTTCTTCTCAGAGGTGAGTATAAGTTCATCTGGATCCATATTTAGTCCCAGACTTATTCAATTCTTTATGTCTGAAGGATAATGTGTGCACAATCAATCCCTTATAATCACTTAGATAAATTTCAAAGTGTCAGTGTACTTATTCCAAGTTCATCTACTGAGTATCTGACATGATAAGGATCTTCTCAATCTCAAGGAGTAACCTTGGCATGCATAATTTCCCAAGGAAAAGCCCTGCTGTGCAGAAGACCTCAATGGACCCTTGGCTTTTCAGTATTCAGTACATATGGCATAAGACAATGAGTTTATTGTCATATTTGCATGCTGACTACAAATGTTAGGTGGTCCTAAACTTGCTTTGAGCCAGATGTCAACCAGCAATACAATTAGATGGTTTCATTGCCCAAATTAGCCCATGGATACTGCACTTATACCTGTCCTCTCCTGAATTTACTTTGGGCTGGATGCAGCCATTCAGACTAGACACACCCATTAGGACTGCCGCTGTGAGTTATCCCTTGAGCAGAGTTACAGGAAATAGAGGTCAGATTGAGAGGGAAAGAAGGGGACCACGCTGTCCTTCTGAGTGGGTAACCTGCTTCATAATTGTCTACTGCCTAAGCCTTCTTTTCAGAGCTCTTACTGTGTGTGAGAACAGTAGGCAGAAGCCCATTAAATTATTTCAATGTCTCTAGTACATCTCTTGTTAGGCCTCCTATGCTTGCAATAGAATAATGAAGTAGAAAAACTTCTATAAATTGTATTAGAATAAAATCCTAATCACCCTCTGTACAACTCATAAATGCAGAGCCTTATTTTATATTCTAATAACTTGAATGATGGCATCTCTTCATGTTTTCTCATAAAATAATGTTTTGTCTTATCTAAGCAGGCAGTTCAGTTGACTAGCTGAAATCACTAGAAACCTGGGCAAGCTGAAAGCCTTCTCTTAGAACACAGAGAAACAAAGTGGTCTCCTGTAACTAAAATTTAGATACATAAATTGACTTTAATGTCTAGGATTACAGCCTGTGTCATGCTTCTTCCCACAGCTCTTAGCCTTGGAGTTTCATAAGCAAATTTCTCACTTGCTTTGAAAATTTCGCCAGTATTTCACATCAAGAACCAAAAAGCATGTAAGATCCTTTGTGTGTTATGTTTGGATGGAGATCTTCCTTTACCTAAATCTTCAGAGAAATTTGTGTTGCCTGCACGAACAATTCTGTTCCTAGCAAAAGTGACCAAATGAAATATCAAAAATCATGCAGTGTGAATGCATGTGAAAATCAAACCGCTAGTTGTGTTCTCTATTTGTAATGGTTACAGCTTTCTCTTTCCACTGTATTGCATTCTTTTTTCATCATTCTGCTGAGATTTTATTTACTTATTCCTTTATTTTTTTCATATGCTTCCTTTATATTGCATGGAGAATTTAAGTCCTTAACTGAAGTCTGGGTCATTAGCCTGCCCATTAGGCATTGCACTGCAAAATAATGTCATTGCCCTTAGTGTCTTCAAGAATTTAGGACCGAGTGTTTTACCATAAAAATAAAAGGAAGATTTTGGAATGGACATAGTGAATCTTGAGTCTTTTTTCAACACACGAACAAAAAAAAATTCCTCTAAACTTTTCTAGAGTGATCTCTTATTTGATCGCATTTGTTGTAGGTTTATCACATGATACTGAAAATAAAGGTATCAGTCACAACAAGTTTTATTCGTGACAAGAGTTTACTTAGGACATGTATCTTTTAGAAATTGCCAATATCAGATACTTAATACAAGGAAAATAAAAAATATTCCTATTCATAAATATAATGGCTGAATCTGGAGAACACTTGCCCCTTCTCCCCCCCTGCCCCCACCCCATTTCTAGCATGTCAGCACCCGATAAAAATAGCAGTATTCAGCTAAGGTTCTGAAGCAAGTAGATTATTTGATCTGGCATCACAATCTCTGTGGGCTTTTTGGCTCATATTGTATGTGAGCAGTTCATCCTGAAGAGGTGTTGAAAGGAGAATTCATTTCACAAGCCATGGCATCAATTTCTGTATCCTTGCTGCTCTCTTGCCCTGGGTTTTTTTCCCCCTTCTGCATTTTCAAAGCAAGAAACCCTAATTATTAGGAGAGATAAGGGGCACAGAAAAGCACCATAACCTCGCACAAAACTGAGCCCTTATAAAATCAGATGTCAGGACATTAATTTTATTCTTTTCTATGAGTAGAAATAACAGTATTATGCCTTTGGAAGTGAAGGGCTTCTTTCTGACAGCACCAGTGTCAGATTTCAGAGAATGGGAAATAACCTTCAGTGTAGCCCCTCTTTCTCACAGGAGGAAAAGAGCATCCAACAATTATGGTTTGTGAAAACAAACCCCATGTTTATTTACAGGTAAAAGTTGTTCAGAGATGCATAACAATTTTATTATGAAGTTCTGCAGTTTATCAGATAATTCTGATCACCAAATACAGCAAATGCTAAACATCTGTGGTAGCAGGGACAGGGCAGGTCTCTACATCTCTCTTGGAGGTTTGGAGTGGCCTTGGCTGATTGGAGGCTGCTGAAACCCATTAAAATTAGTTTTCTTCCCCCAGACTCCTGTGACTGTCACTAGCCCTTAGGAGCTGCTGCTGGCTCAGCGTCCCCACCAAGCAGACACACACCGGCCCTGGAGACTCAGGGTGGGGACAGCAAGAGCCATTCGTGTCGTGGGGCAGAAGGCTGACAGAAGGGGGAGAAGTCTGCTGGAGCCAGAAGTGTGGCCTTCAGCAGGTTATTCATAACCATAGCTTTGTTCAACATCAGTCTTGAGAAAAGTAGAGCATTTGGTTGATGCTTAATTATCTCATGAAAGTTTTTTCTTGTCTGTGAGATGCAATTCATCAGAGAAACAATCTGCCTTCAAGTATTTATGTGCATTTCTGTTGATTTGATTTTGGCATGTTTTTCTGATGCTGTTCTTTGATCTTAAGTATTTATATCATCTGTTTTCCCCTTCTGATACAAAAATGGAAGTTACTCCCCATAACAGATATAATAAAAATACAGTACCAGGAACTAAATATTATGTAAGCATGCAAACATCTTTAATATGGATGAGGTGATATTTTTGGTTGATTTTATATTATTCTAGAAATATTGTAATTTTTATCTTAAGCAGAATTTATAAGACGTATAAATCATTGCTAATTGTGGATTGTCTTTACAGCATTTAATATATAACTTACAGTAGTTGATCACAAAAGTTTTCATATTATTTTGTAAAATTTCTCAGACTCTGGTTGTTATTTTCAAATATTCCCTCTGTTAATCCCTGCAACACTTCTTTTCCTTAGTTCTGCATATATGAAAATCCATGCCTTTGTAATTTTGTTCTGTACACTAAAAAACATTTGCATTTTATATAAGATAACCTTCTTTCTTTTTACCCTTAACTCTTAAATTGAGAAGATTCTCAAACCCTTTCCAGGTTTGAAAATATTTCTGACCATTGTAACAACTTCTGTTTCATTTTGGTGGGTAGAAATCACAAATCTGGATGGGGAATTTAATATCTTTGTAAGTGGAAAGAGTTAGACACTTTAAATGCAATTCTCAGAACCCAGAATAATATCATGAGTGAGGTAATCCATTGTTTGTATGTTAAGGTTAATTTTTTTTTTTTAGGCAAAGTGACACTTTTAGCAAAAATGGACAGAAGTCAATATAAATTGTGAAAAATTTCTCTGGGTTTTTACCTTCTCAGGTTTTTACTCATCCAGGTTCAGATCAATTCCTCCAGGACAGCAAATGTCATGCAGATTGTCTGTGATGCAAAAGACATCATCATCATTAGTACCGGTTTCATGTAGAGGATGTTGAGGGGAAAGAAGACAGAGAGAAACTATAAAAGTAATTAATCTCCTAAGGGAAGCAGTGAATATGAAGTGAGCAAAAAGAACAGAGTTGAGATGCATCATAGTCGATGGTGTAAACTGCTTAATTCCTCAATAATCTGGCTCCAGATGACATTGTCATTCATTCTGGGGAGCAGAGTCAGAGTCAATTGAGAAATAAAGGTGAAATACCTGCCACAATCCACGATCCACCATCACATCAATACATCAACCACTCAGTTTTTCAGTTGTTTCTTGAAGTAAACCACACAGAATAGAAACTGGTTTATGTACATAAAAACAGGGAATTTGCATTGTCTATTCTAAATCTCAACCACTGTACACTTTTCATTTGGCCCAAATGTTTTCTGATGCAAAATTTATTTCCATAATTACCTCCACATTTAGAGTAAGTTAGTTGGTAGATCTATTGGAAACCAAACTAAGATTATGACATTCTTTGCAGATGTAAAAACTGTGGGTTTCCCAATGCAGGTTAAAGAGAAAAATATACTTGCTGAGTAGCTTAAGTCTATTCAACTTCTAATCTGGATTTATGTAGGAAGCTAAAATCCCTTTGAAATTTAATTTGAATATTATAGTTCTGTATGCATAAACTTAGAATGTATCTTACTTACAAAGATGCGTTCACATTTGTTACAATTAAAACTTAAAAGTGCATGTTGACATACAATTTAGGCAAAGAATTTTAAGAACATGAAAATGGAACAGTTACCACTTTGATGCAACTACCACCAAAGTTCAGAAGGGAAAAATTCTGTTTACTCCAGTGTCTTTTATTTTTCCTTTGGCTCCAAGATGCTTCTATCCCTTTAACATAGAAAATCACACCTGTTCTTGACATCTCTTTTCACCTATAACCAACTATACTGTTTTCTTCCCCCTCGTTTACTCTTTTTTTTTTAATTAAAAAACAAACAAAAAAAGTCAGACTTTTTTCTTTGGGGATCTGAATAAAGAGGATGAAAATCAAAAGAGAGGAATTATATTAATGTAGTTAATGTAGCCTTTTCAGCCCATCTGGGAAGATTTCTTTTTTTTTACCTTCCATTTGTGGAAAGAAAAGCATGAACATTAAGGAGCACTTGAAGAGTAAACTAGTGACGTTTTAATTGCATTTCTGGAAACAGGTTAAGAGTAGTAAAATGTCCAAGAACCATAAGAAAGAGTAAAGAATAGTGTCTTGTGAAGCATATGAACCTTTAGGGAACTACTGTGAGATAGATATTCAATTTTGTCATTCTTCTTTTAGTGAGTGTTTGGACAGTGGCTCACTAGACGACAGTACAGCTGCATTCTTGAGCTCACAGCTGTGAACAAGATGTGATTTACATTATTCCAAAGTTTCTCAGTATGCACTCTGACCTATGACATTTTAGCCTGTTTAGAGTCCTCAAGGTTGCCTGCTTTTACCGGTCAGAGCAATTGTTTGGGTTTTTTTTTTTTTCCATTAAGTGCTGAAATTCTACTTGTCAGGTCTAGTAGGTTGTTTTTCTTTATGATCATTATAATTTCCTTTGTTCTTTTTTCTGTTGGCCTGTCAGATTGCAACTGCTTATATAAGAGGAAAAGACAGTCTGTGATGAACCCACTGTGGTGAGGAAGGAGAACAAAGGAGAGGAGAGAGTATTATTTCTTGCTCAATTCTGTGATCTATTTAATAAGTCCTTTCTTCACATAATATTTTGTAAGTGAAAAACATATTCGTTTCATGACTACACAGATCAAAGAAAACAAAACAACTGCTGTCATCCTTTCACTGCTTATCAAAACAGGTTTTTCTCAAGGGTTTCTGGGTGCCTAGAATTGTCTTTACAGCCTTTTCTCAAAGCTAAATTATAGCATTCAAAAAACACTAACTAGGCTAAGTGTAACTCCATTTTAAAGCTGTTTTTTGGTCTTGAATGTCTACCCAACCTATGACAGTGCTTCTTTAATGACTGTGTTCAAAATTTCCCTTAAGCTTAAGTATAACAATTATAATGCATTTATAGCTTCCGATTACATGCATTGAACACTTTATAGAAACCTTAGGCGTTTCAGATGTTCTGAAATAGTCTAAGTATATTCAACAAGTTATATATTTAAACATTCTATTGTGAGATCTAAAAAAAACTCATTAAAATATTTTCTGGACAATGGTATCATCTTCTTTTTGATTTAAGAGCTGACTTTCAGAGATACAGATATTGGAAGTCCTTTAATTAGCTAAATCACCACACATTTTATAGCCTAGTTATGTTAATAAACATTTCTTCTCTGAACTATGAGTCATGGGGAGCACAGATATCTAGGCGAGCAATAAATGAGCTAACTCAGAAGCTCTAATTATATTGTACAGGTGATTGTGGAAGAACAGGGTTAATTAGCCTAGACACAAACCTTTCCAATGGAAGCACGTTTTCTTTGTTGATTCAGCCAAGGATCTCTGTTTCATGTTGTGGAACACTCACTACTCCTGCTGCCAAAGACTTCCCCATGGATATGGGAAACAAGAAGTTCAGCTGTGCAGCTCTTTTAAGTGCAAAAATAATTTTAGGTAACTCCCTAAATTATCTTGTAACCATAATATAAAAATGGAATGCAATAATTGAATTTGTAATGCTTTTTGTATATGACACACATCTTTTTAGGTGAATTATGCCTGGTTCCTTTAGATCACCTTTTCCATTTAATTTATTTTTTAAGGAAAATATAATTAAAATTTTCTCCTAGATCTTTACACTTTGATGGTGAAACTTAGCAATTACAATATCATACATCTTAACAACTCTGTATCTCACTTTTGGTTTGTGATTATCAATTTATGGTCTTTAAATTACTGAAGCATAGATGGTGTCTTCACTTGAAGATCAGAGATCACCCAGGATAATTCACTTTTTTAGTAACCCTCTTTCTGAACAAGAAAAAAAGAACAACATCCACTCTGTGAAATGCCTCATTTTATTTCAATTTTTCAGGTGGTTAGTTGCACTTTTTTCAATGAGGAAAATAACTGAGGAAGATTTTGGTTTTTTCCCACTCTTTTGTCTTCCCCATTGTTCTCATTACTAAAAATTAGCACAGGAAGACATAAAAAACATCATGAAAGGTAAACATGTGCCAAAATTAATGAAAAATAGTTAAAAACAAGACTAATTCAAGTCCTTTACATTTTAACATAAGTATTTTTCAAAATTGCACTAAAATTTTTGCAACCAATGAGCTTAAATTTATCTTCTTTTATTAAAAACCTTATCAGTTACCAAAAGAGTTATTAAGTTCCAGTTTTGTTTAGGGCACGAACATATGGTTATTAATACTGATCACTGCAAAAATGTGACAGCTAAAATATGTGTTTATGAGAAACTAATCGAAATATATGCAATTATTTATTATTTAAACAATTATTTATGGTAAGGCCCATTTAATTTTATTTGAATTGTCTTCTTGGATAGAAATATTTCGAAGCTAGGATATTTTCTATTCTTAAAAATTCATATTAAGTAAAAAGATTACATGAAAATTAATGACTTAATCTGACAAGCACATAATAAACAGTGACATTTAGTGAAATTCTAGAGGCACTTAAGCTTTCTAGTAAAAATATTTTTTCACATAAGTACTTTCTGCATCTCTTTAAGAGCTCAGCAGTAAATGAAACCATAAATACAAAGTTTTTGGGATCCTAACTTGGAATGAAAATTAATATGAACCTAACAAAGTCTTGAATTACAATGACAAGCTTTTTTTTTTTCAAGATTCTTTCAGGAAGTACAGGTCACCTTCTTATATCTTTCTGGAAGTGCAAACTATCTCCCCTATGCTTTTTACTTTTGATCTGTTATGAGCAGTGGACAGGAGAAGCAGCAACAGTGCTGTCATGCCTGTGTGCCCTCCGGTGCAATCCTGAACATCTGCCACTTTGTCGCCCAGTTTTACAGCTTGTAGCCTGTAGTGCATCCTGGAGCAAGAGAAGAATGCCTGCTTCTCATCTAGCTCACTTAGTGAGCTGGGAAATGCACACTTAGACTAACGCTGCGTAGCACACTTGACAGCAAATTAATTGTTTAAACTAGTTATTTGAACAGCAAATACCACTGATCACTAAGATGATAATTTTCTGCCATATTTGGTCTTCATATGTTTCAAAATAGAAGCACAGCACACATTTTTGATTCCATTGCTGTAAAGTTGAAAAAGGGGAAAAAATGCATGATTTAATTAAAGCAGTGTGCTCTAAAATGCAGAACTGCAATGAATGACTTAGTTAAATTCAGTAAAAGAGACTATTTTAACACATTAATATACTATTAATTTCATGACATATCAGAATTTAGTATCTAGTTCCCGGTGCTTTGAGGCTTATACTTAATTATAAAGCACAGAAAAATAAAAGGCATGCCTCTTCACAACAACAACAAAAAAATACTGTTCTGTTAAAGACAACAAAAAAAACTTCCCAGTATCTAAAGTTTGCAATACTGTTGCATTGTACAGCTAGTATCTACATAAGTGACCTTATGTTCACACACTTAGTATCTTAAAAATTGAGATTATTACACATGAGTAGCCATATATGAAGATCATATTGAGTCGCATAGTTGGCTTCTCACAATTTTTCGTGCTGGGGCAATTGGTCGTCGTACAGGATTAAACATTTCGAATCGGAGAATTGGAGTTCAGCTCTGGATCTGCAATGTTGCACGTGATAAATGCTCTGTAAGCCAACTGTCTCAGTTGCATTGAGGAATTCTCTGATAGTCATGGTAGGCTGAATATTTCATCATGGATTCAACAGTGTTCTGAATGTTCAAGCTCTTTCACAGCCGCACAGTGCTTCACTGAAGCCAGAAGTTTCTCTTCAATGTCCTGCTTGTATGGAGTAAATTAAAATGCTGGAGCTCTATTTTTGATGCCATCTTATGCTTTCCTGTTCATGAAATATCTTTACGTCCAAAATACAATTTCAAAAACTGTTCACAACCCTTCAATCAGAAAATAAGTACTGAAGGTAGTAAATTATTAATTACAACAGTTACTTTAGGTAAGAAAAATAGATTTTTTTCCTGTGAAAATTTGATGTCATTCTGTTGTGGATGAGAGGACTTGAAGCCTTCCAGTGTTGCAGATTGCATCAACTTCACATTAGTCATATTTGGACAACTTTTGGAAATTTTTATTATTAAACTTTTGAAAGGATTATGGATGTGACATTTAAACAGGCACAAGAGGAAGAGCAATTAGCACTAGAAATAAATAAAATAAAATTAAATTTAAATATAAATTGTCAGCTAATAAGTCTTGCATGAAATATAAAGACAATATAATGATTGAGTAATGTGAAAAGTGGTGATATAGAAGCAACTTGTCTAACTTCAGAGAACAGGGGAACTCCTTTTCTTCTACATATATTTAGTATACTTTTAATAAAATGAAAAGAAAGTCTATATTATATGAAAACCAAATCTTTGGGGAGTTCACCAAAATGTGCATTTTTTTCTGCATGAAGTTTTTACTGAAAAAAATCCCCAAGAGTGAAAGTGGATACGTATAATGAAATATATATTTTAAAAAGCTACTTCATAAACTGATTTCCAAGGCCTGACCCTGATTGTTGTCAATGAGAACACGCCATTTGTTAGTTGTGGTATCGTTTGGCTCAGCTTCAAAATGCAAACAGTGAGACTGGTCATGGTGTTGGAGCCTTTGTTTAAAATACAGTGAAATTAGAATTTTTTTAACTGAGAAGGGAATACAAAAATATGTTCTTTCCATAATTGCCTCATTCTTTCTATAACTGCCCCTAAAAGACTTAAATAACATAATAAAAAGTTCAAAATCAAATGATGACTGAAATACTGACACACTAGATTTTGGCCTACTCTGATGGTGCAGAAGCTATCCCACAGGCATATCTGTAGTGGTTCTATGCCCTCTCCCTCTTAGTTTCCACTAGAATAATTATGTTGAGATTCCTGATTCCTGTTTGGTTCAATACCTCTATTCCATGCATTAATCATCAGTTGTGATTGGAGAGACACGGATTGGTGACCTCAGAACATGCTGTGTTACAAGATACTTGCTCTTCAGTTTTCTTACTGTCATTACACACACAGTGTAAGCCATACAAAGATAATGAAACAAGATCTAAACTGAGAAGTCAAGGCTCATCACTCCGGGCACAATGATGAGTTGACAGAGTATATGGTTTCCACATGCTCAATTAGCATTGTTTTTAACTTGCTCTGCCTTGCAAACCAAGCAAGAAGACTTCTTGCTGCCCGGTAGAAAGCCTTATTCACAGCTAGCTTAGCTTTTGTTAAAGTAGTGTTGCACTGCATGGTAAATAAGCCCCCTGAAAGTCTCTGTGGAATTACTACATTACATGAAGCCAGGCTAGAATACATATTATAATTACAGATGATATACAAATGTGTACTCAGTCTTCATAGTTGCCAAAAAACCCTCAAAAATTTAGAAATCAGACACCTCAGAAGAAGTGTTGCAAAGTTACAGAACTAAAAATCTGATGCTCAGATTTCCAGGAAGTCTAGTCCAATTGTACTCACTGCTCCCATTGATATCAGTGGTGCAGATATTTTTTCATAAAACAGAGTTTCCTGAGTCACATTAAAATGTATCATGAAACAACATGTAAAATGCAGTGAACATGAAGAAGATGATTTTGTGCCATATTTTGAAAGATGTAAATATAAAATGTATTTTAATACCAATCATCTACCATTACACCCTGCTACAAAAACATAAAATAAATCTATCCAATGACAGAAGTCAACATTAACTTTAATGATACATGTCAGGGTTTCTGAGGAAAATCAGAGGTGTGGTACATGTATAAAATTTTGTTCAGGGGCACCCACAAGACCACTCAATTGTCTTCAAACAACTCATATACTTATAAGATCACTCTGCTTGGGACAGCACAGAAACTCTACTTGCTGTCAGCTTGCAAATTATCACGAAGAGGCAAAAGTACTTCTGAATAAGATGACAGTCATCTAGGGAATTAGAGCAATGTCATTTCAGTTTTAGGTTATTCTGTATTTCAAATTCTCTTGTTCTAGGTAATCCATAAAATGTCAGATTCAAGACTGGAATCATCACCCTACCTAACATAAAAATCATAATGCATGGCGGAAAGAAATAGGGATACCCAAAAGTATACATCTGATGACAGATCCTTCAGTTATGCTGATCATTCAATAAAGAAATTTTACTTCTTACCCAAATCAGAAAATAACAAAACAGTACAGTGTAGCTTCCATGACTTCAATCAGGCAAAGTCTATCAGCTGTTTTAAAGAAAACAAAAATCTAAATTTTTTCACCATTACATGGTTATATGATCATGGTTTAATTGTTATCTGTCTGTTTAGATTAGTATTAATTCATTCTTTCTGAAAAATATATGAGATAAACTGAATATACCCAAATCCTAAGTGAAGTATGACCAACTTGCCTGTAAATCATTCTTTCACGTTAGTCTGTTATAAATTGAAAAATATCACATCAGTTGCTATAGGCCTTCACTTCAATAAAACTTATGCTTTTTCTGTCAGCAAATCTTGTTTAACTGTAGAGCCAGACACTCAAGACACAAATTGAAAATTGCCTTAAACAAATCTATTCTGCAACATAAAATATTGTTGTCACTTTTTTGTTTAGTTGTAATTATGGCTCTCTGCTTTTTGAGATAAATACATTAGCATTAAAAAAAAAAAAAAAAAAAAAAAAAAAAAAAAAAAAAAAGATTAACCATTCTAGATGTTCCTAATCATCTTCTTGCCCTTTACGCGAGTGGAAGTGATTTTCAGGAGAAATTGCTTCATGTTCTTCTTGGGACTGAGGTGTAGCACTCCCGCCAGAAGCTCTTTAAACCTCCAACTTGCCTTACTGAAGGTATGTTTAAGGTTTGCCTTTCTCTTGAAGATGATAAAGAAATAGCCCAGCAAGCAGCATCTGTTATAGAAACAAAAGTGCAAACAGAGTTTAGTTAAATGCTGGAAACAGTGGTTCCTAGAAAAAAACAATATTGTTGATCAGGCGCACTAAGCAGGCAGTGATTAGGAAATGACTAAGAGATTGTTGGGACAACAGAAAAAAGCAGTCAACAGGAAAAGAAAATAAAATAAGCATGAGTATTTGAACAAGTGAGGAGAGATGGTGGTAGAAGCAGCCATCACAGGGGATCTGCACACAGAGAGCTCCACCTTGGGTGCAGAGGACAGAGCCTGGGACAGCTGCTTGCTGTCATAGGGGCAGATCTACTAGGATGATACGTGATGATTCCCTACCATCCCTTCCACGGCAGGAAATCAGAATTATACTTTGAGCTGGCACACCCCAAGAGGAAGGGTGTGCACACAAGGGAACCTGCACTCCCAGGTGTGGGGCAATGTGACAGTGGTTGCCTGGCTGGTTGGAAGGGTGGTTGAATATGCACACCAGTGTGCAAAGGTGTTCATATGGATGGGAAGTCAGAATTCTTGGTTTATGTCGCATTAATTCTGAATAATGACTGTTAATAGAGCAATAAACCACATCTGTACTATGAATTGAGCAGATTTTCTCTGCTAGAAAGCTCAGACATGCTGAGCATACCTGTACATTCTCTGCACATCCATGTTGTCCCAGTGAGATGTTCCCTTGACTTCCTCCCTCAATAGAGTGGAACTTTTTTTTTTTCTCTTAATATTGGGAAGGATTTCCTTGAAGATCAACCAATTCTCCTGGGTCTCTTGGCTTTCTCCCATTCAATGCTACCATGCAGATCTCTGAACAAAATGAAATTGCTGCCTCTTGCCATGAAAATAAATTTATTGAATCTGAGACTAATGAATTAAAATATAAAATAATTTTTATATGAAAATAAAAAGAAGCTTATTGTGCAGCACCCTGTCAAAGTACAGGCTTTGATTATTAATTACATTTGACATCTGGGAACTCAATTAGAACAAGTAAAAGGACAGCCATTTAAATTAAGTACCTCCAAATAAGTATTTAATTTCTGCTTAATAAGGTGATGAGAGATAGAGGTGAAGGAATAAATGCATGCAATTTAATATTTAACTATTCTGTTATTGAGAAATAAATAGGAAGTGAGACAGAAAAAACCCAGACAATAATTTTTTCAATTTATTTTGTCTGTGTCTCAAGGAGAAAAATTTCAATAGACTTGACAGCATCCATGTTCAGCTTAAATAAAAAGGAGATAAAATATGTAAAAGAAGATTACTAACCATGCATGTAGGCTATGAAGCAATTAATATGATGGAAGTAAATATTTTGTGACCCTGAACTCTCCTAAATTGAAAAAGAGAGTCTGGCAGATATAAATAAAAATAATAATATTCATTACCAGTGCAAATACTGTACCAAGAATAGTTCTATCTCCCTTAATACTTTCAATGCGTATACCTAAAAATCCCTATGCCTGGATGAGCTGAGAGATATATGAACAGATTTTGGTCACCAGTCAGGAGAGCCCCTGGTGGCCTGGCTGATGCAACACTGGGATATGATCGTCCATGATATGAAACTAGATGATAGTGACTATTCAAATGGAAAAAAAAAAACCAAACCAAACCAAAACAAAACAAAACAATAAAGTTATCATTTTTCCTTTATATAAGGTCATTTAGAGTCCCAATTTAAAAAATGGTTTAATTTTCAGGTACACTTGAGGGATGCATTTTAACAGGCTGCATTTGGACAAATAACATGCCTCACCATTCAAGTTGCATGTGGTAAAATTGTTTTTGTAAAGATAATTCAGTCTTCTGTAAATTATTTAACAATCAGATTTACTTTTTTCTATTGATTCATTCAAAACTGCAACAGAAAATCAAATCTAAAGAAAAGCAACTCAGGCTCTGTGCCACGGATCTAACACTTTCAGACAATAAAAATTGATAATCCAGATATTGCATTGTATTTTAAGAGAGTTGTGTAAATAATCTACATACATTTTTACTTAAAATTTAACAAAATATTTTTGAATGTATCATAAAGGGCTGTAAGGTAGGTGGCAAGATGAGCCTGTCCTTCATATTTCAGAAAGTATGCCTGCAGCAGTCCTCCAGCAATGCAGTCTTACTGCCTATATTCCAGAGAATTCAAAGTTTTGTAAGTGGGATGGATTATACAAGCTTCCATTGCAAACAAAAAAACAACAAACCATCTTTTTCATTTTTCCCAGGAGTATTTTGGTATATGAGAGGTTATAATTCAGCCTGTTTATAATGAACTTCACAAAAACATAATGTACTAACAACACCTAGACCAAGACCCTCAAATGTTTGCATTGCTACATTTCTCAGAGCCAGAAATACTTTGGACTTTAATATCCTGAATTCAAGATCTTAAACATTCTCAATAATTACTATGTTTGTTGTTGCCGAGTGCTAGAAATGCTTAAGTGGCACATGCTTAACAATGTCCAGGCTAAGAAAATTTGTTGCTAATAACAGCGTGTGGGCATTTTTCCATTTTCAACTGCAGATACAGCATTCAGTAGAATTATAGAACATTAAAGTTGGAAAAGACCTCCAAGACCCTCAAATCCAACCTCTGACTTGCCACCATGTCCACTAAACCATATTGTGATGTGCCACATCCACTCATTTTTACAGCACTTCCCGGAATGGTAACTCTGCCACTTCCCTGGGGAACCTGTTCCACTCCTTAGCCTTTCTTTCAGTGAAGAACGTTTTCCTAATGTTCAACCTGAACTTACCCTGATGCAGCTGAAGGCTGTTTCCCCTTTTTGTATCACTCATTGCCTGGGAGAGGAGTCTGCCCCCTCCCCCCATAGAAGTATATTTTAAGTGCAGTCCTCCAAAATCCTCCAGATTTTGTGGCAAAGTATCATTATTATACTTTTTTTACAACATACTTTCAAAAATTTAGCACATATCCTATTCTTCAACCACAAGATATGGACTAATATAATAGAATTGAAAAACAAATATGTTGCTTCTAATTTACATGTTTAAATAAGGATTTTTATGTTTGTTAATCCAGAAAGGCCTCCAAAATAAACATAAAATTAATCACAAAATAAAATGCAAACAATTCATTTTTATTCTTCTTTGATTATTCTTCTATCTTAAATATTTGCATTAACAAAGTAATCAAATACAAGAAATTCTTCAAGCTCAAACAAAAAACTCCCTGGATTTAAGCAGAGTTATAGCTATAGTTGTATATGCCTCCAGAGAACTTGACTCCATCTGATTATGATGCCAAACAGTTCTGCAAGTGTGAACAAAGAATATAGCAGACATTTAAAATTAAGCTGCCTGGGGCTTAAAAATACAATCAGAATTATTGCCTCCATCCCACCATTAGATGTGTTAATTCTAGAAAACTAAATAAGCAAACAGGATCCTCATTTAAACGTACGTATTTTTTTAATAGGCATCAGCTGGAGTTTTCTTTTAATTTGTTTTCTTTTTTTATTTTTGTAAAGAGATATTGACATGTTTCTGTGACTAGGAATATTAATTGATCAATGACAGTGTCATTTCTAAGTTTGGGTTAACTTTTGTTGGCTTTTCTTCTCATGGTGTCATCCTTAAAACATCTTAAAACACATCAGTTGATCCCCAGACAAAATAAGTGGCCTTTGATTTCTGTTTTCTCTGTACTGCTTAAATTAGATTAATTGATTTTCAGATGACACAGAAAAGAGGACAGCTACTGTTGTAGCTTTCCTCAAAGATGATATTAAAAATTAATCTTAGTGTGCCTGTTTCTAGAATTACTTGTTAATCTTTAATAAGAATGACCATTGAAAACAATGTGTTTAACTCTTTGATCGATTAAAATGATGATCGAAAATAGAAGTTATTTAATACTGTTACCCATATTTGTTAAACTGTGAGTTTGGTTCATAGATCTTGCTCTCTGTTAACCTTTACAGAACAGAAGACAACTAAATAATTGTCTATAACAGTAGGGGTTAGATGCCTACTTGCCAGGTGAATATCCAGTGCAATTGTGACTGCTGCAGAATGAGTGAACAATTTTAAAACATAAGGGTATAAGAAATAATTATAATTTTGAATAATTCTCATATGCAGGAAGTATGCGCATTACCAACCTTGCATATGTAAGTGAACTGTCTGAACAATCAGATACTATAACAGAAACTGCAACATTACTGACCTTACAAATTATTCCCATCAAGTATCTAGCATTTTTATCTCTTGGAGGACAAGCAGGTCATGACACTTGGGAAGAGGGTATGCCCTGTACACAACAGGACAGCACTATCCTGGTGTTGAGAACCAGTCCTGTCTTGGCCATTCCTGGGTCTATGTGTCTGTGAGGTGTGGCAACAGGCAAATGAAGAGGATCCACGTCTTTCTTGGGAATGTCCCCTATTTTTCCTGCTGCAAAGCCAGAGAGGATCAAAATCAGGCTGCCTTCAGGTGCAAGGAACATAAAAATTAAGGTCTTGATAGTACTTCCAGCTTCTGGTCACTTAAGGCAGATCAGTAGGAGGAACTAATTGCTCACCTCCCTGAGGGAAATAGTGCCTTTGAAAAGTAGAGATGACATATTGGGCTTAGGAAGAGATGGTGTGTACTTCTGCTCTTGTTTTTGTTTAGCATAAAGTAGATTTTGAGCTCATCAACCTTGGAGGAACTATGCTGCTATTACAAAGATAACAGTAATTTTGAGAAGATGAACAGAAGAATCTGCTATCACATTTTCCTGCACAAGCAGATTTTTTGTTTGGAATGACAAAAAATCCAAAAATTAAAAAAAAAAAAAAAAACATTTCAAAAGAATATTTAGTGTATATGTAGTGCCTCTATGATAAATTCTGAAGTCCCATGAGACATTTAATCACCATTGAAATCCATCTTACAAATCACTTTTGTAGTATGTTTAAATATCTAAAACTTGATAAAGGATTTTTAGTATAGCTCTTAAAAAAACCTTGTAAAACCATGACAACATTTAAAGATCCTAAAATGGATTTTTTGTTTGTTTGTCTTTATTTTTAGTAAATACTTATTAACATAATTAGGTATTAGGAACTTAGCCATTTAGGTACTGTTAAATCAACATTACCTCAGCAAATTTCAGTTGGTAGACTGTGACTTTTGACAACTTTTCTTGAGGACTGCTTCTAATCCTGTTGCTATGGAAACACTTTTGGACTGATAAACATGCTATTAGGAGCACATACAGTACCAGTATTCCAGATGAAATAGCAAAAATACATTATGAATTCCTGACCAATGTCATTGGAGTAGTAGTATGTGCTGGTGGGAAAAGAGACTTGAGTCTTCAAGTGTGTCCTTCACACACAGCCCCCCCTCCACTCCCTCCACACACCCCTGTCCATTTCTACTACCTCTGATAAACAATCACCTAGAACAAAAGTACCAGATTGGTAATTCAGAAGAAACTGTGAATCCTGCCATAATTTATGTATTCCAGAGGCTGGGAGGGCTGAGATGTGACTTTGGTGCACTTCAACCTGCAAAAGTGTACAAAATACATCTAGAGATTGGGTTAGCTGGGCAAACTGGGCTATTGAGGCTGAAGGCAGCTTCTGGGTAGATACCCACTCCCAGAGGGATCCCTGCAGGGTATGTCCAGCCCAAAGACAGGGAACACTCACTCTTGAATGAGTGAAAAAAACCATTATGATCTGGTCAAATACAAAGATAAAATCCTAAAATATCTACACAGGAGTTTTACTGCTTCGAAATTGTGCATTCTGCAAGATCAAAGGGTGAAATTGTTTCTAGCCAAACCTGCTTATAATATAACTCATTAGCCCTAAGAGTCAGTGACCAAATCTGAGACTAAGTGGACCTAGCTGCACTTCATTCTTTGATAAGTTCAGAAAGCAAGGGGGTCTCACTGAAGCTTGGGACACAACAGGAAGGATGAAGAGCTGATGATACTATAATCTGATGTAACAGAGAGCTGTTACTTAGATAGGGCACTAGCAACATTTAGATAGTGTATCAGCAATAGCAAACATCTAATCATAATCTTCCATGTAATCATTGTGTCCTATTTCTCGTGTTGGAGAGCCTTCCCTCAAATACTCTGCTACATAATCTATGTTGGTAAGTTTCCAAAAATATGTTTCCAAAAATATTTTCTATTTGTAAAACCTCAGAAATGTACCTGAGAAATGCAGAAAAGCTTGGTTACATCTGTTTACAATGGGTATGGAAAACTCTGGGGATGAGTAAGTGATATGTGTATTGTGGCATAAGAAAAAATTTACTTTAAGTTATAGTAGCTGTTCCACTTTCTGCACCAGACTTCATCATTGACAGTGTCTGCAGACATTAATGTCTTACATGGATTTGAGAATGTGTGATTTAAAAGGAAGGCATTCAGAATATTTACTGAAAAATAGCTTTCCCAATAACTTCATCTAATAAACTGTTGAGAACCATTTTATAACACCTAACCTCATAAGCTATGCTTGTAAAAGCTTTTACATGAGGATTTGAGGAGTTTGATTTCAAAATGTAGCATATTTGAATTCTGAAAAATCTTGGGTTTTGAGAATATCATCATCTTAGATTCATTGTTTGAATACTATAAACTTTAAAATGAGGTTACATAAGAACCTGGTTATTTTATATTGTAGTCTAAATGAATTTTCTGAATAAAAAAAAATCAAAAACAAACCTGTAAAAAAATGGCTTTAAATTTGAACTTTAGTTGTTATTTTTTGTTTCAATTTCCTTTCCCTGACATTAATTTATTTTCTCAAATAAAACAATCTTAGATATAGACTATAAGTGGGCAGTTTGAATGATCCAATAATCTTCTTTCTAAGCTTTTTAAAACTTTTATCCTTCAATGTTTCTGCACCTAATTTAAACAATGCTGCCTAGAATGTATGCTATTATCTACATAAGTAGAGTTCCTTTCAAATATTAGGGTCTAAAATGGGTAGTGAAACAACTTGGCATGTGTTGATACAACAAACGTATCCAGAGGCAACACATGCACTTGAACACCACAACTCACATGACTGAGTGACAAATCAAATATGTAATCTTACAACAGTATTTTAATGTATTTAGGGTGGTGTTATGAGCTAGTAACACCAAAACTGGAAGCAGAGCCTGGCAGAGAAGCAGTTTGGCTGAAGTGACTGAATACAGATAAGCTCTTGCTGGATCTCTGCAAATGTCTGCGTGTGTATGTTCTTTGCTGCTCCTTTTTGCTTCTAATCCTTTATGCCCGTGGCAACAGCTAGACTGATACTCATATCATAGATAAAATTTGCTGAGATAAAAATACCACGGAGTGATAAATCCAAATCTAGCTTCACTAAAGCGGAAGCAATAACCTTATGCTAATATTAGTATCATGCCAAAGAAAACCTGAATGCATTATATCATTGTGGTACAACCTAATAAAATCACCCATGTCCATAGGAAGGAATGGACTGCTGTTCCCCTTCCTCCCTCTCTTTCTAAACCTCTTAAAACCATTAACGTCTCTGGTATAAATAATACCAACCAAATAATACGACTCAGATCATCCAGATGCAGGCTCTGAGCATTATGAAAGAACAATGTGCCTGTATTATTCCTGCCAAAAACCAATTTTCTGCTTAACCAGTTTTTAAGGGTAGAGAATGTAATTATAAATCAGAAATATGGAAAAAATTCAAAGTGGTGGATGAAACATGGGGGCAATGGCATGGGGTGTCCCTTTGTGCTGACCTTTTATTCCTGAGTAAATACCACAAAACATTCTGGCTCTGGTTTACTGGCTTTAGCTGCTATATTCAGTTGCAAACACCTACACAATAGATATGTAGAGCTGTATGTGCATCATCACAGATCTGTCTGAGCAAATGAGATATTCCATTTGTTTGCCAGGGAAGAAAATCCATTATAATGAAAAAGTTTGCCAGCCTGAAACATTATACTTCACCTTCCTCCTTTTTCTTTCATTATGGATTATTAACAAAGTACAAGACTTCATTTCCCCTGCTCTAAAATAACCTTAATGAAACATGAGAGCAAATAAATATCTGCTAAGAAAGTGAGTTTCTGGTGGAAAGGCATATGGTTTTTCTATGCTGTCTTTACATTTCGCCATCTCCTTTCTACTTATCTGGACATACATTTAAAGATATTATTCAGAGAGAGACAAAGAGAGAAGACTAATCATCATCTTATTAAAATTTTAAAAAATTAGTTAGGTTTAATTTTTTCCATTTATGGAAAATACCTATTGAGGGTATTTATCTTTAAATTTCATTTACTGTTTGGGAGAAAATATCTCAGCATGCCCAGGTTTTTTTTTTCTGGCTTCAGACTAATAAAATCAAAGAAATTTCTGCCTAGTGTTAATTATTGTCTTTTCTATTTGGCGGAACTCTACTTTTTCAAGGCCTGGAGAATTAGCAGGTGAGACAAAGTTGTTTCATGCACAAAGTTAAATATTCCTGCAGATACCACAGGTTTGCATGAAAAAATGTTGGCTCAGTGAGATATTGAGCCTGTGCTTTTATGAAGATCAAAACAGTAGACTTTACATATTGCATGTCTAATGCTTTAATATTTGTTAAAGATATTTGCAGTTTTAGTCTGCCTTTTTTCTTACAGCCCACACAATCTGAAGCTTTGGTGACAGAGTTTAGGCAATGTTTCATTATGCTCACTGCCTTCCACTGGTGCATTTTGAAGCTTTGTCATTCTATTTTCACTCAAAGTGAGTGAAAATGTTGAGTGGACTTTGTTTGTTGAGTGGAGTTTTTTGGTTTTGGTTTTTTTTTGGGATTGGGTTTTTCGATGCTGTTTCTGACAACATACTCATAGTTAAGCTCAGGAAGCATGGATTGGATGAGTGGACAGAGATGGATTTAGAATTGGCTAAACAGAAGAGACCATAGGGCTGCATTCAGTAACCCAGGGTCTAGCTGAAGGTCTGTCACTAGTGGTGTCCCCCAGGGTTCCGTACAATATCCAGTACTGTTTCATTTATCCATCAATCACTTGGATGAAGGGACAGATGTGTCCTCCACAAGTTCACTGATGACACAAACCTGTGAGGAGTGGCCGATAGCCCAGAGGGCTGTGCAGCCCTTCAGAAGGACCCAACAGACTGCAGAGATGGGCAGAGGAGAGCCATCTGAAATTCAACAAAGACCAATGCAGAGTCCTACACCTGGGAAAGAATAACGCCGTGCAACAGCACAGGCTGGGGGCTGCCCTGCTGGACAGCAGCTCTGCAGAGAGGGACCTGGGTGAACTTGTGGACAACAAGCTGTCCATGAGGCAGCAGCGCCCTTGTGGCCAAGAAGGACAACGATGTCCTGAGGTGCATTAGGAAGAGCATTGTCAGCAGGATGAGGGAGGTGATCCTGCCACATGCTCAGCCCGGATGAGGCCACATCTGGAGTGCTATGTTCATTTCTGGGCTCCTCAGTTCAAGAGACACATGGAACTCCTGTATCAGGTCGGTGGAGGGCTATGATGATTATTAGGGGCTGGAACATCTCTCTTATGAGGAAGGGATGTGGGAGTTGAGCCTGCTCAGACTCAAAGAGATGACTGAGAGGGGACCTCATCAATGTCTATCAGTATCTGAAGGGAGGGTGACAAGAGGATATTTCCAGGTTCTTCTTGATGGTACCAAGCAATGGGACAAGACACAATGGGCAGAAACTGATGCACAGGAAGTTTCACCTGAACACAAGGAAGAACAACTTTGCTGTACAAGTGACTATGGCATTTCTATCTTCTTTTCTTTTCCTTGTCAGGATCGGGATTGAAAGCACTCAAGACAGTATTTTGTGTTCAGACTCAGGTGTTTATTTCTTATTTATATAACAATCTTACAAGCTGTGTGTTCTGCAGTATTTCACTAACAAGCTACAAAAATGGCCCCGTATCTATCTTTACAAGGTCTTTTAAGGAAAAACTATCCAGTTGAGAAATGACAAATAAATTGCTCACTTTTAACTCAATAACTAACCACTTGTGTCCCGCAATGTGGACTTTTCTGTCCAATTACAAAATACCACCCAAACCCATGAAGAAGAAGGTGAAGAAAAAGAGCCAGCCACTGCCCTAAAGCCCCCATCTTGCCTTATATATATATTGCTATATCCTAAAACCTTAAACTCTAAGTTTTCCACCCTGTGATATTACACACTTGTATTCAAATTACACACCCATAATCCTAGTGTTATCAATCAATTTTAGAAGCCTTCTCCACAGCCTCAGGTCAAATGTAGCATTCCCTTGTGGATCCATGCCTTTCAGTACAGAAAGTTCAAAATTCTCAGCGTCCAGGGTTCCAACAGGTGACCATTCGCTGGAACAGGTTGTTCAGAGATGTTGTGGATTCCCCCTTGCTGGAGTTATTTAAGAACATCTTGTGTGCAGTCTTGTGCAATGTGATCTAGGGTGACTCTGCTTGAGCAGAGAGGTTGGATCTGGGTATGGTGGATATGGATCTGGATATGACCCGCTGTGGTCCCTCCCAACCTGACCTGTTCCGTGGTTCTGTGAGTCCTTACCACATGATATGTAAAATTGAGTGTCACGGTTTAACCTGAGCTGTCAGCCAAGCACAAGGGAACCACTCATTCACTTCCCCACCAGTGGAATACGGGAAAGAATTGGAAGGCTAAAAGCTAGAAAATCTGTGGGTTGAAGTAAGGAGAGTTTAGTAGGGAAAAGAAAAACCATGCAAACAAGTAAAGCAAAATAAGCAATTACTTCATTGCTTCCCAGGAGAAGACAGGTGTACCCATATATCTTTCACATTTCTGTGGGCTTTCTATAGGTTATAAATTTTTTTTAAATCTTCAGTTTAAAAAAAAAACGAAAAGATGTCATTACATCACATTGTATTACATTGTATTTGATTAGTGCAAATGCCTATATTCTGAAGAGCGACAAATTAGTGGTTTTTAAAATACCATTTTAATTTTAACTGACAAATTTATCAAAATTAATTTTTGCCGTAATATATAACTCCTGTGGATATAATACTGAAGTTTTTCAGGGACTCAAACAAAGTTCATGAGGTGCAAAAAATAAATCGTGGATATGTTTACTTGATCACTTAAAAACTCAGTATCTGACTGTTTATGAAAATATATTCTGGCTAGAAAATTTTTGGATTTCTATACTCTGAGAGGGACTTTGTGTGTTTTGTAAGATGTAAGGTCAGGTATTTTATCCATATTTCCCTCTCTTATTCACCTCAGAATAATGCAAGTGGCTCTATTGCATATCTTATAGTGGTTTTCAGCCTGGTAAACAAAGTTTTTATATTTGGGTTTTTTTAAGATTTATTGCACATAGACACATAGATATATAGACATATATCTTTATATCAGAAACATTTAACGGAATCAGAAAAGGAAACTGACCAGCTTTTATTTTATCTAAAGAACTGCAGTCTTGTGGAATTGAAACGCCTGTCAGAGAAATGACCCTGTTCCATCTCATGGAGCATTATTATACAATTAAAACAGTAATGTTCAAGATTGTTAGATTTTATAGCGCATTTCTACACTTTATTTTCTTTGTTGTTTTTTAGATAGCCCACAATAAGAACTTGGTCTGCAAAAAATAAGGCACTTAAATCCTGATTAATTGTCCCTGTAGGCAGTTGCATATGAAATAAAGACAAGATGTGAAATGGCAAATACCTTTTTTATTCAGCTTCTCTATAGTCTGAGACCTTTCATTTTTGCCATTAAGCCTAAGCAGCTAAGGACTACATAAACTCTGTTGGGGATCCTGATTGAAGATAAGTGCATTCCTACAGTTACATAATTAAACCTTGAAGAGAGAAGAGCTTATGATTTACTCTGTAATCTATTGTATGTGACTCACACTCAACTGCTAATTTTGACTCTTGGGCGCTTAATCCTCCCTCAGGACGAGTGCAAGAGTAGCCTAGGTAAGTGATTTAGGACAATGTCAAATAGCAGGACTCCTAAAAATCAGGTACTTTCCTGCACTGTGATCTTTTAACTCAGCATCCACAAAGCTTCCTATGTTCATTTGTGGATCTACACCTCAGTTGTTCATGGTTTGTAAATAAGATAATCAAATCTCAGATAATTTAAATCTCCTTTTAATTATTGTAGGGAATTTTTTGCAGAACTGGGATTACTGCCATGAGTACAATAGGTAATCCAAGGAAACTAATATTTTTGGATTGTGACTTATGCTTTCTACCTCTAAAAATCCAGAAATTGCATATGACTTATTTTGTTAAGGGCTCTTCTGCAAATGAAAACTCCAAGTGGAAAGGGAATATTGTTTCTTTTGTAATATGCAGTAATGTATTCCCTAACTGTGGAAATCTTCATTCAGATTCTGTGCAACAGCATGTCTGCATTGCATAATTTGTTTGTACTTGAGCTGGCTTACTGCTAGCAAATAAAAAAGAACCTGAAGCCAAATGACATTGATTACCTCACACCCACACTGTTTAAGTCTAGCATTCCTTATAAGCTTGTGCCAGAGACAAACTGTTGTTGGTAGTGATCTAACAATTAATAAGTGCAGAAAATGAGAAGACATTGCAATCCCAGTTCTTTTCCATTTATTAGTTTAGAGCTACACTGAGGTCCCTGAAGTAACTCCTTAGATGGTCCGAGTACTCTGGAAACAACTAACATTATTTTAAATTTAACCTCACGTATGGCTTGATGATTAAAACATTTTTCATGCCAGAAAAGTTAGTTTGAATCTTCGGAAGAAGTGCAATGAATTGAATCTGAGTGTCTTATAAATACATGAAAAGAGGATGGCTCTATTAACCAATGCTTTCTAAAGTAATCTGGATGTATCATCAGGAATGTTTCTGGTCCGGGAAAATTTTCAGCATATCCCCATATAAAGAGTTCAAATCAAGACATGGTAAATGGTCTGAGTGAAGTGATAATGTCTTAATTTCAGCACAAGTACTGGCTGCTATAGCTCCCTTCCCAAGGTTTTCTGTACACGTCTATATCACACAATGCTATGCAATTTACATATGGTGCTGCAAACTACCACTAGGTTAAAGATAATACAGGTACCAAAGATGTAATATTAGCAATTCCTGGTGACTCGTGCGAGCTCTGAAAGAAATCAAATTCAAGTCTCAAAGAAACAAATCTTCATCTTAGCAACTATCTATCAAAATAATTAATTTTATTTATCATATCATCCAACAGTTGCCTTTAAAACATACCTGCAGCCATTTTGCTGATCAAGACATATCTGTAGAATAAAGAAGTGCAGCAAAGTTGGTAGAAGGATAAGAGCACAAGTGAGGAGTGGCTGAGGGAGCTGGGGTTATTTAGCCTGGAGAAAAGGAGGCTCATGGGGGACCTTATTGCTCCACAAGGCCGGAGGTTGTAGCAAGGTGGGGGTCAGTCTCTTCTACCAGATAGGAAGAGATATAGAGACAAGAGAAAATGGGCTCAAGTTGGGTCAAGGGAGATTTAGATTGGATATCAGGAAACAAGCTTTCACTGGAAAAAATTGTCAAGCATTGGAACAGGGTGCTGAAGGAAGTGATTGAGTCACCATTCCTGGAGGCATTAAAAAGATATTGTAGATGTGGCACCTCAGGACACGGTTTAGTGGTGGACTTGGCAGTTCTGGGTTAATTGTTGGATTTGGTGATATTAAGGGTCTTTTGCAATCGAAATGGTTGTGTGATTCTTTAAAGGCAAAATAAAAAGATTTGAAGAAAACATAAGACAACATTAAAACAACAACATAAGACATTTTCTATCGAAAAAAGGAACATATGAAGTAATCATCTGATAGTGTTAACATTAGAGTGACAACACTTAGAGAACCTACTACTCAAAAAAGAAAAGAGGAAAATATTTATGTTAAAGAAGTGAATCAATGCTGAAAATGATCAGTCACAATTAGCACAAGAAATTACAGTAATGGCTGGAGAAGAAATTAGTTCCTTTTCCAACAATATGAAAAATACAAATGTTGATCTATACATAGTGAAATCTTCCTACAGCATGGTAAAATTGTAATTTTTCATGGGACTTGTAAGTGGTACCTAATCCATTTTTAACTCTGGATTTGCATATATTTAAGTGCTTTAGATTTTGTTCTAATTTACGCAAATAAAGGTGTTATATTTCAAAGCAATCGTATGGATTTGTGTCAATCATGAAAACTCTGTAATTATACCAGGAATATTTTTTATTGAATTACTCTGGCATTTTATTAGAAAGAATTAAATATACCTGAATGAGTTTATTATCTTATTACAGTTTTTCCTTTGAGCTGCTTTACATAATTTGAAACCACTTGCTGAGAGAAAACAAATGTAAAGCTTTTTGAAATATAATTTTCCCCTTTCCTTAATCAATGCAGAAACTGCTGGAATTACTTTCAGAAACACACAGTATTGCATGTTCTAATATTTTTAATGGTATGAAAAATGAGACTTATTCACAAAATTAATAAACTATGACAGAAAATAGAAACGAAAATCCAGACACTGAGTCATGGTTTCAGCTACAAACACCTAGGGGTAATAGCTAGAAGTTTTGAACTACAAAATTTCCAATGGACTTTTAGAAAGATGGAAGAAACCAGGTGTGAGCAAATTTCCTAATTCTCACATTAAGAAGATGCTGATAAAGTTTGACTTAAATTTATCAGGCCTAATTTGAGGATCCATATTGTACTATAGTGTGAGATTTATAAAACCTGCATCAGCAACCACTTGTCTAAAAAAAACTATAGGAGAAAACACATGCTATAAAATAGCCAAAATGTAAAAAGTTAAGAGTCTAACAGCATTAAATTATTGCCATCAGATCCAATATCTTTAGAAAAAGATCAGAAATAAAAATATGATTAGGAGAGACAAAGCCATTGATTTAAATAAAACTTCAATAAAATCTGCTTCCATTTCACAGCTTAGTGTTGTAGTTCAGGAATACTTTTGATTTTTTTTTTTAATGTCAAATATGAAGGGCAATGGCAGCTAGGAACTCAGATAGATAGATAAATATGTTCTGTGGTAAACAAATGCCAGCTTTTATAAACTCCTATTTTTCACATATTTGAGTCTTTAATGAATGTCAGTTCCTGCTTTTATTCAGTTTTGCTTTCTTCCTGTGATATATAGATTTTCAATTTTATTTTGAGTCTTGTTTGATTTATCTTTGCCTCCAGAACTGCATTATTGTGGAAAAGAAACAACAGAATATTTTCCTCAAAAGGATGTAGGCATAGATGTGTTATTAACTGGAACTTCAGATAAGTAGTTTATGATTTTTATCTTGTTCTCCTCATATTCATTTCTACAGCAGTTGTTTAAATGAAACCCAAAATATAAAAAAATGGTTTTGCTTTATATGGGTACCCTTAGGTATTTGCTGGCATAAATTTGAATTGTGGATTTTATGCTATGTGTTATTGATTAGAAGCAAGCATTTGAACTTACCTGTGAACAGAGAAAATATTTATGCAGCAAGTTTCATCCAGCTACAGAAGTCAGAAAATATTTGCATTAGTTCTGTTCTGTCAATATTTTCACCGTGGTATATTATATTTTCATCATTTAAAACAACTTTTATGATGACCAGCCACAAAGAAATGCATCTTTTTATTGTTTTTTGCTTTTAAAACTTATTTAAAGGATATCATGTAAATTAATATTGACTTGTAATGGGATATGAAACCACATGAGGTTTTGTGTTTTAGTAACTGTTTCAACTTTGTGTTTGTGTGTTTGCTTGGACTTTTTTTCCTTTTCTTTTGCACTGTATGGTCCTGGAGTAGATCTCTTCACAACTCACTAAATAGTACTCTGAAATAATCTAATTTAGAAAGTAAACTCGTACCTAAATTCTTATTGCTTTCATTCATGGGTTCATCCTTGAGTGACTGCACCACCATCAACTTTTTATAGTGGTTACAGCAACAAAAGAAAACAACGGCAAAAACCCAGGATTGGGAAACTCGGCATTCAACTGTGATTAAGAGAAAAATCCTGGAATCATTGGACATGCCTAGAAAAGAGGTAAAATTCATAGGATAAGGAAATATATTGTGAGTTTATGGATTCTCAATGGAAGAAATACAGCAAAGCTTGATTTTTAGGAAAATATTTGCAAGGAACAAGCTGGAAATTATAATGATTAGAAGTTTGGGGACAATAAATTCTCGTAGAACTTTTCTAAAGTCTGCTTCTAAGTTAAAGCTTCTACTTTCACTCATTCATAAACTGCTTATTTACAAACTGGAGTAAATCAGTTTTCATGCTGGTTAAGATATCATTATTGGCTATTAACCTACAGCTGTTCTCAAAATAAAGGCATCTTAACTAGCTATATTTCTACATATATTTTTCAGTTTTGTGGAATAAAGACACACATTTGTTGGGAGTTTATATTAAGTTTTTATAAAATCTTTAAGGGTGTTGATGTCCTAAATATAATGGCATAATTTAAAATCAAGGTTAAAGTAACCCTACAAGCTAATATATTTCATCAGTTCAATTGTTTAACATTCTTAAAAAAACAAACAAACAAACAAAAAAACTTTAATAAAATCTGATGCTCTTTTTTTGTTGATTTTGGATATTTGGCTGTTTGGCTTTTGTCCTTGTTTTGGTTTCTTTCTTTGGTAGGATGAATCCTTGCAGTCTAATCCAGGTGCTTATGTTGATTTGTGTTCCCAAGGTGCTCCACTTCTCTCTGTTGATCATATAAAGGAAATTTCTCTGCCCTGACCAGACAAGTAACTCTGGATAACTGATGTTGGCTCATTAATTTTAGTTTTAAATAAACTGGGAAAGGCTAGCTGTTTCAGCAGGTTTCGTAAGCTAACATATGTTTTGACTCTGCTGTCTTTCTTTCCTAATACAGCTTGAAGATGTGAGATAGTACCTCAGACATATCCTCTTCACTCTGTGGGCGTGTGGATCTGGAAGATTAATCCAGTGGACTAATCTTTTGTCTTTAACCTTATTAAGGAAAGAGAACAGGATAAATACAGATCTTCAGGGACAGTAAGCATTTATTTCCCCTACGAATATTATCTGTAACTGTTGTTACCACAATTCCCTGGATCCTTATGGTTGTGAAGAGTTAAATGAGCTTAAAGGCTGTGGCCCTTTGCCTCTAGTCTGTCCTTTGGTTGAGACACATAAGCTCAGTGTGACCTTTCATGAGTAGACATGAATAGGAATAAATTCTTTAGTGTTATTTTCAGATTTTCTTCACAGAATAAGGAATTTAGAAACAAATTGCAACTGCACTGAGCCAATTACATTTGGAACTTAAGACCTTTTAATACTGTCTTTAACAAGTCATTAGAAAAATGTGCAAAAACCCCCTGACTTTAATTTGAACACTTTTGAGATACTCTACAGCTAATCATGCTACTATTGAAGAAAAAGTTAAAACTCCCACTGATTTCAGTGGGCTCAGGATTATATACACAGCAGGGGACCAGACTCAGTAATCCATGAAGTCTATTTCATCTCCATGTTACTACAATAGGAGCAGAAGTCTGCAGGAAGCATGATAATGTCAGGGTTGTAAGGCTTGAAAAGTTTGAAAGCTACGCCTTCCACATAAAAGATATTATTTTTGAGAAGTGCAACTAATATGGAAGAAACTGTGATTTTGAAATTAAGTTTCTATTTCCTATAAACATTAATAACTACAGGATAACAATATATCTGATACAGGTTTGTATTTTATAATTACTTTGGCTTAAGACTGCAATGGTTGTTTGAAATCTTTTCTTACTATGAAAAGGGGCAGGATTTTAATTAGTTTTATTTCCAGCATTCAGCTGATGTGTATGGGTGACAAAGCCAAGTATGAGACATGGAAATCATTGTGAAGTCTTTACTGCAATATCAGTACATTTATTCAGGGCAGAACAACTGGAAATCAGCTTGAATGCCCTGTCAGTGAAACTAACTCACCATCCGTTTTTGCATTTCATGTTCTTTTCCTCATTAAAAACAGCAGCAGCTGTGCTAAATTCACAGATTTTTTTTTTTATTTTTTTTAATCCTCTTCTTTGACAATCAAATGCTCTAATTCTAGAAAGAGATAACTGCATCAGTTTTTCAGATTAGCCATTAGAAGTCGGGTTCAGATCTCAGAGCAGAGTGTAAGCATTTCAATATTGCAATTACTGGGTAATTCAGAAGTCTAAAAATGGGCATTTAGGTATCTTACACCATTTTAAGTGTTTAAGAGTACCTGATTCAGAGGTCTCTTTCCTCTTTATAGAGAGCCAATCTGACTTTCATAGTCATTTGGCTTTCTATATGCAAACAAATAATTAATCTTAGCTAGTACATAGAAAACAGGGGTAGCAGGATTATATCTGTGTTCCCTCAGATTTCTCTGATAATAAGCTTGTGGCTCAGTTCCACTGCACCATGCCCCATGCCTTCCTCTCCATGTCAGCCGTCTGCATCCACCTGGGGTACAGAATACATCATTGTGGAGAATAAATGCTCATATAGCTAGAAGACTTCTGATTTTAAGGGTTATATTTAATCCATTCAACCTAATCATAAGTAGGTGATGTGAATCAGAAAAGTGCTTGAAGCATTTTGTGTATTTTTTCCCATCATTTGGGAGCACTGCATAGTTTTGTTGGGTTTTTTTCATAAACTTCACAGTTTTCCATAGCAAGATACAGCCTAATTAAAGTGAGAAACAGGTTGCAATAGTGGCATATTTGATTTCTCACCTTAGATCCTCAGTGCTGTTTAGAAATGTCTTATAAACAATCTCTTTACACGTTCTTGAAAAGATTTGTTGCCTTAATTTGAAGAAAGTTTTGATTAAGGATCATCAAGTTTAAATAAACAAAACATCAAGATTCAAGAAATTTCTCATAGGTTTTCATTTATTTCAGCTCAAGTTGTAGTTCAAGTTGATACCATTCAAAACCATCCAGAAAAAGAATTAGCCTCTCATATGATTGTCCTTTTAATGAAATAAAATAAATCAGCTTTAAACTAATGTGACAGTGACAAACTCGACATTGAACAATCTTTCCTTGTTTTTTTTTATAGTTTTTAAAATTATTTTTTACTAAATTTGCACTTCTGAAAGATCCTGTTTAGGAGTCCCAGGAGCTGAAATTCCTTTTGTATTGACCCAACAGATAACACAGACTTTTTAGACAGCATTGGTGATCCTGCACTATCCTGACAGCATATCTTGACTTCAGCAAATTGAAACATTCTGAAACTGAAATGGTAGATATAATTCCCAGTTCTTGACTACGCTTAGATACATTCAGGGCTGTAATTTTAAAGCTTTAGATATATGTTTGTTTAGACACCTTACTCTTAGGAAACTGGTAATTTCTTTTCAAAGCAAATTTTAGGCAAACAGATTGCAGGCTGCTGTCAGCAGCAATGAACAATTCTTGATGTTTATAATATGAACTCAAGAAGCAGATAGTCGTGGCATTATAAAAAGAGCTGTTTTAATGATATTTCTAAAGGCCATTTTGTTAATGTTTTGTTTGAAGCAGATATGTTTGCCAACATGAGATCAGGCTGGCTGTGACTTTGGGTGACTCTCATAGACCTCCAGAGGTGCAGAGCCCAGGACTGTTCAGGTCAACCAGTTTAAGTACTGCACTACCCTTTTGGTTACAATTATTTTCCTAATGCCTCATATGAGCCTCTCAAGCCCCAGGTTGTGGCCATTTGTCTTTGCTGTGTCATCTGGCCATTTTCATGTTTGTAGACTGCTGTGAAATGACCCCTGAGCCTCCTCTTCAGGAGACTTAGCAGCCCCAGCTCCCTCTCCCTGTCCCATGAAGAACATGCAATGTAGACAATGGATGATTTGGGTAGCCTTATGGTGCATCCTTTATATCTCAAAATCCTTTTTGAGTGAGGGATCCAAAATCTCAGTGCAGCATTCCAGAGGTGCCGTCGCCACTGCTTGCACATCACTCAGGCTTTCCCTGTGCCCCACTCTGTACTTCCCCAGAGATCACGCTGGGTGGGCAAGAGACTGGGAGGGGGAGACCTGAAAGACCCGACCTGACCCCCAGCACTTCTCACTTCCAAGGCAAGACTCTCATTCCAGCTTTACCCTGTTCCATGGCAGGGGAGAGGGAGCGTGCAGCTGTGTCAGTGTTTTGTTGTTAACTGTCATCAACGCAATGGTCTCCAAAACAGTGGCATCATTCTGTAAAAAAGCTCCAATTAAATTAAAGTCACAAAGGATTATCCGATCTTTTAGTATTTACAGAGATAACTGAAAGATTTAATTAGGTAAATGAAAACAGAGAACTCCAAATTTATAGGCCATACATAACTGTAATTGAAATGTTTTCAATTTTAAAAACCTATGTACATTATTTCATATTTACATTGAGATAACAGGGATCACAATCTGATTTCTTGCCTCTGGACTAGCAAAGTCCATTACAAAGGGTTTCTACCATCTTGTATACAGAAAATTAACAAATTAAATGCTTAATATGTATAGGGTAGGCAACAGAAGTAATATAATGTTGATTTTTGATAAAGTCTACGAGGACTTTGCAAGTGTTAGTTTGGTTCAATACACCTACATTTGATATCTATCTTAAGGATGCTTTATTCTTCAGAGCATCTTTCATTCGCTATATTGAATCTTAGGAAACTGTGAAGCCTGCAGGTATCTTCTGTGTCACTGAGTCTAGCATCCAGCAGGGAAGGGGAATGTATCTTTTCCTGAAAGGTCAAAAACTATTAAGGCACCACTGATTTTTTATTTTTTTGTGCGGTTGGGTGGATAATTCTTTTAGTTCTACAGCTGAATGCAGACATGAAACCACTACTTTACACAAGCTATTATACTTTTTTACTTAACCAGGAGGTCACTGTGAAAGTGCTCTTTTGGTGATGTCAAGACACAGAATAACTTTAGTGGAGAGTTTTCCTGAGTTAAAGGAAATCTTAGAGGATATAAAGACAGCTCTCTTTTTTTCTAACAAATACCATCCCCAGTCCTTATACAATATACATAAGTTTCTGGAGTATGTGAGTAAAGCAGAGGCAAAGTCAAGATATCAATCAAAGTGTCCTAGGAACTTTGTATAAACACAGTTGTAAAAAAATATCAGTCTTCTAACAAGGGTTTTCCTTTTCTTTTTTCTTACTTTTTTTTTGAGAAGGCTGTTTAGCTACAGCTAAAGATCATACCTCTAGATTAATGAGATCCTAGCTGAGTGATGGAAAGAGGTATGGAAAAATAAGACAGTAACTTTATTTTACAGATGGAATATGGTGATGTATTTTTTGATACACAGCATAGACCTCATAAAAATCATATAAATTCCCTTTAACTTTGAGTATTCTGAAGCTGTTCATTAGTATTGGCAGATTTCCAGTTTTTTTAGAGTAATACCCCTTTAATTCTTCGTCAGCATTCATTTTCTGCTTTTGTGTCTACAACGTTTCAAAATCAATTTATATATATATATATATATATATATATATATATATTTCCCAAGAACTAGAGCATGAAACAATTTTCCAAGTAAATACAGCTGAATGACTTTCCAAGATATCTTGGAAAAGACATACACAATGACTAATGGTAATGGTCTTATTCAGTTACATTCTATAAGACTGTTAATATGATAACCCTAAGCAACTTCCTAAAATAAAATTAAATATTAATTAATAAAAAAAAAATACAAACCACTTCAAAATAAAAATATTCTGTGAATCTGAAAGCCTCCTTTGCTTAATTGAGTTGCAAACATCATTCTTCTTAGATTAGTTTTATTTTTTTAGACAATTTTAATTTCCTGCTTGCATTGCTTCTTTTTTTTCCTGAAGTTAATATAGTCATATTAATATTTAAGAACTCTGCAATTGATAAAAAATCAGCTTTCCAGAGACAAGTGTAATTTTACATAAAATGCAGTGGATCACCACTCTGAGTCCTGTTTTTAACTTTAGAGATGTTTTCAGAGTCACCCCAATGAAATATCTAAACCTATCATTTTTTTAATGCAATTAATCCATATATCTATATGTGCTATTTATAAACAAATCAAGTTTAGTGTGACAATTAGGAAACTACGTTTAGATAATAAATTTTTGGATAATAAATAACATAGTTTAGATAATAAAAAGTTTATTGCTTAAACTATGTTTAGATAATAAATTTTTCTTTACTAAAACCCCTACCAGTATCTGAGACCTTAAAAACTTGGTGATTTTTCTTTACATTATGAACTTTGATCCCAAGTCCACCTTGGAAAAACACACATCAGTGTTTCCCAACGTCCACCAGAAACTTTGACAGCAAATACATTATCAAATTTTGCTGTGCATGTCGGTATATGAAACATTAAGTTCAATGTTCTACATTTGGCACTGCTACCTTTCATTTAACCTTATTAAAACCAAAGGGGTCACCTCAAATTAATGACTCCATAAATTTGCCAAAGGTTTTCTTGATATTGTGACCAGGGAATTGCAGAATTTGAAGGAGTGATTGATGAGAGCTGTTCTGATATTGCAGTAATGAATCATCTGCACAGATAAACATGACCAATTGCTTTACCAAAGGAAATAATTGGAAACAAATCACAGTTGAAAGCAGATGAGAGCAAATTAGATTATGTTGTCCTTAGCTCCCAATCTGACTGTAACACAAAACTGCAGTAGATTATCTGTCAGTTCCTCAGACCATTTGACAGCTTCAGATCAAAGCTGGTAAATCTGGACTCCATCTCCTCTGTGTCCTTAGATGAGGTAACTGTAGACAGTAACCAGGATTCTGGAGGCAAGGCTAAGGGCTGATCCATCAGCCTTGGCATCTGATTGTAGAATGTGTTCCAGCCATGGCTATCCTGATGGCCTCCACTTGGCTTGTTCCAGCAGGTAAAGATGCTTTTCTTCTTAGCAACACCAAACTGCATGTTTCACTCCAGATGTGCTGAGCAAAGGAGAAGGGTGATAATCCTGGTCCTGCTGGTGACAACCTTGCTTGTGCAGACCAGACGATGTACATGGCATGTGAGTTGGAGGCACATTAATCTGGAAGACAGACACATATTGCTAGCTGGTGCATTATTTTCTAAGATAAAGAAATAATGGAGCCTATATACATATATACATGCACAAAAATACATGTGTTTTATGATGCAGGCATTTTTCCTGCTTCAATTTTTTTTTTTTTTAATGCATATCGCCAAACAGTGTGTGAGTGACCAGATCATCTGCTCATTCTCACTGCACTAGAAACAGGTCACTGTTTCAAATCTGCCAGGAAAAAACCCAAAAAATAACAGGAAAAAATGTACAATTATTTGCATCCCTGTTTGGATATGAAAGACAAATGGAAAAAACTCCTAGCACAATAACCTTTATTCATATATGAGAACAATCTGTTGAGTGAAAAGGACTTAGTCTAGTAGGGACTGCACTCTTTTTGGCATACAATGTATTTTACTTTTTATTCTTTCTTCTCTCTTAACAACTGTTTCTCCTTTTTTAACTCTTTGCCAATAATGCATTTAAAAAAAAATTAAAGCCGCTGAAGATTTTGCTACTGCAAAGTTTTCTACATATCAGTGATACAATATGTACATGAATAATTCAATCTAGGTGTCTGACAGCTATGCCGGTAGACTTTAAGACACATATGCTTTCCTTCATTGGAAATTAAATGATTTACTCTATTTAACTATGTTTTATTACCATTAAAAGCAGCTCAAAAATTGCTGAGTTAAAATAACAAATAACTTGGCTCAAGCTGAGTAGTAATTTATGCATGAAGTAATTAAGCCTGAAAAATGGAAAGAAATACAAGTTTCAGAAAGAACATATCTGAAGGGAATCAGGTCTTTAACCTCCTCTGCTGACCTTACCACTAATGTCACTATAAATTTAATGTCTGCTGTATTACAGACACTTGAGTCTTCCTGATTTCTTACCATGGAAGAATGTACTGTAAATTCTCTGAGTTTTCCAACTGACCTCTCACAACCTGATTAATTTATACCTGTTTCTTCTTGTGTCAGTGCTGACAGTTCTTAATTCTTTGCATATTTATAGAGGTGGAAAAAAATATGTCTCCTAAGATTTTGTGGTTTTATGCTAAACTTTTGTATTGCCTTATTTTGTAGGTTCTTCTTTCTCTGAACATTTATGAATTTTACAAATCTGCAGAAACTTTCCCTGCTGTTAAGTCGCAAGAACTGCACACCATATTTACCCATTCCTTGTAAAACACCACTGGAACTTCCTTACCAGAATAAAAAAAATACACTTTCATACTTTGGAATATAAGCATATGTTTGTATCACTTTGTTATCTAATCTTCTTAGGATGAACTAATATGCCTCAGCTAATTTTAACTGGTCTTAAAATTATCTCAATCTATACCCTTTCTTTACATTTTTCCCATTTGATGAGCAGAAAATCTATTACGCAATTCTATATTACCATTGATAATAGTTTATATCACCTCCAGATGCTGGCAGATCAAGATTACATAAACATGAAACACATTTCACTATCTATCCCACACTACCTTTATAAAGTAACATTGATATTTTCTCATATACCTGGTATTCTTGAATAGATTATTTACACAATTGTGTTTCTAACTGGATTGGTAATAGGTTTTAACTGGAAATACTGAGTAAAATTATGTAATATGTTATGGGCTTTGCATATAACTGGGAAGAGTAGGAGTATTGGAAGAAGTAGGATTACTGCAGCTGTTAATTGTTTCTAAGTACTAGTCTTAAAGTAGAAGCAGCATATACATTTTCAATTTATTAAAGAAATAGTAAGTGGAACCTAGGAGAACTTAATTAAATTTAATTGATACTAATTAGGGAAAAAAAAATTAATTTGGTGCTCATTGTATAAAAATGCTTTCAAATATTATTCTCTGAATTTACATGTATATGAGCATAATTTCTTTCAATTCTTTATAAAGGCATCAATTGAATTAATCAACACAAAAAATATCTTTTATTGATTAGCAGAATAAAGTTTTTTTCTATGCAGAGAAAAAGCCTATGTTTCTTTGTTAACAAAGTGTGATGAAATGTCCTCCTAGACTGAAATAAATTATTCAAAACATATAGAAAGGTACCTGAAGCCAAGAAATTAATGACATAGGAGGTTTTTTGGTGCTTCCATCATGATATGATTACATGATATTCTAGAAGAAAATAAGAAATGCTGTATTGTATTGAAGTCCATATGTTGTAAGAAAAATACTTCAGAAAAGAAAACAGTTCAAACTAAAGGATAGCATTCCATGACACTAGAAACAAAAGCATATAATCTAGCAATGTGCTTAATTCAAGGGCAGACTAAAAAAGTGCTGCTTCAATAAGGTGAATAAAAACTAAATAAATTATAATGGCAATGATTTAAAGTCAGATCTTGAGACATAGTCTAGTTAGTGCTAGGAAAGAAAATCTCTCCATTTCAATAAAAACAGATTTGAAGAATTGCAGGAACAGGAACAAAAAATCTGAGCATTTCTTATCCCTTGAAGAAGAAATTCCCTCATTCAGAGAACAGAGAAGGAAGATACAGAAAACATGACCTAGAAAAGGTCTAGGAAAAAAAAAATCATGGCTGCAATTGTAAGAAATAGCTGCCATAGATATTATGTGTCTCTGATCTAAAGCTTTGTACAGCCTAAATTGTGAAAGGAAGTGTGGTATGCAAGGCCTTGAATCCCTGTTCTCCAGTTTCTCAGGACAGAAATTCATTGCAGCACAGCTGTATTTTCTTAGCATTGATTGTGATATGCAGCATATGCATCGGGACACGTGAATGCAGCTTGGAAATTGCTAAGCATTAATCTAGACTCCAGTACTCAAAAACAACCCTCGCTAGCAAACATGGGATGGAACATCTCATCAGCCATTTTCCTTTCTAGCTCTAGGATTTTTCACCTGTGAAATACTCTGTAGGACTATTGCCACCAGAAAAAGGACCTTAGTTACTCACTGATACAGCTGTGGAATTTGAATTCACCAGTTTAAGTTGGATAGCTGAGCAAATTTTCTCCCAGTATTTCTTAAAAGTAAGAGCAGCTAAATATATTTTCTCACGTCATTGTGCTTTCACTTATTATTTAACAAGTACAAAACATGAATATTACTGGCTGAAAGGATTTGTGATAAGTCAGAGGGAGCTAACAGTTTTCTGTCTAGTTTTTTCATCACCAGAAATCAGAACAGCTCCATTTCATGCTTCTCAATACTGACACTTTTCTGCACTGCTTTCTTTGGAATGAAAAAGGCAAATGGCATAATATATTTGTCTTTTTTATTGTACCATAAAAAAGGGAATAAAAATAAAGGAATCCAAATAATTAAAAAATTACTAATAATGAAAAAAATCTGGAGCTTTAAAAAAATAAGAAAGAAAGGTTCATTACATTTCTGCTATTTGACATCTTAATAGTCAGCAGTAGAAATCTGCATTGAAGAAATGTGCAATTTTTTAATATATTCAGTCCATTTTACTAGTTTTTTGCTATCCAAGCACAAGCATGCACCTGGTCTTCTCCATCCCAAAAATGTAAAGTCAGAAGAATTACATGTAGTACAGTCAGTGAAACCTGTCCATCTTATGCAAATACGTGGATGCTGACTTCAAGTATGTGTGCTTTGTGGGCAATTTTAGCACAGGATAGAGGGAAATGAGGGTTGCTGGAGAAAGTGACTTAAGAATAGTTAAGGATTCCTCATGGAGTTTTGTTATTGCCTTTGGCAGAATCAAAGGAAAATGATCCAGCCAGAACCTTGCCTAGGACCTTGTGGGAGAGCTTCACAGAAACAGAAAGCAGCAGAGTAAAATCTGTGGAATATCTGAGGTAGAGCGAACTCTAAACCAGACAAGAATAAAAGCTGGTGCTTTCCTTTCACTTTTAGTGGGGGATATTCCTGACTCTATACAGAACCTTGACCAAAGAGAAAAAAAAAGTGTCGCAGTTAACATAGATTGAATTTTTTTCTGATGAATATTTTAATAATATGTTTTGTTCCTTTATTTGATTTTTGACTGCAATAAGATATTTTCAAAGATTTCTCCAGATTTCATCCAAGATATGGAGGATTTTAATTCTGCACTGTTACAAATATGTCTATATATCAAAAGGGTTTTTTTTTTTCAGTTTAATAACATGCCTAGTGACACAGTTTGGTATTAAAGAAAACATATACAAAATTTAAGAGACAATTGTTAAATGAAACAGTTAATTTTTCTTGTTAAGGACACTAAATAAGAACAGCATATTTAGACATTTCTTGAAGTCATGGAATCAGAGAATGGTTTGGTATGGAAGGGACCTTTAAGTCCCTCTAGTCTAACGCCCTTGCTGTATGAGCAGGGGCATCTTCAAATAGAGTGAGTTGCACAGAGGCCAGTCCAACCTGGCCTTGAATATTTCCAGGGATGGGGCATCTACCACCTTCTCAGAAAACTTGTTCCAGTGTTGCTTCTTGTCTGCTTGAATAAAATGAATTCAATGTTTTCTTCCTGATCTATGTGTCACGTCTTTACCGGGCAAAAAGTATCATAAAGCCATGGATTTATGCAAAGCTGACCTAAAGTAATGCAGCAAAGAATATAGTTCTGTACTGTTAATGGAATCAGTCAAGGATCTTATCTTTTTAATCCGTGTTAAAAGGAAAGGGGAAGAAGAATAGGAAGAAAAATGATAAAGAAAAAGAAAGAGGAAAAAAAGAGAAGATCTAAAGAAAATCACAGATAAAACAACAAATGTAACTAGTTTCAGTATATCCTCTTTTCCAATAATTCTTTTTGTGGCACATCTTTATTTTATTATAGGCACCTGCCCTTGAAGTTGACTTACTACATTCACGAATATTTTTTATTTCCATACTTACACGAATAATATTTCTATACTCACAATTTACATAAGGTTTAAGGCATCTTTAAGGCTATGACAGGAAATCACTTTTATCAAATTGATGGGGAAACACGGAGAAGCTTGGGATTCAAACCAAAGTCACAATTAAATATTCATTATGCAAAGTTCAGAGTTGACCTATCATTGTTGAGATTGAGTTTATACAAATTCCATGAGATAAATATGAATTATGAGCAAAAATTTAAAATAACACAATATCCTTTAAAAAAGAGGATCCTATCATTGCAAATATCATACAGAAAATGACATGAGTTTTATTTGTTTTGGTTTTTGGGTTTTTATGCCTAAAGAAAACCACATCACTATTCCCATGAAAAAATTAACTGAAACAGTCTTTTCAATGTACTCTCAGTTACTAAAAAAGAAATTAGTAAATAAACAAACAAAAAGAAAAGTGGACAGTGAAGGGACCTAGAGAGGGTGCAATGAGAGACTGAGTACTCTTTTTGTGCTGCCCTGGCAGTTTATAGCACAATCCAGACAAGTGTCCCTGCAGGAACTGGCAGAATCTGTGAAAAGGGGATGAATACAGCCTACTTGCCGGGATAATTGTATCACACAATGAGGGATAAATTAAGAAGTTATACATGTGATACACCATCTGTGTCTGTTTTTGTTATTTTCTCCATATACATCTGTTTCTATTCAGCTATAGGGCAACACTCCATCATATTATGCAGACCAGAATAACACAGAAAGTTCAGTTTTGTTGACAAAAAGAAACTTCTCTTCCTAAATATATGGTAAGCCAGCAGAGTAATTTTTGATCAGTAAGCTTTGAAAATCACAACAAGAGTGTTGATCCAAATATATTCAAATTTTATGTTTGATATTTATAACTCTGGATGAAGATCTCCAGATTTCAACATGTAGTTGTAAATTCAGTCAGATGCTACAGTGGAAGGTATTTAGTTTTTGGTCCCAGCTGGAATGTAACTGAAATCTGGAGAAAAAGAGAAAATAAATTTTAAAATATATACTATATACACACAGAGGTCAACCTAGAAACAAAACAAAGAATGATATTCAATTTTATTGGTGAACTTTAATGATTTTATATCTGATCTCAGATCCTAGCTGGATACTGAGCTTGGGATATTCCTTAGCATCTTTCTCATTCACTCCTCTCCTGAGCTAGCAGCACAGCTTCGACAACTAATCAGCAAACCAGTACTTGATGTACTTACTGTCGGATAATGTCTCAAAGGTAGTTTTTCAGGCACTTCAGAAGTGATTGGTATAACTGTTGCTTATGTAGTTTCCTTTTTTTTTTTTTACCCCATAATTACATCTAACTAATCTGGCTTTAAAATTCTAGAGCTTTTCAAATGCAGAAACAATATAATGTCACACTCAGAGAAAGAAATATAATCTCGTAAATGCTGAAACCTTGCAAAGCTGGACACACAGCTTGGAGTTGCAGAGAAGAGTGGAGAGATGGTATGTATTCTTACGTGAACCAGAAAATACAGCTTCATGCAGTCACTGTAAATTGCATATGTATAAAATATACAGGGTCCTTCTGAACTATAATTGAGGAAATTAAAGTACAGAAATGCAAGTACTGTCTCTGGTTGCTGCAAATCAGAATATTATTCAGGAGAGAGAATTGAACCAATGAACACTCAGTCACTGAGATAAATTCCATTTTTTCTAGATAGTCTTAGTAAGCTAATTCTACCATTTTTGTAGTACTCTCAGATACTGATCTCAACTAGATTTCAATATGTTCCTCATTAACTTTTTGTTTTTCCCTGCGGAAAGACCATCTATCAAAAAAACTAGTATGGCCAAGAATCCCAAATGAAGGAGCTTTGAGAAGGACTGCAGATTTTAATAGTGTGGCCTTTGAATGACTTGCCAGGTCTTGGGTTGTTTCTGGAATTTGGTTAGATTCTAGGGCAACATTTAAAATAATAACATTGGTAAACTTATTTCCTTCCATGGCAATGCTCATATCTAACAGAGCTCAAGACTGAGAGACAGAATTCTTTCTACTATGAACATGTTTTAGGTTTAAGAGAACATTCCAGAAACAACACAAAGAACAAAAAAATAATAGACCATAACCAGATTCTTTCAAAGATTCTGTGTTTTCCTTAATGGAAAGCTAAAAGAGGAAGGGTCATAAAATTGTTAAACCCTCTCTTAACACAGTTCTTATAGCTTCTAGTTGAGCTTATTACATTTTTGCTTAGTACCCCACTAAGCCTAGTAATTAGGGGGAACAAGACAATAAAATTTCTATCACCTCAAAATCCTTTCTTAAATATATGAAGAGAAGATAAAAGCCCACATTGTACGTTAAAATTTTGATTGAAAAATCATTATGTGCAATTTGAATGTTCACACAATGCCTTTAATGTGTGTGTTTATTTTTCCTGTACTGAGCATATACTCAGGGCAGGATGGGGAGTGGGGTCTTTATCAACAATAATACACATGGATGTTTTGGTTCTTCCCTGAAAATGATTTGGAATGAAAAAACTTGTCATGTTAGGGAAAAATAACCAATGTTAATTAGTTATTTCTATTTACTTTCATTGAGATACATCCTGGATGATATTTTAATGGTGCTCATATCACTTAATGCCAAGAATTCATCATCTTGTGAGAAAATTGTAGAAAGGATTGATAATTTTACAACATTTTTTATCTCATGAACAAGCAACTATGTAGAAAAGTTATAGACACAGATGCCTGAGCTCAAGAAAAAAGAATTATGAAAACCTCAATCTAGTTTTTAGAGGAAAATATACATTATACCAAGGGGGAAAAACAATAAAACAAACAAAACCAACTACATACACCTTTTTTGGGGTCTAACAGTTGTGTTACTGTAAATGTTCAATTGTCAATTGCACTCCTGTCTATTCCAATGCAATACCCTGGGGACTCATTTTCTGCCTAATATCATTTGTCATTGAGCATTTTAGCTCCTAGGTTCAAGACAAATTTAGATATAAATGCTCAGACTGGAACAATGAGGGTTGTGCACACTCTTTGCAAAGCAGCTTAATGATCAGACCAGTCATTCATTAAGTAGGAGAACTGAGTTCTCACTCTTAATTACAGTCCACAGCTTTCCCATCCCAGAAAAATTCCTTACTGGAAAATAAAAAATTGGCAACTGGTAGAATAATTTTCAATTAAAAATATATGATTCCTAAAATCAACAACACTTTTAAGCCATACAAATGGGTAAATTATGTTCCCATTTCTGGTTACAGAGGTGAGGTACGATGTATTAGGAATTCTGCTCTTTAGTCTTCTATGTTGTTTGTTGGTGGGAACTTTTTCAGTTTATTCTGATTTGCTGGGGCAGCATTTGGTGTCGTCTTTGGTGTTGTTGTTTCCTCCCATGATAATAATTTGTAAAACATACAAAAATCAAGTAAACCAAACCATGAAATCATTTTTGTACATACCATATCCTTATTAATTCATGCCACTTAGCAGATTTGTCACTATCACTACCTCCCTTATCGTTGTGTTGGTCAGATTTGTATGCTCTGGTTTGTTCATCCTTTGGCCAGGTAAAGTTAAAGGAGCAGACACATTGCTTCCACATGCCCTTGCTGCACTCAGCTAGTCAGTATTATGAGTCACAGCTGTCCCCAGTTTTTCTTTTATTGCCAAACTGAGCAAGTAATTTTGTGGAGAAAACTTCAAAAGCTTCATAAACTCAAAGAGCACATACATTTTTGGGTTTGTAGCAGAGATTTGGCTCCAATTTCCCAATGTACAAATACATTAATATCCAAAATGAACCTTCCAGTATATTTGGAAGGTTATTTTTAAAGTTTTGATCTGTCAAAATAGATGGATTCTCATTCATAAGGTGAAGCTTATAGTAACTGTTTGGTACATAGAAGAGGGATGGGGAAGGGAGATATCACCATTTCTAAAAAGAGAAATTTATTACCAAATCTTCAGACAGATTTTTGAGAATCCATGTTATAAATCTGACTATTTTGTACAGATGATAAAGTGTCAAGTACAGGTGATAACTCATATGTCAGTGTTTCAAATCCAGCAGAGCCCTTTGCCTGTATGTACACTATACCTACTGGTTTTCTTAGACCTTAGTGTCCCACAGTATTTTCAAAGACCTGAGTGCAAAAAATTAAAAATTCAAATATATAATTAATCGCAGGTGAAACAGTTAAATTTGCAACTGTACATGAATCTTTATGACAGAAATTTATACCCACCTTCACTATAACTGTGATTCAGGCCACTGGAGTCTGGTTCAATTCCACTGTCATCAATAAACCTTTGGAAAAACAATTGCACTTGACCTACATTGAGAGGGTAGGAGATCAAGTATAAAAACAGGCATTTTAGTGAATACCATAAAATCATTCTATGGAATGACATTTAAGGACCTATGATGGGCAGCTTACTGGAACTAATTTCCTGGGAACAGAAGTAGAAACAGGATGAATTACTCAGAGGAAATAAAAAGCAGAAAAAAAGTGAAAAGTAGAAAAAAATAGAACATTGACATGCTATCTTTTCTTTTCAACATTATTTTACAGATAAGAGTCATCAAGAAAGAATGTTGTGATTATGCCAAATACTGGTCAAATTAAGAAAATTAATACTATTTCCTTGATGCAAATATGTTATTTTAAAGCTTTCTCTAACTAATCATTATTAAATGAGCTAAATTGTTAACAATAGTGTGTGGGTGGGAGGACCAGTAGAATAAATAACAAGGATTTCAGACCACAGAGATAGATATTAAACAAAAAAAAATATAGATGTGTATATACTTTCTGATGGAGCCACAGTCTCTTGGGGATGTTCTTTTCAGTTTTGTATTTAAAACAGTAGATGTAAAATTTTGGCTGTAGACATCAAAAAGATATTTTGTATCAAAGATGCACCATCTAAGTATCTGAATACAGAATATAATTGAATTTCTTCATAATTAGGCAGTACCACTATTATGAAATGCCTTTTGATACACTGAACAGAAAAATAATGTCTAATATGAAGAGCTCTGAAACTAGAAGATCCTTAGCTGCCTCATCTGCCTCCCATAAACTCAAGATTCTAGTCTTTCTCAATCATCTCTTTCATTAAAAACCAATAAAATAAAAATGTAAAAAGATAATCAAAGCAACAATTAAATGGGGGTTTATTTGCTGATTATGAAAATTTAATATGAATGCATAAAAAATGCCGTTATAATCAAAAAAATTTCATTCAATTTGGTTCGCTTGTTCTCATAATAAAGAAATAGGACCTAACAGAAAAAAAGAATCTTGCATATATTGCTTGCTAGACTATTTTTCACACCCCTGAAGGAATACTTGGATGTTCACTTTGTCTTTTTTATGGTTTATTAGTTGCTTTTTGTTTACTCTAAAGCTATGTTCAGGATTCAAACCCACTCTTATTCGTCAACCATTTGAAGAAATAAAAGAAAGCAGTTGGTGGGTTTTTTTCTGAAAAAGCTCTTGGCCTCATTATCTCTTTATCCACAGCTTGTTTTCTCTAATTTTAAAACATCATCTTATCTGGCACGGAAAGTGTATGATTACTTTTTTATTGGTGTAAATCTATGTACATTTAGTAGATTGCAATAATTTATGATCTCTTTTATAAAAATGTGGTTTCTGCTCTCTTGTTTTTGTTTCTGAAATTCAAATCAGTAATTTTTTGTCCTTCTAAATTGAGCAGGAAAGACAATGTTATTGCTAGACTTTGATATGTTTCTTAGTTTTATGTGTAGCTGTGTTTTCTGTTTCTGACTGATACAAATGTCAGCAATTAATGCATTAGCCAGTGATCTACATGATAAATGTTATTCATAACATATTTTGACTTTTACAATTTTATTAATTCCATTGTCTGCATCATCTTGCATCTTGTGAGCATTAAGCTAGGAGGTAAATTCAGGCACTTATTGTGTTGGGTTTTCAACTTTGAATCCTTTCAAATTACTTTTTTCAGAATTGATTTGTAAGATAATATTTATATTTTGTCCTTTAGTAATAGAGTTTGCCATAGGAAATGACACTTTATTCCTTCTGCAGTGGTCTTAAGCACAGTGATTCCATTTCCTTTTTATAGTATCTACAGTTTGTTATCACCAACATAAATAAAATAATTTCCTCCTTATATCTGTGCATACGCTGTAAAATTTTCTCCATTACAACTCTAATACATAACTTAGCTGGTCATATAGAATAAGAATAGGAAGCAGATTTAGTATAATGCACCCAGTATCTACAAAAACCCCAAGCAATCAAATAAATATGAGATAAATCTGAACATAGAACGTTCCTAAAGTTACCTGCTACGTTAGCTGCACAGCAGTTTTTAAAAAGTTTGGATTTATGTAAATTAATGTGAAATTCCCTACATTGATATAACATCTAGATTGGTTATTTACTGTTAGGCATTAAAAAGGGGAATTTATCAAAATCAATATTATTAAGAGTCTCACAGCTTACCCTTAAAATAAATCTAAAGTGAGTTTGCTGACAGACAGAGTAAAGTAAGCAGAGCAGAAAGATGTGCTACTACCTTACTGTGAGCTTGCCTAAAATCCTTCTTTAGGAGTAGAACAGAGACAGGTGAAGTGCCTGGCAGCTGCAGCTGTCCTCACGAGATCTAGAAGAGGTGAAATTTGAAAGGTTCTTCACATTGTACATATTCCACTAATTCCCCCGCCTGCTACTCCCATTTCTTTTTTTGAAGAATAATACCATTTTTCATGTAAAAGATTGGAGTGTATGTGAAGACAGAAATTAGGCCATATTCTTGCAGTCTTATCTTATGTCTTAAGTGTTTTTTCCATTCTCTTCATTCTCTTTCCCTTGCCAGCCTAAAGCTGTAAAAAGAGAGAATCCTTAAACTCTTCTTTCATATGAGCGAGAAACAAAGATAAACTACGTGTCCTGGTTGAAAAGGCTTTCTCTTTTGAAGCTGCAGGCTTCCTAGAGAATCTCAGGAATTAATTCCTCCCTCTGAACTTCCTTCAAAACTGACACAAAAGGGGGGACAAGGTTTCTATTTTTTGTCACAGTGGAATTCATTTTTGTTACAGTAGCTAATACAGGGCTAAGTTTTGGATGTGTGCTGAAAACAAGGTTGAAAACACAAAGATGTTTTTGTTATTGCTGAGCAGCGCTTGCACAGTGCTTTCAGCTCCTTACATGACCCCACCAGCAAGGAGGCTGGGAGTGCTCAAAAAGTTGTGAGGTGACACAGATGGGAGAGCTGACCCTACCCATCCAAAGGGATATTCCAGATATCCCACATGGCATCGTGGCCTGCAATAAACTAGGGGGATGGTTGATGGGGGCCTGCTTCTCAGGAAATGGCTGGGCATCTCTTGTCTTTCTTGTTTTTATATCTTTCTCTCTCTGTCTCTTATTTTCCTTCCCGCTACAATATTTTAAATTATAATAATTTTCAGTATTTTATTTTCTCATATTCCAATTAACAAATTGTTCTTATCTCAACCCACAAATTTTCTCACTTTTATCCTTTCAATTCTCTTCCTCTCATCCTACTGAAGGGGAGTGAATGAGCAGCTGTGTGGTGAGTAGTTGCCAACTGGGATTAAATGATGATATGAAGGGTTTGAATATACAAGGGAAATCTATATAAAATTTAACAGGGTTTAGTTGTGTATATTAGGAATAAAAAAAAAATCATGATTAACAGATTTCAATTATATGTGTAGAACTCTCAAACAGATTTAGACAGGATAGAGACTAAACTGTAGAACACCAAAGGACCAGTTCTTTAATCTCATCTCCTCTGCTTCTGCGCCACTTCTATCCTTCCTCTGAGGAGCATGAGAAAAATATACATATGAACTATGAAATAATTTTTATGTTTGTTTTTTTCCTTCATTTTTTCAAGTATTTATTGTTGTCTGGCTTGATTTATGGATTACTTTATGAGTGTATAAACATAAATATTCATTTATACAGGATCTTTTATTTTGATCACACATAAAATGTTTTTAACCTCTGCAATACCTGAAAAAAACAACTCATTTGATGAACAGAATTAATTTGTCCACTTCTTAATAAAGATTACAGTCATAAGTTATGAGGTTAGTCACACCAACAGAATTCCTTGTTAAGCTAAATTATTTAATGAGTGATGTAGTACATTTAGCCACATCCATTTCTTCCATCAAGAAAATAGTATCTAGCCATTACCCTTATGTCTCTTCAGAAGTAGATGCTTATATGCAATTCAAAACACGAATTATGTAGATGGTTTTTCAGTTTTTTTCTGTAAATAAAATTGGCATTTAGAAAGCAAGAGGGAAAGAAAAAGAGAGTGCAGCATTTTTATAAGAATTATATTATATAATTTTTATAAGAATAATAAATAATTATATTATTTATAATATAATTATAATTGTAATTATATAATTATAACATTATATATATTATAATATACGATATATATTATTTAATATTTTATATTTAATATATAATATATAATATTATATATTATGACATTTCATGTAATTATATAATATATATATATTATAATATATTATAATATATATAATGTACATATTATGATATATCTCTTATAATTATAAGAAATATAAATAATTTTTATAAGAATTATATTATATAATTTTTATAAGAATTAATTTTTTTAACAGCAAATTTAACGGCAACAGTATTATAAATACTGATCTTTATTTCAGATCCTTCAGGCTGCAGCTGATGAAAATAAAGAAACAAATGGTGTTTCTAACAACAGCTGCTTATATAGTTAACCTCTCTCTTTTTCTGCTGCATACAGTGTTATTAAAGAAAAATATTTTGGTGTTTAAAGATATATGACTGGTTATCATATGAAAGTTATATAAGCTGTATAAAGCTTATATCACATTTATAAGTTATATAAAGCTATATAATAGCTGTGGTTGCCACATGAAAGCTAAGAATATGTCATCATAAAATCATAGAATGGCTTGAGTTGGAAGGGACCTTAAGGATCATCCAGTTCCAAGTCCCGTTCCATGTGCAGGGACACCTTTCACTGCAAGAGGTTGCTCATAGTCCCATCCAAACTGGCCTTGAACACTGCCAGGAATGGGGCAATCACAGCTGTTCTGGACAATCCGTGCCAGTGCATCACCACCCTCACAGTAAATAACTTCTTCCTAATACCTAATCTAAATCTACTCTTTCATTTTAAAGCCATTCATCACACTAAATGCTCTTGTACATCTCCATCCAGCTTTCTTCAGGTGCAAGATGGAACAGGAGGAGTGTCGGTATCAAATTGACATGATTTGTGAATATATCAAGGTCCTTAGAAATTAAAAAGCTAAGTATGCAAGTATGCAGGTAATACTAAGGATAAACAACCAAGGACTTCAAATAGAGTGATCCTTTTTTTCCTTCTTAACACAGAATCAAAGAATATTCTGATTTGGAAGGGATCTGCAAGGATCATTGAGCCTAACTTCTGGCCCAAAACACACTTCTTATCCCTCTACTGTTCCACATTGATTTCTCCAAAGTCCCATTTGATTCCCACTTTCCCTGCCTCTACTTCCTCACCTAAACATTGTAAATAAGTAAGCCTTCCCCATCCTTGAAGGGTGATGGCTGTCCCCCCTGGGCCCACAGCGATGAGAGTCTCCAGGAATAGCTCTGGGAGGGTCAGACCAGCAGCTTGTATTTCCAACAGAGTTGTTGCTTCCCCACCTGTCATTTCTCCTCCTTGTATTGTCATTTCTCCCCTTTCTTCTATTGGTAGAAATACGTGTTTAATTTTGTAAACTAGTTGTTGTCAAATGCTCAATGCTTACCGAGGAACCCACTTGCCGCGGCAACTATGTCCAATCATGGACAGAACAGGACAATCCGGACCAGTGACATGAGCTTTTTCATTCCAGCACATCAGTCTCAGAACATTGTTAGACAATGGAGACAGGATGTTAACAGCTCACTGATCCACAGGGAATGCCAAGGAGGTGTTACATTACAGCATAGCATAAAACCATCTCAGCCTAGGTTTCAGCCAATCGCACATAGAGCAACACATATTGACAAGCATTCTATCCGATCATATGAAACACACATAATGGTAGTTAAAACAAAGACTGGTTCATAAGAGACAAAGAACAGAGCTCTGTTCATGCTAACCTTCTAAAGATATACATTAAATAACCTTGTTGCCATCCATAAGCCAGTTCTACAGAGGCCTATTGTTATTTGTCATGTATGCTATACTGCTTGGGAAACTTTTCTGCTGTATTTGCAATGCTAACAAAACTTCAGTCTGAGGCCTATTCTTTTTTAACCATTTCCTAAAACCCCTCTAATTTTATGAATTCCAGCAGTTGTCACCAACATATATAAACAGTTGCTCTGTTTCATTGCTTCATCAAAGTTTGATGAAAAGATGTCACAGGTAAGCACATTACGATATTCCCTTCAGTCCAATAATTACTGGGAGGTTTTCTTGTTTAGACCAAAATTTAACTTTCTTTCTATGTCTCCTTGAGTTCCTCCCTTTCCAAGCAGACAACAGTCTCCTTGACATGAGTCAAGCCAAGCAGTAGAAGGTCTGCTGTGCTGATTAGGTATAGGAGCTGAGTATAACACTAGGATTAATAGGTAATCAACAGCTTTTAAAAGCCCAATTTCAACAGGCAAGAAATATACACCCTTTTAAAATCTGGAAGGGTATTGTCAGCTTACACAACTTTAATTGCATCAGAGGACTGACTGTAAGTATGTGAAATAGTGCAGCCCAGAGGGGGAGCCACAGGAAGAACAGCTGAGGTCCCTTACCTTGTTTAGCCTGGGGGACACTGAAGGGAGACCTCATTGCAGCCTCCAACTTCCTCATGAGAGGAAGAGGAGGGACAGACACTGATCCCTTCTCTCCTGGCCAGTGACAGGACTCAGGGAAACAACATGCAGCTGAGTCAGGTAAGGTTAATTTAGATATTATGAAAAAGATCTTCCCCCAGAGGGTTGTTGGGCACTGGAACAGGCTCCCCAGGGCAGTGCCACAGCACCACCCTGACAGTTTAAGAAGCCTTTGGAAAATGTTCTTGGGTACATGGTGTGATTCTTGGGTCAGTCCTGTGCAGGGCCAGGACTTTGATGCTTCTTGTGGGTTCTTCCAACTCAGGATATTCTATGATTCTATGATAACCATAATTTCAACACAGAGAATGAAATTTGTAAGAGATCCTTTTCTGACTTCTGAAATACTTTAAAAATCCTGTCTAGTGAAATCTAGTCCACATTAATGGTGTACTAAATTACCTGAATGAGCAAAATAACAAAGCACAGACTGACATATATGCAAAGCCATATTCTCAGGCACCAGATGCTCTTACTACACAATCGTTGTCATTAAAATGAAAAACACATGCTCCTTGCTTGTGACATTCCATCACTTATGCCAGGCTTCTGATAACAGGCTTTTTCCAGGCAGTGGCTCCAGCTGTGTTGCTTCATTTCTATGCATGGGCTGAGCACATGAACTCAGACTCTGCAGAGGAGCCAATGTGCATAAGTGCTGTGCTCTGCTTTGTTCAGGATTTACCCTGCCAGGTCTAGTTTCTTGCACAGAACAGACATATTCTAGCATTATTTCTCTTTATGGATTTTTTTTTCACTTTTATGTTGTTTTTTTTTTTTTAATGCTTGACATATCTAATTACTGAAGAAATGCATTAATTTCACAGAAAAAATGCTTTATAGAAATTATTTCTGTTTATGTAAGAGCTCCTAAAGGAATGAAAAATCTAGAACCAATTATGATATGCAGACATACCAAATAACAGTATCAAAAATCTCCCAATCTCCCTACTAGCTAGTATGCTAACACTGACAGAAAAATACATAATTTTTCTTAATCCTTGATATTGATATTTCCATCACCTTTAATTGAACTGATTCCCCATATTTTGTCATTCAATTGATCAACAAATTTTGCTGCTTTTCAAAATAATGCAGCTGGAGTGCAAACTGAATGGGAGAAGTATCTATAACTTACAAATCTCAATTTACTAAGAAAATAGTGAAGTCAGCATCTAGTAATATTCAGATTAATAAAATAACAAAGAGAATTTTTATAACAAAACAGGAAAATAAAAACAGGGTTGAAACCTAAGTCATCAAAAATTAATGGTAGTGTTTGCCTGTAGCATCTTTGCTTATGGAATTCTCAAAAAAATTGCTAATTTTTGCTTCTATTGCAATCAGATACTAATGCGCTTGTCTTTTTTAAAGAATTGCTATAAATTGCAGACATTACAGCATAGCAGGAATTATACTAAATAGAAAATTCCAGTCAGTCACATATTTCAATGACCAAATCTGCAACAAAAAAAAAATATTTCAAAGGCTAATGTTATCAGTAACAATTTTGAAAATTTTCCTAACTGACATGATGAGTTGTCCCCATCCAGTATCTAAACATCCACACAGTGCCTCTCACTCTCCTCTTCTTAAAGCAGGATGGAAGAGAGAAGTGAAGGAAAACCAGAAAAATCGTGGGTCAGCACAGAGACAGTTTAGAAAGTGAAGGATAGAGGTGATACAAAGCCAATCATTCACCACTTTTCACAAGCAGACTGATGCCCAGCCACCTTGGAGGACAGTGCCACTGCTTTTTACTCTACTGCTAGGGGCCAGTTTTGGGTCAGCTGTGCCATCCATGCTCCCCCATAATTTCTTGCTCACTTTCACACTAGTTCTGGAGCAGGATAAACTAGGGGGACAAACAACCCCACCCCCTCCCAAAAAAAAAAAAGCAAAACAAAGGAAAAAACAAACAAAAACTACATAAAATACCCAAAACAAATAAAAAATAAAAAACAAAACAAAACAAAAATTTAATAAAAACATTAAAGAACAAAACCACAAAAAAACACATGAAAAAAAAAAAGGAAAAAGGGTAAATTTATAATTTACAAAGCCTTGATCTGTTCTAAGCATTATTTAGCAGTACCCAAAACCCTAAAGTCTTACCCACTCTTTTCACCTGCAACCCAAAAAACTGCATCGTACGGGCTGCTATGAAGAAAACTAGTTACATCCCAACGAGAGCCAGTACAAGTGATTTACTTCCCAGTCGAAAGATAGCCTAGTTTTGATGATCAATACATGGTTTCTCAAACTGATTGATCTTTTTTTAAATTTTTTTTTATTGCTACAAGCAAAATGGCAAACATCAATTTCTGCCATGTAGCAAAAATGAGCTACTTTGGTTGGACTGCAGGATGTTCTATTCACAATATCTCCCAGAGTACATCATGGAAACGCATCAGTTGCTAATTGAATTAGAAAGCCTTCTCCAAATTCTCTCTGTTCTTCTATCAGCAACAGAAGATGACAAACTGTGCCCGTATTTTTGGGAATGGCAGTGAGAAGTAATGATAAAGGGGCAAGAGAAGGATAATCAGATGCTTACCCAGTGTCATAAACATTTCAACAACAGCAGTTAAAAATCACTGAGACGTATGCAATTTGTAGAATATTTTGAAATTCAGAAATTATGTCACATGAAACTAGTGACTGTATAAAATGAAAAAAGTCAAGTGGGCTGTTACACAAATTTATTTCTTGGTCTTCCTTGGTATAAATCAAAGTTACATCCCTAGCCCAAAACTCTGGCACATACATCCACTCAGAACTACCATTCTCAGGCTTTAGCTCTCAGAATTGTGTAATTCAGATCTTGCCAATGTAACTGCTAATAGAGATGAGACTCTTGGAGGATGGTACTGCTCAGCATGCGTGAGACAGGACAATACCCTCACGGGTGTGCTGCTCCTAACTGCATGTTAGGAGTGTGTTTGGAAGAAAAGCCATAGAAGCAACACTGAGGAGTGATAGGTAGTCCCAACTGATCTGATATGTCACAAGAACATGAAGACTTAGCTTCCCTGAAAAGATCAATATGACTGACTAGGAGCACTAGAAGTGAAGACTTGAAGGTAATCTACAGTCAACAGTTAAGCAAATACTACAACTCTCAGAAATAAGAATATTTTACTCAGCGCTGTTTAGCTTCTGAGGTTGTAAGCAGTTCAAAGTAGACTCAGCAAAAAAAAGCTAACCAAGCCAAAATGCTGAACAACTCATATAAAAAAACCTAATCTGTTTCTTCTTCAATTGAGGATTTCATATGATTCAGTTAAGTGAAAAATAAGACTTTAGTTGCTTTGTTTTAATTGCCAATTTAGCATTATGGCTGATTTTATTGTTAAAAAGATTATAGAAAATAAACTGGATCCTTAGAAAGAACAGAGTTATTGGTGTTCTTTCTGTTTAAGTGCATTGTTTCCTGCTAATTTTGCTTCTGACATCCAGAAGGAGTTTATTTAAATGTTATTACTTATTTTATAGTTGACATTAAATTTCTAGAGTTAAAATATTTTGAGATCGACTATCATATGGTAAGAAAATTCTACTTGTTTATTTGTTATATGTAATATATTTTAAGAAATAATAAATATGTTTTCTGTATCAAAATGATGACATATTTTCAAATATTAAATATTTCAAATACAAAACAAGTAAAACCAAATAAAAATGAAGTAAGGATTCCTGGAGTTCTTCCACTGCCACTTTCATATATCCTTCATCTGCTCTGTTGGAGTTATGATTATGAGTTGTTGAAGAAGAAAAACATAATATCTTCTCAGTAACCCACTGATGAAAAGCAAAGGTGTATAAATACATATTTTTATGAATTTGCTTTTGTTTGTTTTTTTGTTTTTTCTGAGTTAAATCTCCACAAGTTCTCTCCTGGAGAACTGAGATGGCAGCAGTGCACAGCCCAAACAGCAGATTAGGTAAAAGACCAAGTGTTTCTACCACAGTATTTACCAGGCAAAATGATAAAAATCCAGAACAAACAGAAAAAGCTGAACACAGCCAGGTTGGAGGAAAACAAGAGAAGAGAGCATACCACAGAGCAGATGAAGGAACAAAGGTATTGGTATCAAAAGCTATCAAGTCAAAACTGTGACAAGAAACGGCAAGCAGCTACCTGCCAACTAGCTGCTAAACTGTTGCAGCAACTATGAACGAAGACTAACATATTCCAATCAAATCTAAATTATCATAAAATTCCCAAGATCCATGTTGGCTTCTAAACAAAACTTTGGTGGCTTGACCCCAGCCAAAAACTGAGCACTCACAGAAACACTCACTCCCTGTCCTCCCCAGCAAGATGGGGGAGTGAAGCAGAAGAGCAAAACCTGCAATTTCACTGCCAGAGATAAAGAACATTTAACAGGCAAGGAAGAAGAGGGAAAAAAACCAAATGAAACCAAAGAAAGTTAAAACATGGGCAAAACAACACTCCCCAAAAACAAGCAATTTAATTGTAACTGCTCACCTCCAGCCACAAGGAGCTCAACCCCTAGAACGTCTGTGAGCAACAGCTGTTTTGCCAATTATACCTCCCCAATTTTATTGCTGAAAATTATGTTCCATGCTATGAAATGATTTTCTTTTCCCTGTTTGTCTATTTTCACTATTATGTTGACTCCCAACCTCTTGTCCACATCCTCACTGTTCTCACAGTAGCAGCAGAATGAAAAGCTTGATACCATGAAAGCAAAGTCCAGCAATAAATACAACTTAGATCTGTTATCATCAGTACTTTAGTCAAAAATCTAAATCTAAAACACAGCTCTTTCTGGGCTGTTGGGAAGAAAATTAACTCCATCCCAGTCAGACCCAAGCATACATAATTAGATATATTGAAGTTTGCTTTATTTGAATCTAGATGAAGGGAGATTTCATTTATTTTTAAGAATGTATGGAAATGTATTCTGAGCTACCTATCATAATCTCTCTAGCTATTATCAGTTGATGTCATTAACATTTTTCACTTTGCTGATAAGCACAAAAGTTTGGGGAGGCTTGCAAATCTCTTTGGGGAGAGACATGATCTAGAGAGAAAAGATGTCGCCTATTTAGATATTGTTGTCTGTGAGGCAGCTTGTATCACACTGGTTTTTTGCAGCACTAGGCATGAGTATTGCTACATAAACTACATTTCAATATACAGTTTTGTTATACAGTTATATATATTGCGTTATGTATATGGTTATATGCATTTTATGCATATATTAATTATACATAGAATTTTTAAAAGATCTTAAAGTTTCAAAACATGGAAAAGCTATTTCAGTAAATATGAGAAAGTTATTGTTGTGTTGCTTAGGACGTATTCCATTAAATTTTCTGGGTGATGATTGAACTGTATGCTCTGTTTTCTGACTTGATTGCCAGATGGTTAGTTTTATTAGGATTCACCTGTTAGCCATGGGACAATATAAGAAAAAACTTACTGTGCAGGTGTAATTACAGCCAGAGAAGAATGAGGTAAGAACGTGTCAGAGGAACAACTCTGCAGACACCAAGGTCAGTGAAGGAGGAGGGAGAGATTCTGCAAGCACCTGAGCTAAGTTTCCTCTGCAACAATGATGCAGCCCCTGGGGAAGCAGCTGTAACCCCTGAAATCCATGGGGATCCATGGGGATCCAGAGATCACCACTGAAGCAAGTGGGTGCTCAAAAGAGAGCTGTGAGTCCATGAGAAATCTGCTCTGTGCTGGAGCAGATTACTGGCAGGGACCTGTGGACTCATTCAGAGAGGAGCCCGCACTGGAATGGGTTTCTGGTAGGACTTGTGACCCTGTGGGTGACCCACTTTGGATCAGGCTGTGCCTGAAGGACTGCACCCCATGGAAGAGTGACCCATGCTGCAGCAGTTTGCACCTTGGATCCACATTGGAGTAGTTTGTGGAGAGCATTCTCCTGTGGGAGGGATCTAATGGTGTAGTAGGGGAAGGACTCCTTTTCCTGAGCAGCAAGAGAAAAAACATGACCATAACCCCCATTCCCTGTCTCATTGCTGAGGGGAATGAAGGCAGTGCCTGGGAAGGAGAAAGGGATGTTTTGAAATGTGGTCTTTTAGGATAACCTGAATGAAACGGACTTGAACCTTTAGTTCAAGGCAACTTAGTAATGCACTAATTGTGCTCACTAAGGGGAAGTAATGCAATAATGAGAATTAGTGACTTTTACTGAAACATACAAGATGTTCTGGGTCAAGAAAAATTGTAGGCTTTTATTTCCTCTTAAAATTATTAGAGATTCTATTGAAAAGAAATAAAAGAGATATAGAAATATATATATATATAGGAATAATGAATATATAAAATATAAACCCATGGCAATCGTATCATAGCCATACTTCTCTAAGACATAGAAAATGCATTTATATTATTTAAACAATCCAGTTTCAAATATAAGTAAACACTAGGTGTTTTAAATGTAAGTTTGTTTTTTTATAATCTAAACCAGCTTTAGTAGTTTTTTTTTTTTAATTATCTGTTGATTGTGATGTAGCATGTTCTGGCTTCACATCTGTGAATAATGTTAATGACACTCCGCAGCTGTCACTAATTAGCAAAGAGCAGTCTGTTGTTACAGGGTACCACAGCCCAGGGCACCATCGGACACCTCTGCTGGGAGGGGCACAGGGCACCAGGTGCCTCTGAGGTCGGGACAGGTTAGGGCATTATCCTGTGGGAGGGGTTGTGATCAGGCCTGGTGGGGGGAACCAGGCTCACACAGCCCCAGAATGGCTGGAGAGGGCTGTGGGCATGAGGCCAGGCTGAAGGTCAACAAGAAATCTGGTCTAGCAAAGGAAATAGGGGCAGAAGGGTGGCTGTGAGGGAGCTGGGCCAGATCCAGGGACTTTGCAGTGGGGATTTGAGGGCAGACAAACCCCCTGCAGTGATGTTGTCCCGGTTTTGGCAGGGATAGAGGTAAATTCCTTCTTAATAGCTGGTACAGTGTTGTGTTTTGTATTTAGGATGAGAACAAAACACACCATTTTAGGTGGGTTTGAGTAGTGTTTACCCTAAATCAAGGACTTTTCAGTTTCTCATATTCTGACAGTGTGCACATACATAAGAATCCAGGAAAGAGCACAGCCAGGACAGCTGACCCAGCCTGGACAAAGGGATATCCTATACCCCAGAATGTTGTGTTCAGCACATAAACTGGAGACATTTGGCCAGGAAATAGTTTGCTCCTTTGGGCCAGGCATGACATCGGCGAGTTGGTGGTGAGCAGTTGCTTTGTACATCATTTCTCTTGGGTGATGCTGGTTCTCTTTTTCATTTTCATTACTACCATTATTGTGTTATAGTTTGTTTCAGTTATAAAATTGGTTTTGTCTCAAGCCTTTTTTGTTTTTTCCTAGATTTTCTTCCACACTGAGGGCAGGGAGGGGGCATAGGGGAGGAGTGAATATCTCAATGGTTCTTTTGTGGCTGAATCATGACATGGTAAAGGCAAGCAGATCCAGCTGGTGAATTCTAAACATTGAGAAAACCAGAGAAGGATGAAAGAGACTGCAAGAAGAAAAGACTGAAAAATGGTTTCAGGGGACTGCAGGACTTAGGGAATGGGACTGCAGGACTTAGGGAATGATTGTTGTGCTCTCTCCACACTGTTGACCGCTTCCCAGCAAAGAGGGAAGGAAGGATGGAGGTGAGTGATGGTGGGGCTTCAGCCCTCTTCGCTCACTGGAAATCGCCACTGTCAGCCTGAGGACCCAAGGACCATCACAGAGAATGAGCACAACCCTGTTGCAGAGGGGCAGATGCAATAAAGACTTCTGTTTAACTTTTTAGTGTATTGTACAAAAGTTTTTCCTGTATTGATTTAAACTAAAAGTGTTGCTGCGACTAGACTAATGGTCATTCTTTGATCCATTTCAATTTGGTAACTTAGAATTTCATTAGGCAAACAATATTTACCTTGTTCTAGACATGAATTCTATTTTCTCTCTATATAATTTTGACTGCAACAGTAAAGGTGATAAATACAACTGTTGCTACTTAATATCTAATAGAAAACAACTATTAATACATTAAAATATACATAAAATAATTATCACATATTATTGCATATACTAAAATATATTAATCAATTAAATAGATGAAGGTAAGATATTGAAAAGTCTATTCTCTCTTTCAGAAACAGAATTTAAAGAATCAGTTTTAAATTTTGTAGTTATTTCAGAATAGCCCTACAGTACTAACAGATTTACCAAAAAATCTAGAAAACAAAATTTTCAAGTTGAACATCAAAAGAATTTATCATAAACTGTTAGAAAATGTGTAATCCCCTTAGAAATTTCCATTTCTCAACCATCCTCTATTTTAAGCCAACCTTTTAATTTAAATTTCAATATTTATGTTAGAAATGAATAGCATATGACTTATTTCATAAGTAATGTCATAATTAAATAGCTGCAACATAATCTCCAAAAACGATCTAGTATATAGTGACAATGAGTTATGCAATGTTTACAATTGTGAACAAATAGGTTTATTATCAAAGTTCTACAGAAGGATATTATCATGCAAGAACAGTCCTGGGTGTTGTAATCTGCCATCTGCTTTAAAAATGTGCAAGTAGAAAACTATAATGAAGAATGATTTGAAGACAAAAAGATGAGTGGTATGACATGGTTTTTCTTATTGAAAAAACCCCATGCACAGAAAAACATTTGAAGCTTACTTAATGTCCAATTTTAAAATGGTTGGATAAAAACATCACATTTTTTTACAGAGATATGACTACATGTTACACTGGATGGCTATTTGATATTTTCTGAGGTAATGTCTGTGCTTTAAACACTGGTGGTGTTGTCAACAAAGAAGATGGCACATCCAAGTTATCTCTGTACAAGTTATGTATCTATTTCAGTAATAAAGTGAAAGTAACCATGACATCTCCTGCCATTTCAACAAGCAGTGCCTGATAATGACTAATTTTACATAAATCATCTTAAAATAAATTAAAAACTTTTACTTTTGTGGGGGAAATTTCACTTTTCTTTCTGATTTGATTTTTTTCCTTGCATTACACCTTCATCTAACTTCTCCCACTTGAAAATTTGTGTTTTACTATTGTAAACCTTCTGTCATTTAAAATGTTAATAATGTTAGTAACTACAAATTGTTAGTAATGTGAAATGTGGTATACACATACTCTTATGATCTCAATCATTCTATATTCATGCTATTCTGACCAAAAAAGTAGTTTTCAATCCTCCTGATGGAAAAAGCTTTTTGAAACTTATGTCAAGTTCTTTTTTGCTGGCTGTATGGTTTATTTTAAGATAGATAATGCAAATCAAAAATCAATCTTGCAGAACACTTGCAGGAGTTGATCTGTATTGCTAATGAATGTACAGATGTTTCTATATTTAGTAAACTGGAAATTTAGTGTGACTGTGTTAAAGACAGAAAATCAGATTTTCTTTCAACTTTTCAATATTGCTGGTGCTTAGTTCTTAATCATTATTAAACATTGCAGTTACACATTCAAAGAATTATTAATGATGAAAAATATACTAATTTTTTATCAGTATACAATACCATGGAAATGACATTGGTTTAGCAGAGATGGGTATGATCCTTGACAGTTCCTAGACCCAGGGGTTCAGGTTGCCAGACTTGAGAACTGGGCAACAAAGAGATGCAAAGTAAAGATTCCTCCTTTCCTCCCTGTTTCATTTCTTCACTGCCAGTACCCAAAACAAAACCAGGTTATTTCATACACATTTAATATTTTCTTTTGAGGGCCAAAATTTGGTCTGGTTTTCCCTGTCTTGTAAAAGTATTATGTTTTACTACATGCTCTTTGAGTCTTCTCTGCAGGATTTTTTGGCATTTACCAGATATCTCTGCTCCTTTTTTTTATATCTTATGGATGTTAGGTTTTTTTTACTTGACCTCTTGTACTTTATTTTCAATTCATAGTGGGGATTTCCTTCTCTCTCATTTGAATAACATATTGTTTATGCTTTTTTTCTTCCTTGGTTTTGTCTCTGCTTGGCTTCACTTTTAGATGTTATATTAATATTGCTGAAATGCTTTTTCTTCTCATTATTTTCCAGTTACTCAGATTGTGTAGATAAGTGCAATTACAATATTATTAAGTAAACTGATGCAACCTCAGAGTGGTTGTACAGGTTTTGTTTTTGTTTTTATCTTTCCCAGTTATTTCCCTTATTACAAACAAAAGTGACTACTAATACCATCACAGTCATAATACATTTTAATATTGTGTTGCTGAAATAGTTGTGGCAACAGGCATTATCTGAGTAGTTGATTTACACCTAGTTTAAGAAATTAATCACAGTTTGGATTTACCTCTTAGAAGAAACTAGATGATGTGTACAGGAAACACAAACGCTTACCTAGGGTGAAAATGTTTCTTATACTTTCTTGGATACCAAATTCACCCTTCTGAACCTAGTTGTAGTGTAGTTGTTGGCCAAAGAGACTATTTTGCATTAAGTTATTGATGCATATAGTGGGTAATCCAGGTTTATATCTTTGTATGATGGATACCATGTGACTCCTACTTAATCTCAGTGTATCTAATCAATATTATATTTAATAATGCAGGTATGGTTATTGCACAATTACTCAGGTACATAAAGATAAATATGTATTCAACCAAAAACACACAGAGAGATTATCACCTTGTGTACATGAATACTTACATGAATCTGCTCAGAAACTATACCTTTCATAGTGAGATGATATCTAAGTGTATTCTCCAAGGGACCCTTCAAAGATGAATCCTCATTCTAGGAACGATTGCTGTTCCAGAGGATTCTGCACAGGGAGCCAGACCCTGTAGCTGGAGAACCTCTCCATGGGTAGACCTATACAACAGTGTTTTGCCTAATATTGTACTGTCTCATGGTGTTCATCATCAGAAGGGATACAAGATTTATCATCTTTCTGTTTTGTTTTCTTGTCTATTGTTTTCTCTAACTCGTGTTTGTGCCCTTCTTCTTGGAATCAAGAATGACCAGGCACCTTGCCAGTGCACAAGAGCCTACACTGCAGAAAAACACATTCAATAGTCACAGCCATATGTGGAAGCTCAACAATCAGATCAAGCTATCAGAAATAAAAAGAACACTATATTTTGTAGACACAGACCAAACTCTCTAAGTGTTCAAAGTAGGAGTAATTTCTCAGGGACTCTGAGTATCCTTCTGAAATACTGACAGGTGCTGGTCAATGGCTCTTTGACTCACTGGAGCAAAAGGAGACTTTTCTGCCCCAAGTGACATGACATAAGGTTACAGAAACCTGTAGTAGTGTTTCTGTGGATTACTTAAATATACAGCAGAAGTGACATAACAGGATATTTGGTTAGAAGAAAAGAACCAGATATAAAGATTTTTGCAAAATAAAAAGAGGAAGAAATAATGATTGCCTAGAGGTGCCATGGAAAAGACATGGAAAGCTTTTTTTGGTCTACAACATTTTCTTCCATGGAAATATATTAAAGTTAACTCCAATTTCTATTAGTATGGTAAAAATCCTTTAAAGACAGCTTTTACTCAAGCTTGATTTAATAAAATATATTATAAAGAGGTTCTGTTGTGTTGAACTACTTTTAGACATAATGGCTATCCAGGTCACTGTTAAATCCCAACAAGTCTTTCACAGAACCACCCCCATTCATCATAAAATTTTAAACTCAAGTGTTTTGAGAAATATGTAGACCTTGTATCATGGCTGTCTGCACAACCAGTTGTTCATGTATCCCAGTTTAAAGCACAAACCCAAATTCTTACTAATATATTATTTATGTATGTGACATTACAGTAGAAAAGAGGTTTGAAATCAGATTTCCTGTTGTCTAGGAACTAAAATTTGTTCAATAGAATGAACACAAAATATTGAGTCTTTTCAGACACATGTTTTTTTCTTGGTTTTGTTTGTTTGTTTTTAACCAAACAACGAATTTAAATGGTCTCTTGCCTATACTACTGACCTTTTGTAAAACTGAAATTACTTTCAAAGCTCTCCTGGATTTTTGTGGATAAAAATTGAGTTTATAATTACTCTGTTGATGTCTGAAGTTGAGATATCTTGGAAATTTTTTATGGTATTTTGAAACTATTTTATTCATATAAAGTGAAAAACATTATAAAATGTTAAGGAAAATTCACTTAAATAATATAAGTGAACCCAGAAGTGAATAGTTTTGCAATATATTGCTATAGCAACAAACAAAATACTTTGTCCTATAACTTACTGTGAAAGGTGCTTGATATGTGATAGCACAAAGAGTACATGTGGTGTATAGTGATCTCATTCATTCAAAACTTACCAACATAATAAAAAAAAAGTGTAATTTAACCATTATAATAGGGATGATAATGGGCATGTTGTATGATAGGCACAAATCTCTGGTAAGGAACAACCAAAAAATTTTTGTCTAAATCTTGATAGCTATTTACTCTTGTGTAAGGAAAAGATGTCTTCATCTCACAGAAAGTTAAAAGTGCCTTTGTAAGGTTAAATGATTCTATTTATTTGTTGGCTTATCTTCCATTTTAATTTTTAAAAAAATACTCATACCTTTGATATCACAGAGGAATAACTTTTTCAGTAATAATCTTAATTTATGTTAACTTTCCAGGAATAACTTAGAACTTGTATTTTTTAGCAGCAATTTCTCAAGTTAATTGCTCAAGTTCAGCCATAAAATTATGGGAAGATGTTTTTCCTGTTTTTAGTTTTACCAATGCTTATTTCAGAAATCTTAAAAGTAGCTGCTTTCCTTGACATTAGAATTAAATTATCTCCTGATCTTTACTCAGCAATGTTTTCCTCAAATCTTGGATTAGTCTAAATGCAATGGTGGACTTCAGTATTTTTTACAGTAAAGGCAAAATTGCCAGCAGTTTATTTTCAAGGCACTGTCAATTTTTACAGTGCCACTCAGTTCCACAGTGTAGTGTACTACAACAAGAATAAACAAGAATTTTCCAAACTGCTGGGGCTCATATTGATCTGACTGTAAAGACAGTCACTCAGGAGCCCTCTGTAGTCAACAAAGGGAAATATTATTTACATAAAATTGTTCTTTCTGCCCAAAGACATCAGAAATAAGCTTAAAGAATACCACGAAGGACTTTTTTCTTTGTATGTATGGGGAATCTCATTCAAGCAAGATGGGTTCATACTTCTCCAGACTCTGAAGGAAATTATAACCTGATAGATTTTTTCTCATTATTTTGGGTGTGCTCTGTATTCAAACTCGCTAACACATGGCATATCACAGGCATTGCCACTTGAAATATGAAACAATTAGCGATAGATGTGAACTCTTCATGTCCAGTTCTCCATGTGACTACAGTCTTTTCCCTTCATAGGGAACACTAATTTATTTTTAGCTGTTAAATTGAGGAAAAGCCTGTATCTTTGCCACGTATCTTTTAAAGCACAAATCTCTGGTCTTCCCTCTATTTAAGAAAAAAGGGAGTTGTAAATGTGTTCCAGAGACTGAGATTCACATATTGCTTCCATAGACCTAAGTTAGAGTATCAGCCTAGTAAATTTCACTGCAAATGTGAGGGAAATAAATATATTTTTAAAGTCACTTATAAACCTCTCTCTAAAGGTTTCTTTTGGGAGGAATAGAAGATACTGGCAAAATGTTGGTTTTTGTTTTTTATTTTTTTTTTTTTTTACTTTCCAGCATGTATGAATATTTTATTAATATTTATGATAAGTAAAAAATGCATAATTTCAAAACTTCTACAGAATTTTTTCCTCAAGTTCTATTTCCTAAATAAAGCTTTTAGAAATCCCTGCACCTGCAAGAAAAACTGTCAAGCTGGAGAAAGGCAGCTGTCAGGATTTTAATTTCATATGAAAATATTTTTAAAAATATAAATATTTCTCTGACTTAGAAAAATACAGCATAATCAGTATCTTTCATTTAGCAGTGGAAGCTGAGATGTACACATGAATTGTGAATGAGAATTTTTTTTCCCTTGCAGTTTTAGAAAATAATTTCATAGAGCATTTTTAGAAATTATTAGCCCATATATTCACATTTCTTTTGTTCCTTTCATGTGATCTAATGGTCTCATCTACTTTTTTCCCCCTACTTTTGATAAAGCCATATTTTCAAAATGCTACAGTATCAAAAAATCTTATGGGTTATAAGTAGAAAGTATATATCAAAATTTAGTAAAGTATTACCAATAGTCTGAAAATTATTTTTGTGACCTTCAATGGCCTGCTGTTATCAGCCCAGTTCATTAGCCAAATTTATTATAATCTAACAGATTTCCATGAATATAGGATGCTAATTTTCTTTCTCAGTGAAATATATGTGCAGAAGATTTATTATAGTAAAAATTTGGAGTTATTAGCTAATTGAACTACTGAGTCATCCTGTGGTCAAATTTCAATTTTAGCTCCCAGAGGAAAAAATACGGAATTCTAGTTGTAATTCATGTTCTGATAATTATTACATATTTGCTAAATATAAGAATTCATTTTTATAATTGAAATGTAATGGAAAGACAAATACATCCTGGAACTGTAATTGAGTACTCAATATACCCTATTTTATTGCCATTTATTTTAATTTCTATCAGCTGGCTATTCTATATTTTTATTGATTTTATCTGTTAGGTTGCTTAAAATACATAGATCCAGGCAAGAGAAAAAAATGTTGGCATGTTAAGTGGTACTGATAACCAAATATCACTTCAGTCAAACCAACCATATGAAATACAAGAAGGGAAAGTTCCAGATTCTGCACCCGGGATGGGGCAACCCTGGATGTACAGACTGGGGATTGAGATGCTGGAAAGAAGTGCTGCTGAAAGGGGCCTGGGAGTCCTCGTCGGTGGAAAGTTGAACATGGATCAGGAGTTCCCTGGAATCCAGGATGACCAGCCCTGTCCTGGGGGTCATCGGGCACTGCATCACCAGCCGGGCAAGGGAGGGGATTGTCCCCTCTGCTCTGCACTGGGGCGGCCTCACCTCGAGTGCTGGGGGCAGCTCTGAGAGTCACAGTGTAAGAAGGGTGTAAAGCTCCTAGGGAGTGCCCAAAGGAGGCCAGGAAAGATGGAGAAGGGCCTTGAGGGGAAGCTGTGTGAGGAGTGGCTGAGGTCACTCGGTCTGTTCAGCCTGGAGAAGAGGGGACTGAGGGGAGACCTCATTGTGGTTATACCTTCCTCATGAGGGGAAGGGGAGAGGCAGGCACTGCTCTCCTCACTCTCCTGACCACTGACAGGACTGAGGGATGGCCTGAAGCTGTGTCAGAGGAGGTTTAGTTTGCATATTAGAAAAATGATCTTCACTCATGGTGTTTGGGCCCTGTGGAACAGGCCCAACTCATGGATCTTCACTCATGGTGGTTGGGCATGGTGGAACAGGCTCCCCAGGAGAATGGTCATAGCAGCAGACTGGCAGAGTTCAAGAAGTGTTTGGACCATGCTCTCAGGCACACGGTGTGATTCTTGGCGAGGGTGCTGCGCAGGGCCAGGAGTTGGACTCATTAATCCTCATGTGTCCCTTCCAACTCAACAGATTCTGTGAATCTGGGCTCAAAGGATGATCTTGAGGAAGAGCACTAAAAGCTATTCAGATGAAAAAAACATGCTGAAATATTATTATTTAGAATTATAGTTTGTTTTCACAACCCCTGGTAATCCCATTCTGTTTCATACAGCAGAGACCTTTCACCCTTTAGTGACTAGTTCTCTCTTGGAAAAAAAAAGTGAGATTAGTTTTTGTTTGAGAAATCTGATGAATAGCTTATTTGCAGCATTTGGGTTTTAGATTCCTGCATTTTTTCCTTGGCAGATATAAGGCACAAATATGAAAATTCACGAAATTTTACTAGCCCAGGGATAAAATCGGTCCATGGTTCTCTTTTATGTAAGCAGAAGATAATTCAACAAAATAAAACAAATGCAAAAACAAAAGATTACCAAAGGGAAGGTTTTTTATACATTTGATCATTTAAATTTAAATCAATGATCATTTGATCATTTAAATTATGAAAAGTCTTTGTTCTTGCCCTCTTGGTTAGAAGACAATTTTTGTGTCCTCATACACTTATCAAACTGACTGTGTTATTTGAGGTGAAGATAATTAATTTTCAGTTTTTTCCTAGAGGAGAAACTTAATGACTGAGCTGAAAGAAATGTATAAGCATAACACATACATATAAAAACTTTACTATAAATCTAAATGGATCAGTTGACTGTACACACACATTTTATACAATTTTTGTTAAGTGAAATAACTGCAATCAAGTATAAAGAGATGTGATTTGTCTGTCATCAAAAAGAATGAGTTGGCCAAAATAAGATCATTTAAATAAGACAAAGAGCACAGCAAGAAAAGAAAGCACTAAGTGTGGCTTGCCACAGTCTTAGCACACCTGATTTTACCTCTTCTGATATTCCCATTCTATTTTCCAATCTATTGAAAAGACTTTTAGGTCTAGATGTAGAAAATGCCTTGTTGTAGGCAATCCATACTAAACATAAAGTAATATTTCAGTGCATTAAGGGCAACTTGGTGAAATGAATACATAAAGTCAAGACATCAATGTTAAAAAGCCCTGTCTTAAAGTATTTGGGAACATGAATCATCTATATCCATATATAAATGCTGATAAAGCACCAGCTTGTAATCTGATGCCAAATGACACTGAACAGCTTTTATCTAAATTGGGAAGAGCTTCTCCCTTTGTAGTGACTCTGTCATGGAAAAAAGTAATTCATGTGATGAAGAACGCAAACAGGGACTGAAATGACAGATAAGTAGGATAGAAAATCAAGAGTTCAGCATGAGTTTAAAAGAAAGCACTAAATTCTATAGCAAAAATTCCTTAGGTACGTGCAGGTAAGTTCATTTTATATGAGTTCAGTTGCCTTAGGTCATATATATGGTATAAAATATTGTTTTTATTCTTCAATTCTTCTTCAGTTCATTAAAAGAGAAAACAGTTAATTCTATCTCAAAAACAAAAGCGATGGTTTATGGTTCATCTAAAAAAGTTTACCTCTTTTTATATGAAGGAAGATTGAGATTTCCATACTGCAGAACCCTAAAATCAGATTTCTGAAAACAAATATCCCTATTTGAGCTAAATCTAAATCTTTTATTCTTCCATTTTTTTTCTTTTCATTTTTTTTAACAGATGAGATGCTGTTCTTGACTTTTTACCTGCACAAAAAAATTAAATTTAAAGGAAGACTTGTCTGTTTGTTTTCTTTTCTTTGGTTTTTAATGAGACTGGTTAGGCATTTTGGAGGCAAGAATAAAATCAAAATAGAATATGCAGTGGATTAGCAAAAATCTAGTTTCAGTGATTATGAAATAAAGTCTGGAATAATGAGTTGCAGGTTCAGTGTTTATCTGCAACTATTATGTGAGGACCTAGACCAGAAGATGTTACGGTATTTAAATCTGTTTCCCCGTACAATGTTTTGCATCAGCAGATTAAGATCAGTGCAGTGCTGCTCGGGGGTCATCAGTTCCCAGCCTCTGGCCATGGGCAGCTCACTAGATCTGGCTGCTCAGGGCCACGTCTAGCTTGGCTTTGGACACTTGCAAAGACGAGGCATACACCATTTCTCTGGATAACCTGCTCCACTACCTCCCTAACCTCTAATCTAAATTAGAGAAAGTATTTCTTCCTAACCTCTAATCTGAATTTATCCTCTTTTAAATTAAACCTCTTTGCCCTTGTCCTGTCACTATCTGCCCATGTAAAAAGTCACTCTCCCTTTTTTATAAGCCCCCACTAAGTGGTGGATGGCTCTAAGGAGGTCCTGACAGAGGATTCTTTTTTCCATGTTTTTCTGGAGGTGGCTGAACACCTGGGAAGTGATGGATGAATTCCTTTTTTTGCTTTGCTTGCATGCAAGGTTTTTGCTCCAGTTATTAAGCTGTCTTTATCTCAGCTCGGGAGTTTTCTCACTGGAAGTAAAAAAACCAGATGGGATTAGTTATCTAACTTTAAAAGCACAAGAAAAATATCTCCAGACCTAAGCTAGCCATCCTTGGATCTTTTTATAACCAGTTGAGAGAAAAAAAGTTTTCAAAGGTCATGATTTATCTCAAGGGATATATCTAAAAGTAGGTTAGATCACTTACACCCTTGAAATATTTGTTTCTTTCCACTGACTGTATAGACATCCAGGAGAGAATAGCTGACACTTCCACAACAGATAAACAGTTTCCTATTTCAACCCTGTGTTGCCTGCATTTCATTCAGATCACAGAGAATTTGGGATACTTCTTTTATCCCTCTCTTCTGAACTTTCTAATTTTCTCTTAATGCATAGAGCCACAGGAACTCAAAAGAAGCTTCTTGATCCAAAGACCAAATTTTATACTTCCCTGTTGGCTCCTTTTTAAAATATCAAAATTTAGATAATATTATTTTAATAATTAATGAATAGTCTCATTAGACAGGGAAAGATAATCAGGTATTCCTGGAAGATTTACAGGTAAATTTACAGGTTGCCTAGCAAGTTAATAAGTTTTCTGAATTCTCCTTCCTGAGAGAAAAATAAAAACAACTTCATGTTTAATAAAAATTCAATATTACATCCGTGTCAATCCTTTCAGATTTTTTCTGAGCACTGAGAATGAAAAATTAGAGTGGATTAATATTTAAATAGAATATTTGTTAACTGAAGCAAACTGGACATGCACAAATACCTAGACCCTTGTGGGAAGCACATGTGAGTGCTGAGGGAGGTGGGTGATGACATTGCAAGGACAACCTCAATAATATTTGATCAATCATGGTGACTGGGAGAAGTGCCTGCAGACTGAAGGAAAGGAAGTTTAACTCATACCTTAAAGAAAGTGAAGAAGGAAGAACTGGAGAAATGCAGCTCCATTAGTCCCACCTCAGTCCCTGGGAGCAGCTAACTGGAAATCTTTTCCAGGCACATGAATCCCAAGAAAATCGTTAGGAATAGTTAGCATGTATTCACCAAGGGGAAATCAGGCTTGGCTTGATGAACTTACATGATGAAATAGCTGTCCCGATAGATGAGAGAAGAGAGTGAATAGTCTACCCAACCTTCACTGAGGCCTTTGACTCCAGCTCTCATGGGATTCTCACAGACAAGCTGCCGGTGTACGGGCTGGGTGAGCAGACAGGGAGGCAGACTGAAAACTGCCCGAGTGGCTGTGCCCAGAGGATGGTGACCAGCAACACATGGTGTAGCTGAAGGCCTGTACCCCGGAGCACTGTACCCCAGAGATACTGGGTAAGGTCCCTTTCATTGTCCACATCAATGGTCTGGGTGGTGGCACAGACTGTACCCCCCCAAGCCGACAGATGACACAAACTGAGAGGAGTGGGTGGTATGCCAGACGATTGTGCTCTCATGAAACAAGGGCTGCAACCTGTTCTAGTGGGGAGCACCCCTTCCCAGGGTGGTGGGGTTAAAACTAGATGATTTTTAAGGTCCCTTCCAACTCAAGCCTTTTTGTGATTTCTAAGATTTTCATGATTACTTGAAACAAATCTAAGAAAGCAGCTCAACAGAGTTTTTTTTTACATATTTTATCAAGTTTAGTATGCTTAGAATTAAGACCCACGTTGCTTAACAAAAAAAGGAAAATAAATAAAATATATACAAAACAATATAGAAGCTGGTAACTCCCAACCTATTTATTTCAATAGAAGCAAATTATTTTCCTCCAAACTGTGTAGCTGTGACTATTAACAAGAGAAGTAACTGACTTCCTCCTGATTTTTGATGTTTTTGGCCAAGCTACATTAGTTTGCCCAATTCACTAGACATCAACATTGCATCTATTGTTCAAGTGTGCTGTTGTTCAACTATACATTTTTAAATAGACACCCTAGCTAGGTATTCTCAACCTGAGAAATACTTGAGTATTTCTCAGTAGCATATGTGACTGGCACTGTAATACAGACAGTAGCCTTCAATCTAGTTTGGTAACTTAAGTGTGCACCTTGAATCCACTTAGTGTGCATGGCCATGCTGACCTATGTAGCTCAGTTCTAGATTTTCCACCTAATTTAGATTAAAGAGGTAGGTATCCTAAATAATCTCAGGTGCAGGTGCAAGTAAGCTAATTAATCAATACAATTGCAACTGCAATCAAGTAAAGTAAAATAAGTTTCAGCAATTAATTCTTTCAGAATATAGCTGCAAGGATCTCAATTTAAACCATGACACCTAAATAGGGATTAATTTGAAATTTAAAAGTTACCATAATGGTTTGGTCAAGCTAAGCAGACTAATCCAATTGGCAGTTTTGTCTCATTCAAATACAATGCCATTTCTGGCATTCAATTTATGGGGGAAAATCTTTGTTACTATATTGCAAACTGTGAGAATGGGATACCATGAGAGGTCATAATTACTCCTTGGTTTTTTTTGCTTATTAATCTTCTCCTTATTCACAACAGCATCTTTTTTTTTTTTTTTCTTTTTTTTTTTTTTAAACTCAGATACCAAATTTGGATGCCAGTATTTGTTACTCAGCATCACATAAACTTTTCTTCTGAAAGATCTTTCTTTAGAAGCTTGCTTTAATTGCCTTTTTTTTTTCCTTCTTTTTCTTTCTCAGTCAGTACTGCTTCACCATATGGCAGTAGGCTTTTAACTAATAAGTTGGCACTTAGAGAAGAAAGGGATGAATATTGTTTATGGTTAACTTTATATCACAGGTGCACTTCCAGATAAAAAGAGTGTGTTCAAGTGCCAGCAAGGCATAGAACATTTGATTATATTGCTTGCCATCTCAGAGAAACAAACAAGGACTGAATATTCAGTCTTGACATATTTTAAACTACATTATTTTCCCTCATGTCCATGAAATGTCTTTACTATCAAAGCAAAGACAGCTGATTAGAATTCACTGAAAATCTCAAGGAGATGCTTAATCATGATAGATCAGGGTCTGTGAGTCCTGGGGAAAGGTATTTTATCAAAGCATTTAGATGAAACACTTTTTTGAAAGCTTGTTTGTAGGAAAGTAACCCATTGTTTGCTTCAGCTGGTAATTCTGCTTATGTTACAAGAATAGAAGAACTAGAATTACTTTGTGGTTACAATTTACTCGGTGGCTGTGATTATTACTTCTAAATGCCACTTACTGTTGGAAGGTCAAGTTGGCACAGAGGGTCAGGCTAAGATGAAGGTGACTATCAGCCAATACAATCCTCAGAAGTGCTCATCTGAAACTCTACATTAATGTTTAGACTAGGTCATACACCTAGTTGTGCAAACTTGATGGACTTAGACAACTTAATTAGAACATCCCCTGGAGGCCACTTTGGATACAAACACATGAATAACATTAAAACCTTCTGAACACACAAAGGTGGATAAGATTGGGGGGAAAAAAAAAAACCAAAAAAAACCAAAAAAAGTAAGTTTACAAAAATCAAGGATGGAATTCAATTCCAGGCCATATACTCCTAAACTGAAGTGTCTAGATGTGGTGCCTGTTGGTTATAAGTTTATGCTATCAGGATACTCAAATTAAAGCAAACCCAAATTTCATTGGTTTCATCATGGGGGTCTCAGAATACTTGAAGCTCATTAGAGTAAGCCACCTGGCTGTGTGCTAGTAAAGTCCAAAGGCTCTAGTCTCCTCTAAAATCTGTGTCACACTCTTCAGGCTTACAAGAGGGCTTCAGATACTTACCCACTAGACATGCTTTTACACAGTTGTGTTTCACCCCTATTCAATATTGTTGATGGAATCTGGAGATCTAAGTTGTCTTATTACAAGTGTAATTGTTTATTTTTAAATGGAATATTATTACTGATGTTCTTCATCAGCAGCAATCCTGGTATGCTCCTGCAAAATCTTCATTATGGAGAGCTTTACTTGTCAGTCTTAGAAATACAAATCAAATTCAGTGTATTACTTTACTCCTGGGTATTGTCTTTTGTCCTCACAACATGATGTAATGATCATCCTTTGTTTATGGAGTTAAGATCTAATAGAAATGTTCACAAACAGCCACCCCAAATCTGTGAAGCATGAGAACGTGTATTTATTAAAATAATTTCACTGAAGATTTTTCTGGTGAGTAATGTCTTTTCTCACTGAAAAATTTACTACCAGAGGAATTGGGTTTGATATTTGAAACAGCGGCATGTTTTATAGTTATTGTTTCTTTCTATGGCTATGAGAGCAAGGGTTGTTTAACATCCCTGTGTTGCACAGAAGTTGAAATAAAATGTTTACATAAGTGTATATAGATACAGAGTATTATTTGCTCTGAGCTGTAACAGCTGTGTTACAATGTTTACTGCCACGGATTCCAGATGGAAACAATGTTGTAATTCATGAGTTTTCTAGGGAAAAAGAGGCTATGTGCCCTTGGAAAAAAGCTACCTGTATCAGTGACTGCAAAAGGAAAACTCCCCAGTTTGGTTAAATAAATCTGATTTGTTACCAGAAAGGCCCAAAATCAGCACTTTTTTGTTGTGTTTTTTCTTTTATTTTTTTTTTTAAGCTGCATAATGAAGCAATGACTCACACCCAAAGTACTGCACAGGTTTCAGACAGATATGTTGATACAAAAGCTGGACTAATACAAGTGAATCTAGACTGTATTTTAAAATATACTGCTGTCAACACTTTATTAAACCCTATTAACAAAGCTGATTTAATAACTGCTTAACTTAAAGCTTGTTGTAAACCTAAGCTAGTGAGGCATTGTTTTTTATCAAACCAAGCTTATGAGGAAGAGCCAATGGAAACTTATGAATTTTGTTAATCTATGCTGACTTTGATTTTCAGGCAAAATGAAAACAGCTTCACAGGGAGAAGAGCTACATTTGGAAAGATTTTCCCTTTCATCCTGCAGAGGAATTTGTTACTTCCTGTGGTTCATTTTTCCTTGAAAACGTGGATCTTTTGCACAGATTCAGAAAGAAATATACAAAAGAAAATATTTAAAAGGTATCACTTGAGATGTCTGCAAAAATATTTTTCTCATTTAAACTTAAAATTTGAGACTTCCGGGCTTTTTTCATTTCATCATAAAACTGAGTTCCTGAGATGGAAACATTTTGACAGCTGATGCAAAAACCCCCAAACCATTGCTATGTTTATCAGAATTTTTTATTTATTTTCAGTACTTCTTTTCTATTGTGATTGGGTCTGTGTCCTGCATTGAAATGAGCTGCCATGGTTCAGGAATGGTATTCTCCAAACCACACCGCCACGTGTTCACTCCTGCCCTCCCCTTGCCACCTGTGGTGGGATGGAGGAGAGAACTGGAGGAACAAAAGGTAAAGGTCTCACCTTGGGAGAACAACAATTTACAGAAACAGCAATGAGATCAGAAAACAAACAGCAACAATTGCACTATTAATAAGAAAAATGTACAAGAGAGAGGGGAGTGGTTCACACACAAAATGCTCAGCACCAGGGTTGCCCTGATCTCTTGCTCCGCCACAGGTAGACAACCAGAATTCCTTCCCCAGGAATGAGACTCTGCTTCTCCCACCTCTAGCAAAGACAAAAAGTGGTATAGAACAGCCTCTGTGTCCTAGCCATTTCCCCTCCTTAGCAGATCCTGCAAAAATTAGCCCTGTCCTAGCCAGAACCAAGACATTAACTTAATAAATACATTCATTTATAACTAGGAGGAATTCTTAATGCAATCAGCCCAAAGCAACTGACCAAGACAATCACTTTATATTTTTATAGTATTATTTAAGTAAATTGCATTAAATATTTTTATTATTAAAAATAACATAGACCATACACACTCAAAGAGACAAAAAATGTGTCCTCACAGGGCAATAGTAAGAAGTGGAGATGTCAAATAAATATTCTGAAAAAAGCTTTCCCTCTCAACAAGAAAAAAAATAGACACTTTAGACCATGAGTCACACGGCTTATTTAAAGTCTGCTTTAAAGAAAAGATTAAATGTAACTAAAAATACTTGTTTGTTCTCTACTGACTCTAAATAAAGACTAGATGTTGACCTTAAGAATACATGCTCACATGAGAGACATTTAAACAAATTTGTCTCCAGACTCGAGACATGAGAAAGATTCCTCCTCCACCAATCTTTTAGTGTTAGTAAATTTATGTCTGGGTTTTAAATGGGTTACGTTTGTTTTGGTTTGATTTGTTTGTTGCCTTGGGTATAACAAGTTTTTAGCTGAATTTATTTTCAAAATCTGAAGGAACACACAATGATTTCTTCAGGATGTAAGTCAATGTCTAAGATTTATTCTGGCTACTAAAATATATTGCCTTATGTGAGTCATCTCTAGCATGTAAGAAGACTAAGCTAACTGAGGAGGCAGAACAAGTATTTCCAAATCTAAGCAATTTCAAGGGCTCTCAAAAAACCCCCAAACACAGAAGCTGAAAAACTTTGAAAACATTTCAGTGTCTGAGAAGCTCCAGTCTAAACATGACAATATTGAGGAAGATTTTTGCACATTAATAAAGGAAAGATAATAAATGCTTTAGAAATTTCTCTTAATGGTACAAAATATGAAATTCTCTGACAGAATTTTTCTCTCCTTATTAGTCATGCTGAGAAAACATAGAATTTATATTAAAATGGTATTAATTGTCATGAAAATTGGAAGAAGAAAAATTTTAAAATGCATTTTCAATAGGTTTGTTTTGTCTACAACTGACTACAAAAGCATTCATTTTTGACAGGTGGTATTGTGAAGCAGAGGTAGAACTGTTATTTATAGCATGAAAAAAAGTCTTGAAATATATATGCAGACTTGTCCTAGGAAAATAAAAGATAAGAGAAACCATTTTTTTTTCCCTACAAACCATAAAAGTATAGACTTAAGAATTTCCAATTAAGTATGGAAAGGAAATTTTGCATGTATGACAACCTCTGATTTGAAAGTCAGTTTGAGCAACTGCATTGGCAGATGAACTTTTCCTGCGAGAAATTGCAATAATTAGGCTACAAAAATAACTTCTGAAGAGGCAGTACTTATATAAATAGTATTATGCAGGATGAGAGTACAGAAATAAGACTTTGGATATATGCATGTACACAGTGAGAACTATAAGACTATTGTTGTCTGAGATTCATTGCTGGTAATTTGTTGAAGAAAGCCCAGGCTAGTAACATGTAAATATAAAAAACTCATAAAGCATGCTTCACACTTACATTTGACTTGCTCGGTGTTTGATTCTAAGTATATAGGATTTTGGCAACAACAATACATGTGGAATATTTTTGGGTGTTGGCACAGTGTAATCAACCATTCAGTGCATTATATTAATGAAACATTTAAATTCTGACTCAACCTTGTAAAACTGAAAAAGTTCAGGAACTGAGATTTTTTGCTCCTGCTTGCATATTTTATTAATCTACCCATTATCTATTGCTATGAAATGAAATGAAATGGAATTCTATGAGGAATGAAGTATTTTCCCTTGCAGAAGAATCTTTTGGCACTGTGGTTCACAGATTGTATGACTGTACGCTTTCTTCTTAGTAACATGGAAGTAAGGCTACAAAGAATAGTATAGTGAGGGTGCTTACAATAGAAGCAAGGGTATCTTTTACAAGTGAAAAATGAACATTATAGCCTGGAGGAATCCAACACATCAACCAAGTCTAATGTCCACTCCAGCAGTAAGCAGGCATTCGGCTGAATACAAAGAACAATTTCTCAGCTTGAATTTCATGAGGAAATACTGCAAATTCATCACAGAACAGATATTTAGTGTACCAAGCATATGGACAATTAAAATACTTTGAATGCACAGACCCAGGTGAAAACACATAATACAGAAATAAATTGAGAGAAAAAAGCACTCAAAGCAATCAAATGAAAAATTCCTAATGTTCTTGCTGAATTAGTTGAACGATACAGATAAGTAAGGGATATTTTTTGTTGGCAAAAACCTTCCTATTCATTTACAGGTGTAGAGGTTGGCTAGAGACATTAACTTAACATCCAGCACTTGTTGCTGGTATTTACGCCTACACTGCTTATTCCACAGAAATGAACAGAAAGGATTGTTCTGCAGACATTGATGTGAATATTACAGTTGAAAGAATATATATTCTTGAAATGGCTGGCAGCCGCATAGTGTAAGTTCAGATGCTTATTTTTTCCAAAGAAAATTTTAAAAAGGCAGTTGTGATAAACATGTATTCAATTATCCCCAAATAGACCAGTGTAATTCAAGTTGCAGCAAGATATTTTCCTGCTTGTGAGTTGTCTTTTATTTCCACTTACAGTGTTTCATGTGTTGTTTTAAAATGTTTTCCATCATTACATTTACCAAAACCACCTAGTACATAGTGATGCAAATTGGAATTCTCAGTCTTCTGTGACTTCCATCCGTAAGATCCTTAAATGAAAAATTACTTTTTTTTTTTTTTTTTTCCATTCAGGCAGTGTAAAAAGTACTATAAGAATGTCGGTACTCAGGATGAATTGGGCTGAAAGTCCCATAATTTATGTTACATATTTTACATGATTATACCTTTTTGGTGAACTGGTTTTTGTACTGCTACCTGACACTTCACTGTACCATGCATTACTTGAATTTTTCTGTTTCTGAACATCACAGAATGAAGTCCAGATGATCAGGAAAAAAAAAATAGAATGAAAGAGAAGAAAAAAAAGCAAACAAAACCAAACAAAACCAAAAAACACCCACCCCAACAAACAAACAAAAAAAAAAAAAATAAAAAGAAAAACTCCCTCACATAAACCCCCACAATCCTAAAATATCATGAAACTCTAAAGTATATCTATTTTTGGTACTATATAAAAGGAAGAGGAAAATGTGACTAAATGCTTTATATAAATCATCATAAAGTAGGTCTCTGCTGTCTATCTAACCCCCATTTTTACCATATTATCTCCTCCTGAGATACTGCTGTTGCCTAGTAGGGAATCAGAAATACCATGCCCTGTGGTGATGAATTTCCCTTAATGTTAAAGAAGGAATCTGTAGACATGACTTCAGCAAAAGCTGCAACTTTTTATCATGTCATGTTGCTATCATCTATCTTTGCTTCCTGGTCCTGCAAAACCCCAAAAGGCCACTTTCCAGTCTCATACTATAAAACCTCTATCTAGTTAGTACAGATGAAGGCTAGTAAGAGTCAATCTGCTTCATTTGTCCCTTGCACATTTTCATTGTGCAAATTCAAAATTTAGGATTTTTTCCTCCATTTTGCTATTGCAAGTAAGAGAACCAGATTCTAGGCAGAAGATCTGCTGCCGTCTATCTGATAACAGTTGTTCTGATTTGCCACTACATTATTAATTAAATTCTTGTCAGTTCAGAAAAAAAATTATTACAGGTAGCTACATTTAAAGAAAAGGATAAGAATTCATATTTCCATTAAAATGTCACTTTTGTTTCTAAAACACAGAGAATTGTACTGTTCTGTGTATAATTTACTTACATCTAAACCACATATTTTCAATCTTTGAAGTTTTCTATGTTACTTATGCCAAAACTATGCACATAGTTTGGAAGAATGGTTGGTCTAGGAGCACTTCCTGATGTTTTCAACACTAGATATTTAGGTCTTAGATTTACAACTTTCATTTATTTTCAAGACCATATGTTTGATATTATATTGACATCTATTGACAGTGTGCTTTTCAGTAATACACACACAAAAAAAAATTACATGAAGGTAATGTAATTGTTTTGTTCTAAGTAAATGAAGTAAAATCCTCTTCATCTATCAGGCCCCTTTTGCTGGGTTGCTTGAAGCAAACTCCAAATGTGAGGTTTCCTTTGCTGTCTTGGCCCCTGATTTTCACCCATAGTCTCTCAACCTGTTCATTATTATTCTTGAAAGATTATTCTGTGCAGTCAGTCCATTTTTCTACAAAAACACTCCTCTCTCTCCTTCCTTCCCTGTCTCTTCTGAATGGTTTATAGCTGCTCATTGCAGTGTTTCAGTAATTCAACTCATTCTGGCACTTTTTCATTGACAGCAGACAGGTCATGTTTCTAGATGGACAGTGGCTGTCAACTCATGGTTTTTAGCCATGCATTGATACAGAGTTGGGACTCATATGTCAACCTCTTAGAAGAACGTGTCCTAATTCCTTTGAAGCATTGCACTATGGTTTTTCCCCAGCTGATTCCTAGAATATCAGGAGGGCTTGGGTCTTTGTTACTCAAAACTCCACCCCCTGCTAAATCTAGTTAAAAACTCACAATTCTGGCCAGTTTTTTCTTTACCCTTATTTAAAATTTTCTTCCTATGTTTACTTTTCCAAAAGAAGGAGTTTCCATGTATTCAACAAACAAGCTAAACAAAGAAGCAATAAAATTTTTTTCTTTTATGAAGTGCCTCAGAGGTTAGAGAATTCATTAAGAAACAAGCTGCTAAATCTTTTCACATCTCCAGGCTCTCCTTAGCATCTTACTTTAAATATTAATCTGCAGCTCACTCTAATTAAATATGACAGTACAAAGAACCTCACTTTCTCCCATCCAAGTGATTAAGAGTCACACCTGTGGCAAAGATTAAAAAATAGTCCTTGGAAAAAAAGTCCTTGGAGAGTGACACTCTTCAAACATATGTTCAGGATATGCACTTGGACAAAATCTGTTTTCTTGGAAAGTTCTTAAACAAGAATTGTTCTTCCAACCTTTTTCTTGTTTCTTAATTTTCTATTCTTGACATATATTGAACGAAATACACATGCAAAAGATTGCCTTTCTCTATGGTAAGCACCTTAAGCACTAGACAAATAAGTTAGGGTAAGTGGAATATTAAAGGTGGATATTTTCCTTTCATATCTTATCCTATCTGATGCTTGCCACAAAAGACTCACTCGTATACTGGTTTATGTTCTCTCAAGCAGAGTTACAAGTCATTTCTCTGGCCGTTTAAATGAATCTGATTTTATTTGAAATATATTGAATTAGTAACATCGCCAGTCACCTGTCTCAGCTGAAAGGTTTGACTGACAACTGGAAATGCAGACCCAGCAACTTTCTGATTTGACTGCTAGACAGCATTCCGTAGAAAATCGTTCTAAACTCACCCTTTAAAGATAAAGACCAGCAATGGTACCGTCAGTCCCACAGTCTGTTTGCACATGCAGGTCCATGTCTACAGCTTTCCCATGCTGGCCCGGGTGTTCTCTGCATGCTCAGGGTGTCAGACCATCAATATTGGACTAAGGTGACTGTAAGACCTATTGCCTATTTTCCCTGCAAGTAAGACCTATTTGGGTTAATGGCATTATCTACATGTTTAATCCTTTTTTAAGGAGAATTACCTAAACATTAAATACACTTTTATTTTTTTTTTTAAGAATGCTAGATCAGATTGGGTAGTGACTAATATGTAATATTGCCCAACAAAAGTTTTATGCCGTCATTTTTCTTCAACAGGTTCCATGTAAATTTATTCATATCCTCATACCTACTCAATATACTTTGTATTTGTGATAACTTTGGAAAGATTTCTTCCTTCTTTCTTTAACTAATTTTTTTTTTGTTTTTTTACTTTTCTTCCCTAAAGGAAAAGAAGCTCTCAGGTTTTAAAGGCTTCCTTCAATAAGTAGCTAGGAATAAGTAATCATGCCACAGAAAGAAGCAAACCTTGGGTTGCTGGAGGCATAGCTCTCAATGGGATTTGTTTCATGTGCACTTATTTTGTAAACAGAGCTGAACAGAGTATAAGTTCAAGTCTGTTCAGTACCATGACTTCTATCATATAAGTGTCTAATTAATTAAATGCAAAAAAATAGTTATTTCTGTTCATGATCATAAAATGTCCTTGACTGGTACTAACAGTTTGATCCCAGCTATTTTTCTAACTCATTTTTTTATTGACATCAATACTTTCTCAAATGTGGCTCTATAAAATAAAATATTACTGATGCTCTAAGTCTGCAAAATGCATCAAATCAAAACTGCTGTTTGGGATCCACTTCTAATGCAATTATCGCCCAATGAGCACACCAAGATATAGCTATAGGCATCCTTCACCTATCAGATCAATCTGTGTCAACTCACATATTTCCCGTGAAGTTTTTAAACTCAGTTTAGTTTTTTAAGGTTATATTCAGTTTATCACCTTAGAAATTCAAGCTGAAGTGCTGAAATTGAATCCATGGTGGTTCTATCACAGATGTTTCTCTTAAAAATGTGCCTTTCAGTTATCTTTTAATGCTTCACTGGAGACTGAAGTTAAGTTCCTATCTCTTTGAATTGCAATCAATCCAACCTTTCTCACTTTCATCTGGGTGACTCTAATTGAAATAAGCCTCAACACATATTTTTTCCACAGCTGCTTCCACTGGCTTTTCTTTTACTTGATGTGATTTATTTCTCACAGTTCTAGGGGCTTCTAGCAATGTTTGAGTCATGCTTCAGACTGTCAAAAGTGGTGGTATACTGTCTATTAATTACTGTCTCTGCTGCCATTCACTTTAGTGCCCAAAGGAATCTTCATAATAAATTCAACTTCTGTAAAATATTCCAAAATATCCGTTAATATCCACAATGGGTCAAAAGACATACATGTTTTTTATTATTTTATTTATTTAAAGTAAAATTGAAAATTAAACTTTCTAGAAAGGTATTTGGTAATTTTTTGGTTTAAAAATCTTGTCTCCACACCCACAAAGGAGCACAGATAGATTATGGCAGATGAGGAGCCCCAAACATACTCTGGCTGGCTCTTCCCAGGCCTGTCACAGGGATGGATCATCAGCCCACCAAAGGTCCATCTTCACAAGTCCAGAGAATACAGGGGAGCACAATGGCAAGCTGGAAACCTGACATAATAGTCTCAGCCTAAATATCCAAGTGTGAAATCCATCAGGAGGAGTCAAGGGGAAGGGAAACATTCTCCAGAACACTTTTCAGACTGATGGCGGGAGCTACTCAGGGGCTGTGGGGACCATTATGAGATACAGTGAAAGAGCATTTTGAGATCGCACAAGACTCATTTTGGGATACTTAGAGGAGGTACAAATGGCAGTAAAAGGGAGAGGGTTAGATGATTTGGGGACTAGCAATTGTGGGAAGCAGGAGGATAAGGGGATAAAAGAGAGGAGCTGGTTCATGAGCTTGTCTGGCTATGCCCTGTGCCTGATCAGAGACATCTGTCATGTCTTCCCATTAAATTCCTTTCTATCTCTAACCTGGGCGAAGACTCTTGGTCCTGTGTGTATGAGAATGTGAGCTGATCTCTGCTTTCAGCTGTTCCCCAGTAAGAGCCTCTCATTTATATATGTGCATTTATGGGAGTCTGGGTTGCCAGCAGCTGGCGTGAGAGGCGGTGAGCCAGAGAGGCTGTGGCTGAAGGGGAGGTCAGGCTGAAGCCCATTGAAGGTCAGTCAGTGTGAATGGCTGAGCCCATTGCTGCTGTTTGCTTTCATGCCCCTGAAATGACTGTGGGAGGACTGGGGCTGTTGCCCATGTGTGCATGTAAGTAAATGTGTATATACCTCTGCCTGTGCGTGCACGTGAGTGTGGTTTGTGTCCTGGTGTCTGCTGGACATTTTCAACCTCTCTGTGGCTGGGACGTGGGGCTATGGAGCCTCATCTCTCTTGGGCTGTCAAATCCTGAGTGGTGTACTTTCCTCTAACAATATTACATATTAAAAATTGGATTTCAAAGCAATATTGCAACTTGGGATTTTTTTGTCATTTTCAATATGCTATATTATTTTTCTCAATTTTATCATCTGTAAGAAATATTTAGTCTGTCCTACTATTGACATTTTATTTTATTAGCTTATTCTAGACATTAAGATTGCTGTAGTTTGAAGATTTAATCCTCTACTTCGATAGAATCACTGACTACTGGTTACTCAAAATGCTTTAATAGATAGACTAAAAGAAATACAATGTGAAAGCACTTTGTAATATTTAGACAGAAACAAATAAAAACCCAGAATCTATTAGCAATATTTGATTTTTGTAAAATAATGTGTAATAATATTAAGATAGAAGTAATTACAAAATTCATTTTAAAAATTAAAAGGTAGAAAAATGAATTACCGGAAACAGTTTCCATTAAACAATATTAATTTAATTCATCCTCTCAATGCTATTTTGTTCCTTGCAGCTCTTTCAGTCTGTAGTGGTTATGTTACTACTGATTTTTAGTAATTTTAAGCACATTTTAATGTAAGAAAAATATTTAGAAAGTTTATCTCAACTCAGTTTTTTAGATTTAATTTTAATTTATATAAAAAGTATAATTAAGAAAGGGCCAATACATTTATGTTATGTAAAAGAAAGAGAGGAGTTAGAGCTTGAATCTATTTAAGTTATCTGTTGTTAAAAGACAAGAGATTTAAATTTCTTTAAGAAAGAACTATGCTAAACAAATTATTTAAATGTACATAGATATTTTTAAAAGAAAATTGGAGAAGGAAAGCCACAATCTCAGTTCAAGAAACATACAAGAATACAGCAGAGTTCTAGTTTCAGACAGGTTCTGCAATCTTATCAGTGTTAACTGACCTACTGTATTTGCAAAACTTATTTCCATTAATTTGAATAAGTTGTAAAACCTTTCCTTTACAGTTCTGGTAAGTTTTTTTATTAGGGATTTAACACAGAACCCTGTAAATTTTTGAAAATTAATAAATGTAGGTTGCTTTTGCTTGGCATAGTAGTTCTTTCTTTTTCTTCTTTGCTTTCACATTCTCTTTAAAATGCTTGAAAGTATTTTTTTTACAGAATTTGATAGTAGCCTTGATGCTACATGTTTCAATAAAGATAGGAGTCCTAATGCATCTTGAAAAGTATTTGAGAGTCATAACTTAGCAACTAATTTGCTTATAATAATTTTCTACTACCACATCACACAAGCCCTTTGCAGAATCACAATGGAGAGAAACACAAAGCATTCCTAAAAAACCCAAAAAATGAACAATCTCTATGTTATTGAATCTGTGAAATGGTCAGGATTCACAACAGTGTAGTTAGGAGACAAGAGCGTGTGTGCTATCTATATGCATCCTTCTGATTGAAATTTAATTTATAAAACATAAAAGTACTTCAAATTTTAAAAAAGAAAAATTGATCTTTATTATGTCTTGGAATGTTTTATATGTAATGAACAACTTTTCAGTACTTTTCAGTATATAAGCAGGAATATGAGACAACAAGTTAAACTTTTAAAAATCACTACTGGACAATACATCTTGGCAAGACTTACATCTTTCAGCAGACAGATGCTTAGAGGAATGAGCAGCCAGCAAAATGTCACAGATACGTGTCTACCATCCCTGAGCAAAAAAAATGGATTCCCTAGTTCTTCTCAAGACCAAGGTTTATTTTTCCATTTCCTCTGGGCAGTAGTTATGGGCAATTATGAAGAATCACAGAACCACAAGCTGGATCAGGCTGGGAGGGAATGGAGTGGGTCATCTCATCCAACCTCCCTGCTCAATCATGGTCTTCCCAGAGTACGTTGTACAGGATTGTGACTGGATGGTTCTTGAGTATCCTCAGTGAGTGACACTCCACAACCTCTCTGGGCAGTCTGTTCCAGTGCTCCCTCACTTGCACAGTAAAGATGTTCTTCCTTTGAGATGCAAAGATTCGTGGTAAAGATGTTCTTCCTAATTCATTGAGCATTCATTTCAAGCATGGTCTCTGTGCTTTGAAGTACACATTCAGAGGAGCAACTAGAGAAAAGATTAACTTATTCTAGGAGCAAGCAAACTCAACTGGAAGAACCCATCTTACTGAATCGAGTGATTTTGATTATTGTCCTGATTTCTACAAGATTTGTTTTATTGGTCTTTGTTTGCTTGTTTGTTTGGTTGTTTGGTTTTTTAAACCTGAGTTAAAGAGGAGTTTAAAATTCTCTAAAATAAAGAAAATAATTGCCTATCTACAATCCTTTTCTCACTGCTTGGATATTATGTTTCTATGTATATTCAATTAAGATATCTTTGAAATAAAATTCTAAAAAAATATAGATCTACTTTTAGACTTGTAAATTAAAAGCAAAAAGAAACATGTCTCTGCAGTTCTTGGTATAGTGCTCAAACAGCATGATTTGTGCATCTTGTCCATTTCCTCAGCACTTTTTAATTAGTATCTTCATTCAGCCATATAGTAAATTTGCTGACTGACCACTGAAGGGTTCAGCAGGTTGACTGCCCTGAACTGCCATTTGGGATTCCAAAATCCTACAATGTAAAATGCAGTTAGTCCAAGTCTTCTTGTTTGTATTCTCAGCTTCACAGTGGAAGTAGCTAAATTACACTGAATTCCCTAATTGTTGTCTAACTACATGTATTAAGGCTACATCATGTCAGGATACTCTATATTTTATGTTAAGATGAACCCCCTGGTGTTTCACATCAGTGCTATTGCATATAGGACCATCAGGAAAAGTACCACAACCAGAATTTGGTCCTATTTATATATTCTGTACCGTGACTTACATTCTCATTTATACCATTTCAAATGAAAGCAATTTTCTTTCTTCTTTTTTCTCTAGAACTACAAATTTTATATTTATTGTCTTTCCCCCCTCTAAAGAGCTTATGTTTAATTTTGAATCTACTAATATACCTTTTTTTGAAGTCTTCCTGTTGACTGCTTATGACTAATATGTTGCCGCACACTGAAGTTAAAAATGGTTAAAAATAAAAGGTCATAAATGAAATAAAAAATAAAAACAAAACCCATTTCCTAGAATAACACAGTATTTTCTAAAAGAATAATGGGAATAATGTAAAAGATCATAGACTATTATTAGGGCTTCCTTTACTGCAGTGAAAAGAAACAATAGAATTAATTCATTTAGGCTTCTACAATCTCTGTAAATCTGCCCACATTATCAAAGGAAAAGGAAAGAGAAGATAAAAAAACCTAAAGGCATATAATCATATAGATAATATGATACCTTAACTTTTGCACATTTTCATTTCTAGAGACAAATGTAATGAATTTGCACCTAAACACTACCATTCAAAAAACAGTTTTGCACTTTAATGCCTTGAAGGTTAAATTGCTTTTTTACTTCTAACCATTTCTGAGCTCACTACTTAATATTGGGTAATATGTCAGGTGATAATCAGAGGTCAAACAACGGCTCAGAAATATTCAGGAGAATCATTTCAGCAAAGGCTCCCTGGAAAATGAAAGGATGTAAAGAATGTATTCAAGTTTCAAATTTCTGGCAATGCAGAAAACATTGTGATATCTTTGGGAGCAGTACTTCAAGACAAAGAGAAATCTTGTCAACTTTTTATTTTTAAAAAGAGAAAAGTCTGGTACAGTATGAGAAGTCTGATACAGAGCCAACAAACTTAAGATATTCTAAAAATTATTACTCCACTTTATTGAAACCTTTGAAAGGAAACCAAAGGGAACATTTGCTGTCATTAACCCACTGCCCCCTGAGTGTATGATTTCAGGTTTTAACTTCCCCTACCCATCAGTTTGGGCATAGAATGCAGAGAGTGAGCTCTAGCAAGAACATTAGAACAAGCCATCCAGATGTGCTACACTGGTATTTACAGCTTTCCTCAATAAGTTCTTCAATGTCAGTTCTTCAATGCCTCACCAAGCATGGCCCAAAAGACTGTATCTAGGTTTTATGTGCTTTTTTTTCTCATATAGTTTTTGTTTTATAGGTGAAATGTTATATACACTTACATTTTCTGTGCTACTGCTTCTCCCCTCCTACTTTTAAATAATGAAATTTATTTCAAAGTCATTTAGCATCATATATTTTAGTCTGGATATTCTGTATTTCCCTGCTAAAATTACTACTCCTTTGAAATAATTAAGAGAGTGAGGCACAACAGAAGACTTATTCCAGTCTTATTTGAAAGGACAGATTCCATATTTTCTGCCATCCAGGAGATTGGCAAGAATTATGGCACTCAATTTATGCATGACTAACAGTCAGGAAAGTCACGTTTTTCATTTTGTTATAACTGTGGTGTATCTGCACACCAGGACTGTGCCTCTGTGCAGGTGCAGTGCTCCTGCCATCACCTCCCAGGTGGTCCAGGATCTCTCCTGGCAGACATCTCTGGGAAAGAGCTTGGAGACTGCTTTTAAAGGAGTCACTCTGAAACTTCTTCCACCAGCTTTAATTGGTGCCCATGATGCCTATATTGTGCAATATCTCTTTGGTCAGTGGGGGTCAGCTGTGCTGACTGCATCCCCTCCCAGCTCTTTGTGCATCTCCAGTCTCCTCACTGGTGGGAGGAGGTGAGGAGCTCAAAATGTCTTGACGTGTGTAAACACTGCTCAGCAAAAACTAAAACATTCCTGCATCATCAGTTCTGTTGTCAGCACAAATGCAAAATTTATCCCCACACTAGGTACTATGAAGAAAATTATCCCAGCCAAAACCAGTGTAATATTAAAATAGAGACATTTATTTCTCCATGAGCAATGGAATGTTGAAAATCTTACAAAAGTACATACTTAAAATGGAGGAACAAAAACCCAAAACTCCCTAAACCACCCAGGAAATAGTCACCACCAGACCACTTGAATAAAAATCCAAAACCCCCTAAACCACCCAAGAAATACAGTCACCACCAGATCACTTGAGATCTTCCAATGAAGAGTTTATAGAAATGAACAAAAACATTAGGAAGTCATAATTCCATTTTATATCCACTACACTACTTGCTCCTGGTGATCCTGTGTAAGATTATGCTTGAGAACATTATTTGCTCTGCACAGGAGTGTTGAATACTCATCTCCTAAAGCACATGTGGAACATACAGATTTTTTTCTCCTAGGGTGAAAGACATGGTTAGGAATATGAGAAAAGTCTGTTGACAGTTATAGCATCAGGATTTTGTCATGGAGATTTGTAATTATGTGCTTATAAAGCAAATTAAATTGGAAGATGTTCTTAATGTTTCAGAGATCAAGATGAAATCTTTTAAATAAAAAAACAAACAACAAACAAAATTTTTTAAAAACTTCTTGATTTGTGACTATTACATGGTATCCAAGGCATGGGACAATATTTCAACTTGCTATTGCAGATCTGTAACTTTCTGTTTAGAGAACTGTAAACTCTTAATAAGGATGGCAGTTAAATTGCTGTTCACTGACAAGACAAATCAAAAGAAAATACAGGGGGACAAGCTGTCCTTCTACAGAACATATTTTTCTCAGCTCATATCCTATTTCAATTAGGGACCAACTGTAAAAACATCTAGGTGCCTTGCCTTGCCTTGCCTTTCCTCTCTGCCTCACCCTGCCTCATCTCACCTCATTTGAAAATATGTAGGAGATAATGAAGGGAAAGACACTAAAATCCACATATTATGGCAATTACAGAATCCAAATGAAATATATATTTTTAAGCCAGAGGTCATCATTTTCAGAAAGGTAGAATAGGTGCCACAGGTATTATCTAGCACGGCAGAAGGAGCAGAGCCAGAGTAATAAATATAGAAATAATGTAAGTAACGATGCAAAAGCAGAACAGGAAAGGACAGGAGACAGGTGGATAGCAGGGAAGACCATAGCCCACCCTAGACCTGTGTTATCCTACATCACAATAAAGAGGGAAAGGGCAGTACGTGGAAGCAATAGGGACTGAAAACTTCAAAAGGAAACATAATCTGGAAGGATAAATGGAGTGGAAATGAAATAAAACCGAAGATAGAAATAGAAAGCAGGTACGGTAGGGGAGTATTAAACTATTATAACACTTGTCTCCATAGACCTGTTCAAGTGTACATGCAAACAGAGCTTGGGAGAATTCAACAAAACTTCTGAGTGATTTCTGTCTTGGGCACAGGTTTTTTCTTCATCAATCTGATGATATAGCACACGACTAATTTATCAGAGTGACAGCACTATGATGATATGCTACATTAATACATCATCAGAGTAGCTGTGATAAGAGCTGACAGTCTGGTGATGCATTAGTCTGGTCCATCACAAAAGAAACATATATTCCATAAAGATGTAACATAGATATCACTAAGTTTTTGTTGCCATTTCTTACTTATTCATTCACTTTCGTATAAGATAATACCAAAAGCATTGTGAATATTGTGATTCTTAAACCAGACAAGGTGTCCCACTATATTTGAAGGAAGAAAGAATTTTAAAATTAAAAAATTTAGTTGATTTTAAGGCCAGTTTGGAGGGGGCTCTGAGCAGCATGATCTATTGGAATGTATCCCTGCTGTTCACTAGGCAGGGGGACTGCCACAAGATGATCTTTAATGTCTCTTTCAACCCAAACCACCCTATGATTTTGTCATTATTTTCACGTGTATCAAGATACAATAAAGAATACAATGAACCACATAAAATTATCAATTTATGATTATATGGAAGGTTTCCTAGGTAAAAAATGTGTCTGCATACATGATTGGAAAGCTTTTAACATTCCAATGAGATATATTTTTATTAGTATTATTGTTATCATGAGAATTTTTGAATGGCAAACAAGCTAAAGAATTACTGAATTTGACTTCATAAGCTCAAACTGAAAATATTAATCAATACTTCTGACACTAAATTTCTCCATCACAGTATTATTTGACCCTACATAAACTGGTAGGAATGAAAAAAAAATCTCTAGAGATATTGCCTGAATGGTAATGGGTGCATTGGTGGGTCACAACAAGAAATCTCTGGTTACTTTACAAACTTTGGTGGCACTGGTTTTAATGTGGGTGGGTTGCTGGATCAAGTTCTCATGGTCAGCTTCTCCTGAATTCTCTGTTATTCATGTCTTCATTCTTCAACCTCAGAGCATTGAATTTTTTATGTAGTCATTCCTTAGGGGAAGGTTCCTCCTTTTGCCCTAACTCATCTTGAGGGTTACTTGTGTCGGCCAGCTCAAGGTTGAGTTCATGTTTAACTTCCCCTTGCACGGCCTTGAGGCCAGGCCGTTGTTCAGCCTGGGACAACACACAGTCAGTAGCATTGATCTATCACTCACATTCTGAGATGCAGAGCTGCCTGTTGTGTGCCTCTTGTGACATAGCCACTTGTTTGGAAAGTACTTCTAGCTGGGCACACTTGACACTGTGACATCCACCACTGTGTTTAGGTGTTAGAGAGGCTTCCTGATGCTGGAACCCCAGGTAACCTGAGGTCTGGAGAGGTATTTCAGTCCTTTTGAGATCAGTTTGGGTAGAAATGACAGCATTGCTTTTCTTTCAGCAGGCCACTGTCAACTTGTACTTTTATTAAATGGTAGTTCTTTTGAAAGATGGTATACTTCTAACTCCCTGGAGATCTCAAGCTTCCAGGTAGTTTTGCATGGCCACTTCCTAGCTGGGACAACCGCCAGGTTTGCAGCATAAGCCTACGGGTGAGCAAAGCAGGCAGCAACCCTGTTACACTTGGCCACTCTCAGTTTGAACTCCCGGCAGGGGCCAGAAGCACTGCCCCACTTTCTTCTGCTCCTCTCATGACACCTGGCACTGGGTGGCTGGTACATGCTTTTACTACTTCATAGAAGTTTTTAGGGCTTAAACTGTACACTTGGTAGACAAGTTAGCTACTGATGATATTTAATACAGTGTCCTATTAAATTGCATTGGAGTATTCTTAGCTTAAAAAGATCAAAATCATACAGAAATGTAGTTTTTATTCTGCTGACTTGTATTTCTATCTTTTTGAAAACTTACTGATAATGTTTTATGCTGACTTGGGTATTTCTAGTTGGCATTTTTTCTACTCAGCACTTTGAGATCTTACAGCATGAATTGAATAAATTTTAACAAGCATCAATCTGTCACTCTGCTGGCAATTAATAGACAGACTTGGAGTACTACATATTTATTGATTTTTGTACGTTATGGTATGTTATAGCTCACTATACAGACATTCACTTATCATACATGGAAACTGCATTTACTGCTGACAAGTCAGCTTCTTACACTAAAGTGTCTGAAAAGAATGGAACAATGAAATTTGGATTATTAGAGATTAGAGCAAAGAGGATTTGAGGAACAAAAGGCAGAAATATTAATTTTTAAAAGAAATCCAGTATTCTGTGTCACTTTATTCTAACATGCCTTAAATATCGACATCACTACCACTTTGTTTAACATGGGATCTAGGAAAGCTTTCTCTCTTTCTTTTTACTAGTGCCTACATATCTAAAACAAAGTTCTACAATATTAAGAAGATGGTAATATTTATAGGCTCAGCAGAGGTATTAATTTTACTACAGATAATTTTATCTATATCTTGCCCCAGGGAACTACTCAGTTTTCCACAGATGATATTCATCTGCCTTTTCCTTCCTCTGTGAAGGCTAATGGATTCATTGCCATTCCTGTTGCAGACATCCTTTTCTGCTCCCCATATTCCAGCAGTCCATTTGCCACATTATTTAACTGATTTACATAATTAAGTTTAACCCCAATAAATTGTACACTTAACTGGAAGTTTTTAGCTTTTGAAGAAAGGTCTGTGTGTCTTCCTCACACAAAATGTCTTTCTTTCCAACAATCCTATAATTCCTGAGTCACTAAGATCACAATAAACACAAGATACCAGCTCAGGTAAATGAAAAATTAGTTGCTCCAGGCACTGAGACAGTGATTCCCCTGCAGCTTTTGGAGAGCTCACAATGGAGCTGATATCCACACTGTAGGCCAGATTCCAGCCTGGTTCCAACTCCATTCTGGAGCAGGTTCCTTTCAGGAACTGTGAGCTATGGAGAGAAAACCATACAGGGGCAGCTTTTCTAGTAGAACAATGGACCATGGAGGAGCTATGCTGGAGCAGACTGGCCCTGAAGGACATGGAGACGATCCATGCTGGAACATGGGAAAAGTGTGTAGATGGAGAGGTAGAGGGAAACTCTTAGGAAGGGATTCTGTGAGAGCTAAAGCATGTGGTGACCCGATGCCACATATCTCATAAAGAGCTCAGTCTTCCTGCCCTCAACAGAAAAGCATATATATGTGAAGAGTTCAAGGAAGTGCAGCTAAAGGCTACTCAGAGTTAGCCAGAGAACAAAAAGCATCTGCCCTCCCATGTTTCCCTGGAAGTTTGGAGACGATGGCTGGGTAACTTGAGCAGAATAGGTGCATGTAATGCATTTCATTATGAAGTGCCTCACACACTTATGTAAGAGAATCTCAGATCTGTGCACAGCAGCTAAAAGATTTTTAAATGTTTTCTTTACCAGGAATTGCTACAGTCCTCACTCTAGCCTAGCTTCCTTTTCAGCAAGTTCAGTTTTCCTGGATTTCAGCACAGCCTCACGGTTGCAGCTGAGGCTTGACATCAGAATTTGCCAAAGGCAGAGCTGTCATTCTGTGGGAACCTCCAAAAATCTGTGCACACTGCCAGTTTCGTGCTTGCTCCCTCTCGGTCCTAACATTGTATTAATTTCTTCCTGCTGAACAGGTACAGTTGCTCAAAGGAAGAGAAAATATCATCCTTGTAAACTTTTCCAGAAAATTTAGTATGTCACAGATTGAATACACCAAACAGCCTCCTAAGCAATTCTTTCAAACATAGTACACTCGGTCTTCATGTATTTTGTGAACAAGGAAATTGAATGACAAAACACTTCTCACAGAGATATTTGATGAAAAAAGACAAGCTTTAGGCTTCATAATGTAGAATCCTAATTTTACATATGTTTGATACGACAGAAATTTGTAAACTAATTATGATGTTAAAGCAAATACTTTTTGACAAATGTACACTGTAGAAGCGTTTAATTTTAAATTAATTACAGTGCTAGTGTGAAGTGAAAAACACAGTGATACTACACAACTCCCTTCGTGATAGACAAAAGCAGTAAATCAGATCATACATCATATTTCTGAAGGCGGTACATACCTTATTAATAGATACATATTGTGCTGTCAGAGACCATTAAAAACTGAATTCCCTTTTCAAGTTGGAAAAATTCTGATATTCTAAAAGTTGTTAGGTAGTATTTTAAAATGCTGATTTTTTAATGGTATCAGAAACTTCAAAATGTAACTTCGAATATTTAAACAGATAAATATTACTTTTAGACATTTGCAAGAATTTAATTCCATTATTTACTTGGTTATCATATTTCCTTGTGAAGTTAGTACTTGAGTATTTTGGTCTTTTATTTATACAAAAAGTGATTTTTAAAATTATGATCAGAATTATTATTCTATTATTATTATTTTTGCCTAAATTTTCTTTTCCATTAAAGAAACATGTTGCAAGGAAATATCAGTGATATTCCCTAAAATTGCTAAAGAGATTTATTCATAACCCTAGGGAACTTACAATTCAGTTGTGCTCCAATTCGTACAAGCAAGCTGTAAAAACAGTTTTTCTTCTATCCTGTGCTCATCACCAGGGTTTCTTAGTGACACCACTGTGGAATTTATGGTAATAAAAATTGTTTAGCCTTTACATACTATTTATAAGGTGGCTCCTGTTGGGGTTTTTCTGGTAATATAAAGTGCCTTAATTTCTAGGTTAGGTGATATGACAAACCACTTGCCAGCAGTTGCACTGCTGGAACAGCATGCAGAGGCAATTGATAAAAGCAGAAAGAGAAAAGCAGAGAAACACTTCAGCAATACAATAAATTCAATTTCTTTTCTACTCAGGTGGTTGTTTTCAACCATAATTTTGACCTATCTCCTTTTTTTAAAACATGTTGCCATGTTTCTGTTATTGCTAAACAGTGTGCATTAATACAAAAGAAGACAAATATATATGTCTGTGTGCACACAAATCAGAATTGTAGCAATGTGATGATTGATGGAAAGAAGATTCATTAAACTATGGATAAATTGGTTGGTGTTTGACAGTGAAATTATTTTTACTGTTTTCCAAGTTTATTGTGAAATAAATCTGCTAGTGATAAACCGAACACCCTGTTTAATAAATATTGCGTAGACTGATTTGTATTGGGGGCTGTTTCCAATATGATTAACAGTTAGTCTTATAGTTCATATTGCAGACATTTTGAAACCCTGAAATTCACCATATATTCATAATATATACCTGTCAACAAGAAGAAGCTCAGATATTACAAGGATGTGATCCTTGCTACTAAAATAACAAGCTTTTCCAAGAGGAGGTGATATTTTTTTTTCAGATTGACTGCATTTTTTGTGGATTTTTTCTTTGTTTTATTTTAGGTTTGGATTGGTTTGGTTTTTTGATGTTTTTAGTAGCCTTTAAGTTGATTTGTCTTGATATCACAGTTTAATGTTTTAATACCACAACATAGTCATACATCTTGCTGATTTAGACTGAATAGTCACAAATACATAAATGTCCTAAGATCAATGAATAGTTCACTCAAAAAAATAATTATATATGTACGAACATATTTGTGCATTCCTTCAATTTTTTCCTACAACTTTTTATGAATATATATTTGACTATATCTATATGCCTGACACTTTTCTTTCATTTTTTTTCTTCCCAGTTGACAAAAATTTCTACGTCTCTGAGCAAAAGCAGAACTTCAATGTTCAGTTGTTGTCTCCTGGTGGTAATACTGTTTTGAGGCAATTTCAAAAACTAGATCTGTAATTTGTCCTTAGAAAAACCGGGACATTGCTCCGGGAATTCTCTGGAAAGAAACCAGCTATTCTCAGGCTGATATTCTGGTTTTGGAATGTTTCATGTATCTCAGATGTCCATTTACTAAGCCCAGAAAAACACTCTAGGACAGATCAGTGCATCCTTATTCAGCTTTGTGACTTATGGTAGCAATTACTTTTTCATGACGGGCCAATAGTCACAAGTTTAAAGTCTATAAATCTTTTATAGTCATATAATTTGAAGTTAATTACTGTGATATGGAGGAACCAGAGTGGATCAAACCACTTCTTTCTAAGCTTTTTCCTGCTGACACATTTCTGCTCTGACAAAGCTAGAACAAGCACACACATGTTGATTTTGAAGTTATTTTCAGTATGAAGTTTTCTGAGATTAGGCATGGACACTGTGATGAATGAATTATAAAAAAAAGTAGAAAAAGAGAAGAATCTGAAACCTGCCTATTTCAACCGAGAATAAATTACTTCTGTACAAGTCTATTTTTCAAAGGTTTCAGTGATGGTTTTTTGCAGTCCAGGGTAAAAGCCTACTCCAAAACTTCTGATGCTCACCATAAGAACTGCCACAAACCAACAGAAATTGGAATAAAGAGTGGAACAAATTAAACATATATTTTTCAAATTAAGTATGTCTTTCTTTCCTTACTTTTGAGGAATCTCATCACAGTAAACTATTTTTTTTACACTTTCTAAACTGTGATACTCGCACATGAAACAAAGTGTCAGTGTAGGGCTGTTTGGTGGATCTGGTAAAACAAAAAAATAAAGAACATTGAAACTGTCCATGACTTGCTGATCGTATAGAGTGTTTCTTTGTTAATTGTGTACACTGTGTTCTTATGTATGTACCAGCTGAAAATAAACTTTTTATTTCCAAAGTCTGAAATTATCTTTCACATATGTTATTGGTAAGCAACACATTGTGCTGAATGGCAGACAGATGTTTGTGAAGATGTAGTCTTTATTTTCAAAGGATATTGTAATAATCATATTAGTGAATAATTTAGCCTTTTCACAAGCTGCAATATTTGTACAATAGAATGATACACGTAAACTCTGCTAGAGCTTGGGGTCCACAAAAATTTGGGAAAGGTCACAGAGAGGACAGCTGACACCAGCTGACCAAGGAAATATTCCATAACATGTTGTGTCATGCTCAGGATATAAAGCAGGGGAAAGAAGAAGGAAGGGAGGACATTTGGAGTGATGGCGTTTTTCCACCCAAGTCACCATTACACGTGATGATTCTGGAGATGGCTGAAATCCTGCGTGCCCATGGCAAGTGGTGAATGAATTCCATTATCTGCTTTGCCTGCCCCTGCGGTTTTTCATTTGCCTATTACACTTCCTTTATTTTAAACCATTATTTTTCTAACTTCTACCCTTCCCATCCTCTCTCCCATCTCACAAGAGGAGACTGAGCAAGCAACTGTGTGGTGCTTCGCTACTGACTGGGGTTAAACCACAATACTTTCTCGGGGAAAAAAACCCAAACAAGCTAATAAAGATCTCTAACTTTCTGAGAGAGCCTTCTTTTTTATTTTTACCATAACAGGTAGGAAAATATTTGATAAAACTAGTAGTATTAGGATACTACTACCACACCAATTTGTATGATGACTTAGAGTTCTACTCCTTATTGGAAAAGCACTGGTTCATGGAAACTGGAAACAAAACTATAGCAAAAAGAATAAAAACTCTGGGCTAAGCCTAATATCTCCTAGAAATATCTGCTAAGCCTAATATCTCCTAGAAATATAGAGAAATATTGAGAAAATATTGTGCAGAAAATACTGAGCTGAAGATGGGAAGAATAATCTGTTGGACAAGTAAATATAAACTGTCAATAGTGGTTTTGTTTTATTTCAAGTTAAAATATTTTAAAGTGAAATCTAATTTCAGTTATTAGCTTATTTTTCAATTTATTGCATGGTTTTACTTTCTGTTAATTCAGCAAAGCTGCAAGTGTTTTCAGTTATTCAAGTACAATGAATAGTACTTAATAAAAGTTTAATGAAACTTAAGCTTCCCAAGACCATTAAATCTCAATTAACTCCTAATACTATCAAATGTGCATGTTATTGGAAGAAATTCAGAATTTAATCTTGAGGCATTCTGCAATTATAATGAATGAAAATCCCTGTAATTATTCAGAATAATGTACAGAATATTCTGAGTGAGAATAAGCAAACTTTATTTTCATTTATACCTTCGTCTTTCTTAAAATGCTGGAAACCCCCTAAATCATAATAAATAACTCCTGGACGTATTTTTCTAGTATCTAGCAAATGCTTGCAGTTATACTGCCATACAGACATGCCATTTATGATCAATGCATCATTTTGAAGTCAGTCAACAGCTCCTATTCCTTGCACTGTGCAGTCCTTCCCTAGGTGAGCTAAAGTAAGAACTATGTTGTTCCATAATGTTGTTCCTACTAACCTCAGCAAATGACCAGACCTCTTTAATTACCAAATACTTATGCTGATTTATAATTAAAGAGGGAATAAAAAACAATGCAAGGCCTTCAGAGATTGTCCATTAAAAGTCAACATGTTCCTTGACACCATAAGAGATTTATGATATTAATTGAATTTTTAACAGAAAAAATAATCTTTTTTCCTATAGCTTGAAGACTGTATTTTGGTGCAATCATCAAAACACGAGCACCACTACTTAAAATAATTTTTAATGTACCAATTAGTATCAATGGAATTACACAAAGTTTGGAATTCATGGAAATATTTTTTTATGTAAGCTCAAATTTCTAAAATTTATTACTTGCCTTTCTTAAATGTTAAACGTGTCTAAAGTTATCCTTACTGCATAGTATCAATTGCTTCCTTCCCTCTGTTAAAAATAGAAAGGAATGCAAGAGTGAGTTAATGTTGCTATTATTTTTTCATTAATAAATATGTTTTTTTATATAAATAAATTATTATCACCTAAATTCCAAGACAATGAATTATGTGACTTTAAAATATCTTATATTTTTATGCCTATAGGTGTACAGGAACATTTCATTTTGAAACATTGAGAAATTCAATTATCAACAGGTTATTAAGCCTGATGATGAATATAAGTCTTATCCAATCCCTTGAGCAACTTGATCAGCTAGGCTGAACATACATTGATGGAGTAAAACATTTCTACACAAATTGCTTCATCATAGAATGTTCAGGATTATTTATTGCAAATTTAAGTAAACCTGAGATATTTTCTCCTAATCTCAATGTTTTATGCTGATTTATTTTAGGCAGATTTTGTTTAGCTTTGGTGTGATACTTCTCTCTCTGAAAGGCCCAACTTTGCCTATACTCTGCATGTAGAGTTAAGGTATGTAATAAATAATTAATATTTACTTTATGGAATGGACCTTGCCTAGTTTTCTAAGTGTTTAAGTGCTTTTATTTTAGTCTGAAGTGACAATCCAATGAGCTTTTTAATTATAATTATAGTGTTAAAACATTGAATTATAATTATGCTATATAATAATACCAGAGAATTGAAATCTGAAATAATTTTATAGTATAGTAATATAAAATTTAATATTTCTGGTGAATGTGAAATAAGAATAACAAACTGTTGTCACAGACATCTTTTTCACTAAAAATCCTTTCTTTAGGATTTTCCCTTCTGGGAAGCTGAGGCCCCAGAAAAAGAATGTTAGCAATGGTTATCTGCAGCTGTGGAATGCAACAGGTGGATTTTTGATTGGGCCATCTTGAATGTTTATAATTAATGGCTAATCAAGACGGAGCTATCTCAGACAGAGTCCAAGAGAACTGGCTTTTGTTATCATTCTTGCCTTTTCTATTCTTAGCTTAGCTAGCCTTCTGAGGAAACCTTTTCCTTCCTTTTATTTTAGTATAGTTATAATGCAATATAAATATATCATAAAGTAATAAATCAAGCCTTCTGATCATGGAGTCAACATTCTCGTCTCTTGCCTCATCCAAGAACTCCTGCGAACATGGTCACAAACTGTGTATATTTTTATTTTCATATTGAATATTTTAGAACTAGTTCCACAACCTTTGATGCTCGTTTTTCAGCAATTAAGTAATCTGTGGTGGTTTTCTTAGGTTTTCATTACTGGTTTTGACAGTCAGTGCAAGAGTGGTATTATTTAACAAATCTGATAGGTCTCTGTCTTGAACTGCTTTTCAAAACTGTTACATGGAAAAGGAGATGATCAAATAAATGGGTCCAAGGTAACAGTACACCTTGTAATGTCTTTCTCTTTTATTGATTTTAATATGTTCTGTAAAAATTTGATTGTAAATGTTTATTAACTTTTACTATAACTATATTTTCAGAATAGTTCTCATTCAGCTTGAGCTGGTAAAGTTTTACTTCAAGAAACTGTAATTCTGGAAACATATACCACTATCATTGGTATGAAATCATAAGTTTTGAAATTAGTTAATTACAAATCTTCAAGATGATCTAAATAAATTATAAAAATGAACTTCTCTTTTGATGTTCTTTAAAGCTGATGCAATTATTTAAGTAAGAACAGATTATTTCTTTAAATTAGGAAGACTGATCAAATCCTAATTACCATTTAGTTCAAAATACCCCTCTAGAATTTCCTAACTTCTGTGTTTCAAAAAATATGTAATTTTGTCACCTTCAACTTATGACATTTATTTGTCCAATAATTTGTCCTCTTCAATAGAACTCCTAAAATTTTAGGACAAAGAATCAGTGCAATTAGGGAACGTTGTAAGACTCCTACAGCTTGGGATTTAACTGTAAGGAAAATGAAGTGATAGTTTTGGGGATTTGTTCGGCTTCTTTGTTCAGTTTTCTTAGTTTTTGTTTTTGGTTTTAGTTTTGCTTTTGGTTTTGATTTTTATTTCTGTTTGTTTGGGATTTTTTTGTTTGTTTGTTGGTGTGGTTTTCTTTATTTTGGTTGGGTTTTTTTTTTATTTTTTTGAGTTTTTTGCTTGACTTTAGGTTGGGGTTTATATGCTTGATGGTTTGGTGGAGATTTTTCATTTATATCCTTTCACATTCTTTTGCATCCTTTCATAATCCTTGGTTTATATCTTTTATGCTTTTTCATCATCTTCTATATATTAGCTCTCTGTAAATATATTGCAAAAAGAGAGATAAATTAGGTTAATTTAGACTGTTGTCTCCTTCGCAGGAGAATTTACAGAACTGTAATAGATTATCTGTTACTGACTGGAATAATTTAGCTTATGCTTTATTTTGACAGGTCTCCTAGTTCCGTTTTCTATAATTTCTGTGATTTGACAGAAACCAAGAGAGTGCTGAACGTAGCATTAAGCAAATTTACTTCTGTTTATATTTTTCTTATATTATGCAAATTAGTTCTATCCTTGTAATGTTTTTTGTTTGTTTCTTTGTTTTGTTCCTGTTTTTCATTGACTACAAAGACATGCTAGAGAGACTGAACAGATAAATGTATCCATAGTGTAAACATTTCTGACAAATTATTTTCATACAACAAATCTACATGTGCAACGTCTCATATTTATTTCACTGATCTATATTCATTTGAAAAGTAGGTGTTTTTATGCAGTCTCTTCTAGCGTTTTCCAGGGACATCAATTAGGTCAATTTGTTACCTAAATCACAAGTAATTCTAAATCTCCCAGAAGTTGCTTCTCATCTGTGTTACTGTGGACCTACCTTATAGATAAAGAACCACAGAACAGGTTGGAAGGGACCTCAAAACAACACCTAACCCAAACTTCCATGGGAAATGGAGGTTAGATGAGAATCTCTGGCATCTTGTCCAATTGGATCAAGTTTGTTGTGCTCCAGGACTTCCAGGTTGTTCTTATGTAACTGCTTCCAGCTACCTGGAAGCTGGCCCTCATGTGCAGGGATTTGTCTTCATTAATCCTCATGCAAGGCTTGCTCGTCCACTCTTCCAGCCCGTTCAGGTCTCTCTGTAACCATGGCTCTCCCTTCAAACTTGTCCAGATCATCACTCTGTTTAGTGTTGCCAGCAAAGCTGCTGAGGATGCTTTCTGTTCTATCATCTCGACATTTTATGGACATTTTGAAGACCAAGAGGCCCAGTATGGATTTCTGTGCAACTGCATTTGTGATAGGCTGAGTAAAAACTACCCTCTGAGTGCTGCCTGCTAGCTAATTTCCTACCCATCTGACACCCATCCAACCTGCATCTTACCATTTTGTTCAGGAGACAACTGTGGTCAAACCAGACACTTTACTTGCTTTCCCGGAGAGCAAGTAAAGAAGAACACCTCCATCTTGTGACAGTGGTCACAAGGTTGGCAGGCGAAGAGAGGAGATGAGAATGTCAACCTCATGTTCAGAAGGCTTGATTTATTATTTTATGATATATATACTGCATTATAACTATACTAAAAAGAATAGAAGGAAAGTTCTCAGAAGGCTAGCTAAGCTAAGAATAGAAAAGAATGAATAACAAAGGAGCTCTCTCCGACTCTGTCCCAGAGAGAGCTCAGTCCTTGATTGGCCATTAATTATACACATCCAGTATAGGCCAATCACAGGTGCACCTGTTACATTCCACAGCTGCAGATAACCATTGTTTATGTTCTTTTTCTGGGGCCTCAGCTTCCCAGAAGGGAAAATCCTAAAGAAAGGATTTTTATGAAAAGATGTCTGTGACACCATCTAAACAGAAATTGTCCTTTTTTGTTGCAGATAGGGATCCAATTACTATGCAATGGTTTGCCTTTTCATAAGTCTGTTCTGACTTTCCCCAGCCACCTGCTTAGTTTGGTTTGTATTAATTTCTAGGAGGACTCATCCCATTACTTTACCAAGGACTGGAGTAAGACTAGTAGTCCAGTAATTTCTCTTTAGGGCCCTGCTTGAAGCTGAGTGTGTCATTTGGCCTCTTCCAGTTATAAGGCATATATTGTCCACTGAAAATCTACAATATTTTCAAATATTATAGATAGTGGCTTTGCAACATTGTCAGCATTTGCAACATTTCTCTTAAGCTCTTGGGATGGACTACATCCATGCCCATAGATTTATGTGGGCTGAGAAGAGACTGAAGACCAACCCTTCCTCCACTACTGGGGGTTCAACACATGTTTTCATAGCTACCTGACCCTGTGACAATAAAGACAGAGGCAAATAAGGTACAGAGAACTTCTGACTCATCAGCATTAATGGTTTCCCTGCCCTGTGTAACAGAGGGCCCTACATCTTCCCAGTGCTTCTGCTAATTGCTCATGTGTCTGAGGAACCTTTTCTTCTTGAAACCTCTCTTGTCTAGTTTAATTTCTAGCTGAATCTTATCCTTCCTGACTGCACTGCTACATGTTTTATCAAGGCTCTTTTAGTCCTTCTTGTCTATTTAGCTTCCTTCCCACAGCTAGTATGCTACTTTTTTGCTTTTAAGTACATCCAAAATCTCATAGTTGACCCTTGTTCTGCTTTCTTCTTTTGTTCTGCTTTCTTCTTTTCCCTTTTTGAGGGACAAATGGTTCTTGCCCTTCTTGAGCCATTCAGAAGGCTGTTTTTGAAAAACTCACAGCTCTCACAAACTCGTGTGCCCTATATGGTTGTTTCCCTAGTAATTCCTGGTGGCTGGGCTCTGAACATATTGAATTTGGCTCTTCCAAAATTCAGGGTCTTTGTCCTACTCTTGATGTAAAATGTGCTCTGCAGGATCTTAAATGGATCCAAAGGATCCACAGGATCCACAATGTTATGATAGGTGTACCCGTGACTACCAACATAGTCAAGTAAATTGTCTCAGTTTGTGAATAGTAAATCTAGCAATGTGTTGGTCCTAGCTGGAATGTCCTGCATCTGCAGCAGGAAGCAGACATCAGTGACTTGCAGAAATCTGATGGGCAAGTTGTGCAGCACCACATGGTTTCCTCAACAAGTTAAAGTAATAAAAGTTCTCCATCAATGAGAAGCATGTTCTATTGACACAAAACTTTGAGTGGCCAAATTATGGTTTTGTTGTCCTCATCATCCTGACTGGAAGGTCACAAATTTCAGCTTCTTGATGATCCCTGTAATCTTGACAGGAATTCAATAGAACTTCTGTGTTGTCCATAGCTCAACCTCATGCACTCAGTTTTCTGTTTTACACAAAGTGCAATTCCACCTTCTCTTCCTTTCCTACCCTTCTGAAACACTTTGTAGCCTCTGTTGTGATCTTCCAGTAATGTGAGTTTCCCCAACAGGTTTTTCTGAATCTTACAAAATCATAACACTCAGGGCATAGATTTCCACTTCCTCCTATTTGTAGTCCAGAATAATTGCATTGCTAAATATGCTCTTGAGGTGGCTGGACTTAGGAAATTGTTGTTTAAAGTTTTGCACAGGTAAGAAAACTATGTTGGCCAATTTACTGGGGAAGATGCACCTGCCTTTTCTAGATATGTGGATCTCATCTCTCCCAGCTAGGTTGCATGCATCAAAAAAAGTCTAGCAATTCTAAGCCCTGCTGATGACACCAACCAGAAATTCAGCAATTGATCTGGATAATTAATCATCTTCTGCCTGCACCCTTTTATCTGACTAGCAATTTAATGAGTAGTTGATCAAGGTTAAAAAATGGTAAACAAACCCAGAATGTGCTAATATAGCTATTATTTTCAGTAGGTCACAAGTAATTTCCTCTACATCACTGCCTGCTATTTTCTAGTTATCATTTTCTTTAAACTTGTCCTGCTAGAATTAAACATAGTACTTCACAGACTGTCACTGGGACATGCTCAGTTGTCCTTTGTAGTAAGGCTTTAATATTTTTCTCTTTCAAATGGAAGCAACTTGTTATCTGAGGTCAGATTATTCTTCTCCTTTGTGAATAAGCTCACTCATGCATGTTTATGCTTCAATGATATCTGCAGCTGCTGAGCTCCTAGCTGATAGGAGAAATTCTGCTTCTTTGCCCCTAAATTCATGATCTTGCACTTTCTATTATGGCATTTTCCCATTTGCCTTAGATCACTGTTCTTACAGTTCATACTCCATAGGATTCTAATCCTCTTCTGTTTTAACAAAATGTCGAAGATTTACATCATCTGACATTTTGTTAGCAAGTTCTAGATTTCAGTGTAATGAATTAAAATATTAACAACAGGAGCACTAGTTTACTAGAAGTACCTCCAACCTGATTCCCACTTCATCAAAATCAATTATCATCTCTTCTGGCTCTACTTTTAGTATGATAACATAGTTTAAAATATGTAGAACTTATTTGCAGTAGCAGTATGTATTATTTTCTCGAATTGTGTTTGTTTAATTGCAGTTTAATATTGAAAGTAAAAGAAAGATTCATTCAGTGTTGTACACACAAAAGTATTCTTTCCTTTTCTGGGGTTTTCAATTAGCTGTCAACTACATTCTTTCAAGTTTGAGTGAAAAAAAGCACAAACAGAAAAACAGGGAAAATGAAAGAAATTACATGTATTCAGTGACTGCATCATCATGCTTTTACAAATATTGAACTCGTGCAAGTAATCAGAAGGAAATACAATGTGCTCTCACTGCCAATTTAAACTACTGAAAGAAGTACTACAAAGAAATCTACAGAAGAGAGCAGAACAGAGCAAAGCAAATTCCTCTGTGACTGACATGGGAAGGAAAGCTGCTAGCATATAGAACCACTAATGTTATTAATCTAAGTGACAAGCAAGAAAATAAAAGATAAGAATAGATGCTGACAGTGCACACTATGAGCAGTGAATCAATTTACCCTGACACTGATAGTATGGAAAGGACATTCATCTGATCACATGGTTAAATACCAGGTTATATTCATCCAAAGGTGGGGCAGCACGGCTTTTTGTTTCTCTTTCTTTTATGTGAAAACCATTCTCCTTCCTTCCTTCCCTTCCTTCCCTTCCTTCCCTTCCTTCCTTCCTTCCTTCCTCTTTCTCTTCCTTTTCTTTCCACAGAAACAAAGAATAGCTGAGGTTCTGAGAGACCTTCAGAATCTTTTTGATCAATCACAAGCTCAAAGCAGTTTCACCTTGGAGCATTAGCTGAGGACCCTGTGCAGGCAGCTTTGGAAGATCTGTGAGGATGGTGACTCTACAACCCTCTGGACAACCTGTGCCAGTACTTGGACACACCCAGAAAAACAAACAAACAAACAAAAAAAACAACCAAACAAACAAACAAACAAAAAAAAAACACAAAGGAGTTTCCTGATATTCATACAGAACGTTCTGTGTTTCTGTTTGGGTCTATTGCCTCTGTCCCTTTCTTTCTCTCCCTTCCACCCCACTTCCTTCCTTTGTTTTATGCTCAATCTTTCTCTTCCTTCTTCTCTACCTACTTCTGGGGGTTTTAAATTTTTTTTTAATAATTTCACTGTCTTAGGAAAATTAATAAGGTTTTATTTTATTTTGTTAAATTTCTGGAAAAAACACATAGTGAAATATATTCCTTGTCACATAATCTTCATCACATCTTCACTACCATGACACAGAGAAATTCTGAAGAGTGAGAAAATTCTGTCACAAAAGGTTCAGTTCATGCACTGTGTTGACCAAAATGTTTACTCAAAATTGCAAAATCACACATTTACCTTAAATGGAACTTAGATCATCCTCTGGGGGTTTCTGCTTTTTACAGCACTCTCCTGGGAGGAAGAAATATTTGTGTTGAAGAAATGAAACTTACTGGCTTCAGAATGAGGTCTGTCATCCTGAAGATATTATATATAAGCTAGATATACCCAAACAATTCCTCTACATATACTTTAAATAAGGGCAAAAATGTATCACCTATAACAGTCTCCATGCTGCAAATCCTAAGAAAAACTTAGGATTTGAGGCACTTAGTTTCCAGTGATTTACCTGGAAAATTTTATACAGAAAAATGGGCTCTTCTATGCCCTAAAAAAAATAGAAGAGGTCTGCACTACAGTTTTTCTCATGTATTTGAAGAACTAGAGCAAAAACATGCAGAGAATGAAAACTCCTTTTTGAGTCCAATTTTACTAGTCAATAATGTACAAAGTATTATTGAGCTGTTTGATTTAAATCTGTTTCAGGATGTTGAGGGTTTCTTTTCTGAATACACATTTACTATACTTATTATCCATAGTGCACTGGTTTAGAGGTGTTCTAACCATTATAACAGAGGGGTGAATATTTTCTGTTTTGAAAGACATACTCTAGTTTTAATGATCAGTAGTTCTAATATTATTTCACAAGCTTTAATTGTGTCACACTGTTAGGGGGCACCAGGGGATAACCTGTGCTTCCTGGTATTTTCCTTTATTGTAACAGAGTATTAACCTTTTTTGGCTACAAATGTACTTACATATTTTATTTTCTGTTTTTAAGAGAAATTACTGTGAGTAGTCCAGTTGACCCCTGCACTGAAAATATCATTCTATTTTCCCTGTAGATCTGTCTCCCTAGAATAAATCAATAACCCTTGTCTGAACTTCCTGCTTTATCCAAATTTGAAGCAATGCTTAAGCCCAATTATTGTTTTTCTCTTTAAAATATTCATCATGGGACCTTATTTTTGAAATGAGCTACCATGTTGCATTCTTTTTTAATTATGATGTACTTTCAAAATTAATCATAAGGAAAATAATATTTTACCAGTAGAGGGAGGTATAATACTAGCAAAATATTTTTAAGATATGATTTATTACTTGCTACAGGAAAAAAATTATGAAGATTTCTTTTGTATTAATTTGCCACAGCTTGAAAATTATTTCCAGGGCTGAAAAAATGTAAGCATCCAAATGGTAAAGATAATTCAAAATTTAAAGCCCAAGGTATTTTCTGGAGACTGAGAATGCTCATAACAACAAAAATTTCACCAGATGCACTGAGAGATTGGATCCTTTTGTCACTAATTTCCTGCATTCATTAAATTAACAGAGAGTATATACACAAGTTATGTGAAGGGGATCATATTTAAGAATATGGGTTTCCGAATATGAGCTTGAGAACCTTTTTATTCCAATGAAATCATACCAACCTTATTGTATTGCCACTGCATTTAGAAAATTGCACCAAACTATTTGTAGTCTTTATAGTGTGATTAGAGACTCTGCCTCTCCATAAAGTGAGAGAGGCCTGTGTAAGAAAATAAGTCCTCAAGCTCACACTACCAAAACTACAGATAAGCTACCTTGCCTCTAAAGGCTTATGCAGTTACGCAGTTCCTTGACTCCTAATTTAGACTACCTTTGTAATCTAACAGTTTGAGAATCTCAGGATTTCCCTGCTCACATTTTTTTTTATTTAGGCTTGTTGGTTGCTATATCTCTGCAGTAGTCTCTCTCTTCTGCAATAAATTCCATCACACAACCTCAGGATCAATAAGGACACAAATGACATCCCTAAGTAATGCCATAAAAATACAAACCAGCAACATATCCTTTAAGTAGAAAATATATTGCATTCACTAATATGTTAAACTACTATCTTGCTGTCTACAGTACATGAAGGGGTACATCAAGATTCTCATTGGACAATATTTTAAAGGCTTGGTTTTTGAGCTTCATCAACTGACATGCATTTCAAACTAATCTGTATGCAAATATGATAGAGCTGTATTCTTCTGCATTCCTTCCCCTTTCCCTGTTTCCTTAAAGCAATGTAGATTATTTAAATTATATTAGGAAGGCAAAGGCTAAGGAATCTTTTAATGAGAAGTTCTCTAAAAAGTTAGCCTACCAACAATAGCAGGGGTACAATTACAATCCTTCCTATACTATCTATGAAAAAAACCTAACTTCCGAAAGCAGAGAAAGTTAATTTACCACCTTTACTATTTTTAACGTATAAGCATGGCACATAGAACTTCTTTGTTCCTCATGTCTTCCTATTCTTGTCCAGTTTTTTTCAGCCATTAGGCATTTCATAAAATCTATCAGAATAAAGTTTGAATTGATATAGCTTTAGAATCTATATATAGGGAGAGTTGGTTTGTTCTTTTTTTTTATTTTATGTTTTTTAATGGGAATTTCACAATAACCTCTGCAGAATCATTAAAATATGAGAGCAAAAGCATCCATATGGTGGCATACAGTTTAATAAAAAATGTTCATCCTTATGACCTTTCAAATTTAAAGGCATCATTCTTTATCTAAAGGAAACTTTGTTCTACTAGCAAGTAGCTGATACAAATTGTTGTTTTGCAGTCTGCTGCCCGGAATAGAGAGGCTTTCTTTGGGCAGCTCTTTTTGATTTTAAAACAACCGGAATTTCAAAAGCAGCAGAACTGACAGATCTTTCAACAACCTGTCATGTTACTTTGTCTAGTATTCTCTGTTAGTACTGCTGGGAGAAGTAGAAGATAAAATTAAAAAGTGATGCACAATATCTTACAGGCTTCTGGTTTTTTAAAAATAATTATTATGTAACAGCAATATAAAATAGTTCTGACTTCATATTCTTATGTGGACTATTCTTGTCTTGATATCAATATAACAGCTTTAATTGCCATTTTTAGAACATTGCATTAAATACTATTTGGAACTTGATAGAAAAACTAAAATATTGCCTGAATTATGCCTGTTACCAAGAATGTTCACCATAAGATAAATTATATATACAGAGATGTACATTAGAAAAGTCTATTAAACAGCTAAAAGGAGACTTGTTACAATTATGCTATATAAGATATATTAACATATATTTGATTTGCATTTACTGCTTATCTATCACTGACAAACATATTACACAAAAATACTGTTCACTTAGCAGCTGATTTGATTGAAGCTGCAAATACTGCATCTAAGTGTTGCTGAAGAGTAACCTTTGTTGCTTAGTAACACCACATAAAATCCAAGCAGTGACATAGAAATCTAGAATCCTGCTGACTATTAATCACTGAATTTTCTATGCTTACGAGCATTTTGCTGTAGTTTGATTCAGTATATTTTACTAGTGTTAATATTTTCTCATGACACCAACCCTCAGCATTATCACAGTCATTTTTACATTAATATGCATCTATTATTATTATTAGGTCTTATATAATAGAGTGTAACACATTCTTTTTAAGTAATGAAAAGAAAAATTCTAGTATATATAAAAAAAAAAGGAAAATAGAGAGCTTTATCTTCCTATACAGAACATGGAAAAGAAAATATCTTTTATCAAACACAAACATCCTTATTCGGAAGTGATAGGCAAAAAATGTTGTGCTTCTAGTACCGTGATTTTATATGATCAGCACATGATGGTGAAAATTTAGCACCCTGAAATTTCACTGTTGTATTCTTTATTAGAATCTGTCTAAGATATAAAGGCAAAAATCTTATACAGAATTTTGAAATTAGGGTTTAGAAGAGATTTGAATTAATTGCATGATGAGTTTAAAAATAAATTTCCTCACTCACTATCTCTTCATATTTCTTGCTAAGTTATTGGGTTTTCAGCATTTACATTAGAGACCTGAGGGGCTTTGGTTTTGCATCAGAGTAAGCAACCTGGGACTACATCAAAAGAGTCAATTTCTCTCACGTACTTGAAGTAAAAATGTAACAGAAGGCCAAGTTCAGGTGGAGAAAGCATCACCATTCAGTTACTCTGCGCGGAGGAGGTGTTCCAGAACCATCACCCCTTCCCCTTTGGGTCACGCAGTTACAGCATTGTGAGAGAACACAGACTTAAATAAAGATAGTGCAATCATACACTGGTACAGAACTTAAGTTGTGATTTCAGCTATAAATATCTGGAGTTTCTAAATTGATCATAAAAGTTTGCTGAAGGTTAAATAGTGATGCACAAGGTATAATAAAATAATCTATTGAGGTTTTTTTGAAAAACAGGCACACAGAAGTAAAGTTACTTCATGAGCAAAACATTGGCTAAATATACTTTGACTATTACTCAAAACTATGTATATAAAGATTACTTAATATTTTTGCCATATTTGACAACGGGAACAGACAGGATTGCCACCTGGACATTATATACAATGATATGCAAATTTGAAAAAAATGCATCTAAAATAAAAAAGTGTCCATGAAAAAATGGCAGGATAGAGGAAAGAACTCCGGACAACTAATGCACCACACTCTATGAATAAATCTGAAAAGTGATTTAATAAATATCAATATGTATAAAGAGAACAAATGTATACATATGTATAACTCTGAATTTGCTTGCCCTTAAATCATGTACGTTTTTAGAACAAATATTCAAGGAAGAATTCTTAAAGCCTTGAGGAATCAAATACACATGACGTGAACTTACATAGAGCATACAGTATCATGTGATAATAGGTGTGTTTTTTTTACTAAAGAGCAAATATTAAACTGTGGAGAAGTCATACTTGGAATTTACTGAGGATTAGGAACAGTCACAGTATCTCAATTTTGTGTTCTGACCTTGGCTCAAAGGTTAAAGTGAGGTAATGAAATTAGATGATATCACAAAGTTGGCAGTCGTTTTGAATGGAGGGAAGAAGTGAAATATTACACATAAATAAATGAATAGCCTTAGAGAGTGAAGTAATAGGGCACGGGGAAATTTATGAGAACAAAGTGAAAATCTATTCATTTAGAAGAACAAGAATCTGTAAGGAAGTCTTGGGCCTGCAAACAAACTGGAAATAAGAAATTAATTTTAAAAAGCCCAGGTATCTATCAATTTGTAAGGATGATAGTAAATCAATAATGGAATAAAGCTGTAAAAAAAAGTAACTGTGGTCTCCCAAATCAGTAACCAAATACTTCCAGCTAAGCAGAAATATTAGTACCTTTGAGCAAGATATCAGTGAGACCTCAACTAGAGTCAGTGTACAGACAGATATGTGCAGATATATAAAAGAATAATGGCTACTATGTAGAATCAAACAATTAAATAAATAAACATAAATTTAAATTTAAATTTGGAAAAAAACCTAGTTCATCACAATGTACTTAGAAAATGAAGATTGACTGAGACTTCTTTTCTGACTGCCATGATTTTTCAAAAATGATGGATAATGGCTTAGTGACCTAGCAGAAATTACATTGACGTGTTACAGGATGAGGATGGGGACCTTGGAGACAGGGACAGGGACAAGGTGGAGATGTTTAGCTCATTCTTTGCCTCCATCTTCACTCCACCTGACAGACCAAGGGGGTCTCAGTGCCCTGAGCTGGAGGGCCATGAGTGGTGAGAATGATAAACTCACAGTTGACCTTGAACTTGTGTCTATCTGCTGGTCCACCTGGATCCCTATAAATCTATGAGTCCTTATAGGATTCACATATGGGAATACATAGAGAGCTGGCTAATGTTGGCATGAGGTGTCCCTCCGTGATTTTTTAAGGGCCTTGGAAATCTGGAGAGGTCCTAGATGACTAGAAGGTAGGAAATTTTTGCCCCAGTTTTCAAAGGAGGCAAGAAGGATAACATTGGAAACTACAGATCTGCCAGTTTCGCTTCAGTGATGGCAAAATTAAGGAGAAAATTATGCTGGGAAGTATTACTGAAAACCACATTAAGGGTGCTGAAATCACAGGTCACAGCCAGCATGGCTTCTTTCATGCTTCTTGAACCTGGCTTCCTTTTATGACAAGGGAACCCACCTAGGTGATCAAGGAAAGTCAATCTTTTCAAATTTAAGTAAAGCTTTCAATTTCATCTCTTGCAGGGTCCTTCTGGACAAAATGCCCAGCAAACAGCTGAATAAACTTATGCTGGGTGAGAAACTGGCTGATGGGTTGGACACAAAGGGTTACCTTAAGGGGGTGACATCAAACTATCACTAGTGGGGTTCCTCAGAGCTCCATCCTCAGCCCTTCAAACTCTTGTGCTCTTCAACAGTTTCACAAATGACTTGGACACTGGACTGGAATGGATACTAAGCAAGTTTGCAGATGATACAAAACTGGGGGGAGTTGTTGGCTCCCTTGAGGGCAGTGTGGCCCTGCAGAGAGACCTTGACAAATTAGAGAGCTGGGCAAGCACCAATCATACAAACTTTAACAAGGGCAAGTGGTGTATTCTGCACCTGGTGTGGAGTAACCCTGGATGGTATGTACAGATTGGGGAATGACATGATGGAGAGTAGCAGAGAGGAAAGGAACCTGGGGGTCCTGGTCAATGAAAAGTTGAATATGAGTCATTGTGCCCTGCAGCTAGAAGGGCCAGCCTTGTCCAGGGGTGCATGTGGCACAGCATCACCAGCCGGGCTAGGGAGGGGATTTTCCTATTCTGCTCTGAACTGGAACAGCCTCGTTTTGAGCCCTGTGCTCAGTTTTGGGTGCCATAATATAGAAAAATATATAAAGCTATTGTACAATATCCAAATGAGGGTTGAAGAACCTTGAGGGGAAGCCATATGAAGAGCAGTTCAGGTCCGTCTGCTTCTTCAGCCTGGAGAAGAGGGGAGAAGACTGAGGCAAGGCCTCATTGCCGTCTATAACTTCATCGTGAGGGGAAGAGGAGGGGCAGACACTGATCTCCTCACAAAGGCAGCTAATGGTAAGACAAGGAAGAACAGCTGCAACTTAAAGGAGGGTTTGCTTAAATTAGATATTGGGAAGAAAATGTTTAAGGCGAAGGTCATGAGACACTGCTGCCCAGAGAGTTTGTGGACTCCCCATTTCTGGAAATGTCCAAGACCAAGCTGGATGGGCCACTTAGTAACCTGGTCTGGCGGAAGGCTCCCTGCCCATGGCAAGGGGATTTGATCTAGATGATCTTTAAGGTCCCTTTCAACCTTAATCATTCTATGATTTTATAAAAAAATGTAGACAGTAGCGACAGATCCTATCTACTATCATTATTTCTTATTTACATTTCTCATTTATAAATATATATATATATGTATATGTATAAATATATGTATGTATATGTATACATATATACATATATATATGTACATATATATATATGTACATATATATACGTATAAATTTATATGTATAAATATATATAAATAAATATATATTTTTTTTTTTGTGTGTACACAATTTTAAATTATGATTGCCATGTGATAAAGGTGACCTGTGACATCATTTTACCTATCTTAAAATTATAACTGTTCTCTGCATTTTTAGTTCCCAAAATTTCAGGGCTACAATAAAGTGAAATTTGTATCTCTTGCAGCAATTTTGGAGGACAAAATGAAACTAATAAAGAAGTCTTTAGAATCCTTCTTATTTTTAAATAGAAACTTTTTAAGGCAGATTTGCATTTACTATTTGGAAGCGCAATATTGTCACAATGACAACTCATTACATAGGATTATCCAAAACGCAAACTCTTTAAAACACAGAGGATATAAATTTTCTCATTGGCTGCAATAACATTTTTTCTTCCAAGAACAGTGAAAAATCTTCCAGATTCTTTGATGTGTGTACCTATATAAAATGTGATTTACTCCTCCATTTTTTATTTCATTCTCCCAAATCTCTGTAATTTCATACAAACATTAAAAAAAGTTATATTCAACTTTCAGATGAAAAATCCGCAATGACCAGAATTCTGTCTAGGAGGATGAGCAGCACAAAGCGCTGGAAAGATCAGCAGGACAGAGAAGATGAGGAACAGTATTGAACAGCATTCTCTCTCAGGGTGTTGTAAATCGTGCTTCAGACACTCAGTGATTCAGAGGTGGTGACTTCATATTAGTAGAATATTTTTCCTCCATGAATTTATGCAAGAGGTGAATGCAAACGAGTACGAGGGCATCTGTATTGTTTTAGACATGCAATCCGGCTCTGTGTTATCTTATTGTGAAAGGACCCACAAAAAGAACTGATAACATGACACAAACACAATGATTTTCTTAATTGCTCTTCTAGGTCTGAGTGGTTTTCACCTTTGTGACCTTCAATGTATTTACCTATGAGTCCAGCTATCCCATCTGGATACCATTTCCTGTTGTCAAGCCTTGAGTGGATATAAACTTTAAGCATATAAACTTTAAGCATTTACAGTGAGCCTTTGGCATTGAGTTTTGTTTTCTGGAAAGATTCAGCCTTCAGTTCTCCACTCAGATGCTACCAGTTTAATTTGATGTTCCTTATTTAATATAATTGCATGAACTGTTGACTTATGTGTATTGTCCTTTCATCAGACTTAGGATTGTAGATTTCTTTCTTATTCTCTTCTCTTATCTCTTTCCAATCAGAGAAGTTTTAGCACTCATACCTCAAGTGAGAATTGTTTTGTGACTTTGATCATCTTTCTTCATGGCCATATTCAAGATGTGTTTGAAACAGGAATTTACACATTCGCTTTCATTTTTTGATTATTACAGAACAGGCTCCAGTTTTTCTTTACTGCAAGGTTTTACCTTGGGGAAAATAGCCAGTTCATGGTGACCATGTGATATGTTTGCTTTTTTCCCAACCACTTTATACTTGCCTACATTAAAATTAATTTTCCATGCTGTTGCAATGTCATAAACACTATTTTTGGTCTTTATGCAGTTCTGCATGGTCTGTATGTCCACATTATCTAGAATGACTCCCAGCTATCAGCAATTTTTTCACTGGCTGCTCACATCTAGTTCATTTATGTACACAAATTACAGCAGAGACACTTGCTTTTCCTGAAGAAAATTTCATTATTGTCATTGACTACCTGTGAAAACTGAAAACTAAAACAACAGGTGTATTAGAACTGTGGACAGATGAATAAATATGACATTTATAAAGCTATTTAACTACACTGCAAAGAATCTTATTATTTCTGCTGGTATAACAGTGTTGGATGGATGATAACCTGAGAGGAGGATTTTCTTTTCTATTTAGAAATTTAGTTTTCCATAGTGGTACGAAACAAGAATGTCAGCAAAAAGTAGTTTAAAACAGTTGGGGGATGGAAGAGCTCAAAATTTCTAGATTCAATAATTTTCATACCTGTTTCCTAAGTTAATTTGAAAGTTTTTGTTATGGTTTTTGATGATGTTTTCTTTCATCTGCCCATTACACACTGGGGTGTCCTTAAGTAAATTGTGTTATGTGCAGCCACAATGCAAAAGTGATTTGTGGGACCAGCATCAATGCCAGAAGTGAAAATCCATTTTCAGTAAAACATGAGCCAAAACACTCAAAACACATTCTTAAATTGTAGTGTTAACAGTCCTGTTCTCATTATAATTTTTATGCATTTATTTTTGTTGAGTAAATTGATTCCATCCAGTTTTGCCTCTGCATAATTGTATGCTAAACACATTCATCATTTTTCTTTCAGTAAACGACATTGCCATGGCTAATAAATGTGCACAGTACATCTATACTTTGAGTAACAAGGTCTGTAAGAGGTTTTTTTGTAATCCATTATTGGTACATTGTAATACCACTTAATAGCATAACACATGTTTTAAGCCTCTTCCAGCTGGCATGGTCAGCTTCTACTAACTCCCAAGTTCCCAGATAATGTGAATTTGATGATTGCTGTCTGTTGCAGAGATACAGGAGTGCATAGCAATGGTGCTAATCACTAGTTCTGTATCTATAACATTCCTATAAAAATTTGTCACAATGGAATGGATAGAGAGGGCCTGACTCTCATTTAAAATGCCAGCTCGCTTCTGTGCAATTTCAATCCTATTTAACACAAAGCAGAGGATTCTGATGAGTATTAGCAGAAAGGCAAATCAGGTCAAGATGAGGTAAGAACACAGGGAAATAGTAATGGACCTTATTTTCTTATTTTATTTTTGGCAGACATAGCTGTGATTTATATGTGTACATGAGCATCTATCTGTCCTTTCTTCCAGAGAGTTATTTAACAAATTTGTGTCATCCAAGTATGAGAAGACACAGTAAAATTAATGGATTAAAAGAACCCATTTCAATTTAAAAGAGAAGCTTTTCAAACTGACATATATATGACAAAATAAAGAAAAGTACAGGGAGAAAATATTATATTAAGTACATTGAAACCTTGATTCATAGAAAAATCTTTTATATTCAAGACACGTGCAATATAAATATTAGCTTTATTTTCAATTAGGTATTTTGCTGATTCAACATTCTGGATAAAAAGAAGTGCTTATAAATTGACCACATATTTAGAAAGTTGCCATGTTTAGTTCTAACATCCCTCTGCTAATGACAGTATGCTATGCTGGGGCTTCCTATTTATTTTTGAGAAAGAAAAATTAAAATGAGATCAATTAAATGCAAAGACTCAAATAATATAGCTTGGGCAAGGATTCTGTCAGAATATTTTTATGTAGCATTAAGTTCTTTCTAAGGTCCAGCTTAGAAACTGGTTGTTTCCCAGTTTCAGCTATGTACATATCTTCATATTGACTCATCACCCAGATTCACTATATAATTCAAGGAAGTATATATTACTTCCAAAATGAAGTTCTTCTAACCCTTTAAGGTATCTATTCTAGGATGAGATGGAGCATGTTCTAGGAGTGCCCCTTTTTATCCAAGGAATAAAACCTCTAGCTGACAAGCTCAGATATAGATGTCTGCATTATAAAAATTTAAAGGTAGATGAGGTAAATCCCACTATATTTGACTTATTTCAGTGGAAAAGAATATGAATTGCTACATAATTCTTACTAAGCATCTGGTGCTGTGGAAGGAAATTGCATTATCAATTGTATTAGAAATAGTGGAGCTAAAGATAACTTTTGGCTGCATATGATTCTATGAAATATTGCATCTATTTCCTCTGTGCTAGAGCATCATTTTTAAAATGAAATGAGTGTTAAGATTCTGCCTGGAGAAGCCTGAAGAAGAAGAGGGTTGCATGAGTTATTCCTGCTCCATTAAACTAAAAAGTGCCCTGAGCCTGTTCTCTGACTGCGATCACATAATAACTGATTTCCATACTGGTAAACATGCTGAGACACATACCATCAGTAGATGCATCAATATTAGATTTTGACAAAGGTCTCTGACCCACAGCAACTATGGACCCATGACTAGGAATTGCATGGAAAATGCCAGCAGGAATGGAAAAACATCAGGCCAAGGTCTGGTTTACTTTTTCAGTCATGGAATATCCCCTAAAACTATTTGTACCTCTGCCATATATATTCTTTCAGATCCCATAAATACTTCTGAGCCTTATTTATAAAATGGGAACAATGGCTGCATCGTAGCTCTTTTTGTTGTACCACACTTCTAGCTTCTGTTTTGGGTATAAATAGAATGGGGATGGAGAGTACTTCATTATTTAGTTGGTATTCACTTGTTATTCACTTGGTATTCACTCATAAGAAGTACTGACCACTTATTTTTGTATTTACAGACTGATCCAATTCAATTGATCAGAAAGAGGGGGGAAGGAGATCACTAAGATTTTTATATATCTCTTGACAGGGAATAACATTATTCACCACTTAAAAGATGAGAGAACAACACAAGTAGAAACAGAGGTCAAAACTGAAAGAAGAATTCAGGAAACAGAATATTCTGGTGAAACATTAAGGGTATGGCCATTTTCAGAACTCTGTGGCATATAGCACAAACATTCAAACATCTTAAAACCTTAATCTATAGTTTTTTCAGGAGAAAATGGTTGGTTGGAAATGAGAAAAAGAAATTATTGACAAATATGAAAAAATTGCAACTTCAATATATATATTCAGATAGGAAGTTGCATCAAATTAAAACCTCTTAGGAAAAAGGAGCTCATACATATGCATTCTAGAATGTCATATGCCATATTACAGAATAGCTTTTTCCTATCCAGAACAAAAATACATGGAATGTTACATGGTGATCTTTTCCTTAAAAATTGCATCAGGTACTAATTTATTTTTAATTATAAAGTGTTAACGGTTTTACCAGAGTATTTTTTGGTAAGCTTCTTTTTCACTGTTCAGTGTCAAGAAGTATAGAAAGTCAGAAGTATAGAAAAATATGGAGAGTATAGAGTTTATTATAGAGTTTTTGGAATGACTCTCATATTTTTATGGAAAGGTAATTGTAGCAGATAGAGTATTTTAGGAGATTTTGAGCAAAGTTCCCTTTCGCAATTCCTTAAGAGCTTTTTCCAGTAATTTTTTTTAATATTCTTTGCCTGTTGAGGGAAAGTTGTAATTAAGGTTTTAGATGTATAGCTTATTAACTGAAAAATCTATTTTCTGAATGGCATACTACAGCAAATTTTCATTTTGTTCACTGTCCTTCCTTTTTTTCTCAGTGGTACTACATATTTATTTTTGTGGTGATGTGGGTTTTGTTTGGGGGTTTTGTGTCTTTGTTTTGTAGTTGGGCTATTTTGTTGTGGTTTTTTTTCCTGGCATTATTCGCAATACACATTTAAAAGTGATTGGATATAAACATAAGAAATGTCTTATCCCCAAAGTTTCACATTTGTACTAAATCTCTACGGCAGGTTTAGAAAAAAGGATAAAATAGTTAGGCCATTAATTTACAGTCCAATTAAAAAAAACCCTACATTTTTAATTTTGACAATATGATATTTTCCTCCTTCCTTAAAAATTATTTATTCTTGGTTTCTAGGTAATCCAAGGTTCTTGGTTAGAAATTAGTTTCTTTGAGTTAAAATGTGACATATTTATTTTGCCTAATACAGTAAACATAATGCTTAGCATGATGAAACATCTAAAAACACTGAAATTCCTGTCTATGAGGTAGAGGTTTGGGGGATCTTTAGCAAAAGTCCTTTATGAATAACCACTATAAACATTTAGTCATAATGATTCTAGTCTTCTTTAGAAGCATAATTTCCCTCTGATATCATAGGGCTGTCTTCCAGCTCATTTCAGGGGAATTTGAATTGAGCCTTATGAGCTCTTTTTGATCTGGTACTCTATTTCACTGTGTATTTACACATCCTTCATGACATCTTTGACAGAGCAGGGACAAAATGGTTTTTAAGATAAATTTTTTAGAAGAGAAAGAATCTTGTCCTGCACACTGGGATATAGAAAGCATTCCACAACTCAATTAAATAAACTTGAACATTATATTTGTAAGCAACTAATATTCTACTTTTCTCAGATCCTTCTTTTGTTCAAGAAATACAATTGCTTTATTAAAAACAAAGCATGCTTTCTCTCATCAGTGAAATGTCATTTTCAGAATGGCATGCAGTGTCTGCAGTTAGGCTTACACATAAAAATCAGCTGCAAAATGACTATTGTCTATTTTTTAATGACTCAAGTTTTGGTATATGGTTCCCAAGATGATTTATAGTTTATATTTTTCTACATGTTTAACTACCTAATAAAGATAAAATAAGCATTTTGGGATAACAAAGAATAGAGGTTGAATCGAATAAATGTTTATTGCGGAATTTACTTGCAATATCTTGGCCTTTTAATGTCTTAAATATGCCCCAGACCCCTTCTATAAGTTCATCTGACTTCTCTCAGCAGTGCAGTCCATATGTCTCTTAATATCCAGAAATTAGCAATGATAGTTATACCAAGCAGTCTGGCAAACTGTTGTCTGTATTTGAGGGAACAATTTCACCCTATGAATTGCAGTAAAAGGCAATTTTGTCTAATTACATTGAGCGTATTGAAATGCTAGCTTTTCCCTCATGGGTGCTAACACCAGATTTGTAATTGTTGATGGGACTGAATTTTAAATGTCCCTCCACTTGGGAATTAGAAGACACAAGTTTGCTCTTGAACATATGACCCTTATTTTTAGTTTTAAATACCTTTACTGTGTTCTCACAATGCTTATCTCTATGCTATAATGAAAGAAAGACTCAATATTTTAGAAAAGATTTTCCGAGTTGCTGTTTTAATCTGTTTGACTTTTAAAATAACTTCTATCATTGAAAATTTTAAAATGTACAAATATTCATAACAATTTTTAGTAATTTAAAAAAAATATTTTTTTAAAATCTTGTTGAAATGCTCTTGACCAATTAATTACTTGTCTTTGAAAATGCTGATTCACTAAAGAGTTTATACAGAATACATGTGTAAATGTAGAGTCAATGTATGCCCCTTTACCTGTACTCTCCTGGATTATAAACTATAAAATAACTTTCCAGCATAAAAGACATGTTATTTACATTGATTTTTCCCTAAAAAAAATCCCATTTTTATTCATAAAAACCAGGGAAGAAAAAGAAAGAAAGAGAGAGAAATAAGAAAATCGTAGTTTAATTTCTACACCTTCAGAATAGTTCCATTTACAAAGATAAGAGGTGATAACTGAGTTTTCTAAGGAAGTTAGCTTTTCGTTCATGTAGTTTTAATAGTAAAACTGTTCCCCAGTATAATCTAAAAAGTAGAATTTCAGCCAACAAAATTATATTATGTAATTTTTTGTCAAATACGGTTTTTAATTTTACTTTACAAACTGATCCATAAAATTTATGGGAATTGATATGCATGTATAAGAAATAACAACAGGAATAATAGTAGCATTGTGTTCATACTTGAATGTGATAATGTTATGTAAAGCACAGATCAAGAAAAAAACTACAGTGATCTGCACCAAGCTAATGAGATCTTAGCAGTTATCCCAACAATAAAATTTTAAAAATAACTATTTCACATACAAAGAAAACTAAATATTTTTAATGAAGATTAGTAAGTACAAGCTTCTAATTAAATATGGACAAAATACCAGATGATTATCAAGAAATATTTCACTAATTTAATGGTTTAGTTCATTAGAAACAGGAGTTTAAAGCTCAGAGTAGATTCTTGCTCAAATCATGATCCTGCTTTAAGGCATGCTATATACACATATATTTACCCTTATGTACATAGAAGGGAAATAGTTCTATATTTTTCCTGGAATATTCTGTTTTCACATGTAAACAAGTACAATCTTTGTACAACTGCATTTTCATCCAGTAGCTCAAAAACTCAAAGGAAGATGAATGAAACTATAGAAGGTCTCAGAATGAATGTAATAGCTCAGATAAGCACAAACACAAGCTGCTGTCCAGATTCTAAATAAATATTTTTGATGCTTAGGAAAGTTTTTCATTTTTAAATTTTTTTTTCTATCATGATTACCAGTAATATTTCTACTGATCCCACACTTGCCTTTGACATTAGGATTGATGGAGATAATAGATTAAAAATCAGTGTTAAAACAGTCTGCAATCTCAAAATAGAAGTCATAAACAATTGGTACAACTAAAGGCAGATGAACACTAAGGCTGTCTTTATAGTCAATAGGAATAAATCCACATGATGATTAAATCAATAAATCAATATTTTTATATATGCTCTGTTCTCCTTTGTATGCTTTTACATGTATTTTTTACATGCATTAACAAGGCATTAAAGCATTAACTCTAAAACTGGTATTAGTGTAGATCAGATCAAATAATTACTTTATGGGAAAGTGAAGGAAGAAGAATGTCTGTGAAGACATTGAGAAAGCAGCCCTGTAGAGGATACCAGGTCCTGAACATGTATTGCTGAAAGTATGTTCTCTTATAAAGGTGTTGGGTAGGGTGGTGGTGTGAATATCTTTATTCCACTGCAGAATTAAAGTTAGAAAAATTCCAGTTCTAGGATTTTATGCTACATGTCCTTCCTGATATCCCAGTTTCCCAGAGTCATTGAGGTTGGGAAAAGCTGCCCAGGATCGCTGACTCCAGCCTTTCACCAACCTCTGCCTTGTCAATTAGACCATAAAGATAAGTGCCACATCCAGCCTTTGGTGATTGGATGGTGGCTCCACCACTTCCCTGGGCAGTCCAATCTAGTGCACTGTCTTTGCTGAGACATAGAATACATATCAAGTAGATATTGAGGAAAACCTCATCTTTTGTTCCACTTTTTAGTGGGTTATTAAATTTTCATGTGCCAGACTTAAGAGATGTCTTGTTTAGCAGGTAAGATTGAAGCAGCCCACAATGGTCTGTCATGGGATATTTTTTATTCTGTCTCCTCCCCTAATTATTGCTTCCTACCATCAAGATTTGGGACTTCAGCTAATCAGTGCTAATTTGCATACCTTGCTTTTACTTAAGTTGAGCTACTCTTATATCTTATTTCTCAATCTATATTAAATTACATGACTGTACATATCTCCATAGTACTTGATAAGCAAAATGTCAGAAATTTTCTCATATCCCAAGGGGAACATACTCAATTTGAATGCTTTAGGGTGAACTCCTGACCAAAATGTTTAATGAATTTATTAATGTCAGGCTATTTAACTGACTGTTAGTGAACCATATTTTCAAGATCAGTAATGAAACATGCAAACTATAACGCTACTTTTGCACAATGAAACACTTGGGTCTCATCACTCTGCTAAGTAGGACCAGGCTACTCTCAATGATCCTTGGGGAGGCTGTGCTACCAAGCCTGAGCAGTTGTCAGATGTCCTGGGATCACAGGACAGCAGGGAAAGAGCTGCAAGATTCTTCCTTTCCAAGGCCTCTATCTCCATGCTAGAAATGTTCATGTTTCTTTTCTATTTCTGACCAGACTGATTTCTTCTTTGCTTCAAAAGTCTCTTTGGTATGTCCTGGTTACTGTTGTTGAGTCCAGGGGATGATCAGCATTTATTTTAGGCTGATGTTTTTCTTCCTCTTTAACATGATGAGTTTTTGCAAATACCCTCCAGATGGTTTTGTTTGCTGTGGGGAGATCATGTAGACACACACCCTTCTATCCTGCCATCCCAACCATTTTTTTATAATTTAAAAGTTATCCGAATGATTAAAAAAAACAATGACTACTCAAAGAAATGTCTGAGAAGTAGGATAATTATCTCTTGCCTTCTCTCTTTTCTTCTCAAACCAGTGTGCACACGTGTACTTGCAGATATGCATGCACTTTTTAGCTATTAAGGAATATTTGAAATATTGAATTTATATAGCTGGAGTTGATGGCTTAAAATAATGGAATAATTTTAAACATGTAACACCATATCAAGTTAAAATGTGGGTACTTTAGTTTCTTCTGTCTAGCCATCACCTATGGAATGAGGAAAATTTAGTCTAATTCCATTGTATGGTAAATGTTGCCAAATGTTTTATAAATTTGTAAGAAGGAATGGGAATAAAATAATGAAAATAGAAAGGTAATTTATGTTATATCCTAAAGATACTTGGTAGTAAGAAATCTAATTAAATAATACTGGACTTAAATGGAAAATTCACATTAAAATATTGCTACATTCGTAGACACACACACACACACACACACATTTGAATAGTCATTGAATTGAATGTCTACTGTTTCAAGATTATATTTATACAACAACATGGCATGTGCATCAGTTGCTTTTCGATCAAAGCTTTTTCCATTGGACAGACTTTTGATGTAAAATTTGGGTCTTCATTTTAAGTGCTGGGACACTTAAACTTTTTTCCAAGGACAAAACTCTAGATGGGCCCTTGCAGAAAGAAATATAAGAACTATCTGAAGTGTTCAACAGACATTTCCAGAAAATTGCCAAAGGCAAGGTTTAAATGAACAGCAGATCGGTGCTGTTTAAGTTCAATGGACACAGCATGTCACTTTGAGACACTTTCTTATCCTGTTAGTGGATTGATCAGAACAGAGCTCTGTTCCTGGTTCTGCCATAAAGCATAAATGACATTCTCTACCTTGTCAACCTGTCAGCGTGGCTTGACCTATAATATAGACCTAAGTTTTGCTCTGAGTAACTCTTAAGATATTGATTCCCCAAAGGAGATGTGGCTGTTACACAGTGGCTGGGATTGATTCTGAAAAAACACTGGCACAGTGTTAAGACTCAGAAGCATTTTCTGACCCCTTAGTGGGGGAATAAAAGGTGTGAAAAACATAAAAGCTTTTCTTCCATTCTATTTAGTAGGCTGCAGCTCAAGATGATAGATGTCACATCAAGTGCTCTCAAATTTTGATCATCGACTCAACACCTTCCATCCAGGAAACATAACACATGTCACATCACCACTGAAATATGGGTGTCAGAGGACTTAGAAAAATCTTCTGATAAAGATCAGGGTAGTCTGAACTTAACTACTGGATATCAAAGTTTTATTCCTTTTTTTTTTTTTTTTTTTTTTTGTGCTCATGTCTATTTTTTTCTGCATCTATGCACTGACTTCTATACTTATAGGAACATTCATTGAAACTTATACAAAACCTCAGGAAGGCTTTTGGAATTTTTTGTTTTTATTTTGCAATTCTGACAATTTTCTCTGCATGGCATAAATATTAACAAAGACATTACAAAGAGTATTTGAAAATAACTGTAATGTATTAGAACTGGGTTTTTTAATGTTTTAAGTTTTTTAAGAAAAAAGAAGCTTTACCAAACTTTTCCCATATAGTATTAAGTTCTTGGTCTCTTTGATTGTTTTGAGTGTAAATTAAATTTTTCACGTGAAACAAAAATTATGCTTAATTATGACATTAATTTTATTCAATTTTTTAGATATGAATTCTAACACTGACAAAATCCATTGCATGGAGGTGTCCTTCTTCCAGCCAGGAGAGGGTTAATTTTTGCACTAGCCAGGACGGACCCGTGTAGGGCATGGAGGATCTTTCTGACTCTTTCTGACACTCTTTCTGACCAGCTAGCCAAAACATCAACTCAATTATTTTCAAGAATTATATCACTTTTCTCCAAAGAAAAGTTTGGGACTCAGTAGAAGATACTACACAGAGACAGGTCTTGTGGAGGTAAAGATGTATCTGTTTGAAAGACAGAAGAAACTGAATTAAGGGCTGTGCATTGTCATTCAAAGCAAAATACTCCTTATGTAATCAGAAAAATGATTGCATAAAACTGTTAGTAATCTATGCAATACTGTCTTTTTATTATATGTATTCAATATGGTTCTGATTTTCTTAATTTTCTTTAGAAGATAATAATGACATTAGTAAAACATGACAAAAGCTCTGATGAGAAGAGCAAACAGTTAAGGTAGATGCCAGATGAAATCCCAGTAAAACAAAAAAAACTCACAAATGCACATTGCCTGCTTGGTTTTTGGTTTTTGTATTTCTAAGAGCAACTGAGAAAGTCTAGGAAAACAAGCCTAAGAGAATATTGTCTTGCACCCTTAAGGGTAGGTGGTGATGATATTGTTTATATGCTATGTTTAATTTCTGTTTTATTTTATTTTGATATATTGCTGAGAGATACTGCTTCAAGTTTCTGTTCGAACATGTTCCTGAATTTAGAAGCCTTGTGGATTTGAAGCGGGAAGGGAGAGAGAGAAAGGTCTGTGAGGGAAGGTTACTCATGCTCTTAACTTGTTCTGGACCCATCCACATCAGACTTCTCACAAAGAGAGATAATCTAAACTCTACATACATGCACATATCTATCTATCTATCTATCTATCTATCTATCTATCTATCTATCTATCTATCTATCTATCTATCTATCTATCTATCTATCTATCTATCTATCTATCTAGTTTGTGTGTATCCAATTTATACAAACACATGCCTCATCCCTTCTGTGCATGCATTTTGATCTATATAAAGTATAAATTGTACTGAATATATGCAGCACCATGTTGCATTTATCACACCATCTACATCTTTTTTCCACATACAGATGTGTTCATTTGTTTTTAGAGTCATCTTTGCCCTATGGGTAATGGAATGTTTCAGAATATTAATGTCTTTATATTAGAAATATCCACCTAAGAGAAGTTATATGTATTCATCTATTACAAATAGGTAACATGAACTCTAAGCATTGATTTTTATAACTCTAGGGTCTGTCTGTATTATTATACTGTAAGTTACATGTTCAAAATCCTGCTCTTTTAAAATTCATTACAGCTGGTAATATTTAACGTCTTGTGAAAAATTTCCTGGCATTGAATCTGACTTCTGAAACGTGACAAGTACATAGTAGCTGCTTTATAAACCGTTGTTAACAGGCAGCTTGACATCACCTTAGAGCAAAACCATGGAATACTTCTTTTTTATATTTAATCCTAAGAAAAGTTCTGCCATGTATCAGCTACAGTCTACTCATGCTGAGAAAAAAAGTAATTCTTTGTATTAAGTAGTGAAAGAATTCCTGAAAACAGAGAGTACCTCAGGATACACATGCATGGAGACTAAATGACGGCTTTATTATGTCTTCAGCTGTGAGCACTCAACTTCTCAAGCACAACTGCAGAAATCCTCACAGGATGCAGAATCTTCCTCATGGGGTGAGGATGTCCCCTTGGAATATCCTGGCAGGGCCTGGCAGGCAGGACTCACACTCCGGCACCCAGCCAGGAGGAGAGCAGCCAGGGAGCCCCAGGGCACGTCTAGCCCTGGCACCAGCTCCTTACAGGGGCCGGGTACACGGTGACACCAAACCAGACAGGTCTGGAGATGTGCCTGGCTTGGTGGGGCACATGGCCAGGCAAAGCAGAGCTGTGGGCTGCCGCAGACTGGCTCTGCCATGGTGTCACCAGCGCAGGGGGTGTAAGATGCGGACATGAGAGGCCAACAAAAGGCTGCTGAGATGAAAGAATCGGGGCATCTCTTATGAGGAAAGGCTGGGACTGGAGAGAAGAAAACTCCAGAAAGATTTTTTAATTTATACAACTGCCTGAAGGGAGGGTTCAAAGAAGATACTGGGCACTTTTCAGTAACGCACAGAGACAGCTCAAGAGGCACCAACTGAAACATAAAAAGCTCCCTTTGAACATCAGAAAATGTTTTTACTTTGTATGGTGGTTTCTGAACACTGGCAAAGGTCATGGAGTCTCTCACCTTGGAGATATTCAAATGCCATTTAAACACAAGACTGGGCAACTGGTTTTAGGTGGCCTTACTGGAACAGGATGGGTCCACGCTCTAATCATGAAGTCCAGTACAATTTTAATCATTCTATGATTCTGTGATTTGTCAATTTTTAATTTTTTTTTTTTAGTTTTCAGAACTTCCTTTTGTTTTTCATAGAGAAATGATACAAAAAAAATACAGTGAATAGTTTTTGCACTCCAAAAATTATGCAAAGTGTTTCCTTGTTTAAAAACTTGTAAAATTCTATTACTATTAACAAAATAATTATTAAGAATAACTAAGAATAATTATAAATAACAGAATTACTGTTGCCTTGTCCTTTTTTGGATAATTTTAATTTTCAATCAAATTGGTTGTAATATTAACAGAAATTAAGACTGCATGGTTTTAAACTGGACAATTATGCATGGTTTACCTGCTTCTGTTTCTCAGCATCTCAGAGCTGCAGCTTCCTAAGAAGGCATAATGTAAGATTTTATAGAAGAAAATGCCTTGACTTAATCAATAGAATTAGCTACTTTGAGAAATCTAATCACCCACATTTTGCCATCTAATTATCTCCTTTAGAAATATTATTATTCCAGCTGTATTTAATACAGCATCTATGAAATTTGATTAAAGGTCATGTTTAATGCTGACTACAGAACACTGTGGCACATACTAAAATATAAAAAACCAAAAATTTGGTTTTGAAATGATAATATGCGATTCACCATTGTGTAGAAAATTAAGCAATTTTAAAATCTATTCTACAGTTATTAGCATTTAATAACATTCCAGTAGTAATTATCTTATTGAATGGTAAGGAACTTAGAAGAAGATTGACAGACAATGATGATGATAAATAAACTTGTGACATTTTGCTGAGGTGTCATAAATGCTGGACATAGGTCTATGACAAAACATACTCTCTTGCTTTCGAATGAAAAAGTAGCTCAATATTTCCCCATCATTATATTTAGGAACTCTGAAAACAAATGTGAGAGTCATCAGTAAATAATGTTGTCTTCCTTGGAATGGAAAAAACAAATATTTCCTGATATTATCATTAGCCACTCGCTTCATGAGGATCAGTGATAATTGCACACCGATTGTAATGAAATAAGTGACACATAATTAGTTTGTTCAAATAAAACAAATTGCAAGAAAAATAGCAGCAAAGTAATATGAGAGTGTGATAATTAAAGACAGGACAGATAATCATATGATCATAATTAAATTATGCATAAATGATAAATACTGCCTTTTACTTTATTTCTTATTTATTTGCTTTATTTTGTTTTAATTTTTTTTTTGTATTCACTTTCTATATATTGGCATTGAATTAACCCCTTGGCAAAAAAGATATTTCCTACCAATTGTGTATGGGTTTTTTTATTTTATTTTTCATGCAACAAAGGCAATCAGCTCAGTCCTTGGGGTCTTTTTAGGTGCATTTTGATTCTGTTATTTTTGACTTCTAAGAGGAGAGGAGAATAATAATAATATCTGGGAAATAATAAATTCCTTAAAGATAAAAACCCAATAGTCTTGAGTGTGACTTCTGAGCTTCACAAATGCTTGAAAATAGTGGGGGAATTGGTGTTTATCTTTTTCATTTCATTTTTGCAATTGTGTATCTCACACTCAGAGAGTTGACAATTTTACAATTTTCCTGAAAATGATGTCAATACCTTCTCATTGAGTTATATTGCACGTTTGAGTAAACAAATATTTTTTACTACATATAGCATAGAGACAGACAGGATGTTGTTTATTACTACTTCCTTATAAGGCATCTGCAGCATAAACTCCAAGATAAAAGAGTGCCTGAGGACTTCACATGAACTGCAGATCAGGCTCCATCTCTGTTTCTTTCTTTCCAGCATCCCTTGCAGTTGCCTTCATTGCCTGAGTAAGGTCTAGTTTTACAAGAAGTAGATTTTCCCTTTTCTATGCTGCATAACATGGTTTCTTCTTTTGAAACATCCTGTATTTCAGGATTGATGTTATTCTCCCAAACATGAAACTATTTATGGAGAATATAGGCTGATGAGTGTCAAGATTGTTTCTTTCATGTTCTTCACTGCCTAAGTTCGCTGTTTGAAAACAAATATTTCATGCAAATACAGGCTGCAATCTTGAACAACTTTCTCAATTTAACTGATAATAAAAAATCAGTGATTTAAAGATTACTAAATCCTTACTTGTATACAGCTAAAAAATTAGTTCTTCAAAAGATCTAAGAGATCTGTATCAGATCCTTATATCTGTGTACAGTAAATAATTTACACTCTTCAGGATTCTGCTGAACATTTACATAATATCCTATAAATGCAGCATTAGAGCACTCAACTACTCCAAAGTGAAGTTATGACAGTTGGACTAAAGGCTTCCCAAAGAGTCTGATTGATGTGAGAAGACATAAATTGTTCTTCAGGTTCAGGTACTAAGAGTCTTCAGATTTAGCAGGTCATTTATGGAATATTATGATTTTTTTAAAAGCTGGGAGTTTAAATTGTACAAGCATCTTTAGAAAACAGTAAGGGTTTTCCTTAAGATTATTTATGTATGTAAATGAATATGTGCATTTATATACTATATATACATGAGTGTACATGTCTATGTATAGAAACAGATATATAAATATATAGAGATGAATGCTTCTCAAAACTTCTTGTCAGTCAACAACTACTGAGAAGTTACATTTCTTTAAAATTAAGACAAGCAACCCAAAATCACTTCCATGTTCAAGCTTTTAGTGCCAAAAGCATATCTTCCTAAGACTCATTTTGCTACATGATGGTGGTTTTCCATTGCCAGCCCTTCTATTCCTCTTCTTCTTCCCTTTCCCTTCTTCTTCTGCTTCCCCTCTCCCTTCTCCTGCTTTCACTTCCCATTCCTTCCCCCTTTTAATATGCAAAATCATCTCCAGTTCTGGAAATCAAAACATCAGAGTTAAAGTATATTCATAAAGCACCTTGTGTTTGAGTTTGCAGAATCACGGAATGGTCAAGGTTGGGAGGAAATTCAGGAATTTGAAACTCAACACCCCTGCTCAAGCATGACCACCTTGGGCAAGCTGACAGAGGGTGGAGGCTGCACATCCCCTTTGGGCACAATGTTCTCATGCCCTCTCACCATCACAATAAAAAAGCGTTTCCTGATGTTTAAGATAATATTTCATGTTCCACTTTGTGCCCATTGTCTGGTCCTGTCACTGGTCACCACTGGAGAGAATGTGGCTCCACCTTCTTTGCGGGACTTCTTTGAGCTCAGTGTGCTAAATATGGGGTTTATTTCAATAAAAGAAGGCTGATCAGAGGCAGTAAGGAATATCTACATTTCATGTGCATTCTGAAATTAATAATCCAACAAAAATGACAAAAATTATGAAAAAAAGGAGCAGGCTCATTTGTTTCCTTAAAAAAAATATTGATTGATTGCTTCAATAAAGGTGGGAGCTCTTGACTTTTACAATTTTGATTAAAGAAGAAGATAGCATCTGGATTGATAACACTGGGAGAAAAAAATTGCAATAACCTTTTCCTTGAATATGTCATTAAAATGAAAAAGGAGTAAAATTCAAGTGTCAAATGATCAGATAATAATTGAAATTTCCCTTTAGCACATCTAGTGAAATAACCATGGCACATATGAAAATAATGAAATTTTGTAAATATTATTATTTGCTGATTGAATTATTGAGCCTTTGCTTTCAATGTCACAGGTTTTTAGCATTTTAGCAGACATCACTTTTTATTATCTTTCCATTCTAGAAAATTAATTCAATAAAAATCAGATTTATTGACCTGGAGAAACACCCTAAAGATTGTTTACTAATCAGGTTTTCAGTGGAGGAAGTATCTACAGGAAAGACTTTCACATAGACATATGTATCTCCCAAATATCTTTAAAATGAAGAAATGCACAACATAGGCTGCATACAAAAAAACACTGTAAAATAGTTTTTATTTCAACAAGAAAATAAAATACAAAATAAATGTCCAGTCTTTCTTTTTATGAGACATTTCACCATATCTCTGAGACTTGCCACTACCAATTCTAAATTCAAAACAATACACAAATTATACATATTTGCATATTTAAATTCTAGAGGTATACAGAATTAAGCATACCTTATATTCTCTGGTACCCACAAGTTATAAAATCTGTAATTTGTTTCTGTAAGACTGACAAATTTGTGATTTAGATGAAAAACTATTCTGAAAAAATAGCTACAGTTTAAAACCAAATAATTTTATACCAAGAAACAAGGTGATTTTTTTGTATGAAAACACATTTTATACAAAGAGAAATTTTGTGCCATTGTTTTAAGAAAAAAACTGAAACTCAGATTACTTTTTGCCGCATGTGGTCCAAGAGATGACACCGGAATTGTCATCAAAGACAACAAGGTATTTCTTTGCTCTGGAGAAAGAGTTCAGTGTATGACTAAGTATGTCTAAAAATGATGAAGGGAATGGAACAATTTACTGTATTGACAGGGATTTATACCACATAAAGCAAAACTAGCTGCATCAGTAATGCATTTCATGTTTCATATGGTGACCCATTATTTGAGTGAGATGAACAATTAATATTTCCATTATGTCTTTATGCTTCAGTTGGCATCATTTTGTCAAGTGGTTGTGTAAAAAAAACCTTTTGCTCTCTTCATTGTTACTCACACAATTGCTTGATATTCAGAATTAAGTCTTACATTAAAAAATGATTTGGTAAATATTTAATATTAAATGTAAAAATTTCAGTTGAACTGATATAGAAGGCATTGGCTATGTGTTTCCAGTTCTAGTGGTATATGTGAATGAAATTCAGTATGAGTATAAAGGATTGGAGGGGAAGGAGAAGGCGAAATGGAAGAGGAAGTAAAACCAATCCTCATGTAGTAAAACGAGCCTAAGGAAGAGATCTTTTGCTGTGATTTTGCAGTGAAAATTAAAATAATCGTGGAGCAGGCTTTTTCCTGTCTTAATTTAAAAGAATTATAACTCTTTATTAATGTTAGGCTGGGAAGAAGTTGTCAAAAGCTTGTCAAAAGCATTTCTTTTATAAAATACTAAGTGACCAGTTACATGGGTATACAAGTGCCTTCTAACTTGCCCTCTACGTGATAACATTAGGCACAAGTACACTGTCTCGTGCTTGTCCTTCAGCCGCCTGGAAGCCAAATTCAGCCTATGCAATTAGGGCTCAGAGTACAAGGTTATTTATGAAGGGGTTTCCAATGTTTAACTTATCATCCACTCCATCTTACTGCTGCTTGGTCCAGTGGTGTCTTGCATTTCTGAGAGCATTTTATCTATATACATACATGTCACGTATCTGTAAGACATCCCACACCGTTTTGCCTTCAGCTTCAGTTCTTCGCATCCTCATCCAAGAAAAAGGAAAGGGAAGTGACAAACGATCAATCTACTTACATATTTTAACAAATAATAAAGCTTATGTGCAATTATATATGTAGTATAGTTAGTAACATAGTATATAACTATGATATAGTTACTAGTCAACAGACTCCAAGGATATATTCAAATTGTTATTCTATATTTTTTATGACTTTTCATAGAAGTGCTATTTCAGTTTTCCTCAATCACGGAGTTGATTTATTTCTAATAAGCAGATCACTACAGTGAGCTGGCTGATTTAATTGTTTTATTCATGGCTCATAGATTCCCCAATATATCTCAGTATAATATGTAGAAAAAGAGGCAACTCTCCAGTAAATATCAGAGATTGTAAGTTTCAGGCAAATTAGGAAATAAAAGCTTGAACTGCTAACATTACTGCTTGATTATGGAAATCTCTCTTGAAAACTTTAACATGATCCTAATTTCCTTGAATGCCCTACATATTCTCCCAGAGACATACTGTGTTACTTTGTATTCAGTAGATAAAAAGATTCAGCATTCTAGAGCTTTTACTCACACTGGGAATACACTGTGGTTTATTTTGAAATTAGTTGTTTTTTTTTTTTTGCTGTTGTCTTGAACACATTGAATCATCTGGTTTTTTCACCTCAAAAATTTACCATTATCTGACTTAATAATGGATTATATATTAAAACTTATATAGTAAAAAAAAATTGGAAACAACATTTTTTCTAAAATTGAAGTAGAAATATGTTTCACTTGCAGAAAGCTTAATTTGTCTTGTATTCATTATCTCAGGGCCTAATTTGCATAATAAATAATACGCAGTCTCATGATTTCATTATTTTATATGGGCAATATTGCATAATAGTCTTAAATAGCTAGATTTTATTAACTAGAAAAAAAACTTTGGTTAGATGACAGATACAGGTATTACAGAACCATGAATTGTTATATTTTTGTAATTAAGTAATGAACTTTTTTTAAAAAAGTAAATATTAATTCCTCCTAGGCAGAACTAGATACAGCATATGGAACTTGCTTTTTAAATTTTAGGTTTTGTAATTAAAAACCCCTCTGCTTTACATTTTCACAGGACCATTATATCTTAGATTCATTGTGCCTTTTATCACTTCACTTTTTACTTCAAATTTGTTTAATTAAATGTATCTCAGTTGAGTTCTTACTAAGGGTTTGTGTGTCAGGTTTTGGTAGAGGTGGGGCTGTGGGCCTGGCTTCTGTGAGAAGATGCCAGAAGTTTCCCTCATGTCTGGAAGAGCCAATTCCAGCTGACTCCAGGATGGACTCACTGCTGGCCAAGGCTGAGGCAATTATCAATGATAGTAATACCACTGTGATAACATATTAAGGAAGTAAAATAAAAATGTTTTTACATGGTTGTAATTGCGGCCAGGGAAGAGCAGGGTGAGAACACGTGAGAGGAGCAGCCCTGCAGACACCAAGGTCAGTGCAGATGAGGGGCAGGAGATGCTGCAGGGGCCAGAGCTGAGATTCCCCTGCAGCCCCTGGTGCAGCCAGCCCGTGGTGAGGCAGCTGGGACCCTGCAGCCCATGGAGGTCCCTGGGGACACAGAGACCCACCCCCAGCCCATGATGGTCCCTGGGGACACAGAGATGCACCCCCAGCCCATGATGGTCCCTGGGACACAGAGACCCACCCCCAGCCCATGGAGGACCCTGGGGACACAGAGATCCATTCCCAGCCCATGGAGGTCCCTGGGACACAGAGATCCACCCCCAGCCCATGGAGGGCCCTGGGGACACAGAGATCCATTCCCAGCCCATGGAGGGCCCTGGGGACACAGAGATCCACCCCCAGCCCATGGAGGGCCCTGGGGATACAGAGATCCACCCCCAGCCCATGGAGGTCCCTGGGGACACAGAGATCCACCCCCAGCCCATGGAGGGCCCTGGGGACACAGAGACCCACCCCCAGCCCATGGAGGGCCCTGGGGACACAGAGACCCACCCCCAGCCCACGGAGGACGCCCATGCTCCTCAGAGCCTGAGAGGAGGCTGTGACCCAATGGGAAACCCGTGCTGGAGTAGGCTCCTAGCAGGAACTCGCAGACCCATGAAGAGAGGAGCCCACAGTGGAGCAGTTTCCTTGGCAGGGTTTGTAATTCTATGGGGGACCCACACTGGAGCAGACTGCTCTTGAAAGAGGAACTGTGGAAGAGTGACCAACATTGCAACAGTTTGTGGAGAACTGCTGCCCATGGGATGAACTCACACTGGAGTCGGGTTGGTGGAGAACTGGTTCATTGGAGAAGTTCATGGAGAACTGTATCCCATGGGAGGCACCTCACAGTGGAGCAGGGAAAGGACTCCTCTCCCTGGGCAGCAGAAAGAACAGCATGTGGTCTCACTATAACTCCCTTTCCCTGTCTCCCTGAGCCACTGGGAGAGGAGAGAGACCTCAGGGGAGGGAAGTGTGGAGAGAAGGTGTTTTTACGATTTATTTTACTCTCATTATAGAGTTTTGATTTTATAAATTTAATTTATAAATTCAATTTTATCCCAAATATGAGGGGTTTTGCTCATGACAGTGTTTGGTGAGTGATCTCTCTGTCCTTATCCCTTTGTTATATTTTCTCTCCCACTTGTAGAAGAAAGAGACAGAGAGGCTTTGGTGGGTACCAGACGTCCACCACATTAAGAAAAAATGAAGAGGAAAATTTCTCTAACTTATAAAAAAGCATATTCCTTTATTTCTTCAGATTATTTTGCAAAGAATCTAAGAGTTTGAATACCACAAATGGCCAGGCAAGATTTTAAAGAAAGTTTACTCTGAAGTCTTTTATTCTTTTAGTAATGTGTATTCCTTTAGTAATAGTGTGTCAGAATTTCTAACTTCTGCAAGTCATGGTAGTATACTCATATTAGATATCTGACAGATGCTGGTAGGTTTTATGTTGCAATTATGAATTTTCAGACAGCATTTTTAAAAGTGAATGTAATGTTTGTATAATTGAGCTGTCTAACAAATCATATGCTTAGATCTGTCTTAGAAATGTTCACAGAATAAATGTTCTAAAGGGAATAATAAAATAAAGTGAAATACCTAGAATTATTATAAATGAACTATCATAATAGCATAATATCAATCAGACTCCTTGTCCTCATACTTCTTTCCAATACAGACCAGTTAAAGGCTAAGACCTGATGCATTTTAATCTGGAGATTTAGGAGTTGGAATAGAATTTTCTAGTGGAATTTTTATTTTCAGTTTTTGATGAATTTTATTTTGTAATTATTCCAGGTTCTTGCAGTACATTTACCTGAAAGATTTGCTTGTCCACTACCTTCACCTCTTCAAACAGTGATTCTAAAATAGACATTGTACAGAAAATTTTTTAGAACATTTCACCCTTTAAATCTTACAGACTGTTCCAACAAAAGCTAAACACTGTGCAGTGCAAAACCCAGGAACTTGACACTACAGAAGAATAAAAATTCCATTTGGTTTTGATTACATAGTGAAAAGGATACTTTTCTTAAGGATAGACATTCTAAGTCTACAGTAAGAATCAGTCCTCTGAAAAACAAACTTAACTACTCAAACAAATATGACTATGGCAGGATATGAATAATAAGAGGATTTAAAAATTAGTAGAGCCAAAATATGATTTATTATTCACATTTTAGTAATAACAGCCTTCAAAAATTGAATTTCTTTGTCTTCTCCCATCACCTGGGAGGTTATTTTAATTTAAATTGTTTTTTTTTTCATCCTGGTTCAGACTAGTTTTTTATTTCTCAAAGCGTAATACTGTGATTCCTCAGCTATTTGCTCCTAGTTAGATCAGGAGTTTCAAGTGCTTTGACTTTTAAGCACCTATTTCCTAAAGACTGGGCTCTATTATGATGCGGATATTTCAAAAGATTATTCATCGTGAAAATAGAATGCATTAAAAATATGCTGAAGATAGATGATTATCCTATCTTCATCTTTTATTTCTCGCTAGTTTTCTAGCAGTTCTAATAATTCCTTTGCAGTGACTTAAGCTTGCAGAGCACAGCTAATCTGCGTGGTGTCTGAAAGTTTTGCAAAAATAGTTCATTACTGTGTTGAGACACACTGTGGTGAAACAGAATTCATCTTGCCATTTTAAGTCTAGATTGTGCAGTTTTTATGTTTCTGCACTGGGCTCTTGTGTCAAGGTGTACCATGGCTGCGAGAGGAGAGGAGAGGAGAGGAGAGGAGAGGAGAGGAGAGGAGAGGAGAGGAGAGGAGAGGAGAGGAGAGGAGAGGAGAGAGAGAGGAGAGGAGAGGAGAGGAGAGGAGAGGAGAGGAGAGGAGAGGAGAGGAGAGGAGAGGAGAGGAGAGGAGAGGAGAGGAGAGGAGAGGAGAGGAGAGGAGAGGAGAGGAGAGGAGAGGAGAGAGAAGAGAAGAGAAGAGAAGAGAAGAGAAGAGAAGAGAAGAGAAGAGAAGAGAAGAGAAGAGAAGAGAAGAGAAGAGAAGAGAAGAGAAGAGAAGAGAAGAGAAGAGAAGAGAAGAGAAGAGAAGAGAAGAGAAGAGAAGAGAAGAGAAGAGAAGAGAAGAGAAGAGAAGAGAAGAGTTTTTCAGGAGGAAGGGACCTACAATGATCACCTAGTCTAACTGTCTGACCACTTCATGGCTTACCAGCAGTTAAAGCATGTTTTTCAAATGCCTCTTAAACACCTACAGGCTTCAGTCATTGATCATCTCTCTAGGAAGCCTGTACCAGTGTTTGAACACCCTCTCAGTTAAGAAATGTCCAGCCTCAATCTCCCCTGGTGCAGCTTTGAACATTTTCACATGTTCTATCACTGGATCCCAGAGAGAAGAGATCAACACCTCTCTTTCCCCTTTCCCTCCTCAAGAAGCCATAGACAGCAATGCCGTCTCCCCTCAGGCTTGTTTTTCCAAAACAGGCAAGTCCAAAGTCACCAGATACTCCTCACTGGACATTTTTTCCATCGCTTTTACCATTTTTACTGCCCTACCCTGCCCTCATTCAAGCAATTTCATACCCATCCTAAATCTTGGGGCACTGAATTAAATAAAATAGTCAAGGTGAGGCCACAGCAATGAGGTCACAGAGGGAAAACCACCACTTTTGGCAGGTTGGTGAGGCTGATTTGATGCACCCCAGGGTGTGGTTCACCTCTTGGATGCCAGGACACACGGCTGACTCACATTGACCCTGCTGCCCACAGCAACACCAGACCCCTTTCTACAGACAGGGCTGCTCTCCAGCCACTCCTCTCCTGATTTATACCTGTGGACAGACAGAGCCATCTCAAGCCAGACTCGATGCAGGATAGAGCTGAACTTGTCAATTATGATTACATATTTGATTGCATATCTGGAAAAGGGTAAATATGAGAGTGTGAAAAAATACATCTTATGCAGAAGCAAAAATTGACTGCAGGGCAATGTCACAGCAGATGTACACACTGCAGCCCATGAACGCTGCAGCAGGTGGGAAGAAGACATGATGGAGCAGGGAAGGAGTAGGACAACTAAGGAATGGCAGACAGGAACAGTTGTGTACTGACCACAGCCCCCCATTTCCCTGGGCTGCTTTGATGTGGTGTCAGTATCAGGGCTGAAGTTGAGTCTGGACAGAAGAGGGCTGGGGAAAAGTGCTTTGAGTTTTTGTCTTCAATCAAGTCTGAAATTCTGAGGGCAACAGTGACTCTGCACCTGATACAGATACACATTTTAAGAGAAAACCAAGCATATTAATAATAATTTTCCCCTTTCCTCCACCTATTTATCCTATTTTTTAGAAAAATAGAAGTAGAAGTATAAAGTACAAGTGGAAAGTACATGGTTTTTCTTCATGCAACAATTTTTTCTTTGACTGAATTAATTCTTTTTCAAATGTTATATTTCCTGTATTACTCTAGATTTTATTTTTTGTGTGTGTGGTGAGGATTTCACAGGATAAGATAAATATACAATGTGCATATCAGACTTCTTTACTTTTGAACCAAATATACAATTGATATCTTGACAGCTAGAAGTTTTGTTTATCTGGAAATAGGACAGAGAGGAAAAATATCTCAAGGTTGGGAGGCGTCTAACTCCTGTCCAGATTGCAATATTTAGTGTTTGAATTTAGATTCATTGCTTATACAAAACGTAATTTAGCTAGGAAACTAAGAACACTAGCTCTTTGTGTATCTAGTGAAATCAAACACAGCAGACTTGATGAGATGAGAATGTCATCAAAGTTTTTAGTGAGAAAAATCTACCCTAGAGAATTAAAAAGAGGAAATTGAGGGCAATGTTTTGGTGAAATCTTTATGTAGCCCCAGCTGAACAAATATGGTCCTATGAAATATTAAAGAACTATTCTTTGGTGAAGGAAAGAATTAGTGGCTGTAAATTTGATCTGTGCTTCCTAGGCCTTCATGAAGCATATCACTGGCAATATTCATAGAAAAGTTTATTCATAGCATGTCCTAAGAACCATTTTCCCCAACCATTTTCCCCCTGGTGCTGTCCTTTTGTCTAGGCACAGTTACCTGCATTATAAATCAGGGGGTTATGTTGAATAGGAAAAGTTGTTCTGTATTATTTGGCCACTAGGTCAAAGTAGGTTTTAAATTTCTTCGTATAAAGATTTAGCAGATATCTATTCCAGCTTTCACTGACATGAAGCAGGAAATTTTATTTTCTACAATATGAATTCACCTCTGTATCTAAATGTATGATAAAAAGAGCACTGAAATTGTCCCATCTGAGCCCTTTTACGATCTTTCATAACTAAAATTTGTCAAGAACACATATTAAAAATAATCATAAACATCTGTTAACTAAAATAGAACTTTGGAGTCAATATTTTCAAAACTATATTAGACATTTTCAATGTTTTTCTTATCCTTTACTAATAATGATGAGATTTTATTAATTAAAATGCATTATTTGAATTGCTGCTAAAATGAAATTAATGTTTTGAGCTGTCTCATCAGAACTATTAAATGAAGACTAGTGAATAACACAAGATTTTAGAAGACATTAGTACATGAATTAAAAAATAGAACAAAAATAAAATCTATGATGCTAAAGAGGAGAATTAATTAAGTTTGTATCCAGCTATTATATCTTTGTCTTGCTTATTTCTAATATCCATCACAGTCACAGGAATACATTGCCATATGTCTTTAAAAGAATTTCAAGAGGAAATTTCTGAGCAAGGATGTTATTTGAACAAAAAATCTAATAAAACCATCCTTATCAAACTCCCCTCTTTGTTCCAGAAGGAAATACTAACTGGTAAGCCTGTATTTTTACAATTTATAATATGTTACCAGATGTGTGATTGCAGGCCTGCATAATATTGCAATGCAAATTCTTTATAATTGGGATAAATTAAACAGGAAATAGTTTTTTCTGGAACTTGTTGAAAAAATATATTCAAATAAATGTTGATTTTTTTTTTGCTTTGATTTATTTATTTAGTTAATTTGTTTTAATAGGAGCACAGGCATATTGTGTTTACACCTCTTTTATGCCATATATCAAGTATATGATTCAGACACAGTTTGCAATATTTTTTTATAGGGTATCAAATAATTTAGCTGGATATTTAAAGTCTGTTAATGTATTTACATTTTAAGCCATCATATAAAACTTTAATTAATATGAAATAAGTAAATAAATCCCAGAGTCCTTTATAACATATAGGAATAATAAAAGCTTGCAAAAATCCAAATCTACCATACTCTTGAGATTGTTACCATTCTTATTGTCTTCAACCTTTTCCTTTTCTGGTCTACAGAAACAGAGGAGAATAAAATGGTTTGGATTGGAAGGAACATTAAATATAGCTAGCTCCAATCCCTCTTTTGCAGGCAGGTTGCTCTCCCAGGAGAACAGGTTGCTCAAAGCCCCATCCAGCCTGGCCTTGAACACTTCCAGGGATTAGGCATCCACAACTTCTCTGGGAAACTTGCTCCTGCGCCCCACTGCCCTCACAGGAAAGAATTTCTTACTAATATCTAAACTAAACCTACCCTCCTTCACTTTGAAACCATGGTCCCCTTGCAAAAAATCTCTTTCCGTTTTTCTGGTAGGCACTCTTCAGGTGCTGAAAGGTTGTGATAATATCACCCTAAAACCTTCTCTTTCCCAGGCAGAACCGTACCAATTCTCTCAGCTTTTATTTATAAAAGTGTGTCAGCCTTTTAATCCCTCCTCTGGATTTGCTCCAATAGGTCCTTCCTGTGCTGGGAATATTTGAAATAAAATTCACAAATTGTTCCAAACCTGAGAGGGGAATGGGTAAAAAAGATATCTAGACAGGCTGGAAGAATAGACTGACAGGACTCTAATGAAATTAAAAAGCCCTGGCCTAAGGAAGGAAAACACTAGTAAGTCCAATCAGAATACTTCAAACAAATTATCAGCAAACAAAGTAATCATACATTTAAAAACTCATTCTACATTTACTTATCTCTTTCATCTTTCAAGCATTCATGTCTAATATGCCAAAACCATTAAATTTTTATTTTGGTTTTATATTTACTGAATTTCTATTTCTATAATCAACCATTTCATAAACTATCAAGTAATTTTTTTAGTAGGCATTTCCTCAGAGACAGGTGAATCTTGAGAATTTTAACCACGTTCTGTGAATATTACCAAAAAATAGAGTTGAATTTTGAGAGGTTCATATCATTCTAAGCACAAAAATAAATTCTGTGTTTGCATTGCATACTCATTTCTTACTGGATTTGGCTTCTGTTATTTTGTATGATTTCTGCTGAAGCAAAATGAAGTTCATTTTCCATATCAATATGAAACAGAACATAGCATCTGTGATAAACCTATCTTGAATAATCAAACTAAGGATATTGCCTAATCCACGTAACTTAAGCAGCAAAGCACAAGAGTAAATAAGTGTTAATATAGAAGAAAAATCACTTAGAAATTGTTTGCTTGGCTAGGGCTTACACCACTATTTCTAAATAGAAGTATTTTTGATGAAAAAGAGTACGTGGAGCGGAATTCTCTGTAGTCCCTTAAAAGAGGAAATCAGGAAGGTGATTCATCTGGTATGAAGATAAGCTGCTGGAAAGGTGCAATGACTCACCTGCAGAGGTGTCAACACTTCTTCATTGATTTCAGTGAAGAATAAAATGATTTATGCTAGATGACTTAAGATATGTGAAATGAACCTCATCCTTATTCCCACTGTCAACAGTTACTCAAAGGAGAGGAGGTTTGAGGGAAGAGAAAGGAAAAAACTAGAGGAAAAAATAGTAACTATGATCCTTATCTTTATTCCTGATTCCATTTGTCATCAGGCTAGTCCATGTTTTGCAGACTAGTGGGGTAGAATAAAACATATTCTTCCTTTTCCCATAGAGGAATTCAGAAATAAATTCACAAGTGTTCCTGTTATTTTTAGGCAAGAGAACTGTGCAGGTATAACAGAATCAACCTGAGGCCTAATTAATTACAACACAACTTGAATCAGAAACATTGTGTGGGGTTTTTTTTCTCATGTGATTGGTTTTTTCTTGCTTTGGTTTGGCTTTGTTTTTGGTTTTGGTTTTTTGCCTTTGTTTTTGTTTTCTTTTAATATTTTATAGAATTGGAGAAAAAATTGTAACTTATTCAAGAATTACCATCAGCGAAAGTCAGAAAAGAAAATCCAGTAATGTGTATCTCAAGTGGTTTATGCTGATTATTGTCATTACTGCAAATGAAAGGCATATCATCAGCCTTTGATTGAATGAACCTTCTATTTTCTTTTCTGCTTCAGTGGTGAAAAACATGTACACAGACTTCTCTGTGTGTTTGCACTGTGTTCAGATATTTTAGCCAGTACTTTACTGGAATTAAGGCTGCTTCCAGTAGCAGCCTAATAACTTAAATGCAGCCCAAGAATGTAAGCAAAGAGCCCAAAAAAAAAAATCAAACTATTAGAAAGAATTTTTATTTTTGTTTTCTGCTCATGGATGAGTAATGCTATTAAACTTTTAAGATTCTATGCTTCCAAGCAAGATGGATGAACTTATCTCTCAGTATATGAATATAGTAAAGATGATATCTGAGTCAGATGTCAGTAGTTCGAAAGTAATTAAGCTTGAATCAATAAATAGCAAGAGCAGAAAGATTCAAATCATAGCTTTGTTTTCCCAAATTAAACCAATTTTTTCTTGCTTTCTAATATTGAACTTCCAACCCTACAGTGGTGAGTATTTTATTCTAAATGTATTCCTAGATATTTTTCTGGAATTCCTATGCGATACACAATGAAAATTCATAAAAGACACATCAGTAAAGTCAGTAGTGAATTAAAAAAAACCCAAAAAACCAAAAAAAAAACCCCAAAAAACAACAAACAGCTTTTTATCACACCTTTTTATTGTCAGACAGTCATGTCTGAGAGTTCATTCCTATCTGAAGGCATGCCGAAAGAAGAAAAACTGATAAGGGAAAATGTAACTTTCAGAAAATGTTACTAATTTATTGCTATTTTTTCACATAAGATGCACCCATATTTTTTCTGATCAAGTTGAACCTCTGTTTAGTACTGTTTCTTAAATGGCTTTATCACTTTGTATAATGCAGACTTCATCTAGGCTGAGGAGACAGGCAGAGGTTGCAGAATGTTTGGGGATACTCAGACAGTTCCCTGTATCTGCCACAATGATTTTTTGTGGTAGATTGTCACAGGCATCTTTTATGAAAAATCCTTTCCTTAGGATTTTTCCTCCTGAGAAGCTGAGAGGCCTCGGGAACAAAATGTAAACATTGATGATCTGCTGCTGTGGAATGCAACAGGTGCATCTGTGATTGGTCTCATAGAGTTGTTTCTAATTAATGGCCAACCAGAGCCCAGCTGGCTCAGACAGAGAATCTGGGACAGCTGCCTTTGTGATCATTCATTCCTTTCTATGCTGAGCTTGGCTAGCCTTCTGATGAAATCTTCTATTCTTTTAGTATAGTTTTAATGTAATATATATGATAAAATAATAAATCAAGCCTTCTGAAACATGGAGTCAAATCCTCGTCTCTTCCCTCAATCTAAGACCCCTGTGAACACTGTCACAGTAGATTGACTAATAAAAGACAATTTTTTGCATGCTGATGTCAAGAAATATATTGGCAGCTCCTATTTAAAAACTTCCCAAGAAAAGTATTTCTGGCTTTTTCCTTTGAACAAGAAGTTAAAATGTCAACATAAATCATCTAGGGTAGATGAATTTTTATTCACTATTGTATCAAAAAGGAACAAAGTTCCAGCAATTTTACCATTCTAGTTAAGGTAATTTAAATTGCAAATAGAACTTTAAGAATATAATTTTACTATGGAATGTTGCTTTACAGTTCCACTAATAAATATGCAGGATGGTGGTGCAGGTAGCTGTTCTGCAATTTTTAGAATTACATTTACATACCAGAGCTATTTAGTCTGAAAATATACAAGTATTTAGCATAAAAGCCTTTTCTGAATTCCCTATCCAGGAAATCAAAACTAATTTTATTAATATAGTGAGCAATTAGTTTATCTTAAAAAGCCAACTTTGTAAACCCAGGATTTAATAACTATCTATATAACAAACAGTAATGACACCTCAAATTTCTTACCTGTCATTTTTGGTAATTAAATGCATTTTAAGATTTATGTGTGAATATTTTCTTTTCAGTCCCAGTATTTCCTTGTGCCTCTATAATTGTCTCTGTAAAATAGTAGTCTTCTGTGAAAAGGGCTAGCAATTTCTTATAAAAGAAATAAGTATTTTGATTGTGGTAATGAATTATGGACTACATTAAGAGCATTTCTGCTTTTTTTCAATTCTGCTTTATGTATACTTGCATTTCGTTGTGAAAGGAACAAAAGTCCTGCTGAAGAATGTCTTTTCTTCATTTTTTTTGATTCCATGAGGCTTCTATTTTCTTTTCTGCTTCAATCGTGAAAAATATGTACATAATGACAAAATTTGCAACCTTTGAAAGGTATAAACAACATAAAGCCACATTCAAAAGTAGGTGGCAATCTAATGTAGAGCCAACAGAGCAACTTTTCAGCTGAAAGTGTAACCTGTAGGGTTTCTTTGGTTTGGTTTTATCTTGTTAAAAGTTTACAAATTACTCAAATAAAGGAAATACCCCTTTTGGCAATAATTTAACAAGCATGGAAACATTAAAGCTTTTCCGTGCTGACCAAACATATTTCAAAAATTCAACCTGAGACTGACATCCTTTCCTCTCTGCCCTGTTGCTCCTCTCCTTTTAATGTGGACTAATGGAAATCATGTTTTATCTACCTCCAAGATCTGTCAGTGCTACAGTGCCACTTTCCACGTCAGCACTCCGGCAGTTCTTATGCAGCGTATATCAGCAACAGGTGTTTGGACAGCAAGTTTTCTCCTCAAAGAGAATAGGATATCAGATAAGAAGTAACATTTCTGAATGCATAAATGCAATTTGGATTGGCACTGACTTAAAAGGAAATGGATGCAGACTAATCCAAACCACCTGACATATTTAATCAATTGTGAAAACTGCCATAATATACTGTATTCTCTGGATGAGCCAATTTGTGCTATACAATTAGGAAAACATATGCCCACCAATTTTAATCAAGTTTGGAGCAAAAATACCCAAATTTTTTGCAAGTAATGAAAATTATAAATTTCATTTACCCTTGTTGAAATGGAACATATTTATAAATATGTGTGAAACTGTTTATTATTATTAAGAACAGAAATTGATATAGTAGGTTTGTTCAAAATAAATTTTGTGTACACTTTTGGCAATACTCAACCAAAAAATCAGGTGTAATGATATACAATTATTTGGTGTGTATCCTCTGAAATATTGAAATTTCCTCAAGGATAGATTAATAAAACCACACATTTTTAAGAACAGAATTTGGAGAACTTCGCGATCTCAGAATACTTTAAAAAATTGTATTGATTACTTACATGTCTTAAATAACACCCGAGTATTTCAAAAAGCCACTGTTAAAAGTTAATCTTCAATCTTGTGACCTTAGAAACATTTTTTCTTATTTGTATTGAAAAAAAAATCTCCAATCTCATACAGTTTAAATGTTCATATAAAAACTGGTAAACAACAAAACTGCCACACACTCATTTAATTGAAAAGAATGACGAATAGATGTTAATAATTATGGATTCATGCAGATTTGCTTCCTGAAAGTTATGTCCAATGCTTTCTCGGAAAGTGCGTCTTATCTTTCTATCAGACTAGAATATTGTTTGCTGTACATACTTTAACCCTACAAAATAAAAACAAAACCAACAGAAAATTATAGTTATTTTTTCATTACTGAAAGTGTAAATTCACATTTGATTTTTTGATTTAGATAGATGCTTAAACTAAAAAATAATTGTATACCTAATGGTGAATTTAATGAGTTTCCGAAGTCTGTATTAAACAGACATTTAATAAATAACATAAATACCAATATTAAATGAGTTTCTGAAGTCTGTATTAAACAGACAAAAACATAAATAACAATATTCTACAAAGTAAAAAAATAAACTTAACAAAGCATTCAGGGTTTTATTATAAGCTATGTCTGGTTTATTGCTGCACTGACCTCCTTGGCCTATCTCCTCACCTTTCTTCCACTTGTAACCATACAGTGTATCTTATTTTAGGTTTTGATCCATTATTATTCTTTTGGAAAAGGAGTAACTGAAATCTATCAGCTGTATTATGCAACCCTGAAAGAATAAGGCCTCTGAAGCCGTGATTCAAAGCCTTAAACTATTCATTGAATCAAGGGTTTTACCAAGACTTTTGGATATACACAATGAACTCTCTGGACTTGCTGGCAAAGGACAACAGCAAATGTGTTTAATAATACAGTAATTAAAACCCTGATCCAGGTAGTGGGGAAAATGAATTCAATTTATTCCTGTCAAGTTGGATTCACATCCTTTTTAGTTTTTAACAATGAAATCCATGCTGGCAGTGGTTCATGTTTAGTCTGTATTACTGAATACGAACAAAGATTGAAAACTCAATGGAAAAAAGAACAAGCCCAACCCTGAGTGCAGTCTGGAACATGTAGTTATAAGGCACAGGCACTGGCTAAGGCACTGGTACACCTCATTTCTGCACTGAGTGTGTCTCAATATCTGATGGGAGAGCCTTACTGCTCTAACAGCAAGAGGCTTATCAGACATCTGAATCTTTTCCTTCTCTTTGTTTAAGCAACAAGTTAGTTTGAGTTGATGACATTATAAGTTTAAATTCAGTTGCCTCAAATATTTCAGTCCACTTTCTTTATGTGTTTAAATTATTTATGTAGAATAGAGCTTCTAATCAATTAATAAAGCTGCAGAAAGAGGATAAAATGCTCTCAATAATAATGAACACTGGTTTAAAAATATCTGTGTTCCTTTTATAGACTAATCAAAATTTAGAGAAATAATATTAAAAGCCTGTAAACTCAACCTGGTATGTTTTTGATATATCAAGTTACTTACTACAGCAAGCAACCTACCCTACCAGGTAAATAACTACAAGTTACTTACTGAGTAGGTCTTTTCAGCATGAACAATAACAGCCTGGCTTACTCAAGCACTTGTGGATCATTAACTCAATAACATTAACTGTTTTTTCTGAGACTTTAAAAAATCCCCCCTGAATTATACCACATTCATGTAGGTCTTTTCTTAAGTGACAAAAAGGAAATATACATATGTATATTTATGGTTTACAACATTTCTGCAATTTTTTTCCTGAATGCCTCACATTGTTTCCAGACTAGAATTATATGTATCTAAAAGTAATGCCAGATGATTTTCTCCTATTTAAGAATGATTACTTCTGCAAACTTTATAGGCAAAATAAAAAAAATCCCACCCTCCTAAAAAACCTGACAACCAAACAACATTTGCAATAAAATATATACCTACTGCAGTTTTGCAGAACATTTTACTCAACTTCAGTAAAGATCTTGATTACAGTATTACAGATTACAGAAATTACAGTAGGTCTTGATTTACAATTATAAATTTTTAGTGGTGCCTACCGTCATTGAGTTTGCAACAAATTTTTAGGAAGAAAACAGTATCAAAGAATCATTTCAAATGAATGGAAATAGACATGCAATCAGAACACTCTCTTTGGCTCTTCATTTTCTTGGAAAATTGGGCTATTAGAAATAAAATACAGAGCCACTGCTCTTGTGTCTGATTAAGAGAAGTACTTCATATCAGAATAGTAACAGAAACTAAAATAACAGTTTTCAATACTATGTTTTCAAATAAATTATATGAATGTAACATTAGGGAACATAGAAATATCCAGTTAGATACATACAATTAGCCAAAACAAATCCCAGAAAAGATGTTGCAATTATTGCATGGTCTTATTTTATGGATACTGATTCTCAATGGATCTACTGAAAAGCAGGATCCTGTAATAAAGCCCAAATGAAGATATTTCTGAACTTACCAGTTCAAAATGTCTGACAAGTAGAACAACACAAATTTTAAAATCATTTAGTCTTCCGTTTGTTCAGTTTGTTTGTAATATTAATCTGTACATTGACAAATACACAATTAAAAATAAACAAAGAGATAAAAAAGAATCCCATAAAGAAAACATTTCTCTTTAGGTACTGGAGAAAAAATGTTTACTTCTGAAGTTAATTTGGCCCATTTAAACTTCTTTTTTTTTTTTTTTTCACTTGGCCTACAGAAATTCTACACAATTCTCTTACAGTTTTACCTTCTAGACAGCTGAAATTCAGGGAAATGTAGCTAACAATAAGTGCATTTGTAAATAGCTATTTTTTAATTTCTTTATCCTAATCCATATGGTTCCTTTGTTAGTTCAATAGGGTTATAAGAAGCATTAACTTCCTCAATGAAGTTATGTAAGATTTTCAATCTTTAGCTTATCCCAATATTTAATTACCTATGTAGTTGTGGAAGTGGGGAAATAGAGTCCTAACACCTTGATATCCTGCGCTGCATATTAAATTATTTTCTTATTGCTTTCCAGTGGATGAAAAAGATTGACTCTCTTCTCCTTTATGATAATTATCTTACAAGATGGAATTTCTTCATATTTTGACCCTTTAGCTTTAGGTTTTCTGAACCCAAAAAAATCACATAGAAATTTTTTCCTCTTATTCTTTTTGTATTTATCTAAATTCTTTTGTGAAATACTCTTTCAAAATAGAGTCAGATAAATATTTCTCTTGATTTTCAAGTTAAACACCCTTGTTAATTCAATCCTTAATTAATTAAATCTGTCATTTGTTTTCCAGTATCATTAAATTGACTAATGTTTAGCCAGCAAGAAAGACTTTTCCTACAGTCCTAGATGAACTCCAGTTTTTCCTCTTATCTTGATTTATTTTGTAATTCTTTACTTTCTTTCATGTGCTGCCAGTTGTAATTAACTTTACTTTATAATTTTATCATTGTCTTTTTTGCTGTCATTTTGTCAGCTCTCCCTTGTTTCACCATACAAATGAGAATTTTGTCTTACTAAGTGCAATAACATTCTCCATTATAAAGGGGTAGTTTAGATGTACCAAAGTTTGCGGTTCTTCCAAAGGGCATAATAGTTGTGCGTGCCAAATTTGTCCAAGTTTAAAACAAAATCACAATTATAGCTGGTGTTTGCATGTGCTTTTCCACTTCTATCCACCAACAGATCATCCATCCCTTGACTAAAGACTAGAGACAATTTAAGCAGAGACATGAATAAAAGAACTTTGAGAACTTTTCAGTAGAAATAGCAACATTTTGACAGAATGTCTTGTATCTGACAAAGATGATCAACAATGTTCTGGAATGGCAGTATCTTTTTCATGGAAAGTATTTCTTTTTTTTCTCACTGATCATTATAAGTTTACACTTTGCAAACATTTGTATGACAGAACTATGTGCTATTGAAAATTATACATCTCATTCAGTAAAGAGGATAAAATTATATTCTGGTATTCCTTGAGTCTTTAATTTTCTAAAAAGTAGGGTCTGCTTTCAAGATTTGTCTTCAAGCCAATCAAGGCTAAGAAATCATGACTCAGTTTTATAGTGCTTAACACATAAATGACAGCAAAATGGAGATGGGATTTGTAGACAATAGATGTCTTTTCTGTCTATCTATATCTACCTGTCTATCTATTTATCCATCTGAAAGTGAGAAGAAAATAGATGCATTGGTACAGGTTTCAGCTTCTATTAGCAATCAGAGTGTAAATTCAAGACATGTAGAAACCTTGACTTCAGTATCTTCCATCTGCCAGACTTCTCTACACACAGTGTGTCAGTCCACCCTCTGGTCATCCTTCTGTGAAGGAAGTTGAGGAAATTTTGCTTATTAAAGCTGGAGAAGAGAGGGCTCAAAGGAGACCTTAGAGCAGCCTTCCAGTGCCTAAAGTGGACTTATAGAGATGATGGTGACAGGTTTTAGAAGGACTGATAGTGGTAGGACAATGGATTGAAACTCAAAGAGGGTTGATTGAGACTAGACATAAGAAAGAAATATTTTACCATAAGTACGGTGAAACACTGGGACAGGTAGCCCAGAGAAGTTGTGGAAGCCCTATTATTGGGAGTTTTCAAGGCTAAATTGGATGGAACTTTCAGCAACATGCTCAAAGTTGAAGATTTCCCAAACCATTGTAGGGGAGGGTGGACTAAATTCCATTCTTCTATGATTTTGTGATTTTATACTTCTTTATTTGTTCTTTCAGCATTTTCTTTGTGATATATGAAAAATCATAGTTATAGTCTGAGAATGAAAATATTCTAAGGGGGTTAAATTGTCCATCTGGTAAACAGGAAAACCTTAAAACCTGCAAAGGTTTCTTATTTTAAAGTCATCATCTAGGTGGATTCATTCTTCATCTAATACCAATACTAATGATAATGATGATAATGACATCGATGATATGATGATGATTAATACTAATAATAGTACTAATACTAATCCCTACCATCTGCTAACTTTACTTGGCATTTTACTGAGCATTGGGATACTTGGAAGTATTGACCCATTGTAAGAGGATTAATTCTTCAGTAGTAAAATATAAGACAAATTTGTCAATACTTTTAAATTTGGAACAACATTCTGGACACGTAATTCAGTCCTTGATTAGACAGAATTTGTAGCTCCCATAAAAAATCTCAAATAAATAAATGTATTGGAATGGGGTCTTGCAGTTTATCCCATTCTAATTCAGTTAGTGCAATTAAATTACTTTCTACCTCAGAAAGAATACCAATTACAATTATTTCCTTCTCTAGAAGGCAAAGTATTTACTTAAGGGTGATGAAATTTGAGTTGCAGACTGCAAACACTTGTGTCATGTTTTCTTTCTTGTGAAATTGTATTTTGCAAAGAATAAGGCTGCCAGATCTGATATTCAAGGAAGTGCGATGAGTCAATGTGTTGCATGGTTATTAGATTCACACCACTAATGGACAAACTTGAAAGAAACCATTTTGATATGTCAGAAAGTATGCATTACTCAGCAGTAGAACAAAAATGCCTATTGTATTTGCTAGGTGACTGGAATGAAAAGAGCAAAGAATTAAAGGTTAAACATCAGGGAGTTGCTACTTATGTTCAAATAAAGATTTTACATTTATAAAGGAAATTGTACCACTGTAAAAACGACGAATCTGTGACCTTTGAAAGATGCAAGTGAAGAGAGGGCACCACAGAAAATATATAAACAAAATTATGCATAAAAATTTTGGTTATTTCTGTGATCTTATTTGCCTAGTTATCTAAGCAGTAACATTAATTAGAAGCTGCATTTTTTTTCACATTAACTTATTAAATGACATTTCTGGGAGCATTCACCAGGTAATGATTATTGATGCCATATTATGTACAATGTTCTCTTTATAAATATGCCTGAGTCTATCAGATGTGTTTAAAAGCAATTCATGTGTTTTTTGTTTTTTTTTTTGTTTAATGAATCAGAATAATTTATTTAGCCTTACTATTCCAAGAATAACCTTTTAATTTAATCAATTCAAAGCTTACATTTCTTCTGTACATGCCTGAAAGGTCTGTAGCACCTGCATGTGTATTACTTGGTTTCCTTTCTCTTCACCAGAAGTGCACAGTTTTCAGAGGTTTTAGAGGACCAACATGCTGGGTTATCTTCTGTTTCCCTTCAGTGGTCTTTGGTGGCCATGAGGTTGGGGTAAGGCCCTGTGGAGTGTGGTCAATACTGAAAGCTGAGATTAGCTTTTCCAAACAGACTATTTGGTAGCACTGAACGCTGTTCCAGTACAGATTTGCAATTATATAGAGAGCATTTTCTTGTGTAGTAAAAAATTATTTGTCAATATTTTGGTGTATTGGGTTTATCAGGACATGCCCAGTGCTGAGCACAGGTGGTTCCAGAGGGCTCCAAGGGACCCACTGCAAGGCACAACTGAATGTCATAGTCAAGGTGGTACATTTCTATTGTAATGCAAAAAGAAAAAGGAAAAATGCTGCCCAGCAGACGGAGAAACAACCCTCTGAACAGCAAGGTAAGAGCAAAAGGAGTGGGGGAGGGACTCCAAGAAATGTTGATATTCTCCAACAGCCCACGAAGAGGACCAAGGTGGAGCAGATATTTTCCTCCAATGCATGGAAAAGACCACACTGAAAGAAATAACCACACTGCAGTCCGTGAAGGGCCCATTCTGGGCCAAGCTTCTGACAGTAGCTGCAGTCCATGCAGAGAACCCATCATGGAGCAGAGTCATCCCAAAGGACTGCAATCTGTGGGAAGGACTCACCCCAGAGCAAGGGGGAAGTATGAAGAGGAAGGAAAGGCAGAGAGGAAGTGTTACAAACTAACCTAATCCAACACCTCTCATCCTTCTTGCACTACTTGGGAAGCAGCAAAAGCAGGGAAGGAGATTGAGGACATGGCAATGAATGAGTGAAGTTCCATCTGTGTAAAAAGGGAGAGGGTGACAGGACGGTGCTTTAGTTTTTTCCTTTTTTTTCTCACCACCCAACTCTATGTTAATTGGCAATAAATCTTATTTTTTTCCAAGTCTTGCCTGTGATGGAAATCGGTAAGCATTCTTTCTGCCTTTATGTCAGTCTATGAACTTTTTCATCTATTTCTCTCATCCTGTTGGAAAGGAGTGAGCCAGTGGCTGGATTTGAGAATCTAGCAGTTGATCAATGTTAACCTACTTCATGGGTGAAAAGGACTGCAACAGACAACACATAAAATGTTAGGTAGGTCTTAGGTGTTGTCGTGGTTTGACCGGAAATGGGACATCTGGGATATGTTGTTTTTGCTGTAGTCACCAATGGGTGGTCGGATTTTAAGATGAGCACCTGGTTTGACCAGTGGGGCATTGGATCCGCCTCTGGAGACCACAAACCCAAGGAGTTAAAAGCAGGGTTTTTTTTTCCTTCTCAGCTCTCTTTGTATTTCCCACGTGAAGGAGTTGGGTCTCTCCCCCGGCCCAGTTGCTGGCTGGGCTGGGGGAGGGGAAAGCCACGTGGCCCATCTACGGTAGGCCCGGATTCGGTGGAAGGGTGGAGGGACCTGTTTACCACCCCCCCCCCCCCCCCCCCCCCCCCTTTTTGGAGACGGAGAGAATGCAGCCTGTGCTGTTACCTTGAAACTTGATATCATGTGCGGCAGCACGGCTGGGAGGAGAAGGGGGGGCAGCGAGCAGCCCAGCCGCCTGGGAGAGCCTTTAACCCTTGTGGATAGTGAGAACTTCACGGAACATTACCTTTCCTAGGAAAGGGATAGGAGTGGAAGATGAAGGAAGAAATAGACCAGTAAGGGGGTCTGGCAAAGAGAAAGAGAGATGTTGCAGGAATGGAGGAAGATGGAGTGGCAATTTTGCTGGACTCTTTTGTTGTAGATCCATGGACTGTTTCCCGGTGATACAGAGGCTGCATTGCAGGGGGAAGCGGAGGCTCGGAGCCAGGAGAGTTTGGTGTTGAGACCCCTCGGCCCCAGGGGGTTTAGAAGAAATGGGGGGGACAAAGGTCCCAGAGATGAGACTGTGCTCTGCTTGGAACGAGACAAGGCATCCTTAAAAGGCCCACCCTGAAAGCAGGCCTCTGCCCCATCCCATGCCTGGTGGTGAGAGCACCTTGGCATGGAAAGAAGATGTCACGAGATAGCAGGACTCCGGGCGGTGCTAATTGTGACAAGAAGTCCGTGGTACAAGGAAGGACTCCGTCTACTCTTCATAAGCTGAAGATTTGGTTTTCTAAAGGGTGGTGCCAGACCAAGTGTGGATACTTTTGGGAAATGTAAATGTACTGGGGATCTGGTAGGAGGAGGAGGGAGAAGCGGTTCTGTGTAGTTTTCATTTTCCTTGTGGTTTTTTTTTTTCCTTTGTGGTTTAGTTTTTTGTAGTTTAGTTAATAAAGTTTTTTTTCCTTTTTCCTTAAGCAGGAGCCTGCTTTGCTTATTTCCGGGTACCACCTCACAGCAGATGCCAGGGAGAGGGAATTTTCATGGGGGTCACTGGCATTGTGCCAATGTCAAACCATAACAGGTGTGTATGGTGTGAAACAGGTTAAAAAAACCGAAAACAAATAAACAAACAAACAAGCTGGTCAGAATTCTTACTCTTGTCTTTAGCCTGTTTAAGTCAATGAGGGGGGAACTTTTGATAGGATTTAAAAATTATGTATTGCCTGTAAGAAACTGACATAGTGGTCTGTACCTACCACTTCATATTTTCACTGCCTTACATTGACAGGAGAATAATTTAGTTGTTTTTATTCACTTCTTTATCATCCCTTCATGTCTAGGTTCAGTTCTAGGTTTTTTTACTACATTAATTCAACAGTGCCAATTACTAGTGAAAATAAACCTGGTAATATGTTCAGTGTATTTCTATCAAGGTAAAAAATCTAAATATACTAGAAATACTTCTTTCCACTATGAAGAAAGGAAGGATCCAGATTTGAATATATAGGGTATATATTTAAAAAAAATCACTTTTATTGGTCTTGGAGAATTAAAAGTGTCAAACACGGAAAAATACTAAGTTATATGAAGAAGGAGAATAAGATGAATTTGTGTAGTCTATTCACTGAAAAAAATGTGTGCTAGTCATTTGACTACATATTAAATTCAATTGCATCGAGGGGAAGTAATGACATTCCCAGAAGTGAAAAGCTACACTATGTATTAAGTTCATAGCACAGTACTTATTTTAAACTGCTCGCATAAACTGGTTCATTAAAATATGCTTCTGCTGGAGATGCCAACATTTTTGATAGGCACTGAGGGATGAAAAGTCTAAGTGTGAAGACTAGTAAATAAATCAATAAATGGTTTAAGGAGTTTCTGCTCCTTATGATTTTTTAAAGACATGTTGATAAATACTCTTCAGATATGACAAACTATGTATAATGTTTTGGATGGTGTAACAAAGAAACATGGGTTGTTTCTTCTTAACTTATTTTCTCTAGTTTATTGAAGGAACACCTGGCAATTTGAAAGAAAAAATCTGTGGCCTGTTCAGTTTCTCTTTTTCTTTTATTTTTTTTTAATTGTTGCTTCCAGAGAGCAGAGGCAATCCATAAACTATTTAACATTTAATTAAGAGTAATGTCCTTTCAGGGAAAAAGAAAAAAAACAAAGGAAAAGTTTATTTTATTGCTTTGGCTAAAACATTTTTAAGTACAAAGATAGCAATAAACCCAACGTGACCTGCTTTTTGATAGTTTCTCTTTGGCAGACTTCATCAGATGCTTGAGAATAATGTGCAAATTTAGTTGTATCTGAAAAGCAAGATATCACAAAGAGATTTTTACACCAGGTATTTCTGGTGATTGGTTCAAAGCCCCTGGAGTACTTGTCTCTCCCAACTGACTCTGGAAGGGACTTACACAACTAGAAAATCTGCATAATTCTAAAATAGCTAAAATTACAATATAGTAATACTAGTCTACTTGTGCACCACCTACAATGAATTATAACTTCTCCCATCCACTCTGGGGAGTCTGAATAAAACTAAATATCTCAGCTAATGCTTAAGAAGTTTGATTTTGACTCTTTGAAGAGTACGCCTAAACAAAAAGATCCATATAGAAATTAAAACAGAATCCTGATCAATTTTTCTGGCAATAATTAATTATGTACTGCAAAAGGAATGAAAATAACTCCCAAGGTAGACTTAAGAATTATCAGTACCATTTGTGGTTTTGTGTTATTGCCAAAACCAAAAAATCAATGAGGTTTCCTTTAAAGTTTTTTCCTTTACGGGAAAACAAAGTAAAAACTAATTTTGATTCAGACATTTGGCTTTATTTGCATAAATAATTATTTTCCTTAAAATAATTATTTTTCCAGGAACATTGTTTAACAAGTTATGTCTCCCTTGGCTGACTTGAATGTTGATTTTTAACCTCCGTACCACTTTATATGCCATGTACAAAATACATAATAATTTGCAGTGAAGCAGACCAAACACTGGGAATGCCAAAGCCAGATATTCAGTAGTTTTTAAATACATAGTTTTCTTGTATTTCAGTACCTGTTTTTAAATCTACCTGCGTATATTACTTGGAGACCAATTACAAAGTTGTAAATCTACAAAAGTTATTTGTGATTAATAAAAGATAAGAAATGTATACACAGAAGAATTAGTAATGAAACAGAGAAATGTTATGCTGCTTTGAAATGAAATTAGCAGAGAACTTCACTTTTTGGAAAGACACCTCTTAATGGTACATACCTAAAAAGGATGCACTCAGGAATACATTCAGATATTCTGTCTCAATAGCAAATTTGCAAATACGGGGTGTATATGTGGTCAGTATTGCATTTATTGCACAACTATGAAATGTTTCTCTCCATAAATTCCTGATGTTATTAATTATTGCCAACAGTGATTAGAACCCAAAAGGTTTTAATCTCTGTTGGCAATAATTAATAACATAACAATATCTCTCAGGTGTATTTTCTTATTCTAAGAGAATAGAGGGGGGGAAAAAAGAGCACTGTAATGAGGACATAATTTAATTTGAGGAAGACATTTTAACATAAGGGCAGAATGGAGGAACCTATTTATCCTAGCAGTAGTCACATGTTAAGGTGACTAATCTTTGGTAGAATTCTTGGACTGCTCATGTTGGTAGATACACTCAAATGGCTCTCTTAGGATTCAGTGGATCACGTGGAGAGCTCAAGTAATTGAAATTAGAGGTCTGAAAATTTAATTGCTCATATTGGATCAATCTTATAGGTGAAGTAAATATAATGATGCATTCCTACATATTTTTGGTATTTAGGGATCCAAACACCTACACCTTTGCCTCTTACTTCTTGGTATTGGGCTAAAAGATAAAATTGTTGGTGCAGACTATTTCCTGAAGGAGTTATGGGTTGGTAGGAAGAGTGGCTTCTGTGAGAGTTTGCCAGGAATTTCCCCAGGCCAAACACAGTTGGCTTCAGGCAGCTCAACAACAGACACATCACAGAACATAAGTGAACACCTAAAAAAACATGGTAGTCCCTCAAAGAGAAAAAAATATTCAAGAAGGATTCAATATATTGGGTGCGGGGGGAAATGAGTGAGAGGACAATGAAAACAGACTCAGAAGTTCTTGCCTAGAGAAGACAATTTCAGTGCTCCTTTATCAAGTCAGTTTGAGTGGTCTTAGTGTATGTGTTTTTACGGACCATGCTTAACTAAACCACGGAATTAATTCAAGTTAATGGAAAACTTATATTTTTTAAATAGGATATGCTCATATAATTTTAATAAAATACTTTGTGATGCTATTAGTATATTTGTTGACCGGTAAGGGACACCAAATTGTGTTGCTAAAACAGAAAAGATTGCTGGAGGTGGGATGAAGATCCAAAATTAATCAGTTCTCTTACTGAAAAAAAAAAGCCTTACATCACCATAATCAGTAGCTTCTCTTTTTCTTTCACTTTTCTTTCACTTTTCTTTCACTTTTCTTTTTCTTTTTCTTTTTCTTTTTCTTTTTCTTTTTCTTTTTCTTTTTCTTTTTCTTTTTCTTTTTCTTTTTCTTTTTCTTTTTCTTTTTCTTTTTCTTTTTCTTTTTCTTTTTTTTTTCCTTTTCTTTTTCTTTTTCTTTTCTTTCTTTTTTATGTTTTTCTTTTTTTTGGTTTTCTTTTTCTTTCTTTTCCTTCATTATCTTTCTGCTTTCCTTTTTCTTCTTCTAACATTCTGAACTTAAAATAACATCTTTTGTGATTTGAGATAAGAATGAGATGAAGAGCACAGACATGGCTGTGGAAGATAATAGTGAAAACATTTGCTTTTTAAATTTTTCCTCAGGCAAGTGCACACCAGTGCATAAAGTCAGATTCTCAGTTTCAACCAGATGTGGCAGGGGGAATACCATCTCATTGATAGGTTTCTCCTATGGAAATGCAAGTCTGCACTATAGGAAAACAATTTCATACTATCAGCTGGGTGGGACTGTCAGAAGTAAGTCTCTTGGATTCCTTTCAAAACAGTATTGAACCCATTGTAAATTTCCCCACACTACCCTTCTGCAAAATAAACAACAAAGTCAAGAAAGTGAGATACTTATTTAATTTTGCTTATTCTTACTTTTCTGGGAGGAAAAAAGGTCAAACATTTACTTACAGAATCATATCCAGTTGAAGCTTCAGCAAGTTCAGTATCTTATTAAAAACTTGCAAGTAATAGCAAAGAAACTAATTAAAGCCTAAGGGATATAGAAATCACTCTGTATAAATATGTAATTAGAAAAAGTGCTTTAAAATATCCCAGTAATGCATCATGTTTCCCTTGTAATTACAAAAATTTCACAAAAGCAACAGCAAGATAGCTAATATTCCTGCACTGTGCATTATAAGTTAAGAAAGTTAATATCAAATGAAAATGTCAATTCTTCCTCCATTCTGTCTTTTGCTAGAGAAAGTTGGATATTAATATCATATCCTGTTTCTCTCCGTGTCACTGACTTAAAAGCTAGTACTATGAGAATAACAAATTAGAAAGTTTTAAAAATCATGGTCATCATAAAATTATAGCTATTTTTTTCTTGGAAAAAAAATATAGCAAGTTCATAAATGAAAGGAACAAATGCAAATTTCTAGCATGATTCAGAACCTGCAAAAAATATTTATCAACAAGAAAGTCTTGGTCCATGTTCACCTGTGAAAAGAGAAATGTAAAAATTATATTGTACTGTGCCTACTTAAATATATGGCATGTCCAAAACCCAGTGTATATAAATTTAAGAGAATTTAAAAAAAAAAAAAAAAAAAACAACTAAACCATGCAGAAGAGTTATTTGGTAGTGCTTTAGAAATTGATATTGTATCATTTAAATACGTTTCCCTATTGAAGAAAAAGGTAATTGACTATTGGCTGAAAACCTAATAGACAGGCAGTGGTAAGTTACATAACTTTTTGTGCCTTAGTGTCCAAATCAGAGACTTTTCACAACTAGTGTGGTTTCAGGTTGGCTCCAACACAAGGGAATTTGAGGCAATGCAGTCCCAAATCTGCCTGAAGGTCTAGGAGCATATGCTGGACTCAGAAACTGATGGGAGATTGGGTTCCAATAATTCAGACACCAGCTTTGGACACGTTCCTAATGCTATGGAAGCTTTTATTGACTTGCACCACACCTCTATAAGATTCTTATTCAGCTAACTCCAATAAAATTCTGAAGATTTAAGATTTGTGTTACTGATATTTCAAAAATGGAAAGATGTCAAAAGATGGCATATTGCCCCATCAGATAATTGAAGCATCAGAATTTTGAAACTATGTATATTTTACAGATTACACTTTGACTTCAGCCCAGAAGTGCATCAAAGTCCATTGAAAGCCAAACATTTCTCTGTATGGATTTTTCTAAGCTGGTCCCAAGACGAGAAATTTGATGACTACCAGAGATGTTGTATACAATAAACATATTTTGTGTGTGGTAAAATGGGACAACTGCATATACAGTTCTGATACAAATGAAATTAAATCTTATTTATATTTAACTTTTTCCTTCTTCACCAACAGATTTTGGATTGGGGAGCTCTAGATTCACCTATCAAATTTTGGCATAATAAATGTCATCAACCTTGATGGATGTTCTTTCCTTATGGGAGTTTTATGCAATTCAATTCACTGATGCTCAGAAAGCATTAAAGTTTTCACTTTCTGTAATTTGTAAATGAAAAAATATAGAAAGGGAAAAACTGTTAACTGTATTTTAACTATCACCAAATATTCATTATTTTTAGAGGATAGGGAGGAAGGAAGAAAATAAATTTTAGGAAACGTTTTTTGTGGATGTGAAGAACAGACTTGCAGGGAAAAAAGGAAAACTGGTTTATGATATAATGCAAACCAGAATTTGGTTATAAATTAAGAAACAGAAGATAGTTTTTATATCAATTAGTTGGGTTTTAATAGTCTTTCAGACTTTACTAAAGTAGTCACTAAGCATTCAATTAAGCCTGAGTGTGATAGAATGAGCTTGGATTTTTAAAAACTTTTGACTTTTAAAGTTACTCTCATACGACATCAGAAAATAAAATTGTTGAGGAATTATTAGATGTAAAATATATTGCCTTCTTACAGATTAGTAACACAGGAAGCAAAGGGAAAGAGTGGAGAAATTTAGTGATAAAAAGAAGCTTTAGTAGTGATTTATACTGAAAATTGCCCTGTTCGCCATACCTGTAAAATTAGGCAAAAATTAGGACAAATAGCAAAGACATTTCTATGATTACAACATAGAGTTCTAATATTACACTTTCAAACTAATCAAAACTAAAATAATCTATGATAAAATGAGCGAATGAGAAGAAAATTACATTAATTAAAGCTATCGATATACAGAGAAAAGCATTTTTAACTGTTCTTACTGCAGTGATGGACTTCAAAACTTCATTCATACATTTAAAACTATATTGCCATAGTTAAGAAGAAAAATAAGGGAAATGTGATTAAGTGCTAGTTTTCTGACTGTTAGCTTATTCCCAAATTTTGTTGTGGACCTTTTGAAGAAAAGAATAAAAAAATTTAAAAAATAAGAGGGGAAAAATATTTTAAACATTAATAGTTTTACATTTTTAACATTGTAAATATGTTAGGTTCTATATTATTTATCTTTGAAGCTAGGAATGTTGCTCCAATTCATTCAGCAATGTAGATATGGTCTAAGTTGGTTTTTATTAATCTGAAAAAAAAAATCTGACAAATATCCAAGAATTCTATAAAAGCAAATGCTTAATTGTTGGCAGCACAAAAAAAAAAGTAAGAGACAAGAGTTATTCATTAAGTAATAGGCTAATAGCTCTGTGAGTCTTTTTTTTCCTGTGTTATCCTTTAATTCCATTTTTCATTCAAGACAACTTCTCTTAAAAGTAATTTAACAAACCTGAAGGTATTAATTAGGGGAAACAAAGATATTTGGATGTATATGACGAATTCTCTATGATGTAAGATGAATATGAATTCACATAAGGAATTCTCGAAATTAAAAATTATTATAGGTTGTGAAACAGAAACAAGGAAATAAGGGGGAAAATTCTTCATTACTTCTACACATCAGTTAGTGGACCAAGTTTACCAGATTGATAGTTAAGAAACAAACCAAAAGTAGTGATATGTCACATCACACATATAAATGAATCAAGAATTCAAGTAATAATAAACTTGAATGTCAAATGCATTTACATGAATTGAAAAGAATGATTACACACAATCAGGATAATAGGACTTGGTGTCTTTCAGTATAGCTATTCATTTTATGTACTGTAAAAACCCATTATTTCTCCAATGTCAATAAAGAAGAAAAGTTGTGAGAATTCATTCTGAAAATAATTTTTCAATAATTTTCCAAATTTAATCTCATGAATCAATAAAACAGGTATTCTTGTTTAAAAGAAATTATATCACAAGGCTATAGCAGGCTTTAGTATAGATGGAGAACTGCAGGAAGGTTAAAACAGAAGACTTATCATTTAATAGTATATGTTTTTTCATTAACTTCAGCATTTGTGTGACTAAACCTGTAGTGTAATTCCTAGTTTTCAGTTCACCTGCATTCAATGCAGACCATTTGTCCCACATTTTGAGCTGACTATACTTGAAGTTGTTGCTGCTCTTGAAATCTTAGTAACAGATCTATCCACAGACCAAAGATTTGTTGAATGTAATACACCTGAATAAGGGAGTGCGCTGCTGGGAGAAAACTGTTATCTTCTTTTTTATTTACAAAGAGGAAAGCTAATAATATGTGTCTTGATCTGCTGCTTCTTTCACTGATGTTTTAACAATTATCTGCATTACCTCTCACCCTCCTTGTCTCATCTGAAATTTCTTGCTCTATTCTGACAAACAAGCATTCTGCTGGTTTCCTTGAAACTCTGCTTCCTAAAGAGGGTGAGAACAAAGTAGAGAGATACAGGGATGGCCTGAGATGTTTCTGTTCACCAAACAGTTCCTGGCCAGTGGAACATCATTGCTCAATGTATCCACAACAGAGTGAAGCAATGAATCTCACTTGATCCCAGTGAAAGGAACGTGGAGTAAGGAGGGAAACTGAGACTTTTGATGTGGTCTGTTTTCTGACTGATTCAGCAAAGTTAGAATAGTAATGCTGAGTATCCTCAATACCATAAATAATTAATCACTTGGTTTTGCCAAAGGCCAGAAATAACAGTAGCATCACTACCTTTTGCTTATGGCGTTGTTGATTTCCCTGTGATAAATTGTAGCACTTGAGACTTGGCTTTTGAATAGTGCTTTTTGAATGAGTTGCACTAATTCTGCCCAAAAGATTAATCACTAACTGCAAAGCATATTTGGTTTTATACTATGCTTAGAGAATTGTAAAATAGAAAAAGGCTTTAAAAAAGCAATAAAAATAACAAGTAAAGACTAAGAAAAGAGAACACCCGAAATAAGGGAGAGGAAATAGTTAACAAGATTCTTTCTTCTCAGATTAGAAAACAAAAAAATAAAACCAGAAAAAACCCCTTCCCACTCCACTGTTAGAAAACCCCAGACTGAAAACAATTTGTAATAGAAATAAAGCTCTATGAATCACCTGCTTCTTTGTTCATTCATCTTTTTTACTCCTCCACCTGTTTTGCAAGGCGTGTGTGGGTGGATATTACTGCATCAGCAGATGGAACTTGGTGTAAAATAAATACTCAACTTTGTGAGCAAGTGGTCAAACTGGAGGACAAATCGCCACAAGGTTAAGGTCTCACACAAAGCTTTGCTACTTCCAGTTGAGATAGCACATAACACATGAAATTTTAGATGTCTATCTGACACATGAAATGGGGGAATTTGCCATGAAAAGGCAGCATAGCACTATTTCTTCCTTGAGATTTTTTAATTTTAATAAAGTTGTTCCCTGGACTCCACAAGATAATCACACTTTGATAATATCTTTGAGAATATGCCTACTTATTTCCTTCTGAGAAAAGATTGGATATGGATAACATAAGTGTAAAAACCCACAGTGTAGCTGCATTTGCTATACTTCTAGGTCTTCAGAGAGACAAGAAATTCACCAGAGAGGAGCCACATTTTAGTCACCAAAACCTCATCAGGCTACTCAGGAGGTACTTCACATCTGCTCCAATCCTCTTACATAGGAACTAAATAAAAACCAGCTCTTGAACACTGGGAATGTGATGTTAATGGTGAGTATCATCATTAATATGACAAACAGCTTAGTATGAAATGGAAAAGCAAGTTGATGAAAATATGCATTGCTACTTATTTCTTTTTGCACAATATTGCAATATTTAAGAAACTGCAGTTAGAGAAAGGAACTCACTGCAGCACGGACGATCAAAAGACTATTATGCTCTGGAATTGTCTATTTAATATAAATGTGCTGAAATTAAAAACAAATTTTTTTTCCAAATTATCAAATTATTCACCTCGGAATTCTGGGTTGGGTGCAGAATACTTTCTTTTTCTTAACTGATAAGAAAACTTTGAAACAGGGCTATTTTTTCATTTCTGCCTCCTCACTAGTTCCACTTGGTATTTCAAGGGCAAATATTGGGGCAGACAAAGGAAAACTACCTAGTGAATTCTTGAGTCTTAGCATTAAACTTAAAAAAATTTACATATCTGTAAATATATGTCTTCTGCTTAACACAGTAATTTCAAACTTAAGATGTATGATGCATCTACAAAAAAAAAATAAACAACTGAATTTGTAAACAATGACCATGTTAAAAAAAAACTGCTCCTGGTCCCTATCTTCTACTATTTCACATTGTTTTAAATTCAGTGACAAACAAAAGTATATTTTGTTTAATCCAGATTTAATAGCAGATTTTTGGTTCCTATTCCCAAGAAGAAATAAATCATGTAAAATGTTAAAAAGGAAATTAAGTCTCTGTCTGTTTTTGCATACAGTGCCATTGTTTCTGCCAGTGAAATCAGCTTAGCTGCAGTCCTTCCTGAAGACAACCATACGCACCAGATATTAAATATCAAAAGATAATAAATACAATTAATTGGGAAGAATATGACTCTCTAAGAAGGATTCATCCATGCAGCTCACTATTTGAAGTTGATGTGGATGCATGGGCCTGACTCATCACTATCAACATTTTCATAGGCGTTTAGATTGACCAATGAAACACAAACAAAATGTGTGCCCTTTTTCTTCACAACACTTTCCCTTCTGTTTTGTCTTTTTTGACAGCTCAAACTGAAAACAGGCTGTGCCTCCTCTGCAGCTGATGTACAGTGGGTGCTGTGTCAAGAGGCAGGGCAGCTGTGAGAGGCTGTGCAGCTGCTGCAAGGTGAGTGGAGGAGGCAGCAGAAGCATCTGTCACTGCAGCATTTGTCTCATGTTGGAAATCCAGAAAAAAAAATGTAAAACAACACTAAGGATTGCACTTTTGGCCTTTTTAATTTTGAGTGCTGTAAGAACTTATTCACAGAATTTACTCAATCCCTTCCAAAAATGTCAGCTGTGAAACAATGTTCACTCTACTTCTCAAACTGTAACACAGGTATACTGGAGGCATTGTTATTTCCATTGAGTTTGTGCCAATATTTCATTCCCATTGGGATGCTCAATCTATTATACAAAGTTTAAGATCAGCGTTTTCATGACTCATATTTCAAATGTGAAGGTTAATATTTTCATTTTATCAAAATATTTAATAAAATAACCAATCAAACAAAAACCCCAGGTCTAACGTAAATTACTACAAAAAAGAAGATACAAATTTTCAAAGAATAGACAGATTAGTATGAACTATTTGGTGCTACCCTTTTTCTAGCAAAGCAGTATTAACAAGTATTTGAGTTTGGCTTCACGTTCTATTGTTCAATTTTTCATAGTTATTATTACATCCATTTTCTGTCTCTCAATACTATGCCAACATGTCGACCATATTAACTGGAAGTTTTTTCAACTTTACCTTTAGAACACTGAATGTTTTAAGGTTAAATATGCTAGCATAGTACCTTTTTAGTTAAAAGCAAAGTTTAAAATCAACTCTTAAGTTTGAACATGGGATCATCTAATTAACAGATAAAATCCTTATTTCAGTTTTGTGTATTTAGCTTGTTGTCATTTTTCACTGACCAAAAAAAGAAGCTTTCTACAAAACACTTGAAAAAGCAGTTAATGTTTGTGATTTCTATTCTTATTCTAGATAACCCAAGTCCATAATCTAGTGAGGACTAGATTATGATTGCAACTCCTGTAGCCTGATTCTCAATATTAGACTGTGTTAGAAAAATGGAAAGAGAGAGGCAATTATAATAGTTTCTATTTCCTTAACAAGGAGTAATATTCTTCCAACAACCAAATGTCCTATGATTTTATGAACAGTTTTGTACGTGGTGCTTCTATATCCTATTGTCTCAAACAATCCTGAGGTACACAAGTAGGATTCTTGTGAACTTTTCAGTATGCATTTGCTTGATCTTCAATAGGATTTGTTTTTAAGACTGAAATTTTTAAGCAAAAAGGAATAGTAACTGAGCAAAAGTTATTGAAGAATTCTGTAACTTTATTCATATAAAATCAATCAAAATAGTTATACCATATACCAGCAGAGCAAGGCCTATCATTAAGATGGAAGTCTGATTCAGCAACAGTGACACAGCATCAATTAATACATGTCTTGCATGGGTAGTTTTACAGCTAGTTATTGATACATTTTTGCTCATCTTCATTCTGGTGCTAAAGAGTGATAAAATTCTTAAAAGAATTGTCAAAAAACAGCAGAGAAGACATGATGCTGTTGTGAACATAAAGGAGTGTTGAAATCTGGGCTCAGAGATAAGGTGTCAAAGGCAACTACTCAGACTGATGAGTCTTTTAAATAAACAAAGACATATTTGTTCAAGCACAAATCCTCTAAGTGTCTACATTTCTAATGTCTAATGTAAACCTTTGAGTGGATTTGAAGCAGCAACTGAAGCCTAGGGGACTTTAGCTGGTACCTGGTTTGAGTTCATTGCAACCAAAAGCAATTCACTGAGGTTAAGAAAAAAAAAAGTTTAGTCTCAATTTGTTAGTGTAATCCTTAATATTCTCCCTAATAAAGTATGTAATAATCTATGGCCAAAATCCCCACTGTCTTTGTGCTTCTTTTTTTCCCTAATTTCCCTATTTTCTCTCCCTTCCTTACTTCATTTCTTTATTCCTTCTCTTCACTCAACAATTTTCTCCTGTTACTTTTGGAATGCTGGATGAGACATTCACAAAGTCACATTATCTCCCGTTTTCTTATTGGGCTGTTAGCTTCAGAAGAACCAGCTGAATGTCTGAAGAACCAGAGAATGTCTGGAGTTTTAGCATCTAACTGTACAGACATCTGCTGGGGGTGCCCAGTTGAGTAATACAGTCCCTGTAGGCCACAATTCTGGAAAGCAGAGATAATTGGCCATTCAGAGTGTTTCTCAAACATATCTTAATTCTACTTTCCCTCTTTCCAAATTCTCTCACTGATTGTCTTCAGTTTCCAAGTGTCTGTTACTTTTATTTAGTATCAGCTTCTTAAAATTGAATCCGCTTCTAAGATCCTAAGCATTTGGATATCAAAGTAATTATACAAGGGTATTAGCCTAACTGACCGCTGCTATCATCTCCAAGGTATAATTAATTAAACAAAATCCTCACATACAAATCAGAACACAAGAATAATCCTTAAAGAGGTTAGAGGAATGTCTATATTATCTACAGAGGGAACAGTGATTAAGAATCTTAGATTAGCTAAAAAGAATGTCACTTTGAATGCCTATAAATTGTATGAAGTAAATTCATGTTATAGATGAATTGAAAACATTTCATAAGCAGATATTTTATTTCTGATGTAACATCCACCAATGATGTGAATAAGTGTAGCTTCCTTTAACAGTTTCAAACACTATTTGAAGTTCAGCCTTCACAGAGTTCTGCTAAAATTTAAACTCAGAGGAATTACAAGGATATTGGTTATCAGTTCTCCCTGTAGTTCTTTATTGCCTAAGACCTACCATAACTTGCTTGAAACTAATCTACCTTTAAAAACAATTTTCCTGCATTACACTTGAAAACTACGGATAGAACATAAAAATCCTTAGTCTTGCAGTCTCTGTGTGTCTGTTCCTTTCCATGGCCAGCACAAAAATTCATGATTAGCAGTAAAGTAAAATGGAGTTGTCAGTAGAATATTGTGGTTTATTTTGGTAGATTACAAGCTTTAATTTTTTAAGTGTTTTGTTTCTAAACTGAAGATGTAAAAAATTGTTCTAATAATCTTGAGATCTCAATGTTTGCAATTCTTTGAGTGCTAGAATACACTTTTTAAATACTTTCGGCCAGTTCCATTAAAAAAAGGCAGAACATATAAAGATACTCTCTCCTATTTGTGTATGAACATAAAAATCTAAAAAATCCCCAAATTCCCAGCAGTATTTGCATTGCTCTAGATGGATGTGAAATCTATAGATGTTTTATTAAAGCTCATCTGGCAACTAAAGAACTGTGCCTGCCCAGAGCATGTCAGTTCTGAGCACACATTATAGTTTATCTGGACAAGAATTTAGAAGAGGGTTATGCTGTCCTTAAATGTTAGCAGGTTCAGAAAAGAGAAAATGGGGCAAAAGAGGGGACAACAGCAAAAGACAGGACCAGAGATATGAAAGATAGCAAAAAAGTACCCCACAGCATATAGATTCTGAATTAGATTTAGCTAAATGAGAAAAAATCTGATCTAGAACCAGAATAGGGATGAAGGACATTGTTCCTGTTTCCCTCTTCTTTTCTGAGTGCTTACCCACAATTGAATAACTGGTGTATGAATTCTGTTCTGTATAATCTGTACGCTGATACACAATACTTACAAGACAGGTTCAGATTTTTAAGTCTTCTATTTTCACAGAATCACAGAAACATCAGGATTAGAAAGGATCTTAAAGATCATCCAGTTTGAAGTCTCCTGCAGTGGGCAGGGACACCACCCAGTAGACCAGTTTGCTCAAACCCCCAGTTTATCTGTCCTTGGGTACTTTCAAGGATGGGACATCCACCATTTCTCTGGGAAACCTGTTCCAGTATCTCATTGCCTCCACAGAAAAGGATTTCTTTGTGATATTGAACCTCAATTTGCCCTCTTTCAGTTTGAAGTCATTGCCCCTTGTAAAAATCCCTTCCCAGATGTCTTGTAGCCCCCCTTCAGGTACTGGAAGGCTGCTAGAAGGTGTTCAGAAGCCTTCCCTTTTCCAGGCTAGGCAGCACTAACTCCCTCAGTGTCAGAGAGGTTCTCCAGCTCTGTGATCAGCTCTGTGATCAGTGGTCTTCTTCTGGGCTAGGTTCAAACAGGTCCATGTTCTTCTTATGTTGGGTTTCCCAGAAGCGATGCAGTACTCCAGGTGGGATCTTACGAGAGTAGAGGGCAAGAATCACCTCACTCAAACTTCTGGCCACACTTCTTTTGATGCAGCCCGTGATATTATTGGCCTTCTGGGCACTCGTTGTCTGATCACGTCCAGCTTTTCATCCACTAGCACCTCTCAGTTCTCCTCAGGGCTGCTCTCAATCCATTCCCCAGCCAGCTTTGTTTTGTGCTTGAGATTGCCCCATCCATACGTAGGACCTATCACTTGGCCTTTTTGAACTTCATGATCCCTTGCTGTATCAATACATTAAGTATTCCTCTAATTTTTACCTATTTTTCACGAATTTGATTGTCTATGTCCAAAAAATTGGAGTGCACTGTAAGTAAAGCCAATATTTTACCCTCCTTTCCCTTGCATATACTATAGCTAGGGTATATACCCAAGAAATACCAAATGTTTCCTTTCTGAGTAAATGTAACTTGAAAATCTCTGACTTAAATCTTGGCCTAAATAAATGACACCATGCATTTGCAATGACAGAAGCTCAGAAGTAAATTTTTGTCTGTAAATAAGTAGCTGACTGATTTTCTCAAGTACTGAGTGTCTTCACTTCTTACCTGCCTTTTGGGTTTTTTTCTCCTAAAAAGATGCATGATTCATCTGCCTTAAATAAAATACCTTCAAGTTGTATCTCAAAGCCTGAGCCAGTCACTCCAAGTCCTTATTATAATCTCAAAGGAGAAATAAATACTTTGAAAAGGAAATTAATTCAATCTTAGGACAAGCAAAGCCCAGTCAATCAGGTTATTATGATTTCCACTGAAGACCACAAATGGAAAATCATATGCTTTATTTTTTTAAATTTTTTGGTGTTACTAACTTTCCCTAATTTAAGGATGCTCTTTTTAATGACATCTTTCCATGTTCATAATATAATATTCCTCTATTAATATTGCTGCTCTGAGGCAGATTAACGCAAGCAGCTCAAATCCATATTCATCTAACTCAATGAAAATCCCAGGCTACTCTTGTTTTTACTCAGATTTTTACTGATACAGAATTTTAGAAATCTTTTCCCTGGTCATTAAAGTATTTTTCATAAATAATTCTCACTTAGGAACTTCAAAACACCAAGAAAAGAAAAGGGAACCCCAGAATCACCAGCCTAACACGACCACAATGACCCCTAAACCATACCCTCAAGTGTCAAATCCGGATGCCTCTTGATCCCTTCTGGAGACAGTGAATGTTTGATTCTTCAGCACAGAAAAGTACTGAAGCAAATCAGATACTTATATAAGAGCCCTGCTGCATGATGAGTTAAAATTTGGTTGGATAATTTAAGAGATTACAAAAAATGTTTATAAAGGATATAAATATGCAAAGGATATATTTGTGTAAGCAGATAGTATAGATCAGCAGAATTGCACATGAAACACTGACAGAACCTGTGTGACTGTGTAGCCTCTATACACTTGGAAAACAATGGGAAAATGTATTGACTTTTTAAGAGTATTTTCCTTTGTTTTATTTTGTAAATAGAACAGTAGCACTCCATAAGGATACATATGAGAGTGACTGAAGATGTAAAAACAGTACTGATAATTGGAGAACAGCAAAAGAATATCCACAATGAAGTGTTGAAGTACAAGCTGTATATTTTTGCTTCAAGTATATCACTGCATCAATTACATGGCATATTATTATATCTATTTCAAAGAAGAATAAAAAGTATAGTGGCATTGTTCATTCTGTTTTAAAAAAATATAATTGATTGGAGAGCTGAACCAAAAGTCAGACCTCTTCATGTAGTTCTCAATCTTTCAGCCAAGTAATATCTGTAAAATTACTTTTCATTATTTCTCAAAGTTATCTTAGCCATTTTACTAGTAGTGAACTTTCTCCCCCTTCTCTACAATCACACTTTTTTTAGTAATATGATGATCAGAATTAAATGAACTTGCAGGGATGTAGGACATTCTTCTGCATATATACCCATCATAGAATTCAGTAATGTTCCTTGCAGTATAACATCCTCTGTGAATAGAAAAACATGCTCTTTAGTACTTGGAGTTAATATTTGCAAATGACTAATAAAAACATACCTAAAATTATACCACTTCATCACAGACCTTCTAGTTTCTTTTTTATCTAATATACTCTATATGAATTTTTTCTCTTTAATTTTGATTTTGCAATAGTAGCAATGCATATTTCTTTCAGAAATACAGAACTGCAAACTACATATATTGTGTTACTTCTTGAATGGAGTAATAGAAGCAGTGGATCAAAACGAAACATTACTATTTCATGGATATGCTAACTAATTTTATAGTTATAGACAAAGGTAATAGAAATTGTATCTTAATATCCAAGTTTTCTTAGAATTGAAAAAGGGATGAATACTCTCACAAGCCAAATGAAAATTAAGTTCTGTTAGAATGAAGAGTGTGGACTGAATGCAGAATAGATTCCCGAGAAAATTGTTGTATAGACCCATTTTATGTTGCACTGACAGTAAAAACACACTTGGAAGGGAATGTAGAACATATGAATGAATTTTCTATTCAAATACAAGAACAAAATCACATTTAACACGGGCATTTAAAAGGTTTTCAAGGTTTTCTGAAAATTTTATGATCAATAGAAGGGATGGGTTTAGTCACAGGAAAAATGAGTGTCTTTCAGTTTACAGCATAGTAAGGTGATGTATTTTATTATTACAAAGCTTATGTATCACAGCATATGTTAAATTTGAAAAAACAAACCAAAACCCAAACATACGTTCAAAATATTTTACATTAATTTTAATAACTTCCTTTGTTGTTCTTTATAAAAGAAAGGAAAAAAAGGGATGAAATCATGCATACAGATAAGCATTCATATGTGTGTATGTAGAGAAATGAACACTGGTTTGGAGACTTCTGAACTAGTTTTTGTGCCTGTGTAGTAAGAAGCTCTACAGTTGGAAAGGCTTTGTTTTTTTAAACACTTATATTTTCCTCTACTCTATCTAAGTTGTTGAAATTCAAAATGGCAGAATTCAAAGCCTATGAAAACATATAGAAAAAGCAAAATATAATGTCTGCAACACAATAGATTATTTGAGGTATGAAAACAGTAGTAGATGAATTTGAGGAAAGAAAGAAGAGTATTTTGTAGATGATAATAAAACAATCAATCTTTCTGCCTATAAGTGTGACCTCAATTTTAAACAGCAGATTAAAGAAGGGGAATTAAATGTTCTGAGCATCTCTGGCATTTTGAAAGTGAATATTGAATTTATATTTTACTGGAAAAGAATCAGAAAATTTAGTAATTTTAGTAATTAGTAATAAAAGTTATTAACTTTAGGCAAAAACTCGGTTTAAGGGTTACATTGATGTACTGTAATATGAAAGAAAAAAGATGAGAAGGAGTAGGTCATATTGACTGCTTAACTCGGCTCTCTAGAAAAATGTTTGCAGATGGATGCCCAACTGCTGGGGGCTTGGCAGGCATAAAGACAAAACCCAGATAATATTGCTATCCACAGATGTGTGGAATAAGTATAAAATAGGCAATATTTAGTGCCTATATTTGGTATATCCATAAATTGCTTCATCATTGAGCGCTCATTCCACAGATGATGCAAAACCTCTTTGGAAAAACACTGGAAGCCCCAGCCATGAGTAGATGACCTGCTAGGCCTGGGTCTTCCCTGCTGCTGCCCTGCAGGGTGGTCCCAGGGCTTCCCTTTGCTGTGAGATTTGTGAGTGTACAGAATAAAGAACGCTTGTTTCAGCATTCTTGTTCTTTTCTGAATGTAAATCCATTTGTGGTACATCACACATCTGGTGACAATGGAGAGTAAAAAGCACAGTAATTCAGACATTACAATAGGTAAAATGCCAAGATTTTCAGAGTGCTTACTTTGAAGTACACAAAGCAAAGAAGTAAAGAAAAAGTTAATATTGATTTTTTTCTGAATGAATCACAGGGTGAATTCTCAGTGTGTATGTGAGTAGCTACCTAATGAAAATGTTGGTTTCATACTAGGGGAAGCTGAAGAGGGTTCATCTGGAGAAGATACTAAATCTAAAATATGAAAATGTATGAAGAGCAAGCAAGATAAATGAGGAGAAGGCATTTGGCAGCATAATCTATAGGGATATATAAGTGAAGTGACTGCCACTTGATGGTGCTGACGAAGTAGAAAAAAAAAATGTACAAAAGACTAACTCAAAGAAAAACATTAAAAAAAACATTAAGGAAAGCATTCAAATAATTGCTGAAAAATGACAAAATACTAGGAAATATTAGTTACAAGATCTCCCAGAGAAGAAGAAGAAGAAGAAGAAGAAGAAACATCAAAATCAATTGCGGGCTAATTTTAATTGGGCAGGATGGTTGTCATGGCCAGACTAAGGGTCAGTTTTAGTCAAATGAAAACCTGCTTATGTGGAAGACAGTCAAGTGTTCCAGGCTGTTTTTCAGTATTGTGCAACAAAGCACATTAGGTATAAATCTGGGGAGGAGACAAAGAGATAGCAGCAATTATAGAGAATAATTTAAATGGTTTAATAAACAGTAGTAATTTGGCAATGATTACTCTGGGGCAATTTTTCTTGTCTACTGGAAAACAGGGACGATGAATTGTTCATATAATGCACATATTTCATCAAAAGGGAGAAGACATACCCAAGAAAATAAAACCAAGAAGAATGTAAGTAGAGTAAAAAAAATACAAGTGCAATACATTTTCCTTAATTAAACAGTAGCTTCATTACAAAGGCAGCTTCATAAAGATTCAAAATGTTTTAAACTATATTTTATGCAAACAATTATGTAATTTAATGCATTTTATTATGCATTTCCAAATTATTATTTTCTAATATGACTGACATTGCTGATGAATTCAAAATAAAATCTTCTGGTCTGTCTTCACTCATTTCCGATACATTAGACCAGCAGCTTGTCATTTGCTACTGTGTGCTACTGGTAACAGCTACATTGCCCCCACAGACAGGAACATTTCACTCTTTGGAGTTATTATTTGCCATAATAAAAATTTCCAATTTCAAACAGAAATTCTGATGGAAAATTTCTAAGTTCATCCATATACCATGTTATTGCAGAATAATAAAAATTTGATTCTAAGGATTTTAATGGAACTTTCCACAAATAATAATTTGTGGAAAGTTCCATTCAGATAAGAATACAATAAATACTTTCAGATCCACCAGAATTAAATGCAACTAAAAACTAATGCATATTGTCAATAACTTATACATCAAGAGGAATTTTTTAATGCACTTACATTTTATACTTTTATATACATTTTTAGTATACATGTGACATATCTGCTATATTATTGACATACTTGCTGTAGAATACATTTATAATTAATATTTTTACCTGAATATTAACACTTATTTGATTCTGATAGATATAATTAAACCCTTTGAAGTGCTAGTAATTTCACCAATAGTAATCATTGCTAAGTATCTGAAAATTACATTGTTTTTGTTAATTAAAAGATACATTGAATTGCCTTAAAAAATATTGGTGATCATTTTAATGTATTAGAGATTCTGATGTATCAGAAAAATCTGAGAGACTTGGAATTTTTCTGGGTGGAGAAGAGCAGACTTATAGGAACTTAACAGAATGTGAAATACTTCTTGGAGGGAAGTTAAGGAAGCAGAGCCAGACTCTTCTCATTGGTATTCATTCAGTAAAAAGTAGGGAGGTAAAGGGCAAAAATTGAATTTCAAGAAACTCTGTTTAAACATCAAAAAAATAGTTTGTTCCTTGTAAGGGTGATCAAACAAAGAGACTGTTTTCCCCTAGAGGATTTGTATCCTGCTCATAGCAACATTCGCTTTGTGCTGTGGCATGAGAGAGATAAAAATTATTTTGAAGGCAAATGTCATTAATGTCATAAAGAATTAATATCTATGTTTAAATTACATCTAAAAGAAATTTTTATGGGTAGTAATATGGGGTACACCAAAGATGGCTGAAACTAAGTTATATATAAACCTTTCTGTGTTGGATAAGCCAATTTTCCAGATAAATAAATACAGCAGATTTAGATACTGCTAAACAGGAGTATAATTTTATCCTAGAGATGTTTCAGAAAGAGTACCTATGTTTTAAAACAAACACCAGTAATCTCATCAAATATTTTTTGTGACGTGGATATTATATAAACATTCCTGATCTTGTTTACTTCACATCTAAATTATCATACAGATTTTCTAGCTTCCTTCCCTTTCTCATTTCCACTGACAATATTAAGACATAATGTGCACTTGACATGGAAAAATTACCAAGACAGTGAGAGAATTGGTGATCGTGAAATGGCGAAGTTTGAGCAATCTAAAGCTGAAGAGAAAAAACCCCAAATGTTTCAATACGAATTAGCAGAGTACTAACGATTAAATAAAACCTTGTTTTTGATCTCTCTGCTAGAATATTGTGATTTACCCTTTAATTTACTACTTGGTCTGTATTATTTGGCTCACGCAAGCTAAATGTGGGCAAACTGGCCTATGTCTCCATGCAACAAACCTATTCTCATATTGTAAGAAATTAAAGTAGCTATAAAACTTTCCAACTCAGGTACCTGAAAATGAAGGAAATAAAAGTACAAAAGGCTAAGGTATTTAATATCTTAATACATAAAGGACTATTTACAACTACAAAAGCTTTTTAAACTCAACTTTTCCACTATTATTTTGTCAATTGGAAAGACCCCTAACATGAGTCTCTTTTCTCCATTTAGTTCCTTCCCAAAAAAGTCTCCCACTGTCCTTTACTCATCAATCCTACTCTCCATAAATCTTAATTGCACACAGCAGAGCGTCACTTACTCACAGAACCCTAAAAAATATTTAACTGTGTAGACTCTGTTACATAATGTCTTATCTAAGATCATTACACAATGGAGGAAAATATAATTAAGTATGGGCGGAAACTTCTTAAAGGGAAGCAACAGGTCTTATTGAAAAGACAAAATTTTATGATCAATTCAATATGATTGCATATCTACATTTGTATATTGTAATTGTTGCGTAATTGTTGTGTATATTCCAAAATTCTTTTGTCTTAAATCTAGGTTTGGTTCTACAGAGCATCATGCTTCTAACTGCAGAGCATCACGCCTATCCTGACACGTAAGCGGACTGGAGTGATTTGCTGAAAGTGACCATGACAAAATGTTGTCATATCTCATGCCTGCCTAGTGCACGTGGCTCCTGGTTCTCATGACCCTTCACTATACTGTTTCTTCATTCAATACTATGCAAATTAATATCATTATTGTAGTCCATAGATAAGAATGCATTTACAATATTCTCACTAAATGAGTTTTTATTGAAGTTTTATTTCAGGTTTCATCTTTCTAGCATTAAAATTCTCACCATATCCCTCTGTGTGTGAAAGAATCCTACTTCTGCAAGTATAAAACACATAGACTGTCATTGCCATAGAGCTTATTCTAGTGAATCAAACACACTCTGCAAAAGTGGTGTGTTTGACATGTGAAAACAATTTTTCCAAGACGTGTCCAAAAATATACTATGGATAACTGTATTTTGCAGAGAAGGTATGCAGCTCATAGATGTTGTATATATAAACTTGCATATATGAAGTTGGAGAGAAAAAATCTGAAGATTAAATACTGCTAAAGCAAAGAAAAGGAATCACTAATAATGCTTCAGCCACTTCCATTTACCTGGAGTAACATTCTTAACAAGATTTTGAAACATGAGCTAAATTCTTTAATCCCATAATGAGTCTTGTGCATAGTTAATATTCAGATTTTTTTCTATGCAGAATAGGATATTTCTATGCTTCTTTTGCAGGTTTGGAAGGAAGAAATTTCTCCCCACTCTGCGGAGAAACCATCAAACATCATTTATGTTCTGTGGTGACTATTGCAACTCTATCTACAGTCAGTATTGATAACCTGCAAATAACTTTTCAAGTTCCTCTGGCAGATCTCTAATAGATTGAGACTGCATCTTGTACAGCATCTATGTATGGGATTCAGCCTGAAGACCCCACAGGTTATGTATACCAAACAATGGGCTGAATATATTGTTGCTCACCTGTGTTTGTGTCAGTAAACAGACACTTAATGAAGCAAGGCTGAAAGTCACAAAACTTTCCTGAATGATTTCTTTCACTTCTGTCAATGCTATATGTACCACAGAGGAAAGTAAATGTTAAAATCTAGAAATAATTTATGTGAAGACATTCTAAACCTGCTGATATAACCATCTTAAAACCTGTGTGCAACTTTCCCATAGTATAAAACTGAGAATACTTAAAAACACTTTTCTATTCTACATGAACAATCCACAAGGAACACAACTCGGCTGAGCCTAACTGGCCTCTGGATGCTGCTGTTGCCTCAGAGAAGCTGTAAACTCATTAAAGTGGCTGCTGATCCTGTAATTCATGCCAACAGTAAACTTCAGAACTAAATTTTGCAGGACTTTTCCTTAGTTTTAATGACCTTAATCTTGTAGTTGCCACACAAAATAAGATTTGAAAGCATGCACATAGTCTGTACTGAAGGTAGATCTATTTATTAGCCCTCAATTTTTTGAACAACTAGAACTATGCCCCCTTTGACTTTCTACTGGATTTGATAGCTTTTGTTGAAGAAGATAATATCTGTTCCTTCAGGTAAACACATAAAAAAAAGAAAACAATCCACTTTTTTCTAAAATCAGACATCCTCTTCAAAGGATAAATTCTTTATTTTTATCCATTAAGATTGATGACTATAAATGTAGCATGTAAATGTAGTGTGATGGAATAAACCATCTATTTTTTGCAGTATGACTCTATCAGTATCTGGGATATTATTAATTGAGATATATAACTGAACGTGATGTGATCAAAGTTTCTGCTTTTCCTGTTGTTATGATACTTCAACGTACTACACATCATGCTTAGTTCTCTTCCTATAATAGTTATTCAAAAGTCTTTGTTCTGCAATAGCCTGAAAAGAACTTTAATTGTAATCAAGAAACTTAATTGTATCAAAGCAAAGTTGGAACAGGTCAAATATTTAACCTAACAAGTCTCTACATAGTTCAGAAGAAGGAAGATTCTTCAGTTATGCTAACCAAACGCATATATGCCTACTACTGCTGTTGGTAGATGTTCATTCTGAAAAAGAGAGAAACATAAAATTACATGTTAAGGTATTTTCCTCCATGAACTTTGGGACACAGGACTCCTACTCAATTTCTACTTTTCTACTAGTGGCCGACCTTTTTTATTTAATCATCAAATGGGTTAAACATTCAACAGCTGCAAACGCAATCCTCTCAACAGCTCTTCTCATCAAGTCTGGGTCCACCACCAAACCAAATTTGGGCAGTGCTTTACCTGAACTTGTCCCATTTTGAGGCAGGCAACAAACAGTTTCTCTCTTACTTGCACTAAAATTAACTGAAAAATTTAATTCAAGCAGAGCTTTTGCCAAACATATCACAAGAAAGAAAAAGAAGAATTTTTCCAGAGAAAAGAAACACTGACTAAACAGAAGTCAGTAGCAGAAAAAAGTACTCATGGTATATTTACCATGAAATTCTTCTTTCCCCCTCTTAACTATAGAGAGGATAACAAGGAAAACAATCTAGTTCAGCTCATTAATAAATGTAACAACTTCTTAACCTCATAACCTGTGATAGATGAAGCTTTAATTTGTATTTAATGCAGAATTCAATCTAGAACAGACTGATATTGATGAGAAATTAATCAATCAATCAAATCTTGATCAGAGACACAGCGCTAAAGAAAGGAAATGGATAGTTAATATATTCATTTTAAGTGAAAAGAAGAATCTAATTAGCTTTCATAACAACTGATAAATCTAAGAAAAGCAATTCTCACACAGCAGTTTCTGGGCTTGAGTATATTTTTTATGTTTGTTTCATTGCGCAAGCATAACACTAAAAAATAAGGAAACAACTATTTTTGGGCATTGTGCATTTCCTGAAAGGACTGGAAAAGCAATAAATGACTTTGGGAATTAGAGAGATGGCACTCTCTCTTTGTGTCCACTCCTCTGTCTCTCCCATTAGCATCTGAAGCACCAAGGAGTTAGTTACTCTTCTGTCAAAGAACAAGTGTTAAACAGGGACAAGAAAACCCTATAATGGAGCAGAGGAAAGCAATAGATCTTTCAAAATATGTTTACTTATTAGAAAAGGCTGGTCTTAAAGCAATTTATTTTTTAAAGGAAAAAGTAAAAACTGAGGAAGGGCAGGTATTAGAGTGTTCCTGGCATCTGACTTTACTTTGTAATTACTAACATTTTCTTCCCAGATTTATTTGGATGATTAAAGAACAATGATATTTCAAACAAACAAACAAACAAACAAACAATCAAACAATCAAACACACACATTCCCCCTGCCAGATATTTACTGACAAGAAATGAAGAAGGATTAAAAAAATGAACTGTCAGGGGAGTTTTGGTGAATGTTATCTATGTACAAAGGTTAATCATATAATCATATTATAGTTTGGGTTGGAAGGAATTTAAAAGATCATCTAGTTCCAACCACTCCTACAATGGGCAGGAACACCTTCCATTAGACCAGATTTTTCAAAGCCCCATCCAACCTGGCCTTGATAACTCCCACTGTTTCTTTTGGCAACCTTTTCCAATGCCTCACCATTTTCACAGGAAATAAGCTCTTCCTAGTATCTTATCAAACCCTACCCTCTTTCAGTTTAAAGCTGTTGCCCCTTTCCCCTTCACTGAATGCCCTTGTAAAAACTACCTGTCTATCTTTCTTGTAGGCTTTCCAGGTAGTGCAAGGCCACCAGGCAACTGGCTCCTCTCTAGACTGGAAAACACAAGCTGTCTCAGCCTTTCCCCATTGGAGATGTTTCGTTCCTCTAACAATACTCATTGCCCTGCATTGAGAAGAATCTATTACCACTTTCTTTAAAAATACATTTTATGTATATTTAGATCTAGATATAGCTATAAATATAGATAAATTAGACCTACATATAGCCATGGATATTGACAGAGATATAGATACAGATATAGGTACATCTAGATATAATCACTGATTTTCAGGTAAAGGAGCAGCATGCACAGAAATCAGAATAATGGACATAGGTTAGCTATGCCTTTGGATTATATGCTAAATGGATTATTCAAAATGAACAGTATGCTTACTAGTACCTGGAAATAAAAGCTATTGCATAGTGTCAGTTAGGTTTAATCTCTTAGTATTTTTAATTCAAGTACGCTTTCCAGATTTTCAGCTCTGCCCTTCCTTAGGAAGAACATCCAAAATTTAAAATACTTCATTGCCTGAAGTAACACTGCAGATTCATTCATAAATTGAATCTTACAACTGCATTCATGAATTCTGCTGCACTGCCATCACAGATGGGAAAAACTGGTTTATCTTCTACCTGAGGTAAAAGACAATGCAATTCTTATTCTATTAATGCTTTCACGTGGACCAAGATTTTTGCTCCCTGAGCTTCTGCAGTAACACAAGAGAAAAAATATTTCTTGCCTTTCATCATATATGGCTTAGTTTCCTTTCACTATGACTGAAAGCCCTTTGAAATTTTAAGTTTTTAACGTGTTATTTCTTTTCATGTCATTTGGTTTGAATTAAGATTTTTTTGCTTAGATTATGCTATTACTCAAAAAAATATGTGGAAGGATGATAGGAAAATTTGAGAAGAACTTTGAATTAATTAGGAATATTCTTGACATCTCTTAATTGAGGAATAAGTAGAGAATTTATAAAGTTGCAGAGTGAAGTTTGGACATTTGCATAGACAGCATTAATAGCAAAGAGATTCAGCTGCTCTGAAATGTGAAGGAAGAAAATAATTTAAGGCAGCTTCAAGGGAATTATGTGAAAAGTTCCAGACATAATCTGAAACAGCAATTACAGATAGCAACTCTTCTATTGTTTCAGTGGAATGATCTTCTAATTTTCTTATTCATTCATGCTGAATCATTACTAATGTGTTTATTTTCCAAGGATTTAGAGACCAATCTTGATTCCCAAGGAGAGAATGTTGAAATGGGAGATTCTATAATAATAAGCAAGCCACATTTCTGACAAAAGGAAAAAATAACATAAACCAAGGGGAAATGGGTCAATGATGCTCTTTTAAAAATGCCCTTAATGGTCATTTCCTAATTTACATGCAACTGATAAAATAAGAAAGAAGTTAAAGAAGAGAACATCTACTTTTAAAACATTTTTATCACTGATATTTAATAGAAAGAAATATCATATGATTTAGAGTTACTTGATTCATAAAATTTACCTAATAACTATACCTGGCTTTTGAAAAACTACCAAATTATTTTTCATAAGAATGCTTATATAAAGACTTCAACGGATTAAAAAGCAGACTTTCAAAATTTTGGGTTCCTTATTAGAATTCAGTAATGACATGTTTCTGCAAGAAGGCTTTAGAAATACAATAGTTCCATCTTTAAACACATATAAAATATATCTTTCTAATATTGTTGCTAAAACTAAGTTGGCATGAAATACTTTTGAAAAGAAAACAAGTGTAGTTTTTACTTGAGAGGTTGTAGAAGTGAATTATGGATTATTTTTTCATGCATGTTTATGAAAGGAAATTAAAAACTAGAGCCGTCTTAGTCAAATAATGGCCTTTGTAATGTCATTATCCTCAAGGAAATATCTATAATGATTCAAAAGAATTATCCCTCTAAAATGGACATAATGGTCTGATAGCTATCAAAAAAAAAATTAAAAGCAGGGGATGTTTAGATGTTACTGAAGCTTCACTGAAATACCTTCATAAGGATGGCAAGTAAGTCTGTGAAAGATGAGATCAGCTGAAGTAATGATGGAACCCAGGCAAAATACTGCAGAGAGTAAAGAAATTACAATTAATATTCATATTAAGCCGATTGAACCCCCCCAGAGAGGCTAACTCAGATATAGATATCTGATTTTAGTGTGCTGAGTTTCATTCCTTTTGCCCTTACTAATTAAGTTGTGTATGAGGGACTTTTTGTTTGTCTGTGATTTTTTGTTTGTTTGTTGTTGTTTGCTTGTTTGTTTTTACTTCCCTTATTAAAGAATTCCTCAGTTTACATATTATCATAATCAAGTACTCATTATAGCCGAATGGACAACTACTCTGAGGGAACTACTACTGAGTGTTATTGAGTTAATAACACTCAGTTACTGAAGGCTAAATATACCATCATCCAAAGCATGTTTCTACAGTTATCCCCTGAAAAAAGGTGACAATATGGTCTAAATGATGAAAAAATCCAAGCAGGCAAACTAATAAGCTCCAGTAAACTCTATAAACATCGATTCCTTGAACTATTCAAGTTGTGATGTAATTGTGTAGAGATTACCTGCATTAGCTTGCCACAAGATGTCAATGTATCCATGATTAAAGTACAAAATCTACATGCTTTCTGCAGAATCTAAACCCACATATAACCATGTTTATAGGTAATTCTACAAAAGCTCTACCAAAGATATGACTGAAATATAAAATTGAACCTTCATCAAAGCAACGTGGGTGGGCCTAATTCACGGCGTGAATTCCTCAGACTTTCACAGAGCTACAGCTGTAGCATTTTCCTTGAACCATTGTAACTTCACTAAAGATCTGTAGTGGCAGTATCATGGAAGGAAAGATACACCCTGATGTTGCTATTAACTGATTTGGTTGACAGCCTGTGTCAACACCTGGATACAAACCCACAGTGACAGAGACTGGGAAAACATTGTCACACAGACATCCAGTACACTTACAGAAGTAAAAATCTTGAGGAGTCAATGCCTAGCGCTGTCCAGATCTAACGCAGACACTGGAGGGAGTGGATATTATTTCTCCATTCTGGGCCATGCTCACGTACTGGTGTTGTGACTGGGGCTTGTCTCAATGAGCAGGAATTTGTTATGTATGTGTGCATGTGTATATGAGGGTGTGGCAGGACATGTGCAAAGTTTTGCTGATATAGAACATCTCCCATTTGTCCCACGTGTCATGTTTTTCTTTCCCCCACAGTGACAAGGGGTAAGTAAACAAGAGTGTTTCTGAGCATGTTTCCATGTTTTCTTGTACACAGGAAAATACACAATCCGAAATTTCAACAAAGCTAAAAGTGCAAAAGAAAAATTATGCTTATTTCTCAATGATAGTGACGATGCTTTGTGCTAAGAAAAATAAACAAAATGAGAGAAAATTGAAAGAAGTTAAGATAGAGTTTGGGGATTTTATCTGACAAAGTACAGAAAACTTCAAAATATTAGATATCACATATGTATATAGGAAAAAACAAATATAGTCTAGCTTAAGGGAAGAAAGGAGAAGAACTCATATGCATGAAGATGCTCTTATTTGATTATCATATAAGAAAGTTTTTTTTCCGTGTTTGATAGAATTGATAACACCTTAAAAATGCCAGTGACAAAACCTGATTTCCCGTGGAACCTTAGCCACAGACTTCTTATTTCTTTCCTTTGTATTCAGTTTCCCTTCTTATTTGTTATATAATATATATCTTTCCTCATTTTATTGGTTTTTATGACCAAATAGCAGCACATGCTGTGACTTGCAGATTTTTACATGAAAAAAAAAAGAGTTTTTTCATTAGCTTTCATTAGTAAATATTTTATATTGTCCATTGACTGAATGAAATATTTTGTCTTTGAAAGTTCTACTACTTGAACTACTTTACCTACTTCTGAAGAGTTATTTAAGGTTTGAAGAATTACTTAAAGGGTATAGTAGACAGAGCAATTGCATGTATTTGTAATTAACTCCTGAAATGAAACAATTTATGGGGCAATCAATTTGTTCGTCATAAAAAGTTCATCCTATCATTCGTTCAGACTGTTATCCCATGTTGTCATTGAGGCCCAGCAAAGTTTAAGATGTGATTTTCATCTGTGGTGTTTCAAAATGCTCTTTGTTTTATTATTCATTATTGACTTGCTTTTCTTTATGTTTTCTTTTCACATAAGCTCAATAATATACTTTCCTGGCCTACTCATTTCCTCAGATTTCTGGATCCTGAGTCATATGTGCAAATGAGCACACCCACAAAATTAGAGGAAGAAATATTAAAAAACGTGCAAATAACATTCATTATTTATGTATTTATCATTCTAATAATTAACATTTTTATTGCTTTTACTTTTTAAAGATAATGTAATGCTTTCTGACTACACTTGCAATCAGTTGTACTGAAGGCTTCTGTATAGGGTGACACAATTATTTTGAAGTTTATGGAAATTGAAATTGATTGGAATTAGCATTGGATATACTTTAGCCCACCTCACTCCTTATTCATTGGTCTAAAGCATGAAGCATCCTGGACTGAAAGCAGTGGCAAATAAACTTCAGGGACTATGTGGAACAGCACAACAATTGTATTCATTGTTTCCCTCTTTTTTGGATTTTCAGGCAAAGTGATTTGAGATATAATACATTTTCTGACCATAAATGATAGTAATGTAAGAAGCAAGATCAGACCAAAACAGCTGTGTATCAGAAAGCCATTAGGCAAAACTTTGGTTCCTGGATGTAAGATAAGTTGCACTTGGAAACCTATAACTGCTGATGTTTATACTACTTACCTTTTCTTTGGCTCTTTTTTTTTTTTTTTTTTTTTTTCTCAGTTTTGTTGTTTGCTTGTTTGCTTGCTTTTTCAAAGTCAGAAAAGTATATTAGCTGCCTAAAGTTCACCAATCTTTGTTGTATACCACCATTTGCAGACCACTAGTTTAGGTGCTAAGGTGGTCATTTTACATCTACAACCATTTAGATTTAATAAATGAGTAAGACTGATATATAAGTCTGTTGTGGTTTATCACTGATGAAGTTAGAGAATGAAATTCCATAGTGGTCTTATTACTCTGGCTGAGTTCCTTGAAGGGAAGAAGCTATTAACCTTTTGACCGTTAATCACATTTTTGATATATTGAATTTTTAGGAAGTTTCTTCTACATCCAGCTTTGTGGCAAGTGGAATTGGTTCATTGTAATTCCCAAGTGGCATAGAAAAGGGACATTTATAACTCTTGGTCTGTTTGGGTTTTTGTTTTTGAGCAGGGCGACTTTTCAGAGACTTTATTCAGTAAGATAATGGTATCAAAGCAAACATCCCCACCTGCATTCTTCCCACCTTCTCTTTATATGTAGAGCATGCTGCCATGTGGAATGAAATATCCCTGGTGTGTGCTGGGGTCAGCTACCCCAGTTGTGTCCCTTCCCAACATCTTGTGCACCCCCAGCCTCCTCACTGGTGGGAAGGGGTGAGGAGCAGAAAAGGCCTTGGGTTTCTGTAAGCACCTCTCAACAACAACAAAATTAACAACACCGGAAAATTCCAAAACATGTCTCCTTACTAGCTACCATGAGGAAAACAATACTTACCCCAGCTAAACCCAGCATGGTAAGTTACATCACTGCTTATAAAGGTATATCAATCCATTAAACAAAGTGAACTTGTTGAGACACACCCACTGTACATCAAATCTCTTAACACACACACACATACATTTTAAAACATTTTGAAAAACACATATAAAAAATTTGTTTAGTATGCAATCACACAATAAAAATTGATACCTCTGAAAAGATTTCACATTTTTGCTGAAATTTAAACACCTTCTAAATTCTTTCTGTTTTGTTTCACACAAAAATATGTTAAATCAAGTCCTAACATTTTTGGAACTTATAGTGCACAGAATTATTCCATTATAAACACCACCAAAGCAAGTCCATTTCAAAATTGTCAGGTCTTAATGACAACCATGGTGGAAACAATGACCTTTCAGGGTTTCAGAAGATCTATGATGGCTCAAAGTAGAGTGCTTTAGGTGCATTTTAAGTAGACTTTAAAAAATACAACTGAGGAAAATGTTTTTCCTGAATGTCATTTGCAAAACTATTCATAGGAAACATTGAGAATACTGATTTTAGAAAGTTTACTTGGAAAGCCAAGTGAGTTGTTCTGTCTCTGGATACTGAGCTTGCCAGGTACACAAAGGTACTAGTCTATAAATTTTATCCAAGTTCATTCTTTAAATTCCAGCAATATTTTCCAAACTGTCAGGATGCTTCTTTATTTTTTTGCGCTGTTTTTCAGGTAAGACAAAACCAAAAGCCTTGTTAGTATTAAATGATAAAAGTCCTTTTGTTAATATTATTTTTATGGAGCTCCTCAAAAGCTGAAAAGGGAAAAGAGATTGATATTAGGAAATGTTTCATGGAAACTTAAAATATAAAACTCATGAAGTGTGGGTTTATATCCTAGTAGCCCTTGAGCCTCAAGAAAACCATGAACTGAACACTATACTCACTCAGAGGTTTTTACAGGAATTTAAAGCAGCATCTTTTAAGAATATTTTAAAGCAAATATTCCCTTTGAAAAAGTATTTGGATTGAGGTAAAAAAGTCCTTTTTATATCTTCTCACAATTCCTGTAAACAGGTTTTAGCATTGACTATGTATACAGAACAAGCAGAAATCAGTGAAGAGTTACATTTACTGTATTTTTATTCAAGCATAAACTGTCTAGTGGGAAAGTGTTTTGCTTGACATCTTGAAAAATGTGAATTTTCCCCTGCTTTGACAGTATAATTCTCAGTAATAGTGAAGCTGGAGTAGGTATCTTGGCAACAAAACCAACTCTTTGACAAACTTCATGATGGTTTCCCTGAAGGCTTTGTTCATGTGGCAGCACTTTTCAGTATTTAAAGAATCAGTATGTTGTTCATCGTCTGTCATCTTTGTTTGTACCTGATATCTAGCTTGAGAAAGCAGCAGGGAGAGTAAATTCATTTGCTGTGAAATCTGTTTGCTCACAGTAAATTAATTAGCTATTTGATTTACATATATATATATATATATACACACACATATACATATATATAATTATAATTGTATAGAACCTTAAAACCACATTAGAGAGAATTCTTGAGTATTCCCAGAACTTTAACAAGGCAAAAGTCTGAGCAAAGCTAGGTAGTGCTACCTGAAAATAGCAATGTAAAGTCTGTAAGCTTTCAAGAAGAATCAAAGTTCTGTATGCACTGCATTTTTGCTCATTTGGTTGCCGTAACAGCTACCAAACTAGAATAACAAAAACTAGAAGCAATTTGAACACTTTTGCAGATCTGTCTTTCAGTAGTATAGAACACTTCATCAGCAAAGAATGTACAAGCAGCTGCAGTTACAGAAATTATGTAAAGTTACCAGTAGCAAAGATCAAACACTTTGTTGTGACAGAATCAGGATGCAGCTAGGCCACTTTTTCAGGTACTGGCCTCAAATCTTCTCTCAAGATACAAATAGCGAGTTTGTGTTAGGATGTTATGTGTCATTCAGTGAAGGATAGGCAAACTTTGATATTTCATATTAAAAAAATACTGTTGACTTCATAGAAATTCTGCCAAGAATTATATTTTGTCAAAATATCCTTTTTTGGTCTTTGAAACATGTTCACATCAATTATTACTTAATACTCCTAACTAAATCATTTTTTATACATAGAACAAGCTTTTGAAAGATGTTTGGAAATTACAATTCAGAAAAGATTTAGAGTACTTGAGCTTCTGAAAATGAAGCTCAAGTAATGCAGATTGCATTCTGTCAAAGTTTTTACAGGATTACATTTTCCTTTACACATCCTGATTGGATTGTTCCTTTTGTTATACATGTCTTTTTAGACTGTATATTTCTAAGTGATCCCTTAAATACCTGCCTATTTCAATAAGGACTGATTGAGTTGGTTCAGCTTCAACAGGAACTGATGTTCCCTTTCACAGATTATTCCATTTCATGTGTAGGGAACTCTTGATCTTATCTCACTCAGAGTTTTCCAATGTCAAACAGTACTATGTTTCATCAGGTCTACTGGATTTTCGTTAATCATATATTTTCATTTAACCGCAAAATAGTTCTGGGGACTATCTATAAATGTATTTACTGTTAAGGCAGAAGCCTGTACATGATGAAATCTGCTATTTTGACACTTTAGCAAGGAGAAAGCAAGTTCATTCATTGTTCACAGGTACAGATACTTCCAGAACTCATCAAGAAAACTGCCAGGACAAGGAGGATTGCTGTTGATTTGGTGAAGTGCTAAGATCATCTGCTACATGCAGCTGATGCTGATGCCCAAGAAGCCCTAACTCAGCACAACACTAAGTAGGTTGCAGTGATTTTCTGATATTGCTCATACTATGAATAATATGGCATAAGTCAGGAGCCCCGAGTCTTTAATGATTCGCATAAGGGCTCAAAAAAGTAAGTTATGAATATAAATGCCTAATTTTAGCGTATGAGACAAAGCAGCGGCTTCACTGAAACTAAGTCATATCTAAGAATTTTAACTCTGAAGAATGAAGCTTTGTCAGGTACTGGGAAATGTTCTTAGTTTGCTCACAGTGAGCGAATGTGAAGTGGGAATGTATATAACTCAAATAGCTGTTTTGACCAAGAGATTTCTATGTAACCACTCTTGGACATTCAAAAGCAGATTTATTTTACAGAGGTTTTTAGGGCAAAATTTAATTTTTTTTCCACATTTTTCTTGAATGCTAAATAACTGCATGCTTTTTATATTTAAAAATTTTCCAGTATCATTTTTCTTTAAGAATGTATGGCATTGGTAGAGGAAAAACTAGAGAATTTTTTAGTCTGCCTTTGCTTTGATGGAGAGAAATTCTGTCAAGGTCTATATATCTTCCACCTGTTTGTGAAATTTGTGCTGCATTAGCATCTAACAGGTAGTTAGTTTTAAATGTTTAAGGGTGTATTTAAAGAATAAATTCATCATATATGTGCATGACAGCATTGTCAGCTAAATCTCTGTAAGGACCAGTAACTGTTACTTAGCATCTAACACCCTCTCAGCATGACAAAACTCTGAAGTTTGTTATGAGTAGTAACTCATTGTTGCAGCAAGGCTTTTGAAAAGCTTTAGTTTGATTTATATTTAAAAGAAATTAGTTTACATGATGAAATAACAAAGGACTATAGGGTCTGTCTCATGATAAGAGAGATTGTGGTTCTGGCATTTTCTCTATTATGTGCCAAGAAAGATGGAGTGAAAAGTTCAATGTGCATCTCCATGTTTGGTCAGAATAATTCCATTTTGTGTTATATGAAAAAGTTCTGTGGTTTGCCTTTTTTTTGCTCATGGATTACCAACTAGAATGAGACTTTGGACACGTACCAGCATGAGAAAGTAAAGATCAAAGGACTACATACTAAGACAAGAAAAAGACAAAATCTTACGCAGTTTGGAAATTCTGTGTTTAAGAATATTGTGATCCTTCCAAGGGCCCCGAAGCTATCAAAAAAAGCTTCAAAACGAACAGTACAGACCCCACTGTATAGAAAAACTCATACACTAGTCCTTATCAGGAGCTGGAGGGTCACCTTCTTGTAGAAGAAGATCTGGTTGGTCAAGTAGGACCTGCCTTTCAAAAAGCCATGCTGTCCAGGCCTGATCTGACTCAGCAGAGTATTACTCAACATTGCCCTCCCTTACCGGCTGGTAAAGCCACTTCTCATGACAGGCTAGGATATCTAAACTAATGGGAGATGAGTATGTTTTCAGGGATATGATTTTTTTTCCTGTGTGTTCTTGAAACAGAGGAATCATCCAGCAGCGTTGTGTCATTAATTACCATGCTTTGTAGGTGTTAACCTGGCCTGTCATGACCTAAAGCTTTGCCTGGCATTTGGGTGTATAAAAGAGATCGAGAGAAAGGGTCAGTAAGATTCTATAATATAAAAGAACATGGAGACTTTATCATATAAATTTCTGTACTGTGTTACCACAAAAATCATTAGCAATTATACCTATGATTAATAAAATGCATGTGTATATCAAGCTATTACAAATTCTTACCAGCAATCAATAGTAGTTGTGATCAATAGTATAGCAGCAAACAATTAATTATAGAAAAAATCTATGGTAACAACATCCAAAGAACCAGCAATATATAATACATAATATCACAGATTGCAAATTTATTACTAGCGAAACAAACTTTTTGATAATATAAAAGCAGATGTGCTTCTGAAACCATGCCAGAACAGGACAACAGCCATTCCAGAAGTGGAAGGACAAATGAAACTGACCCCAGAAGTGAGCCCAGAAAGGGACCAATGAAACAAATGGCAGAGTCCTGCTTCAAAGATGATCTGTGTCATGCATTTGGGAGTCACTCAGGCATCCCCAAAGTTTATGCAGTCTTGATTAGGAAAATGAATACTACATGAAGCATGGCAAGTCTTCAGGAAAGGAAGTCCATTTTTGATAAATATTAAGAAATTAATATTTTGATAAATACTAAGAAGGCAAAGAAGGTGTAGGATAACACCAGCTTGAGCTGACAATAGATGATGTTCACTTCTGGACCAATCTTTGACAATTTATCAAATTGTAGCCAGAATTTCTAAAACACATCAAAAAGGAGACAAGAAATTTCGGGATGAACTGCCTGTGCCTTGTGAGCTAATACTAAATCTCATACTAGAAAGCATATGTTAGACTGGGAAATGATAAACAATACTGAAATAACATCTGCTTAATAAAAAATAATATTATGTTAACTGACACATCCCAAAATCTAATTAAAGCATCAGTGTTCTGTAGAACAATTATGGCAAATTAATTTGAATTGACAAGGTGGGAGAGAGAGGGGATAAATTTCAAATATTAAATAGGACCCTCTAAATCAGTATTTGACAGTCTTGAATAATGAAAAAAATAGAAAGAAATGGAACTACATCCCAGGACAAGTGTAAAAAGTTGTTACTGTCAGTAAAAGAACACACTTATAACAGAGTATCTTGTGGGGAAAGATAAGATGAGATATAATCAGATCATCCACCTTAGAAAGCTGCAGGAATAGCTCGACCATGGAGCATTGCATAAATGAGTGCAACTCCTTTCTGTGGACTAAAAGATACAGCTCAGAAGAGATGATAGCATGTACAGCCATGTGTGGGCTCTCATACACATCTTAGAAACAGATTCCTGGGTGAGAAAACATATGATGAGTTCGAAGCTAAGATTCTTAAAAGATCAAGGTTTCTGTTGCATCCACTTTCACGGATCACATCAAGAAATGCTAAGACATGTGATCTTGCCAAATCTCAGCAATTCTTCAAAAGATGTGTTCTAAAAACTAGTGGGTTTTTTAGTTATTGCTTCATATAATTATTTGATATTAAAAAAATTAAAAAAAAAAAACAAAACACCAAAAGCCCCCATTTTTCAAGCACTATGAATGGTGAAAAAGAGGTTACCTGATTGAAGAAATGCACATATGATGATGGCAGAAAAATTTGGAAATGTCATGAAAATAAGTATAAGATAGAGTCTTTTAGAGCTAGAGAAGTTTCAGTAAAAAAAAACTCTACTTGTGGCCTGATAAAATCCTGATAACTTTTTGGGACTGTGTAAAGTTGGCTCAGCTGCAGGATCACTATAGATATGATGGGTACTTTGCTAAACAGTATTTCTGATTCTTTTCATCCCCAGGATGGTGTCATGTCTTGGCAATACTGATTATCACTTCAAAAACTGCCTTCTCTCTTCATCTAGTGTTACACCTCTGAGGCTCTCAGTGTGGGAGAAAAGGGTCTGAGAAATACAACTAGAAACTGAAAACCATGTGGTTAGGGCTTTTTTCATAGGTTTTCCCTTCATTCCCACTCAACCTGCACAGTGTAATTTCCTTCCCTTTTTTTCTTCTTGTTCTTTCACACTATGGAAATGACATAGATGTGTAAAACACTGTCAAACCTTAGATGAATGTGGTTCATTTGTCACAAAGCAGCTACTCTAACATGCAAATATTAAAAATTATTTTAAAAAGCAGATTATTCATTACTCACATTTCAAGTGATGTTGTTTCTGGAAGAAGAAGGAATAATAATAATAATAATTCAATGACCAAACATTCCATCCTGCTGAGAAGTCTTGGCTAGCTGTTTGATATTTTACTGGAACAGGAACTACAGAACAGTCCTGGTGACTCTGTATCTAATTATATTTCAATAGGATTGAAATACCCAAAAGGATCTTGAAACAGATTTTGTAACTCATATATCTTCACCTGTCAGGTAAACATCCTGTCTGAAAGTAACCATATTCCTGTTTTTGAGTTTATAGTAGAAAAACAGTAACAAAAAGAAAGCATTATCCTTTTATTGGACTACAGTACAATTTTCATTCAAGTGTTTTGGTTGGTTTTTGTGCCAGCACTACAAAACTTTAAGAAGGAATCAGGAGAAAAAGTCACTAGAATAGTAAAGGTAATAGAAAAGTTGAACAGACAATTAACAGCGTATGCAAGAATGTACCTTCACTTAACTTTTGAAAGAAAAGTATTAGCACAGTTTGCACCATATGGAAAACAGAAAGAAAGCAGAAATTTGACTATGATTTAGTTTCTGTTAGCACTGAAAGCAAGAAGAGAAATCTAAATAACATGAAGTTACAAGAAAGGCAGCTTTATTCAGTTATAATTTCCCATAAGTTATGAAAGACCGGTAATGGTCAAAAAATTAAAGCATCTTTCCTTGCCCCTTAAAGCTGTTTTATATAAAACCATCACAGAATCATAAGATAATTTAGGTAGATAGAAATATCTGCAGGTCATTTGGTACATCACTCTGATATTCTGATCAAAGCAGGGGTGGCATAGAGATTATACAAGGTTGATTAAGGTGAAATTCAAAGTTTTTCCATGGAAAGAATATCCACATCCTCCATGGGCAATATCTGGCTATCAAAGATGTGGTTTTCCCCCCTTATATCCAATTAGAATGATGCAAATTGACTTTCTTGCTTCTAGTCCATTTCCTGTGCACCTCCAGGAAAACTGCTTCTCATCAGGTAGATGAGTAAGATTTTCCCTTAAATCATAAGAAACTCAACTTCGTCAACACCACATCTTTGACAGATAACCATCCTCCCACCTTGTAGTATGAACCACAGGTTTCCTGGGAGTGCATTCCATCCCATTGTCCAGCTCATGAATAAAAAGTTAATCAATATGAGTCTCTTAGGGTGGTTAATAACTTGTCATCAGTAGGATTCTATACCACTAATCAGAATTATATGAGCAAAACTATTTAGCCAGTTCCACACTTAAGTTGCTAGTGCATCTGGCCAGGACATCTCTCATCAGTGTGTCTCCAGGGCTGATGCAAGGATGGGTGTTCATATCAGAAGTCTGGGTAAAGTCGAAGTTGAAAATACCCACTTTTCTTTCTTTCTCCACTAAACCATTTGTTTCACCATTGAAGGAAATCCTCTTGGTCTAGCACAGTTTGCCTTTGGTAAATTCATGGTGACTTCTCCCAAACATCTTTTTGTCCTTGAAATATCTGAATATATTTCCCAGAATAATTTGTTAATTTAAAATAAACTGACCAACCTGTAGTTTTCAAAATTCTCTTACTTCTCCTTCTTGAAAATGATCAGGATATCTTCCCTTCTCATTGTCAAATATCTTCTTGAAACACCAGTAACTCCAATGATTGACATGAAATAGTTCATTCACAGTTATTGTGTGTGAAACTGGAATTAATCCCGGGAAACCTCATGTCCTAATTCATACAGAGCATCAGAGTATCCAACTGAAAGTACCCTCTTGATGCTAACACATGTAAACCTATTTTCATCTTAATCATGAATATTTGAGGACATAACTAATGTGACCTGAGGATGAACAAGTCCAATATTCTGCTTCATTTACATTTGCTATTAAAAATAGAGGTCATCTGTGGGAGATGTCTATTAATTCTTAGTCTTCTCTGGCTGCCAGAGCAAAACAATGCTGACACAAAGGGAGGCTGCATTCCAACTTGACTGGAATGATATTGAAGAAATGGAAGATATGCCATGCGTCAAACTATCCAGAGAAACCCAGGAATTTGTATAACTCATTTATACAGCAGGTATAAAACTGTCTCTAAGCCTAAATGAAATCGATAATAGGACAACATTTCTTTAGGAGTTCTAATTTCATCCTAAATTAACTGTAGGACTGTCTTATTTATTGTGGTATTGTACAGCAACTCCCAGAAGCTGAAGGCAGGGCAGTGGGAATATGAGTGATAGTTTATACTGACATGGGGGGAAAAAGGAACACCAAATAATGTGGTACTACTAAACTCAATTTATTAAGTGGACCAAGCAACAGAGAAGCTGTGAAAGTTTTACAACCACATACACACACACACAGAGATATAATTATCTGAGACTTGTCCAAGTCACCACCCCAGTGAATGGAAATAGCACAGCCTCCATGGGGAGGAGGAGACGCAGCACTGTCCATGTCCATGCAAAGCTCTGGGCAGGCATCTGACACCTCTGGCCTCCCTCCCTCCCTCTACTTGTTGTACAGCAGCTTGACAGTGTTGTGTGATTGGGTGGGCTTCAAGGCCAGATATCAGCAACGGCTGCCGACCAAATGGATTGATAACCTGCTACATCTCTCAAGCACTTGCAGACATTGCTCTTCAGTTCTCTGTTGATTCATCGCCCCTGCCAAGGATCAGGTGTGGTTCAGGTTCTCTCTGCATTGCCACCTTTGGCCACAGCCCACCGCCTGTTTGGGTTGTAGTTGGCTCTGTGGTATTCCTATACTAGATATTTTTAAAATCTCTCCCTGCTTTCAAGATCTGATGTCTGGGATTTTTCATGAATAGACAGATATCTGAATATTTATGGCTTGTGGAATACTAATTTTCTTTGTGGGAAGTTAGTTATTTAACTGAAGTATGGAAATGATGAGTGTTATCAGATCCATCCCTCCACTATATTCCTTATCTTGGTAGTAAGCTATCAAGGGCCCTATTAGCTAGGGCCAGAATTTACCTTTAATTATCACTGCTAAAATTGTTATAGGGAACTTTCATGTGGCTGGTGAGCAAGGGTCTATTCAGAGTACCATATCACTGGGGGATTTGGCTAGAAAAAAAAACTTAACTCTCCCCCTAACCTTCTATAAACACATAAAGAATTTACCTCTTTAGTTGTGCTATAAAATTGCTTTCATTTTATTGCAATAATCTGCAAATTTTCTTAGCATATTTTATTCAGTAAATAGAGTCTAATATTCAGTAAAAAGAGTCTAATTTCTTGGAACTAAAGTCTAGCATATAATCACAAAATTTCCTTCCTGCAATAAACTGGGATATTCAGTATTCTGAACCTTGAAATTTTTAAATTGGAGTTTTTAATAGCAAAGTCAAAGTGATCAAAGTCACTGGTAATCATTCCGAAAATCTGTAAGGAATACTTGGAGTATTAAAGTAGCATGCCATTTCTAAACCTCTTTTATCTCCCCTCTAACTGGGAGGGACCTTCATTAAGACCAAAGGAAGAGGTATCCAAAAGATCATAACAATGTGAACAATCAATACTGAAAAATATGTTTCTGTCAAAACCAGCTTGGAATACTGGTTACAGTTTCATGGCCTTTCTGACAACTTAAAAATGCACAAATGACTGGTCTGCATCTGTGTTGGCTGAAAACATGTTGTGAAGAGCAACTGGTAGTAGAAATGAAGTGAAGGAAAATAGAAAGGGGTACAAAATGTTCTCCCAAACTATAACCTCCTAAAACTCCTAAATTCTCCCAAATCCTGACTTCCTGTACTGGTAGAGGCTTTTTTATTTTTATTTTTGAATTAGTCTAGTTATTGAGAATTTCTGCTCTGTTGCTGTATGTGATTCTTTTTTCCATTAATTAGTGCAATTATACTGAACTTATATAGATTTTAAGTTTATGTGGTTCTACAGAAACTTCAGTGAAATACATTAACTTGAAGACAGACACCTTTGTGCATTATAAAGAATTTAGGGAACTACAGTATCTTTAGAAACTATATTTTTCTTTCTCTACTGTTACTAAATAGATATTCGACATGCACCCAGATGTTACCCTGCTCTTTTTCTTGGTTTGTGTTGTGTGAGTTAAAAAAAACCCCAAAAAAACCCAAACAAAAAACCACCAAAATAAACAAGATACTAGAGAGAGAGAGATATTCAAAATACAGATTTGGAAAAATGTGACTTAGGAGAAAGTGGATTGATGAAGAATACTAGTAGAGGAATAAATAGATAATAATATCAAGGAAGGTTCATTAATGTTTAATCACAAAAGAAACACTATTGTGTAATGAAGGAGGAAAATTCTGATAATTTGCCTATATTGCTTAATTTGCAAATGCTCTTCTCATGACAGTTTGGCTTCACTAGTGAATGTCTTGAGAACTACAAATCTCTGAGATTTGAAATGCATCTTTTTCTTTAGAAGTATATTTCTTATAATATGTATATGTTAAATATTTCTTGATCAGTAGTCAGATAAAATACATTTTTTATTCATAGTTTAGCATACTTCCATCTGCCCTCACTGACATTACCATGTAAAGTCACAGACTGGTAAAATAATTCATAGAAGACCTGCATAGGAAAGCAGGTGCTTGTGTATGGATGTCCTCTATAAACTGATTGTGCCATGATCCAATAAATACCTTTGTTTGTGATGCACACTGTGTCTGTGAATCCCCAAATCTGAAAGTGAAGTTGAGTAATTCTGGGCCATTTGAAATACTTTTAATTTAAAACTACAGTTCAGCAAAACTTTTAAGTGGTGGGGTATGCACACTACTGATTTAAGAGCTTTATGAATAATTATACTTATTGTGTTCATTTACTTATTTTTGTTTCAAAAAGATTTCAGTATTGTCCTAAGGAAAATGAAATGTTTAAAACAATAAACTCTTTGTAAAAATGTCTACTATGACTTACATGCTATATGGCATTTGGAAAAAAAAATCATAATGAAAGAAAGTGAAGCAGGTGAGGTTTAAATATCAAAAAACCAAAAAATTAATAAAAAACAGCAAACAAACCCAAAAGCTCAGACAAATTAGGTCCTGCAAGAATACTGGCACAAGAACACCAGTAACATAAAAATTAAAGAGAACAGAACAGTTCTACCAATTTAACTTCAGTCTAGATTTTTATATTTTAATGAAGTAATTGTGTTCTCTAATAACAAGAAAATTGAATAGCCTACATGAGTTTGGCAATTATGATATCCCCAAGATGAGACAAAGTGAAAAAACCCTTTAACTGGATGTTTCTCTTTTAGGAAAAAAATCAAGGAAGGATTTGTGGATTCTCTCAACAGGTACTCTGCCATTACTCAAAAAGGAAATTTAAATAAATATCTAGTGAAGTTTTTGCTGTTTTTTTTTCTTACATAGTGCATAATAGCAAAACAAAACATAGCAAAATAGTTTGAACATATTTGGAAGTTTGCAAAACAGATGATAAGAGGGATTTTAGGAAGATTTTTTTCTGTATTTGACAGTTTGTGCTCATTAATCCAGCTGATGAGATAAAGTCTTTGATCATGAATGATTTTCTTTACTTTTCTGTGAAAGCTGCAAATGCTTCATCCACTTATGAGAAGTGCAAATTTTGGATGAAACAAACATTTTTTTGTTTAAAACTGATCTTATATCTAGTAATTAAATGGGTTTTTTTTAGAATTGTTTCTATGGTATAGTTGCGCAAGCTCTATCTAGCCTTCCAGAAAAGATTACAAAGAGAAAAAATTTTTGAAGATTATGATATACAGAATGCTCACAGGATGTTTCTCAACGTTCTGGGGAAATTCTAATTAGAAGTGCAGAACTTGAAAGCTGATTAAGTCACAAGAAGCATTTGTCTCAAGAGCCGTACAATTGATTTCTTAAGTAAATAATTTTTCTCTGTATAGAATGAAATGCATACAATTAAATTGTTTTGTCTTGTAATCAATGTGTTTTCTTAATATTTGTTCTCATTTTATTGCAAGATACATGATGTTCTTCTATTTTCAATGCTGTTTTGATTGCCCTGGCTTGACAAGACTGACTGATTTTTTAATTTGTAGATGAATTTGTTCCTCTGCTTCATAATTATCATCAGATTTTAATTTTACATCTTTGAAAGTCATATATGTGAGTTGAACCATGTGGAGGGAGGGTAGTTAAACCTTTTTCTTGTTTAAATTAAATTGGAAATAAACTTTTTCTAAGTAATGTTTTAATTACCGTACAATAATTTTAATAATAGGCACATGAGATAATTTACTCTCATGTTCAGAGTAATTGATTTTACACATCATGGGGACATGAACCAGATAAAGAATTAAGTATAAAATCTTAATTTTTTAAAAATATTTTTTAAATTGGCTTTATAAGATACTGCTTTTATGAAATCTGTTCTCACAATCTTACTAATATCTATGCCTCTCCTTCTAATACATGCATACATGCAAAGCAAATGCATAGCGACATGAAGGTATGAGTTTAAAAGGAAATGGTACTCCAAGATAAAGGCTATAAGTCTGTTATATTTATTTATTTGTTTCACTGAGTGAAGATTGGCAGTGCTTCTTTCTGTGCATTTGCACTTTTTTTTTCCCTGTGCTTTTTAAAAATAATACAATTAAGACAGTTGGTATTGCCAGGAAATTCAAATGATCTCCTATGATTTCAAACACTTTTTTTCTGTTTCTATGTCACTAATGTTCTAAGAAAGGCTGAAATCCTACAGGTTCTAGAGAGAAAGAAATGCCCCTTCTGATGAGAAATACACACTCTACAGTTTCAGGAATTAGCTGCTAGAACTACATGAACATGTCCATGAAGCTCTTATAAGAAAGTATCTAGATTATTCATTGGTGTCTACAAACCTGATGTATACATACCTCTTAGTCCTCTTGTCTTTTACCTGCAAAAAAAGATACATTTGGACAGACATGTGTCATATGTATTTTTATCTTCAGTTATTCTCCTAAAGAAAACAGTTATGCAGTTATTTTTAGATACTCATGTTTCATAAAGCTTGTTTCCAGAAATACTTGGGATTTTTAACAACATTCCTGCAATAAATATACATTTTTGAAGTATTTTACTGTAAAGTTCAGAAATGTTTGCATGATCACATTGGCTGGGAAATTAATTGATCACTAATCATTTGAAAATAAGTTTGATCTGTTCATTACGCTGTGTTACAGCTTTACGTGTCCATGTTAAAAAATAGATTTTCAAAACATTTCACCTCTTCCAAAAGGGAAACATCTAAGAATAAGTATATGATTATACTAATCATTTAACAAGCTGCATGGTATGACTGTAATTTGCTGCTCAGAATTTAACGAATTGCCTCCTGAAATCAAACATCTGCTACTGTAAGTGACAGTGATTACCAAACAAGGATATTAGGAATCTCAGCCCATAAAAACATGAAAGAAGCTTGATATATTGTGATGAAGAAAGTATGAGGTTTTGAAGCATTATTTTTAACAACTGGAAAAAATACTTATGCTTCTGACTCTTAATTGTCTTGATCTGAGTTTCTTATTTTCGGATTTTCTTCCCAATTATTTAAGTCACTTAAATTGGAACTTAAGTTCCAATTAACTTATGTTGGAACTTAACTATCATTCTGTCTGACTGTCATTAATATATATTTTCTACACTATTCTAAACCATTATATACTTTTTCTGAATAAAGGGAAATTGAATGATTGAATGGATTTTCTTTCTTTTTTTTTTTTCATGTTACAATTACTTTAGCCCCCACATGTTGTGAACAAAAGGACTCGACAATTAACAAGGGGCAGGTTTGCATTAAAAATAAATCTTCTTCTGAAAAAATCTCAGTTTAAATATTTTGAGATAGCAGCTTTTTAAATGCTCTTCATGCCATAGACAAAATGTATACATTGTTTTTGTAGTTAAGGACAAATTGCACTAACCCAAGCGGTTCAGATTGATTAGCATCCTTGTTGTCTGCACATCTGAGGTTCTGATTCAATCTGTTCTCTGCTCCAAATCAGGCTTCTCCACCAAGAATACTGCTGTTATCATTCCAGATTTGAGTCCAGGAGTGAAGAATTATGCAAACTATTGTGCATGGGCTTATAACTTGTGAACTATTACTTACCTATTTATTTTTTATTGCAAGGAGAGAGGCTTCATATTGATTTTACTACGATGGATCTCAAGATTAGTCTAAGTTCACTTTGGAAAAAGTGTGTTTTACCCTGTTAGCAACTGCCTACCACTGAAATAATTGTATTCCATCCTGCTTCACTGTCAGTTCAAGGAATACTACACAGAATAAAGGCCTGGCCAAGCAAAACAGTCATAGTAACTGATAGCCCCAATGTCTGTTGAGGTTGGGGGACTCTTTTGGACAACCTTTGAACTTTATCTTGATACCAATGACTATCAGGAAGGCTGGAGTTAGAAAAATTGAAAAAATAATCCCAGTCAGACTATAAGAATGAGGAGGAAACAATCCTCTTCTCCAATGTCAAACTTGTGTAGACTTGAGACTCTTCATAACACAGAAATCATCTCTCTGCACAAGGAAGACAAAGTCCATCTTATCAGAGGACACCGAAAGGGTTACAATAGGATTGAAGTAAAGATGAAAGTACTAGTAAATTTTATTGGGTATTAATTTTAAATGTGTTATAATGACTTTTATGTATTAATTCAGTTAGAGCAGTAGAGTGTAATTGGAACACTAGTAACTTAGAAAAAATTAGAGGTTTCTTAGGTTGCTAATATTTTATTTAGGGTAGTAACAAATCCTTGATTTCATTCACAGAAGTGATATTCTCTACTTTATCCTTCACAATATTTTTAATATAAAGAGGGCAATTCTCCTGAGATAAAATTGTCAATCCTACAAATTTTCTCTGACATTATTTTGCTGTAGCATTTATAGCTGCCATGAAATATGAAACTGCTTATGAATTCTTTTTATGGGTAACTAACCATATTACTATCCTGAGTGGCCAGGTGAATTTTTCTTCAATTCTGGTTTCTGAGCTGAGATGAGACAGGAAAAGAAAAGCATTAGAAATGGAGACAGCTGGATCATCTGTTTGTGTGGAAATACTTTGATCATATTTCATGAGCAAGAGTGAAGTCTACATCTCTGATACGATACAAGTGAACTCTGAGCAAAAAGCTTACCATACATGTGAGGAGTCATCTTGGATAAATCACAAGCTCTGTTGCATTTTTCTTTTTCAATTTGAAAGTTCAGTTTGCAATATTAACTTTGTGGGGGTTTTGAGTGTTGTTACCATGATACCCATAATTTATATCTACTTTATCTACATCTACTAAGATGTAGAGCATTTGTATCAACAAAGAGATTTTATTACTTCAGGACTTCTTTTCCTGCTTTCATTAGATATGTTTGAATTTCCATGCAGACTTTCAGAATGTGAATGTATTTTCTCCCACTAAGTGTGGATGAGTGTTTCCTGAACAGTCTAAGAACTGAACAGGAAAAAGCTGTTCTATTTACAGTTGTTATGGGTGCATTTCTTCAAGCAGTAGAAGATATATCTGACTTCAAAACCATTTGGATTCAGCCTTGCTGATAGCATCATGACTAGATTAAAAGAAAAATTTAAATTATTACTTACTAAAAAATTTTATTCTTGAAAACAGGATGAGTATTTTGCAAGAAGGGAAAAAAAAAACCAAACCATGTAAAATAACTTTTCTGTTTATTGAACGGGAAATTTGTAAATGCAGTTTCACCTTCTGCCTGAGGGAGAAGTGTCAAACTGATAATTGCTATGGAGGTGAAGGTAATGGATAAGCTTCATGAGCACTCACAGGAGAATATGGGGAATTATGATAAATATTTTAATTACTTTTTAATCTCACAATATAGAATGGCATCTCTTCTATTTTTTTTTAATCGAATGACCTACACAAGTTATCAGTATCAGAAAAGGGACATCTACTTTGGAAAACCTTTGTAACGGAAGACTTCTTAGGATCCTTTCAGTTCTTTGCTTACAATTTGGAAGCACAGCATCAATTGCTATTGAGCACCATAATTTTGCATAAAATTATTTCAGTCTTTGTGTAGGATATTATTTTGCAACAGTTCAGCAAAGCACAACATAAGAGGAAGATAATTCTGTTTCAGAATACTCACACACACTGTCTTATACTCCCACATACTTACTAACATCAAGACATGTTGATGCAGGTGGTTTGTCCAGCTTGTGGACATGGGGACATTTTACATCCATGTACAAGAAGTGCAAATTTTTTAACATTAACATGGAGTTTTTAACATTTGTCCAGTGTATGGCAGACACCAGCTTGGTGACCATACATAAATGGTGAATATGGGTTTTCCTAGGTTTCAAGAGCTGAGAGTATCTTTCTCTTCACCATGACTCATCTTTGGAAGCCATTAAGAGTTACTTAATGGCTTAGTGTCTTTTTTCATTCAGTCTGTCTGTCCTGAGAATAGGGGTGAGCAAAAGGCTGTGACAGGACACAGCATGCAAAAATGACCCAAACTGACCAAAGGGATATTCACACCACACAACATCACTCTCATCAATAAAAGTAAAGAAAGAATAAACAGGGAAAGGGAGATGTCTTCCAAGCTGGAAATGGTTTAGACAAAGGCTGGGCACTGATGGGACGGAATGAGTGATTGCTTTTGTTTTGCTGGTTTGCCTTTCCTCTATTGAACTATCTCAACCCATGATTTTTCTCTTTTCTTTTTCCTTTATCTTTCCCCCCCTTCCTATTTTTTTCCCATAGATTTTTGGAGTGTGTCAGGGAGGAAGGGGGAGAGGGAGTGCCTGTATTGGGGTTTGACTGCCAGCTGGGGTCACCACCAGAAGCAGAAACACCTGTCTTCAATTTTTTCCCACCAATTTCCTTGCTTTCCAATATAATCCCAAAAGAACTGGAATCATCACATTTGTCATTTTGTTAATTTTATCAGGAAACAATGAGTGCTAAAAAGAAGACATCTTTCATTTTTATTAATTTAGCTTTCATTGGTTTACATTCTTATTAGAATAGTCATCTATCTACTTCTTTAAAGCAGCAAGACACCAATACAAAAGATAGCTTGGAGGGCAGATTCACAAGGAAATAAATGACTCTCAGTATATTGATTTCAGGGTATAATCTCAGTATAATGATTTCAGTTTACCTTTATTTTGAAAGGATAATAATTTATGAAGAAGGATATAAACATCAACATTAAGAAGCTGTGTTTTGTTTTAGCACCTCTTACCACAAACTGCATAGAAACGTGGATTGTCATAGATAGAATTTCTCATTTTTTCCTTTATTTCTGCTTTGAAATGAGGCAAGCCACTTGAAGCTTTTGAATTTCTGGGAAAACAAAAGAATAAAAGAAATGAGAAAGCATTGCAAGTGACATTCAGTAGCACTATGTTGTCACAAGCATGTGGTATGCAGGAGCACTTTTGTTTACATGCTGTACAACCATTAGGGAGAGTTGTTTGCCAGGTATTTCAGAGAAGTACCTGTGGCATTTTTTTGACATAGCAGCTCCTCTGAGTGTAAGTTATGGTTGCTAAATGACTTTTCTGTGCTTAGACTGAGAAGGTCTCTCAGAAAATTTATAGGTGTTATTCTTGTAGTGGCTAGGTGACAAATTACCAGAACTGAAAACTGGAGCTTTCCCTTAAGGAAAATAAATCGAAAATAAATCAGTGTGTCAACAAATTGCAACACACTCTTGAGAAAATTAGTTACATTATCAAAGAGAAATTACACTGATTTCAGGAAACTCAGGGTCTGCTTCTGCAGTTCTCATGTGATATTATTTTGTTTAGACTTTGTAATTGTACTCACAAAGAGATGTAACAAAGGAAATAAGTAATTTTAGCTGTAATAATAGAAAATAACTCAAACGTATCATAAAATTTTAGTGGGTTTGTTGTTTCTTAATGATTTGAATGTGCTGGGTTTCTTTTGGATTTTTTTGTGTGTTTGTTAATTTTTTGGGAGGATTTAGCAACAGACCTCATACCCAAATAAACTTGTAAAAATAAGTACATATATTTGAACTAGGCTTTCAAATTCTCATCATGATCAATAGAAATCTTCATGTCATGTCATATTTTACTACATTAAGATATCTAAGGTGTCTTAATACCTAAGTTAGCACTGGAGTCTATCATCTAGAAAACTATATTGAGGCAATTTTACCTAAATTAGCACTGGAGTCTATCATCTAGAAAACTATATTGAGGCAATTTTAGCAAAAGTGTGATTTCACTGCTAAAGACAAAGCTCTTAATAAATCTTAGGCTGTGCAGTAACTCTAGGTGAATTTGGCAGGTATACTACCAGAATTTCTAAAGACCTGAATTTTCATGGCAAAACCCCAAACAAAAGAAACCAACCCCAAACAAGCCAACAACCCTCCCCTAAAGACAACCCAAACAGCTGATATCCATAATCCACAATATCTAAACCAGCATTAGGTACCCACAGTTGGAAACAGAATCCTTCCCATTAGACTACGAGGTCAAACATTATTTTTACTCCATGTATAAAAAATACTGGGCTCCTCTCATTGGTCATGATAATCTTGTGGGTCCCTCCAAATCAGGATATTCTATGATTCATCAGATTTCAAGCACTGAAAAAGTCAGCAACCTCTTTAACCTAATAGAGCTGTCAACAGAAATAGGCACTGCAGAGGACAATCGACCTCATGCAGGAATAAATGAGACAGGCACGATGGGTCCTCCACTGGAGTAATTTAGAGCTATTCTGAGAATCTGTAGTAATATAACCTAAAAATAGACTGATCTCTCCTTCTGCCTTGTAAAAGTCAGTGAGAATGTCCTGCTACAAAGTGTCATCTTTTTTGAAAACCAGTGGGAAACTTCAGCATCTACAGAAAAGCACTACATTTGGAAGACTATAGCTTCAACTAATTAATGCAGTTAATTACTACTTCTTTCTGAGGACTAGTTCTTCTTTATCTAGGAGATTTAGAAAATATTAAAATATTTGTAATATAAATAATGAGTGTTTCCTAGAAAAGAGACAATTTTTTCAACTACAAAATAAAAAAATATTTAATTTCCCTACACTTTTGTTTCATTTAAAAACACCATTTTTTCCCCTCCTCTTTCCTTGTAAAAAAAAATTGTTTCAGGTTGCTGTGTCTCAAAACGAAAACATTGACACAGATACTCTGTTTTTTTCTTTCCTTGGTTCATTCTCCTCCAATTTTTAAAGTTAAAACTTCATAGGCACTGGATAGGGTCTTGTGCCAGTCAGTGTAAAGTAAGATTCCAGTAGATTTCTATGTTATCAGAATAGAAGAAAGATTTCAAGAGCATTTTTTATAGTTCACCAGTCACTAAATTGTGGTAAAGAATATTATTTGCCCACATAAGGATGTCTTAGAAGATACGTGTTCCCCAGTTTTACTCTCTGGGACCACTGGGCATTGGTGTGAAGTTAATTATGCCATTTTCCTTACTCCTGAAAAAACCCATAGGGCCTGCTAACAGCACTTACAGAGAGTGGTATCCAGCATGCTTAAGAAAGGCTGCTATTACACTGACAGATTAAATAGCTATGAAAATTACTATAAGATTTAAGATTCTACTACATGCCTTAAAACCTGAGCTGAATTTTTTAACTCTGTAAATGTTAGGTTGGTGTTTAAGTACAGAATTCTTGTATTTCATATCATGTGTATCTCTGAGAAAGGCTCGTGAAAGTCCTGAGTAGGCACATTGCTTGTCCAGTCTGTGTTTGTGCACTTATTAATACAGCTCGTGGGGGAGTCAGTCCTTGGAGCCTCCTCACATAAATAAATGAAGTTACCAAGCTCTCTATTCACTCTTTGCAGCAATTCTTACTTCCAACAGGGCACCCTTACAGAGTGCTGCTGATATTTTTTATATATATATTATATATATATATATTTATATTTTATGTCTATTTTATATTCCTTTGTCTTTAAAATTTATGTTTTTTCCTTAGTATCATATCTTAATGTCAAATTTTAAAAGCTGTTTGATCACAAAGTATTATGCAAAGAAATACCTGAGTAGATCTAAATTGTAAATAAAACTGTGATTTTGAGTACAGGATTCTGGATAATCCCTTATCCTTAAGTGTCAGCTCTCTCCCTTAACTCTATTTTCAGCCATTTCTACACAGCTCCCTTCAAGAGTCTAGTTGCCAAGACCTCAAACACAGACAGAAGTCTTTACATTCTATATAATGTGTCTGTGCATTCTACATAATCCCTCATCTCTGTCTCAGTAGCCCTTACTGTCTCAAAAACTGCAACAAGCCCAGAGGCAATTCATTGGAGAATAAAGCACATAACAGTCTTTTCACACTGTAAAAAAAAAAAAAATCCAAAAACCACTTCAGTATAGCCCTCATAATATTGCTGAACTTTTGGTTTTGAATAAAACAATGTGCCTATTAATGGCATTTCACATGGAGTCCTGGCAAAAATGAGGTTCAATGCTGTACCTTTTGGACATGCCTGTCTTGTGGGGGTATGTAAGACATTCTGTGCCATTTGGGCAGGAGCAGCAGGGACACCTTTGACAGAAACCAGTATCTGTTACTCAGTTCTTTATGCACAGGTATATAAAATGTCTGATAACGACCTCAGGAAACTTCCCTGAAAGTCTTCCCAACTCAAAATGGGCTTATGATCGTGTGACATGCATCACTAGTGGCCTTTAAGTCTTGCAGTTTTAATCTAACAGATGCAAGAAGAAGTAAGAGGAAAGGATGACTTTTATGCAAAATGTAATGAATGTTCCCTCAGTGTAATGTCCTTGAAGTATTACAGAGTCATTACGAAGCACTGACCTTGCACTTCTTACTGCTTCACACTGGATGTGGCATTGATTATTAGGCTAGCACCACACATTTACTTGATACGACACTGTAGGCACCAAAAACCCCTCTCCTCAATCCAAATCTGTTTTGATTTCTCTTTATGTCCCACAATATTAGGTTTAACTTAATTCTTAACAATAAAAAATTTTACTTGACTCCTTCTGTCCTTGAAAGAAGTGGCAAAACTGTATTCTGCTTCACCAATGGATTTGATCATGTTGAAAATTTATCTGAAATGCCTATAACTCATGCACTTTATTTTCTATCAAAAAATCCCATTCCATTATTATTTCTTAATCAAAATCCAAACTGTTGTTCTCAACAAAATAATGTCTTCTATTATGATCTTCTATTATAATTATAATAGCTACATTTTATTTGTAATGTCTGAATTTTTGTTTTGAAGTTAAATCTCATATAATTGTGTACTTATACTTTGAGATAGAGATATTTTAGACTGTTGCGTATACTCAGAAATTTTATGTCAAATGCAAATGTATCATGGATTAGCAAACTGAGTTTACATTTATTCTGTACTTATATTGAGCCTCCTTCTAGGTCTAGGTCTCCTCAAAGAAGACAATCGGTTAATCTATATACAGGAAAATATATTTACGGGAATGTTAGTATCAAAGGAGGTAGACACATAAGGCTGTTTTTAAATATAGTAAGAAAAACAGTAATTTTCCATACTTTGAAGTAAATTTTGATTTGAATGGTAACACCAGAAAAAAGAAAAAGGCTTAAAAGATGGAGAAGAAAAAAGGTCTTGAGTGTTAGCCACAATATTTTCCTCTTAAGCCTAGATAATGTATTTAATTACAGAGATATTTTTTTCTGCCATTCTCTGACACACACACACAGACACATACATACACACACGTGTATCCATTATAAGCAGCAATGGTCTAGAGCTCAATTTATTCACTCTTTCACAAACATTTATTAGCATTTGTGGTGTTCTAAATAATTTTTTGAACATGCAATCTTTATTCCAGAAGGCAGAAGTCTCCCACAGGAAGTTTCTCACCTTCCAGCTGCCTTCACTGGCACTTGGTCACCTCAACTGGAAGCAGACTCTCTGCAGGCAAGCTGACTGCAGCCTTTTAGTCAATACAGACAACTATTCATTTTGTTTTAAAGCAGAAGTATTTTTGGACGGCAGCGTAATGGTCAGTAGTGTAGTGCCCTGGACAATACTTCCCTGATGTCCTTTGGTTCAAACAGGCTCAAAAATTAGGATGCAAACTGAAACAGAGGTAAGATACCTCTGTCAATGATATGTGTTATGGTTTTGGTTTCATAATTTAAGTTTTCCACTACAACTGCAGCAATACCTAAGTTCAGATGTTTGCATATAAACATTAATCCCAACAGGTGCATTGTTGAGAAAAATGCTTGTGAGGTTTTTCAAAATTAATCATATAAACACCCTCAATTGCATGAAAAACACATTCTAAACATCTTTAAATATAATACAGTTAATGAGTGAATATTTATTGGGAAATGGAATGAGCTGTAAAATAGTCACAGATGTATTCAAGTGAAATATTGATCAGGCTTCATATTTCTTAAATATTTAGTAAGTACACAGAAAAGTTAATGATATTTCACCTAGCAAAGATGTATTTCATTTGTTTTAGCAACAAATAAGAAGCTAATTGTGTGCAAAGGTGTTAACACTAATCAAAACATAGAAAAACGTGAGATGTCATTTGAAGGAGGATGGCATCCATATCTGTGATGATCAATGATCAAATTTTCAGTAAAACATCTTAGAGGAAGTAAGATGAGGGCATGAGATGGACAAGAACAAAGCCTTAGGCATATCCTAATATGAAGTTTTTAAAAAAAAAGCATCATTGGCAAGAAATGCAGTATATTTTTACACACCCACAATGCCAGATAATGCTGTCATTTTCTTTCAAAGATTTTAGCAATCTTAACACTGTGCATGTATTTGTTGTAAAAAGAACTCTTTATCATCCTAATAAATACCAAGATTATTCTTTCACATTAAATATACATTGAATCACAGTTCATGTCTACAAAATTCAGGCAGACTCAAGAATTTTCGCTTAAATCCATTACTCTCTGGAGCAAAAACAAATCTGTATTTACAAAATCCCTAACTCTTTATTCAGTTCATTAGTTTTTGAAATGAAAAGTTTTTATGCAGCTCAATGTATCTGGAGCAAAAAATCCTTATGACATCATAACTATTTTTGTCAGAAACAACACATTCCTGTCTGCAAAAGCCAAGGAGTTTGTGATTATTTTTTTTTATTCCTGAAAGAAATAAAATATCTATGTCAAACAAATTTTGTCTCCAAGGAATTTATTTTTTATTTGAAGTAGCAAAGTACAAAATATTAGGACTTTTAGCAATTATATCATGATTCATTATAGTAATAGCTCCCCCTTTTCCAAGCTCCTAATCTAAATGTTTTTCTTTCTCATATGGTCATAAAGATGTTGTATTATCTCCAGACACTCATACTTCATGCTGTATTAATGGTGACATTACTGAGGCAATCAGGTAATAAATGCTACCTTGTGATTTCCATTTTTCTGAAGTTGTAGATTCTTAATGGTATTCTTTATTCCAGAAAAAAAGGATTCTCCTAATAGCGTCCTAAAGTTAAAAGTGACTAAAGTGGTCAAAACAACTTCAGGTAGAAATCCAAGGACTAGGTGAAAATTGGTACTCGAAGACAAATGAACTTCAGTTCACTTCACTTAACAAATGAAGATGATAAAATTATAATAAAAATTTCAGAAGTGATTATTTCATAAAGATGATTCTTAGAGCCAATTGAAAAGGCTAAATGCAAACACAAACAAGGAATTGATTATTACATTCCACTAGATACTCTGCAAAAAAAAAATTTAAAAAACCCCAGCAATAAAGGTGACATGACTTTTAAAATGTCTAACACACTGTTTGAATAGTTTTCATTTCATACAAGAAATTCAAGTGGCATATGCAGCAACACCATTATAAACTTACTGGACAAAGAGACATGAATGCAAGTGTTGCCATGCACTAAAATAAATTGGTAGTGAAATCTGTGAAAAGGCCCTAAGGCGCCCATCTCTGTGAGAATCTCAGCCAAAAGGTTGGAGGAACTCTCAATTCAGTTCCTCTTTATATATCAAACACAAATTGCTTGTCATCATTGCCTTTTACAGATGATTACCATCCATCATTTTTTATTTGTCATTTACACCAACTCCTTACTTCCTATGATGCTGTATATCTGGTGCCTAAATTTTCACTCATGATACCCCTATGTTCACCTCATGTTATCTGTTAGACTTTGATAAGTGCTCTTCACTCTGATCAAAAAACTAATTAATTATTTGATATTTTTCATCACAAGTTTTTGAAATAGCTGGACTTCCCTATGCATTAAATAAAATGTCAAGTAATTTTTGCTAGGGCTGTAGAACATGTTATGAAAATGCTTTCTTAGAACAAGCATTGTATATTCCTCTTGTCTGAATCATGCTTTTGGAAGATAATATTCTTCTCACAGTTTTGTTTTTTTTTTTGGGGTGGAGGGGGGAGTTTTCTTCCAATTCAAGACAACCTGCTTGAGATGTAATACTTAAATATTTTTAACTTGAAATATTAGTATCATTTTGTATATTTTTTAGTAAGCATTGGAATTTATTACTCTGATTGTTACAATATTGCAACCTGGGACAGAGTTTTCTTATTCTAGAAAGAGAAAATTCAATATACAGAAAACATATTAAAATAGAAATCTTCCTTCAGAAGGCTTCAAACAGAGCTTATGTACAAGGCTGCAGTTTAAGGAATGTTTGATCATCTGCCTACTAAAATAATTTGAGGCAGACTTCTTTAAAAGACCGCAGTCTTGATGAGTAATATATAAAAAACTAAAGGTTTAAAAAAAATAATTTCCTGAAACTGAAAACAAATAAACAAAAAAAAAAAAAAAGCCAAAAGCCCCCAATTGAACCAGCCCAACCAATCAAAAAACCCCACAAATGCAAAACAAAGTATGACTGAGAAGGAAAAACCCAAAGAAAATTCTCTCAAGGGAGAATTTTTAAAGAGAATATGTAGACAAAATAATCATTAAACATTTAGATGACAAAGCAACGTGGGAATTTACTAGGACAACCTGCTTAATAGAGGCAAGGAGATATTAAAACTACTTTATAAAGTTATTTACCATTCACATAAAAGTTCAAAAGGATCAATGCAAACAAAGGAAAGAACAGAGGAGAGATCCTTGGACAGTTAAGAGAGTGAAGAGAACTCATCTTAAGCAGAATGAAAGAGCTTGAATGGCTTATTCTGTCAAAATGAGTAATGAGAAGAAAGGTTGTCTCTAAAACGTACCATGGAAAATGGCACAGAAAGATAACAACTAGCTCATAAAGACAATTTTGGCTCAAAACCTAATGCATATAGAATAGAATTAAGTGTATTAAGTCTATAAATTAGCAAAAGATTTTAACCATTTGGACAGGGAAGTACAGGAGCAGATTTGCAATCAGACTAGCAGAGGAAAGTCACTGAACATTTTAAAAACTTTTGAAAAACCATGACTCTTGCCACCCTGCAAAATAGCTTAACTCTGTTATTAAAAAACACCTATGAATTCTGGCTTCTTGCAACACCAGTCAACTTAATGACCTAGAACATCTTTTCTAACTCTACATTTCCTTTAATTAACCAGGGTATGTGGTGAAGCATCAGGCACTGATGTGGATTTTATGTGGCCACCTAAACATTCATGGTGGAAAAAAATTATAACTGTTCACAACCTCTCATGTATCAAGCACTTAACTGAGGCCAGTGAAATGTATTTTCCACAATATACAGAATAATTAAAGATAATGTTTCCCTTAAATCTATATAATGTTCCTGTCAGGAAACAGCTAAATCTTTTAGAAATGTTTACATTGTTTTTTCCATTTAAAAAGGATGTTATGTTTTCACTCCAATAATTGAATACTGACAACCAAATTTATTAGCTGAAAAGGTCATGCCAGCCACATGTACTTTTGATTCAAAGAAAGAACATATTTTATTCCTGGTGTATTTGGGAATGTAGATTACAGATGTAATTGATCTCATATTATTACAAATCTTTGGAAAGAATTTTCAGTCAATTTAAAAGCTGTTTCACATCTGAGCCATAGAACCATTTCCGTACATGCTGAGTACACTATGAAAATGACACAGAGATGATGAAATTTTACTGTGAGGTGAGTAATCAACACTGAAGAACCCTAAGGATGCAAGTTTTTTTATTTTGATCATATTTTGCAGGTTTTTGGGTTTTTTTCTGATTTGTTTGTGGGGTCTGGGTTTTTTTTCTGCTTTGTTTTTTAATTTCCAGTTTCAAGGCCAACAAAACTTCCAGTTAGATACCAGGAGAAAAAAATGCAAGTAGTCAAAGACTGAAAGAAATTTCCTACACAGACTTTGGAATATCCATCACTGGAAATACTGTAATTATCATTGTGTGTTGTTGATTATTCCGATAATTTTTGAAGCAGGATCTGACTTTGATATTTGATATTATGCCTTTATTGAGCTGGTAATTGGACTACGTGACCTAGTAATATAATTTTTTTCCATTTTCCATTTATGTGAAGATGGCACTTCCAGCCTTAATTGTCCTTTGATCCTATGAGCCATATTTGTTGGGCAGTTTCCTGGTTTAATTATTCATACTTTTAGGAACAATGAGTTAACAAGGAAAACTTACACCTTGCCTATAATAATAGGAGTCTGGATCCTCTACATCAAAATAAATTTAACTCTATTTCAGCTGGGCAATCCAAGTGTGTGTTGCTCAGATAATTGTAATTGCCTACATCAGGTAGGAAATTCATGTCAACTATTCCAAGTTCCAGAGTCTCTCAGCTGTAGCCTTTGATATGAATCAAGGATTGACCAAAGATCCTGGATAGTTTAAAAAGACGTCTAGTAGATCTACTGAGTATCTCAACTATAAGGAGAAGTTAAGGGAACCAGATTTTATCTCTATGTGTATGAGAGAAAGGAAAAATATATTTTTCAAATATACTATAAATAAGAATAGCTTTCCTTGGTATTTAGTTGTCTGATTTATATCATGTTGCAGTTTTTGTATTCGATTGTCTCAATTGGTCTGAAAGAATATAATGTAGTTCACTACTGTGTGATGTTTTACAGTAGAAAGGCAGGTTTTTCTGAAAAAAAAAAAAACCCAAAAAAACCAAAACAAGAAAACAAAAGAGAAACTGATCCCAAAACCAAGAAAACTAAAACAAACCAAAACCTAAAATATTATTAGAAAATATTATAATTATTTTTAGTTTATCCTGAACTTTAGAAGGGTACACATAGGAGATGTATTATCCTATATTCACAATTTTGTTTTTTTACTATGCAGCACATTTAGTCCTTTAGAACTTCTTAAATGCAAATAAATTGTTCTCTGCTAAAACTGTAGTAAATTTGATATAGAATAAAGCCTAAAATAAACTAATTTTAGACTTGAGATATATTTTAGGGAGTATGGCTCATCTCTTTGTTCACATCTCTTTTCTGAATCTGCCTTGAGTGTTAATGTAAAATTCATTGACATGAATTTTTACACGTGTAAAAATCATCATTCTTCCTGATCATAAGAATTCTAATGCAGTTGACATTAGAATTGTACAGGAATTCATATTTGGCTCATAATTGCTTCTTTTTAAGGATATAAAACCAATTTAAAAACTTGACAAATCCTTTTTGTTAAGGGAAGGTGACAGTTTCTTTCTGTAACTGTGACAGACATCTTACCTGATCAACTGAGACAAGATTTCATTTTAAAACTGAATCTCAAATCTCTTTAGAACTTGTTCTATACATTATAACCTTACTGTGAATGACTTTAAAGAGTACTTGCCACTTATTTTTCTTCTTATTTTCCTCCCTTGCTTTCTCCTGCAGATCAATCTATTTCTGATCTATCTAGTCTGACTTCAAAGACTGAGTTTCCTATTACATCTCTTCCTTGACCTGAGAAATTTGAGGGATAAAAGGTACATTTTTCTGAAGAAAATAAAAGGAATTTGTTATGCATATGTTGTGAAATTGTTTTAAAGGTCTGTTAAAAATAGAATTCTGTGGTTCATTTACATGATAGCTTGAAAGAGAAGAAAAGTCAAATGAAGTTGTAAATAATAACTTAGAAGATGAACAAAATGTATCTAGACAACATGTGGAAACAATAACACTAAATATATTTTGTGCTCATTAAATGCCACTGGTTTGGCCTAGTCATGAGTTGGTTGTGTTGTGCTAGACAGGTAAGGCGGCCAACTGAGTGTATTTCCAAGGCCCAGAAACTTCTGTAAATCATCCTTCGGCTATTTTCTCTGAGTTCATCTACTTTTTAAAGCTGTCAAAGATCAGACAAGTTCTACTTAATACTTGAGTTTTGATTAAAATGACATATAACTAATCAGGGAGGAATGACAATCTGTATCAGAAGTAATATTGATTTTTACAGCCATGGTAGATTATTCTGCTCACTTACTGTTTTTCTCCCAGAAACAGAGGCTTTTCAAAGAATATATCACATAATAGTTTGCTAAAGATGATTGCTCCCTAAAACAATATTTCTGTTTGGATTTTTATAATTAATGTTATATTTAGGTTAAAAGAGTGTTTATGCAGCTCTGGATTGACTTTAGTATTTAGAGTCAGAATGCTCTGACTCTGAGCATTCTATATACTGGCTTTGAGAGTAACAGGCTTTCTAAAATAGACAATATCTATTGTTTGTTCTCAACTGGGCTCACTAGAAACTTGTACTCTCAATGGATGACTGCAAATGGTTCAACTCTTTGTTCCTTACAAATCATTGAAGAGTCTGTATACAAGTATATCATAAAATATAAGCAATAAGATACAAATTATATGTAGTGAACTGCTTATTCAATACTCAGAATTTCTCCTTAAACAGGAAGCATTAAAAAAAAGTGGAAACAATAATGTTTTAAAATACAATAATTGTATTAAAATCTTACTACTGAAACCATGTAAATTACAAAGTCAAAAATGGACTAAATCTGTATGTACGTCTGTATGTATGTAAGATATATGGTGTTGAAAAAAGTGCTACATTTTCTTGGGCAAAAAACAAATAGGTGAAAAACTTCAAAGTAGAATTAAATCAACTGATTGGTAAATACAAATGTCTCTACTGAGTTATTGCAGTATTCTATTCTATCCTGCTCTATTCCACTCCACTCCATTCCATTTCATTCTACTCTATTCTCAAAAAAGAGCTTTGTAAAATAGTGTCTTTGTTGTGAATAAAACATGTCATGCTAAATGAAACAAATTACAAAAGTAGGCAAATGTACAAAGAAATATTTAACACTTAAAGTTATCTCAGACCTCATTCAAAGAAAATTTCTCGCATGAAAAACTATGCAGTTGAAGAAGAATCTTTAAGAAACATGGGTATGACTCCCTTCCATAGAACTGGTAACAGTACAAATTGCTCTTTCTTTAAACCTAGGAAAACAATTAATAACCCCAGGACCTTAAGAGAATGGAGAAATGAGAAACTCAAACAAGTACATATTTAAAAGGTTTTATGATATGGATATTTTACTGTGTTTTTTCTCATTCTTTTGCAATTGTTCACTTCTGTAAATTAGCATATTTCTCTTCACAAACAGAAAATGTACATTCTGTTTTAAAGTCAGCTTACAAATAAATCATAAGAGAAGATAGAGGAGTTTAATATTCATCAAAGAAAACATCGGTGTCTGTGAAGTTTTGGTCAATGAAGTTCACTGAGGTTCCTTCAATTAAGTGAAAAACTGAATGTCTGAGAACACTCTGCAAAAGTGCTTATTTGTTGTGCTTAAGACTTTATCCTTTTTGGCTTGTATTGATCACAGAAAACAAGATCTCATGTGCTTAAATGTTTGAAAAATAATGTTCAAAATATATGGCGAATGCATAGAGAGAAAAGACAAAGTTTCAAGATTCTCTAGTTTTCATGGAGTGTTATTTATTATTTATGCAGTGATATGTGCTATATAAATTAGACTTAATTAATCGTATTTAAATATACTGTCAGAAAAAGCACTTGCCATAATTTTCATTATTTGATCATTTGACTTAAAGAATTTCTCAAATATTTCTTTGATGACTCATCCAAGGCAGCCTGTTAGAGAATAATGGAAACTGCATTTTCCTATTTCTTCACTAATTGTAGTGTGATTACAAATTCATTCATGCAACATGATCGTCTTTTTTGTTGATTTTATCTTTCTCTGGTAGTATGTTGTAGAAATCCTTTCAGAATGGAAAGGGCAGTTCTGTCAGATCTGGGAGCAGACAGGAAAATGATAGCAGCTTAACTATGAAGTAGGCTCCAGTACTGTCAAAACTTGGATGCCTATGACCATCTCTTAAAACAGATATTAAAACATCCAGGTGAAGTTTGTCTAATCAAAGTATCAACTCTTTTAATATTTATGTTGAAACTAATTATGCTACCTCCCTTAAAAAGCCAATTTAAAAGATGTAGATAAATGGTCAGAGAAAATATTCCTTTTTCCTAAACCTCCTAATTAGCTAATAGTTATATTCCAGAATCCACTGATCTATTTTACCTGATCACTTTAGGATGAGGTGTTTAAATTCTGGAAGTACTCATTCTTTCCATCATTTATAAAGTCTAAAAACATGTTCTCAGCCATAGGGCAATAGTGAAGATGGTAAGCCATGAGAACTGATGTTATGCTTCACCCCAAAAGGCAAAGGTAGCCCAGACTCTTGTTCACAGATCCCTTGGAGTGGATTAGAGTGAATAATCGGTGTTTGTAAATAAATAAATAAATAAATAAATAAATAAATAAATAAATAAATAAATAAATAAATAAATAAATAAATGTGTGTATATATATATATATATATGATTTATTTCAGAACAATATGGCTGCAATGGATATAGCAATGTGACAGCATAAGAATAACACTTAAGAAAACATACAACAAGGAAAAGAAAGAAAGAGAGAGAAAGGTTCAGAATAGAAAGATTTGTAACCACCACCCATAGAGATTAAACTTGATTGTTGCAGCTTAGATGCTCCTTGGTCAAAGCCATGGTCTATTGGAGGTGGGAGAAGAAGCCCACAAAGCACAAACTGTAATACATCGAGGCTCTGCTGGAATGCTCAGGTGCTGCCCCTAGACAGGGATGGAGCTTTCGGTCCCCTGGTGGAAAGCCTCAGGAATGAGTCTGGGGGCACTTTGATGGTTTATGGCATGCTCTAAAGACATGAGAGCTGCCCCTTCAGTCAGCACAGCTGAGACAGGAATGCCCCAGCAGGCCTTCCCCTGAGATGGAGAAAGGGGACTTTTAGAACTGAGCACTTGGGTAAAGGAGGGCAATTAGCATGGCAAGAAGCACCTTCTGGTCTTGTAGCCTCCAGACAGTTCACACTCTCTGTCTAAAGCTAACTAGCCATTTAAAAACCCAAAACTCACTTCCTTTCCTGTGTGAGAGTGTTTGTGCAAAATTGGCTCCTGACCAATAGGTGAATAGTTTGAGTCATTAATCATTAGCAGCCCAGTCTCTCGCAACTGGAAATAAAATTCTTTGACAAGAAAAGTAGATAATTCAGGTTCTTTTCTTGGGCAACAACAGAACAAGGACTTTAGAAACTAAGACCATAAAGAGGTGAACATTTAAATTCAGGTAGTAAAGTCCTTTCTGGATTAATTTTACAGTCTTTTGTAAGTTAAAGCTCCTTTAATAACCCCTTAAGTAGACTCTGGTTTAAACATATTTTTCGATCCCAGAGCAGTCTGCATTCACCACTCTCTTTCTATTTCTCCTTCCATTCATATAGCTTACTCTTTATTTTTTTCCTTTTTTGAATAATATTTTATTGAAATTAAAAGATGGTTCTAAGACAAAACACAATTATTTAAAAAATAACTACACAAAGAATGCAATCAATAGGGATTGATTAAATTTATGCTTCATATTTTATACATAAATAGTATATACTCTGAACTTTAGTTTTGTACTTAAAAATGCTTGTTTTTAAGTACAAAGGACTTAGTAATTGTAAGGATAAGAAAAAGTCATTTACGCAACACTTTGTTTCGTCTTAATGCAGGTGTCTAAAACTGGTTGGCTGAATCACACTTTAAAAAGCCTATGCTTCTTTATTTAGCATCAAGATCGCTGGAAAGAAAACTCTAGGGTTGATGACAAGCACAGTGAGCAATAAGCAAAACTCAAGAAAGAGAATATGTCAAAGAAAACCTTAAACTTTAACCTTTGCTTTTATTCTATATGAATCTCCAAATAGCTTCAGGAGAATTATTGAGACATACATGCCGAATTGCATGCTGATAAAGCAGAAAGACATTCAAAGTGAATTTGAATTAAGACTTAACAGAGCTGAATTAAATAGGCTTTTCTTTGTCTAAGGTTAAAATACATCTTTATAAATGAGTAAGATTTCTATTCATTTCTAGTATTTTCATTATGAATTTCTTCTTTCAGCCACAGTTTATCTTATTGCCCTTATAAAAAAATGCATTAGCGGGCCTTGGTTCATTATCTACATACCAATTAATTCCTTTCTTGCTTAATTTACTCTTTTTTTCTCTTGACTTCTGCCTCAGTAAATTATCTTTTCCAAGGGGAACAGGTGAACAGAAAGTGAAAAGAATTGGGTATAGTAAGTAATGAAATTAGTTGCCTGAAATTCTATAAAGCATTGCAGACATCTTCCTTTTTAAAGTAAAACTTACCATTTTGTCTTCATTGCCAATCTCCACAGGATAAACATCAAGGGTCATTAGTTTTTTGCTGTTAAGTCTCAAATTGATAGGAAAATGTGCGACACCTGTATATTTAAATTAAACCGTTTCCATCCTGATTTTGATTAGGTAATGTATGATGACTTGTAATTATTCCTTACTGAAGCATATTGATATGCCAATAATGTTATTTAATGGCGAGATATGTAATTACCCAAGTGTTTTAGAATTTTTTATAATTTTCTTTTTTTATATGAGTGTATGTATCAGCTCAATTCATACAATTACATAGATTTGGGACAGAATATTTAAGTGCTTTTTATGGTTATACAAAAGCCATCTAAATAAAGTGCTTTTAATTAAAAATTTGAATCCTGACAAAATTAACCTGTTATTATTTTTACATCACAATTTAATGATCATAACAAAATAGCAAGAACAATTTTTGTCTCTAGGATTATTAAAAAACATTAGAAAGAAAAGTATCAGAGGGTCCAATATCTTGCTTTTTGCATATTAATTCTAGCATTATTTCTTAACAGTTCATCCAGATTTTATTAATCTCTGTTTCCTAAGTATTTCTTACAGGATTCTTTCACAGATTTTAATGAAAACAGCTAATTGGACATTAATATGCTCCTGAAAGGAATGTCTGCCTGTGGATAGCTCAGTTCTCTCAATTTACTTTTGATAGGCTTTTGGTACTTAATTCAACTAAAGAAACAAATTACTGAACTTTTTCAACAGGTGAAGCAAAGGTATTGGTCTAGAGGCAAAGTCTGTAAAGTTAAATTCGCTGCTTTTCACCAACAGATTTATCTTGTTCAGGAGTAGGATCGATCACTCCAATCTATTGACTTCCACTTAAACAAGTATCCTCATGCTTTATTGAGCAATTAACCACCAAAAGAATGGAAGCCTACCTTGTTTTCTAGGAATATTTCATTTGAGTCATGCTGAGAAGGGCCCCAATTATCTATCTTTGAATGTAATTTAATAAAATAAGAGGATGTTTGACATGATTACATATATTGAATTTCATATAGTTTAGTTTGAAAAGCAGCTGGAAGCTGATTATACTTCTCCAATTCTCTGTCTTCGGTTTTTTCAGTTTTATTTACACGTTGTCTTCTACTGCAAATTAACATATTCTGGGTAACCCTGTAAAGATACAGGACAGTAAGATAATTTGTCCCTACAAAGTGTATATATGCATGCTCTAAATCATAAAGTTGTTTATTAATATTAAATACAAGAGAAGCATCTAAAAATACATCTAGTTCAGCCAAAGCGACAAGTCAGATAACCAAGGAAAATTAAATAAACCCTTTAAAGTTTTCAACAATGGTGGCTCCTTATACTACTGGTGTAATATTTTCATAAATATTCTTTTGTACACAGCTAAACAAAAGCTAAAACTAATAGGTTTTCATCACTTTTAGTGACTTTTTAGTGACTCTAAGTAACTATTAGCCATCTGATTGTTAGATAATAGTTGTTAGGTAAAGAAGACTAATAAAGTTCCAGGCAGGTCAGGTTCAGAAAAATGCTATAAATCTTGAGGCTTCTGTGGTTACCCGAGCACTCAGTCTCTTACAAGCAAAAGCAGCAGCATATTTCCTAGGCTACAGGGCTGTATGAAGGACTCACTTGGAAGGAACTGTTATAGGACCTTGCAAATTTTACCCTAAGCAGATCAAAACACTCCAACAGAAGAATCTGGTGGCAAACTTTGTCATGGATCCCTTTAATCCTAAATTTATTTTGGCTAAGGTTAACGTTAATGTATTCAGAAGCTGGTGGTAATGTCCTTGTAGACCTTAGGACTGAAAAACACCACGAGTCCACCAATAGTCATCCTTTCTTTATCATCTAAATTGGCCTTGATATCAAGTAGCAAGTGCTGATATAGTACTTATGGCTCAAAAAATCTACTAGAACTTTAAAAGACTGAGAAAAATTAAATAGGCAATTGTTGATTCTTCACTTCTTTTTTCCTCTGTCAAAGTCATGATTAAATACTGGAGACGATCTTTCTTGTTTGGACTCAGGTGTTTATTAGTTCTTATCTATGTTACAGTCTTACAATGTGTGAATTCTACAGCACTTCACTGTAAAAAACTATAACATTGAACCGTATCTCTGTCTCTACAAAATCTTTTAAGGGTAAGCTGTCCAATTAAGAAATGACACCTAATTTTTTTGTTTTTAACCCAATAACAAACCACCTGTGCATGCAATGAGGACTTTTCTATCCAATTACACAATAGCACCCATACCCATGAAGATGAAAGTTAAGAAGAAGGACTAGCAACCACCCTAAAACCTCCATCTTAGCTTTATATATATTATTATACTCTAAAACCTTAAGCTCAAAGTCTTTCACCATGTGATATTACACACTTCTATTCCAACTACAACCAAAATCCCAGTTCTATCATTCAATTTAGCAAGCATTCTCCATGGTCTCAGGTCAAAGGCAGTGTTCTCTTGTGGGTCAGTGCCTGTCAGCTCAGAAAGTCTGAAATTCTCAGTAATCAGGGTTCCAACAAGTGATTCCACAGAAGGAGTGAATAAATAAGCTGGTCTGGTAAGGAGGCAAAATAAGGGAAAAATAATTGTGATATATAAAAATCTTTATGATTTTTTTTTTTTTTTTTTTTTTTTTTTTTTTTTTTTTTTTTGGAGGGGGAGAGGGCTGTCTTTTCAAATATAAGAAGAATTGTTGAACACTACCTGAAAGAAGTAGGAAGCAGGTTGAGGCCAGAAAAATGAAATTATTCTATGAAATGACAGGTAAAGGTCATCTAAGGAGCAGTTAGTCATGCTGTTTCTGCTGAGGTTTGGTCAGGGTGAAACTGGGACAAACAATAGAAGATAAATACACTGAGGACTCCAAAATATATTTAAGAAAACAAAACTCAGGTCTTCTTATTGAAATTTATTCTTTTCCCTCAGCATCAATTTTTACAGCAGTTGTAGACAGAAGGATTTGAATGAGGTTGGTTTCTCCTCTGACAAGAGAGACTTTGTTTATAGTTTTATTTTTTCTTGCAGAGTTTCTAGTAGCTTGCTCTTGGCTGTGTCCTGCTTAATATAAGAATTATTATGCAATTTAGGTACTCAGGTAATACATCCTTTATTTTTGGGTTTTGTTTGAAAGACACCAGCAAGCATGGTTGCATCAAATCTGTATTTACCTAAAGCTTCAAGTCACAATTGTGGTAGTAGAGATTTTCAGTCCAACTGTGAATATACTAATAAAATATATTATTGATTTGGTTTTTTTATCCATTATTTTAAATAAATTTTCATTTTTTAAAAATTTTGCCCCAAAAGGGAGGGGAAAGTTTATTAAGTAAACTTGAAATAAAGTGTGAGAAAGAAAAGATAAATATATGTGCACTGATACTGCATGGAAATATTTTCTATGAATTTCAATGAGTACCTCAAGAGAGGTTTTAGAATAACTGTGTTAAGAGATTATCAGTGAATTTAACTTTTACTACTTAATTTTCAGGTGTTCAGCTGCATATTCTTCATTCTTTTTTATATAAAGAGCTCTTAGCAGTGATACCAGTGGGCACTTTACAGACAGCATAAAGCTGTAAATGATGCAGAGATTCACATTGTGCATAAAATATCTATCACACGCAGCAGAAAAAAAATCAGGTGTCAAGGGCTTGCACACAAAAAGCATAATATGCTTATTTGTATGCTGAGATTCAAACAGACTCTTTGCCAGGCTGACAGTTATTTCCTTGCAGTCCTGCTGGGAATCCAAACTTAGAAGGTAACTAAACAGCCACATCTATGATGAAAATGATCTGGTGTTAAAAACTTTCAGTAAGAACATCTCTGAAGTAAATACATACTTGTCTCATGTGCCTGAGGGAAGCCTGACAATTTAGTACTTTTATTTTCCTTTCCCCTACCATTCCACTTATTTTCCTTTTTCCTCTCTTGCTTCTCTCACCCTCTTCTGACTCCTGAGAAAGTTTTCTTGTTGGAATGTTTTTTTTATTATACATATGTGTAAGAAGCTTGTACAGAAAGAAAAAGAACTTGACTTCTGTGGAGGATGCTACTTTTTTTTCCCCATGGGACTTGAAAATGTTTTAAAAGAAACATTCAAATATACACAATTATAGGAAAAAATATTTTCATTTTATAGAAGTATCCATAGAAGTATCTCATGTCTCAGTCTGCAATGGTCTAAACCTATGTGAACATTGTTAAGATGCTATTTTGCTAAACGTATTTACAGAATTGAGGGAAGAACTTTGCAATTTATTTTATTAGTGTTGAGATAAAAATATGGAGCAAATCTAAATATCAACCTTGATCTTCTAACAGAAAGGTCCAACATTCAAAGCAGATACATCTGATATCTGCACATGATTTTCCATGCTTTAACTTCCTGATATATTTCTCTTCAAAGGCAGAAGGTTTCATTTTATTTCAACTTATTAGAAAACTGAAAAGGACTGTACAACAGGCAAAATGTTTTTCTAGCCCTCTCTTCTTACGAAGCCACGTAATGTAACTTTTGCATATATTTTTCTTCCTTCCATTCATTTGCAACAACTTATTCCACATTACTGCTTTTCTACATATATATCTTGCTACAATGCATTATAGAAATGAACATGTTATAAGTGCTATAGTCTGATGCTTTTTTTCTGTTATTTGAAGAATGGTGAATATTCACACATCTAATAACACCTTAAAAGTAAATCTGCAATTGCAAGTTTAATAGCTGCTAAGTGCAAACTTCGACAAAATGCAATTACTAGAGTTCAAAGTCTGCTCTTCTTGCTTCCAGTGAATCATAAGTTATTCATGATCTTTCTCTGTGACACATTCATGCTGGTCATGTTGAGAAGATAATGTACTTTTATTCACAGAATTTTCAGCTGGCTTTTTGCTCTCCCTTTGAGTCAATCCTTTGAAGTCACAGGAACACTTCTATTAAACTTGTCATTGGATCAGGGCTTATGTGAGGAAAAATCACAATAGAATAGAACAAAGACAAATACACTGGCATTGAGTGCTTTTTACTACACAAAACGGAAAAGATTAACTACATGCACATAATAATTCTGCCATTGAAATAATTCCCTAATATTACAGCAAATAATAATTTTAATTACATGTTTATCATGGTGTATTCTTTCTCCATTTCCTTCAGATTTCAAAGGTGATTTGCATAAAGCAAAATAAGAATCAATCTTTAATACCCTAATTTCAATTCTGTTAATTTGCTAAATCAAATATCTGGATAACATGTACAAAGCACCTTGATCTTCCCATGCAAATCAAAACATTAACCTCTGTTCTTTGAGATAAAAATATTGCCACATTTCCCACACTGCAGAGGCATCAGAACAACAGAAATTGATTCTTCTTTCATGTAGGCTAGACATGCATTTTTCCTTTTCATTAAAGAGAAATCCCTAGACACCTAAACTTCTGACTTATATTCCCTAAATAAGGGATTAATTTGCATGGCCTAAATGAAGCTTTGGGGGATGAAATGCGCAAAAGCTTCAAAATTATTATAGATTCCTGAAACTAGTTTAGGGTGAAACATTTGTTAATGGTGAGATAGAAGTGAGAAAGGGTAAATGGAAATTATCAGAAAATATAGACACATATGTAGACAAAATCTAGAGGTGAAGGCATGCGAAACATGTTAGAGGGAGTAAATAAGACTCTGGAAAGAGCAACAGAAAAAAAACAGTAATGGAAATATTGGCAGAAATTTAAAGAGGATTATGATATAAATATGTTTAGTCTTCCACTAATACGCTTTTGTTTGCAATAGTTACTCAAGGTTAACAATTAAGTCAACGGGAAGTGCATCATCTGCTTCATGACCCTTCTAACATCTCTTCAAAAAGTTTTGGAAGAAAAAACAGCTGAATACTGGAAAGTAGCTGACTGTTAAGCTTTATAAAACAAGATGTCTAAAACAAGACAGTCACATTTAGTATACATTTAGCAACTACTGTTTTTATATTAGAGTATGAAATTTAGATGTTTCTTGTAAAGAAATGAACCAACACACAGCAAAGCTATATATTCAACAAAGTAGATAGAAATGCAGTTGATTAGAACTTAGATGCAGTTAATATCACCAGATCCCATTGTAGAGGAATATTCACCAAATAAGATGGCTTACTAAGATAAATTTTGCTATTTGATGCTCTAGAAAAAATTAGAAATCCGTTATGGTCCTTGCGTATTTTTAAAAATTCCTGTCTGGACTCCATCCTCTGAGTCCTTCATTCTAGAGCCATCTCAGCAAACTGGCCAACCTCCTGCCAGAGGTTTTCTTGGCCTTTTCATAAGATGGATTGGTCACTCCCTAACTGGCTGCAATAATTTTAACAACTTAAATGAAAATTTCATATTGTTTCAGAACTTGTGGATTCATGTCAGTTGTAGATTCCTCTTAATATCATCAAGTCCATCCATTAACCTAACATTGCCAAGTTCACCACTAAACCACATCCCTAAGCACCACATCTATTTTTTAAATGCCTCCAGGGATGGTGGCTTAACAACTTCCCTGGACAGCTTGTTCCTCTGCATGATGGCTCTTTCAGTGAATAAATTTTCCCTGATATCCAATTTAAACCTCTCCTGGCACAACTTGAAGCTGTTCCCTTTTGAGCTATTGCTTGTTACTTGGGAGAGACCAACCTCCACTTTTCTACCACTCTTTAAGGTATAGAGAGCAGTAGTTCTGCACAAGCCTTTCTTTCTTCAGGCTAAATAACCCCAGCTCCCTTAGCTGCTCCTCATAAGCCGGAATTCTTTGTTTTTGAGGAAAATTGTGTGACACTAAGTATTTATGGAAATGCAAACATGCAGTACTTTAATAACGCTGCTTTCTTTTCATTTTCTCTATCCCCTTCTTACTGTCCCCTCACTTTCTCATCTATGCTAAAATACATGAATAATGTAAAAATATGTGAATAATCTAAACAAATTTCAAGTAATACATTTTGCTTCAACTGTCATCTTCAGACTTAGGAAACATGAAAATAAAATGTTCAAAAAGTATTTTTCTAGAGGACCTTGGCCCTAATTTTTCACCTATCTGGATGTATTATTACTTTCATAATTCAAGGGAGAGAGAGAAAGAAAAAAGAAGTGAAGAGTGATAGGAGGAAGGGGGATGAGAAGTAGAGAGTAGAGAGGGAGAAGAAATGGGAGAAGTAAAGCAAAGGAAACAATAGAAGTTCATTATTCCAACTGAAGTATTCTAAAAGTACTATGCAGTTACTTTTGCCTTTCCTTATAAATTTTCAAGTTCCTTAGATACATACGTATCTAACAGATCAAGAGTGCAACCATCACTTAAACCAATGGACATTGAAATTGCAACTGTCAAGTCTTGGCCTTGAATCCATGAGCAATAATATTTTTCTATTCTTATCTTTCCTTCCTTCCTTCCTTCCTTCCTTCCTTCCTTCCTTCCTTCCTTCCTTCCTTCCTTCCTTCCTTCCTTCCTTCCTTCCTTCCTTCCTTCCTTCCTTCCTTCCTTCCTTCCTTCCTTCCTTCCTTCCTTCCGCCACTTCCTTCCGCCACTTCCTTCCGCCACTTCCTTCCGCCACTTCCTTCCGCCACTTCCTTCCGCCACTTCCTTCCGCCACTTCCTTCCGCCACTTCCTTCCGCCACTTCCTTCCTTCCTTCCGCCACTTCCTTCCTTCCTTCCGCCACTTCCTTCCTTCCTTCCGCCACTTCCTTCCTTCCTTCCTTCCTTCCTTCCTTCCTTCCTTCCTTCCTTCCTTCCTTCCTTCCTTCCTTCCTTCCTTCCTTCCTTCCTTCCTTCCTTCCTTCCTTCCTTCCTTCCTTCCTTCCTTCCTTCCTTCCTTCCTTCCTTCCTTCCTTCCTTCCTTCCGACACTTCCTTCCGACACTTCCTTCCGACACTTCCTTCCGACACTTCCTTCCGACACTTCCTTCCGACACTTCCTTCCTTCCTTCCGCCACTTCCTCCACTTCCTTCCGCCACTTCCTTCCTTCCGGCACTTCCTTCCGCCACTTCCTTCCTTCTGCCACTTCCTTCCGCCACTTCCTTCCTCTTTCTCTCTTTCTCTTCTCTTCTCTTCTCTTCTCTTCTCTTCTCTTCTCTTCTCTTCTCTTCTCTTCTCTTCTCTTCTCTTCTCTTCTCTTCTCTTCTCTTCTCTTCTCTTCTCTTCTCTTCTCTTCTCTTCTCTTCTCTTCTCTTCTCTCTTTTTACAGTTTTGCAAGTGTCCTTTTTATTCTTTTATATTGCTTTAGTTCTCTAAATAATAACTAAAATGGCTACATACCTCCTTTCCATTGCAACCAAATTATTCTAAAAAAGCACCCTACATAAATATATAGATCTATATGTATTTATAAAGACTGATCATTCAATGTTTTGCTCCAATCTACCCCAGAGGATCTATTAACAAGAACCTGCGTTACCATTGCCTCCATGGGCAGGTTGTAAGAGCCTCTGTGGCACTTTATTGAATATCTACCCTGCCCTTTATTGCAATTCATCTGGAGAGATGAAAGCTTACTTCTACATCTGCTTATGCTGCTCCAGACATGCCTCCACATTTTGGCAGGCAAATCCCAGGTGTAAGGATCTGCTTTAAAAAACATATATCAGCCCCCTCATCTCCCATTTGGGTGATCCATTAAGTATTTGAAGTGTCATATAGTGTTCTATAAATGCTACATACCAATTCTAGAGGCACACAGGATTTTGGAAGATGAAAGCAAAAACACTAAGCAGAGAACAGAGTGATGAAGAATGATAATGTACATTAGTGATTGCATTTCTATGCTAAAGTAAGCCTCTCCTGGGCTAACTTGTTATGCAGATATTTCCCCTTTGGCTGACAGAGTACATCTGTTTTTGTTAGTCTCCTTGTTGTGCTCAGTGTATTTTACAAACCAAGCAATTAGAAAGGAGAATTTATTTTTAATGTGCTGATGCTGTGATGACTTGCTATTGGAATAAGATATTTTGCAATCAATAGGTAATTCTTAAATTATACCGAAGATAAACAAACATGCATTCCCTCTCTGCATGTAATTAGTATGAGTCTTGTATCTTTCAAGAAGGAAAAGAAAGGCACCCTTCGTAATCCACATTCTAATTACAAATTAATCTAATAGCTGAGAAAAATGTAAGTATGTTAAATGAGGTCACCCTTGATAATAAGATTATTTTTCTTGAAGATCTTATTTGTAAATCTCTTTTTGCCTATGGGTATTGTAGTGAGTGTGTTAAATAATGATTGTTTTGACTTCTGCTTGTTAAAGAGAATATCCACTTTTAACTCATAAACAGACTTCATTTTTCCAGCCCTTTTCACTACAATTATTTTCCTATAATTTCATCTGTTTGAGGCTAGTCTATATGACCATTTGAAAGATGGTCTAAAAGTCAGTACCCTTTCTATACAGCCAAGTAACTCTCTGATGAATTTTAACCATCCATTTGACTGGTGGAGTTGGCAGGATTTTGATTCTTATTCTTGACTTTTCAAATAGTTCAGGTTTGACTCATTTTACTCTACATTTTACATTTTTGTAAATCCTTTTGTAGCTTAAGGGAGAAAAAGTTTTAATAATTTTTATTGTAGTATCTCTTTTTAATATTTTTTTTTGCTTCTAAGTGATCAGACAACAAAGTGGCTATTACAACAATTGTACACTCAATCCTATGACATTGATAGATATGAAACATGATTGATAATTGTCTTTGAGCTCAAGACACAGTTTTTTGATTATAGAGAGACCTGGGAAGACTTTTTAGACAGAGCTTTAATTTGTGTTTACTAAAATAACATGTATGAATCATTAGAAAAACACTCCTCATGACACATTTCCTTTTCATTGTGAGACAGTCATTTTTACAAGTGAGGCGAATGTCTGTCTACTTCTGTTGGTTGACTGTAGTGTCTACAAACCCAACTGGTGTTCTTATCAGTTTGTCTACAAACCTAACTGGTGTTCTTATCAGTTTGATGGCGTGTTATTCCAGATGGCTAAAAGCATGTAATACCTCACTAATATTCTAGGTAATGTTTATTCATGAAATGTATGCAGTTGTCAAAACAGTAACTCTTCCATGATATTGCATGGGAAATACTGCATTTATCAATTTACATATTTGGCTAGAAATTGAACAAATTGTATGAAACTGGCACGAAAATGCATAAAATTTTATAAAAGCATAATAATGGTTTAAAATTGAATAAAGTATTTCAAACTGTTTGGGATGGAATCAGGCAATATAAGAAATAACAGGAAAAAAGTAAGCTTCCTTATTAAGATAATCCAGATTTATTTTTGCTGTATAGTATGCTAATTTGCCATATCTGCTGACATATGTATCATTAATTATGTTATCAAAGTGAAGTAATTGGAGCCAGGCAGAAAATCTGCAAGTTCATCTACTAATGACATGTATTGCATAAATACAAAAGAATGTAATGTCCCCAACATATTGCAAATACTTAATGAATAATTGCACAGGACAAACATGCTTAAGCAAGATGCCTACATTTCTGACATAAAACAATTTTTTTTTCAGTTTTGCCCTAAATGGATATACAACAATGCATTTGAATTAGACTATAAGATGTTGCCTATTAGCTACATAGGCAGACACAGATGGATATACATATGAATCATTATTCAACTGAAGTAGACAGATTTTTGTCTTTACAAAAGCTATTTTTACATTGTAAAATTGCTTCAGAGCAAACAGGCATTCTAAAGCTGAATAATATTTTAAAGAACAAAATGGAAAAGGGAAAATAATTACTTGAGAAATTTATTCAGGGGATAGATCACTGGAATGTGCACACTGGGCAAAACGTTGCTGTAATAAGTCTATGGGGAAATGCTACAGTGTATTTCACTGTGAATTACTGAACATACTGGAGATAGCTGAATGGGAGGTACACTCTCCAGGTTTTGTTCAATGTATTTGCCCCCATAACTAAAACAGCTATGCAGCACCTAAGAGTCACTACTGTTGTGTAAATATCTGCATTGAAATAATGTAGATTATTGTTTTTGTTTTTCTCATAAGAATTTTGGTTATTTGGCTGAAGCTATGAGGGCCCAAACAGTCACAATTATAATATAGTTATAAAATATATAAAAAATTTTTGTTGTTATTATTAGTATTATATCCAGAAAGACTCAAGAATTGAGTTCATATGAACCTCATGATGTTAAACAAGTGTAAGGTATTTCACCTGGACCAGGGCAATCCCCAGTGTCAATATAAGAAGAATAATGAAGGAATGGAGCACATCCTTGCCAAGACCGACATGGGGGTTCAGGTGGATGAAAAATTGGATATAATGAGGCAATATGTGCTTAGAGCCCAGATGGCCAATTTTATTTTGGTCTGCATCAAAAGACACATGGCCAGCAAAACAAGGGGGGTGATTCTGCCCCACTGTTCCCCTCTGGTCAAACCCAACCTGAAGTACCATGTCCAGCTCTGAGATAAGCTCAGCACAGGAGACATGAACCTGTTGGAGCAGTTCTAGAGGAGGACCACAAAAATGATCAGTAACACCCTCCTGTGAAGAAGGTCTGAGAGAGCTGTAGCTGTTTATGAGAACAGAAGGCTTCAGGGAGACCTCATTGTGACCTTTCAATAGTAAGTGGCGTTTTATAAGGAAAATGGGGACAGACTTAGCAGGACCTATTGTAATAGGACAAGAGGTAAACACAGACTCATAGCACAGAAAGTTTAAAAAAAATTCTCAACATCCAGGGTTCCAACAACGGGATTGTTTGGTTTGGAAAGGAGCTTTAGATCACCTAGTCCTAAACTCTCTGCCATGAACAGTAACACCTTTCACTAAGCTAGGTTGCTCAAAGCCCTATCCAACCTGCTCTTGACCACTTCCAGGGACTGAGCATCCACAGCTTTTCTGGGAAACCTGTTTTGGTGCTGCACCATGCTCACAGTAAAAAATTCTTTCCTAATATCTTCTGCAAAGTTGATGAACAAACTAAACCTGACACCTGGATGAACTTCAAGCAGGTGCTGTAGCTTTGTACACAGTTTCTGTCCCCATCTGCATCCCTGTTTCTGGCTCTGTGTCTGTCTGCTCCTGTTAGGAGTCCCCTGACTAGGTCCAACAGCAGAAGTTTCAGGAGCTCAATGGCACCCCATAGCCTGGGGCCCTCATGGGACAGCTGCTGACGGGACAGTATTTTTAACCACAGTACTGAGAGAAGAGGAGGGAGTGTCACTGAGAAGCAAATATTGGAGTGAGAACAATGGAACAATAAAGGAAATTCAGAAAGCAATTTGCTCCATTGGAAACTTGAACAGAATTTTTTAGTGGGTAAGATGGCATTCCAACACCTCTGGGGACCAAATGTCTGAAAATAATCTTCTGTAGTATGTTCATCACCTTACTGACTGAAAGAAAGATAAATCACCACCTTGTCAAAATGAGAGTTCCTCCAGATTAAGACTTTTTTTCCTGTCTGGGTTTAAAAACCATCTGAGACACTAAAGGATACATGGAGAAAGAGATACTGTTGCTCTTAGTGGAAGAAAACATAAGAAAGTATTTTTAATAGTATTAACAGAGAAGGGAAAGATTACTACAAAAGTGTGATAAAATGAAAATATTATACTGAAGAGATAAACAGAGCTGAAAAGAAAAGAAGAAAAATACCAGAATTGAGGATTCATCTTTACTAAACAATTGCAACAAAAATATCATTATAATATCACATCACACAGTCTGCAAATGCTCATCTCCTGACAATGCACACACACAAAATATGAATATTTTTCTTATGCTGCTCATAGTGAATTACAGTGATGTGAGAACATATTCTTACTTGAACATACTAAGAGTTATCTTCAACATATAATTCTGACAAATACAAAAGTTAAGGAAATCTCGTTCAATTAAAAATGGCTTATAGTATGTTTGCATTTGAAGTGTTGCAGAAAAATGATGCTTATAATGCAATGATTTCTACTTTCTTGAGAAGAAAAGATTGTAGCAATGTAGATTTTGTAATGAGTATGAGAAAACAAATTGTTCCTACATTTTAGTATCATTATTATGGAAATTGGTGATCTCTGTGATTAAGGAGGTCTCCATGTTTCCAGACAGAGCTTTATTTTAGTGTTAAGACTTCATCCTTGAAAATTGCTTTGTCTTGATAATAGCCAGCTGTAATCTAAATGCAAAGGACAAGAGGTTTTATAGGTTTGAAGAAAATATGAAAAAATCATATGTTTTACATTTTCACTGTAAAATTGTTTTAAAAGGTGGTATTTTCCCTTCTACTTAGAAATGAAGAAATACAAGGTTTCATATTGGAGTGGTCTGGCACTGTGGGTCTGGTTATATTTTGCTGAAAACAGAGGAAAGCTTTAAAAGCTTTTAAAAGCTTTAAAATCTTTTAATTAAAAGAATAAGGCAATTTAATAAAACTATTATTGTCATATTGAACAGCTTTGTATCTTAACCTAGTGCTTTGATGTCAGATTTCATCAGAGAAACAAAACTTAAAGGGTTTGGGGATTTTTTTTTTGCTATACTAAAAAGATTGAAATTATATGAAACATACATGTTCTCATATTTTACAGCCTCACAGACACCCCTAAGAGACTTGTGTGGGAACTGCTCAGGCAAACAGCGATCTTGCTCACAGCAAAGTATTGTGAGCAATTTTTCTCTCACCAACATTTTAAATGAAGGACCCTGCTGAATAATATCCATTAAGCATTCATACACTTGATATGTAATCAATAAAATGCAAGTAAAACTCTGACATTCTACCTCTCCAAGGAAATCCAAAGGGGAAAGAGCTCCAAGAAAGGACAGAACACTGTTGACATGAAGTGGAAAGAAGGGGAACTAAATAAAAATAACAATATAATGTTCTGTTATGTATGAGAGAAAATTATTGCGAGATAGTCATGGAATAAATGTGAAAATGAAAAAGTTTTCATTTTAACATGCTTTATGGATTACCAAACTATGGGTAACTCTCCCTGGGGTAAGTGTTCTTTCTAATATATGGTTCACACTTCCACAAGGCTAACACAAATTACAGCCTAGAAAGTATAGGAAGAGGGCATTAGATTTTGTGTAAAGAAGATACAGAAACAGCTGCTGAATTTATTTATTTTTTTACCATGTAGGAGACAGGAGAAGCTGTTTGAGAATCCCCCATCCACAGTAGACTGGATTGTTTGTAATAGAAATAACTGGGTTTTTTGTAGGACCTTAGCAGTATTCCTGAGATTAGACATAGGAGAGACCAGTGTGAGCAGCTCTTGGCATGACTGGAGAGCAAAGCTTGGGGCAGTCACCAAGAACAGCAAGACACAGAACAAAAAGAATCGAGGAATATGGCAAAGCTTAGAAGGATGACCAGCAAAAGAAGCAGAAAGAAACAGTATATTGCACCATTCAGTAGAACCTGTTGATCACACACAGTGATTTTTTTTTTTTTAGATTAGACTTTGGATGGTTTATTATTATTATTGTTATTATCCTTACTGTTGTTTTTTATTTATTGCAACAAGACAAAGTGAAAAAGTCCTGCCAAACCTTGAAGGTGCCCCATTTTCCGACAAAGAAGCTAACTGTAGTTATTTTAGATATTGTACTCTGACTTGTTCCCTTACCTTATTCATACTTTCTTTCTTTAAATCGTTGCACTTGGGTGAAGCTACAAACCTTGTGAAAATTAGACCAAAATTCTTAATGATATTAATGCTTATGAGTGAAGAAATTTTTGTTATTTTTCTCATGTTTTGGATGTAAAATTGAGCCAGTGTTTTAAAGCTGGACCTGGATGGTGGTGTTAGCTGTCAGGCTTTGGCAGAGTGGTCACATAATCAAGACCTACAACCATAAATACCATAAATCTGAGCTGCAAAATCATGGAAGTAGTCCAGTGAGGTGACTAGCTCTTACTAAGTGCACAGCTAAATTGATGGATGAGTGCTGATCAGTGAGAAATTAATCTGGTGTAGATTCAAGTGCAATACCAACGTACACGTAGAGGGCAGTCCTAGATGCATCATGCTAAAAAAATGGAAACTTGTTATCTTAGGTCCCACCAACGTCAAGTCTATACTACACTCCATAATGTAGCGCACTTCTCAAAAGTAAACCTGAGCTTGATTTAACTGATACACCCAAAGCAAAGCTGAGCTTGATCTACATTTCCCCATTGAAGAAAAAATAATTTTCAGCTAAAATCACCACTTACTTGTGACATGAAGTCCTTTTTCTGTCATTTGAGGGTGCTGTGCAACACTTCCTGTTTTAAAGAACATTCTGTAAGTATATTTTAATTGGAGAACTTTTTATTCCACAATTCAATGTTATCTATGAAAATTTATGTTTTCCTGGAAATCAAATTATCTTTTAATAAAACATGTCATTGTAATTTTAATTTCTGTTTCTGTTTCTTTTTTTTTTTTTTAATAGTCCCCATATTGCTCAAACACAAATAATATGTACAGGGAATAATGTAATGTAGAAAGTATGAGACAGACAGACTTCAAGGGAAAAACAATTCAGATCTTGTTTTAGTCAAATTATTAGTACAGTCATCTATTTAGGAAAGGCACCATAGAACACCAAGAATAGATTTATAGCTCCTTTTGCATTGCCAAAGTAAACTTCAAAGTTGCTTAAGTGAATTCTTCCTCTCCATTTTGCATAGGTAGGGATTTTTTTGCCTACTTCTTTATTGTTTTTTATTCAACTGTCTCGAGTCTTTAGCTCTCCCTTAGGCTTCTTTTAATTTGGAATTATATTTCACAACTACCATAACATCACACTCTTTAAATACTTTGTAGAACCTGACATTATAATTGAATTGAAAAATGGCTTTGCTTTTAAAAATAAAACATCTAAACTCAAGTGATACTGTGCTTGAACATAAGAAATATTATAAAGAGGAATTTCATTTTTTTAAGTATGTTTTTGAGTACTTCACATTAGTTACTGCACAAAAATGACAGACACAATATGCTTCAATTTTGAACCAAGGTGAGAACAAAATTTGTTACCACCACCTGCCCTTCTCTTCCAAACTCCTGACTGGATTGTTGGGAAGATAAATTGTTTGTGAAGTGCTGACATACATTAGTGGGGATCGCTATAAGAAAGTCCGTAACAAAATCAATAACTCTGCCCTCACAGTAGCACTTGAAAAGCTTGCAATAATTTGGCTTGAGGCCGTACCTTGAGCAATGAGAATCAAACAAAAATATTGAGTGGCTGTACATTATATGAGAACCATTTATTCTGTGCAGTGAATGAGGAAGGGCAAGGAACAGCAAAACCCAATCTTCTGTTTTGAATGACACTGTCCTTTATTTTAAAAAGAGTGCATTTCATAATATATAAGATAAAAATTATAGATAGAAAAAAAGAAAGCCCAATTATCCAAATATAAACATGTATATGCAAAAACTGATTAAAGTAAGGTTATCAGCCATGTTGCTTCTCACTTCTTCATAGCTTTTTATTCACGTCTCTTTTCTATTACTCTTTCTAAGATGACCTGAAGTAATGATTCTATTTTTGTTTACATTAAACTGAAATCTAGCTGTAGAGAAGGTGATTTCTAGAATTTCCCTAAACTGGGTATCTAGGGAATCAGAACTGGATGATTTGCCATGGCAAATGTGCACGTCTCCCTGTAGACTATTCTATAGAAGGACAAGATACAATAAGCCAAGAGGCCACTAGCTTCAAGCAGGCTTTAACCTGCCTTCTGGACCATGTTAAACTCAGCAGTACAGAATTGTACTAATAATGACAGATTTGGCATCTGAAGTCAATTCCTTTCTTACTTCTTCTTCTAGAGAAAACAATGTATTACTATTTTAATTGTTATTGTTAAATGAAGTATTGTTATATGTATTTTTGTATACAGTTGTTTAGTACTGGTGCTATTTATTTTCAAGCACCCTTTGAGAGAGTATCTGAACAAAAGTAAGTATGAAACTTTGCAGGAGAATTAGGAATTTTATTATAATTATTGAAATACCAGTTTGTTCCACAGCCTTATCTAAGCCAGTGTTGTCCTTGTTCTAGACATCTAGTTCTGAATTAGTTGATCAACTAATTTCTTCTATAGTCAATAGAGGAAATAGAGTAGCTTTAGGGAATAATTACTCTCATCCTGAAGTTGGCCAGATAAATCACTGGCTGCTTACTGTTTTATCTTTCCAGTTGCTTTGAAACAAGGAGTGTGATGACCAAGTCAGAGCTAGATGTCTATCTGTAGAATGTATCAAATATCTTGAGATGATTCAGACCTTGGTCTCCATGAACTGACTCCATATGTTTTTTGACAAAGACTCTGCATATCAAGCTGTTTGGTTTGGATTTTACAATAGCATGGATTTGTATTTACAAATATGTTTTTAATCAAAACACCAGTTCTTTTATTTTTGAATAATAAAATCTTACACAGTTTTCTGCAGATGCAAATTTTTGGTTTCTCTCTAAAATATATTCTGTATTATGATTAGTTAGGGAATAGGCAAGTGGTTTCAGTTTTAGCCCAACAGTTTTATATTTTGTACCTTTTAATGCATAGGGGATGTCTACCTTAGCTTTTCAGAAAATAAAAGACATTAGATATGTTCTTGAATTTATGGCAATCAAACACTTTTAATTCCTTAAATTGAATACCTGCAAAATAAATTAAAAAAAAAATTATTATAGATTTTTCTAGCCAAGCACAAAATGACATTTCTAAGTAAGATCAAGAGCTTCTCTCAAGAAAATGAAGGTAAATGAGGCCTGTGAGTATATTTTAATCGTATTCAATTAATTTTACCATTTTACAGCAGAAAGTAAATGCCAGAAAAAAATTATGCCCAAAACCCACAAACCTTTGCATAGATATTACCTCACTTGTCTGTAAGCCTGTCACTGAAAAGGAAAATGAACAAGTTATTGTACTTCATATATTTAAATTATATAAATATAAAAGGTAATCCTTTAGAAATTTAGATAATCACAACTATAATAAACTAATGCTTCAAGAGAGAATGAATATTTCAAGTGGAATGAGATTTTTTATATCACTTTAGAAATTGATGGACTTTCAACTGAGTCTTAGACTTAGAGGACTAATTTATGAAAGATAAAAAGAGCAAAATATGCAGATCTCAATAAAAAATGGTTATGAACTGCAATGGCAATTGCCAAATTATAGCCAAGTAAATTATTTATTATAAGTACTATTAATTACAAATTTGCTCTATTTTCTCCCTCTATGAATTGCTTGCAAACTATTGCAAGTCAGTGAATGTATTTGTTGTTCATATGTATTTGCATATGGCCCATTCACAGCTGCTTACATTTATTAGTCACTATTTGTTATTTTTAGTGTATGATTGCTCATCATGTACATATTGTTTTTTTCTCAGATTGGTTCGCGCTGCACTATACTTCATAAGATAATAAAGAATGAGAGATAATGGCGAATTATGACTGACATCCTATGAACAAATTTTAGGCAAATAATTATTCGTACTAACTTCAAAAATATCCAGAATTCATAGACTTTTTTGGATTGCTGGTTGCAATCTGTGTACTCGGGAACAATGGACAATAATTGTTCACACAGCACAATTAACTCCCTGCTGTGTATTAGTGAGGATATTTGTATATTATGATCTACATTATTTGACCAGCTGTTCCTACTCTCTTCATATGTGATCACAATGGCTCCCATAATCACCTATGCAGTATTAGTTACTTGGTTTTTAAAAGCTGTATTTTGCAGACAAAGGAGCTTGGTATAATAATAGGAAGTGCTCATTGTAACATGCTGACAGCTGGAGCTGCATGATAAATTAAGGAAAGATATTTTGAGTTAAGAAAATGTTCCAAACAGTAGCAGTTCTTCCGGAAATGATTACCATAAAAGTGCTATGAACTCATACTCTTGTCTCACCAGAAAAAACAAGGAAAAGGACTGAATAGGCGAGGAAAAACAGTAATTCTTTCAGCCCAAGGGATGGGATATAGCTGTTACAACAAACTGCAGAAAATTTTGTCATTATCAACCTTATTGCACTTAACCTCTGAGTGAGTTAAGAAATGTCTCATGTCTGTAGAACTGCATGCTAACATTTCAGCTGTGCTGCCTCTATACATCTTAAAAGCAGATAGTGGTTGTATGTCAGTCATTCCATAATGAATGGCAGCACAGATAATTATCTCATTTAGACAATTTACGCTAAGCCAAGATAAATCTTTTATGCTGTCCTCTGAAGATGCCTACCTCTTTTCACCAGCTACTGCAATGTATTTGAACTTGCTGCATATTTTTTTTGTATAGCTAAAATTAGCTTGGATTAATTACAACACAGACACCAAAACTTCAGGGAACAAATTCTTCTTCCTCCCAGGCTATATTCTAAGGTGAGGATTCTTTATTGAGTTTCCTGGGTGTAGTAGAAGTAGAAAAAAATTTTCTCAGGCTGAGAAATGCTTAATAACAGGACTTTTTCTTCTATTGTATGCATAAATTATATAACAAGCCTTTAGTATTAGGAACAGTTTGATTCTGAAATCTCAGAAATGTTAGAAAGTGGTTCCTTGAGTTCTTCTTATTGTAGCTTTCAAAAGTACACCTAAACACACTTGTGAATTCTAAGTGTTTGCTTAATAGTACCGTGTATGTTTTATATTAGTGATGGCAATAACAGCCCAGTTAGTTCCTTAAATATTCTTATTTATATAATTTTCTATTTCTAGCCGTTGTCTGTATTCACCCCCAACTCCTCAGTCTGAACGTCACTGCTTCATTTCCCACTTCTCTACCTCTTCCTCTAACCTTCCCAATGGCAGCAGGAAAAGTGGAATGGGAGTTACTTTAAATTCATAACAGTTCCTCTCTTTCACTACTTACTCTTCATTCCATTCCTCTGCTTTCCCATGGGTCCTCTGCATGAGCTGCAGTTTTTGTCAGGAACCTCCTCCAGCTTGGCTTTTTCATGTGTGGCTCCTTAGACCACATCCAGGCTCGGTGGGAAACACGTCTCCACAGCCTGTAGGGAGGAACCAGCTCCGGTGGGGCCGCATCCACAGGCTGGAGGGGAATCTCTGCTCCACCACCCAGTGCACCTCCTGCCCCTCCTTAACTAACCTTGCTCTGTAGGGCTGAGTCTCACAGGTGTTTTCGCCTTTATTCCTCTCTTAAGGAGGAATATGTTTTTCCCATTGAGTAATGGCACTTCCAAAAAAAAAGCTGTTGTTTGTGGGTGGGGGTTTTGCTTAACTTTAAAAAAAAAACATCTATATTTATGTAGAGCCATTCTTTTATTCTCCCTTTTTTTTTTTTTTTCTGGAGGTGAATTTTAGTTTTCTCCAAAGAAAATAACAAATAATTTCTTACTTAACCAATAAAGTGCTCAAAACCAGGTGGGATGGGTCTGTCAGCAACTCCATATAGTGAAAGACATCCCTTTCCATGACTGGGATTGGACTAGATGATCTTTAAGGTCTTTTCCAACTCAAACCATTCTTTGATTCTATGATTTTTCTAACAAACTGTACAATAAAAATTTGACAAAATTTCCTACTTATATTATTCACAGAAACCAGATAACTTATGTAATAGCTGATAAAATGCCACACCTCTCTATTTCAAAAAATAGGATTGAATGATGACGATCATAAAAAAGAAAAGGATTTTTTGTTGGCACTCATTGTACAGAGGCAGCTTCTGATTTATGACAAATAATCAATAAGGCCCCTAGGCAATTCACTGCTACTAAATTGAGGCCTCTATCTGCTGTCTGATTATTAAACTACAATATGAAATTATGTAATGATATAAAGTAATATAAATTCATTTAGAAAAGGAGAGTTCCTTTAATGCTTTTTTTTGTCATTTTTGAAGGAATAAATGGTATTTCTAGGTGACAATTTCTTCTTTAAACAAACAGGTGAGAGAGAAGTTGTTTTCTCTAGATGCCTCTACTTTTCTCCACTGATTGCATAAAAAATGTACAATAGCTGCCTTGTGCTACAAACATTTGATTTCTAAAATTATGTAACATTAACGAGTACACAAGTTACATGGTTTTAAAAGTAAAGATCTAATGACAATATTAAAGGAGTACCATTCAAATGAGAAATAGAAATTTTAAAAAACTGAAATAAGACGAGTTCAGGTAAACACATGTTCCTAGTAAGGGTAATTAACGTTATTCTTAGAAACTGTGAATAATCCATTCCTGAGGCTGCCTGGCAGGACAAAGATCTGAGAATTTTAGATGAATGAAAAACACTATGCATAAAGGCAATCATTAACCATAGTTACTGCTAAATGCCAAAAAAGTAGTTTCATGCACTTAAAACACCTATGAACACCGTGAGATCATGTTCAGAATTCTCCCACGTTACCTATTGTCAAGGTCTGCATTTTAATTGCAGAGGATCCTGATGACCTTTTAGAAGTGTAATGTGTTTTCTATCTCCCCTCAAATTTCTGAAAAGATTGGAAACTTCTTCATTAAGCGAATGATGTAGTTTTACTGCCTTTCCATCCAAATAAAAGAAAGCTTTTAATAAGAACATTATAATGAAACAGTGATGAAATCTGGACCTTAGCTGAAGGAAACATGAAGCAATTCTGTCAGGATTATATGGTGAGGAAGCAGCAACAATTCAATTTGACCAAGTGAAAACATCTGTCTCTAAGTTATTCACTCTACATGTCCATTATGGTCAATAGAGTTAAAGAGACATTTCTCATAAACAGTCAATTTCATTTTGTATTAGATGTATAAAATAGATAGATAAAAAGCACTCTTTCAAATGATTACAAAGGAGCCTAAATGTAAATTAATCACATGGCAATTCTTGACTCCCACTTCACAGCCCTTAGACTAGATGTGAAAAGAGTTTGAAATTATAGTTTCAAAGGGAATTTCAAGTGCTAATTATGTTTTTATTCCAAACTTGAAAATTTAATTTTTTTTTCTTCTCAAAAAATCAACTGAATTTTACTAGATTCAAACGTAGATTCAGAATAATAATTTATAAAAATATTTAACATCTAAATAAACCCAAACAATTTTGAAACCTGCTCTTGGCTTATTTTAAAATTAAACTTGATATTTTCATATTATTTCATGCATCTCAGTAAGACCAGTGAAAAGGTTTAAGCATTAGAGTTTCAGAAATAAGAAGATTAAAGAAGATATCAGGCAATTTAATAAAACATAGCTAAAAAAGGAAATATTTATTTCTTAGAAGAAAATACATTTTGCAGTAAGAAGAATTTTGAGAAACACTTTTCTAACCAATTCCACAGAAGACTACCCTGTAGTGTCTTCTTTAGTTTCAGTACAGTAATATCCTGATTCTTGTAGTTAATATTGAAAACTGACACATATATTCTGAAAAGGAAAATCGGCTGCTGTGTATGAAGACAAGTTTATTATGTAGGTAACTGAATGATTCACAGTAAATTACTTATCAAGGGAATATCATATCATACTGAGTTGTTTCAGAGCAAATAACCTATTTAATTTTGAATAAATTTATAAAAAAACTGTATAAACATTCTTGTTCTCTGGATTGCTCATGTTTATGATGACATTTTTTTATGACATTGAACTTTTAGCTGGTGAAGAAGTATCAATATTTTGAAGCTCCATCAGGAATGACACCCTTAAGAACCATGAAGGCCAGGAGACAACCTATGAAGAGCTAACAATAATATGGACACAGCTGTTTTCCTTCATCAAATTATGCACAGCATTCACAAAGGGAAAGTAAAATGAGTAAGGTCTCAAAGTTGATGCATTTAAGAAAAAAAAATTGATCTTTTAAAGTTAGAAGTTCATGGAAGATGTAGAATCCTAAAAAGAGCATGTCCTAATCCTGTGTTCTTTAACATTTATTTGATCTCCACATTTATATTTGCTTAGGAATTTTGCATAATTTAAAAAAATTCTATTTCCGGGCAATGCAGTCTAGTATTTCTGTGTTACTCATTTTTGTTTCCTCAAACTGCATAAATGAATCTTATTGTTTGGTTCTTGTTAGCCTGCTCCATGAACTCCATGAAGAGCCCAGCCTCTGAAATGTCTGCTTGCAAAAGCACCCCACAATCAAAAATCATAGTGTTAGGACAAAGCACTCTGCAGCTTAATGTAGACTAAGGATGTTTTTGGAAAAGACAAATCAATCTTTGATGAGATATTTTTTCCTTCCCCTACATAATGCATCCCTTTTCTCCAGGCTCTGAGGAAAAAACCATACCAGAATTTCTAAGGATGCTAAGACTGGCCACACCGTACTTCCTGTAAAAATTATTTGCTTTCATGACTACAAGACTGGAGTGGAAGTTCAGCCTAATATTTTAAATCCTAACCTACAAGACAATTCTGCTGTCACTGCACACTCTCTCCAAGACTTTTAAATAGAATAAAAAATCAAAACAATAAAAGGGGTGCTACAGCCTTTTATCCTACATCCTTCTCACTCCTATTTGCTTTATTCTCTTGTGAGTTAACTGCACCACGTGTTCAAGGCTTTCTAGTTCCAGACTGATACAAGCCTGTAAATGCTTGCAGTTGTTAAGTTCTGCTTTCACAGAATCATGGGAACATAAATAATTCAGTCTAGAAGGAATTTCAAATGTCTCTAATCCAAACTCCTGCTCAAATTAGGGTCAGTTCTCCAGTAAGACTGCATTGCTCAGGGCTTGATAAAGCCCTTGAAAATCTGCAGGGATGGAGTGTACACAATGGAGGCTTGACAAAAGGTTTTTTCTTTATCTTGAGCATGAATGATCTTCTTGCATCTCAGTTTATTCCTATTGTTTTTCACCCTTTCTCCTACACTACTGTCATGGTTTTACCGCAGCCAGTAACCAAGTACCCCCTTGAGACTGGGGAGAATATCAGAATGGTAAAGGCTGAAAGCTCATGGATTGAGATAAAGACAATCCAAGGGGAACCCAAACATGCATGCAAGCAAAGCAAAACAAGGAGTTAATTCTGTGCTTCCCATGGGCAGGCAGGTATTCAGGAAAGGCCCCACCATGAGTAATGGTGACTTTGTACAAAAACACCATCATTCCAAAAGCCCCTTCCTTTTTCCTTCTTTCTCCTGATTTATATACTGAGTGTGCTGCCATATGATGCCAAAGAATATTCCTTAGGTCAGTTTGAGTCACTTGTCCCAGCTGTGTCTCCTCCCGACTCTCTGTGCATCTCCTGCCTTCTTGCCAGTATGACAAAAAGCAGAAAAGGCTTTGGCTCTATGCAAATCCACCTCAGCAATAACAAAAATCCTGTCATCAGGTTTTTTTACTGTCATCACTGTCTTCAGCATAAATCCAAAACACAGCCCCATACCAGCCACTGTGAAGAAAATAACTGTACCCCATCCAAAACCAGCACAAGTACTCTTCAGTTTTTCGCCCTGCAAGTACCCAGGGGCTGTTAGGGAGTCCTGCAACTGCCTCTTCTGCAGGTTAAACCAGTCCCAGTTCCTTGGCCACTATTCAAAGGGCAAGTTCTTCAGTCTTGGCTGATTGGGTAGCTCTATCCAACACTTACCTGGGTTTATCACTACCATTCTTGTTTTGAGCAGGGACAACAAAACTAGATGCAAGATCTAGAAATATGAAGGGTTCACACATTTGACCTGAAATCAGTGGTATTCCTTATGAAGTCCAGGATGCTTTCAACTTTCTTTGACAACTTTCTGTCTACCAGGACACAAATTCCTTTTTGAAAAGCTGCTTTAAACCCTGTTGGCCTGCAGCATAAATTGCTGCATGGGGTCATTCCTGACCAGGAGTAGGAAGGACCCTGCACTCCCCTTTGTTGAATTTCCTGAGATTGCTGTTGGTCCATTTCTCTAGGCTGTCAAAGGTCTTCTGAATTGCAGTGTATTAAATCCTTCCAGTGTTTTATCACTGCAAAGTTCCTGAGGGTACTGTCTACCTCATCATCCAGCTTATTAACAAAGATGTTAAAGATTAATGACCCTTGTACAACACTAGTAACTGGCTTCCAGTTGCTCTGATCACTATCTTCTGAGACAGCTATTCAGACAGTTTTCAATCCACTTCACTGTGGTAGTGTTTTGATTCATACTCAGTAAAATCATACTGTCAGAATTATCTTAATCTTTGTGTGTCTAGAAGAATTTCCTGAAAGAGCTTGCTTCATGATTTTCCCAGGCACTGAACCACGACTAATGAGCCACTAGAATCCCAAATGGCCTTTTGGCCTTTTTGTGAAAGTTGTGGCAATTTCTTCATTCATGAAGGATTTCCTCAGTCTTCATGACTTTTCAAAAATGAGAGAATGGCCTCACAAAGACATTACCCACCTCTCCCAGCACTTGTAAGTGGCAGCCTGTCACTTCCCAAAGACATGTAGCTATCTAATTCTCTCAAGTAGTTCTTGTGTCAATCAATATCTACTGATGGTACGTGTCTTCTGCCTTCAAAACTTCACTTGTGTGTGGACTGGAAGATTTTTTTGGTGAAGACAAAGATACAAATGATTTCATCTCTAATTGTGTCTACTGTCACAAAATCACTCACCCCATTCAGCAAAGGATCCACATTTTTCTTATTTTCACTACAAACTCAGCTCTTCATCTTACCCTTCACATTCCTTACAAATCTCAGCTCCAGCTGAGCTATTTTTTCTAGCATCATCCTACAATTTTCAATTGTTTTCAGCTTTTCTGGGGAGTAAATTTCAAAATTCCTTCTTTGAACCTCCTTGGAACTCCTTCCATCTACTCTGTACTGTCCTTTTACTTCAAAGCTGTCATGAACTTCCTGCTTAGTCTCTGCTGATCTCCTGACATATTGTTTGCCAAGTATTGTGATGGATATTTCTTGCACTTGGAAGATTCTGTCCTTAAAGGCCTGACAGTTCTCTTGAACTCCCTTGCCCTTCAGAGCAAGCCTCCAGGAACCCACCTGTAAATTTCCCTGAATAAATTAAAATCTCTTGATCTGGAGTCTGGGGTCTTTGCTATGCTTCTTCCTAGCTCCTGTGAGAAGATCAAACTCCACTGTTTCATGACAATTGCAGAAGAGGTTGCCACTGACTGTCAGATCCCCAGCCAGTTCTTCCTTTTTTAGTAAATAGCAGATCCAGCTGTGTATCCTCTCACTTGCTCCATTTGGCAACTGAAGCAAATCTCACTGCTTCCACCCTCCCATACTACCTTCATATATTCAGCAGCTGTCAGGGGGTCTAAGGTCCCCCATAAAATCCTAGATGTGTGACACAGAGAATTCCTTGACATATTTATGAACCTTTTTCTGCTTTCTCATGCTGGTTGAGTGGTCCAGAACAAACTCCTACCACAACATCACTCATACTGTGTCGTAGTTGAGACAGAGACAATACAAAGCAACACACTCCATTTTCAGAAGGCTTCAAGCTGTTTTTATTATAGCATGCATGCTTTTTATACATACTTACAAAACTCATAAGTTTACACATTACTCATTGGTCACAAAACACAAACAAAATGCTTATTGGAATAGGCAGCCGAAGGTTTCTCTTATTTATCCTTCTTTTTTTCTTGGTTTCTATGTCAATGACCTTGGTAGGAAATTCTTTCAGGGGTAAACATGAATCCTTTTATCAAACTTCTCTCTGGCTCACGGAAGTTGCTGTAAAACCTGTTCCAATACTGCCCATCCTCTGACACTGACCCACCAGCTCTCAACCTGCAGGTCATACATCTCAGAGTGGAGCTACCTAGATCTGAACTGCTCCTTCACAGAGAGGGAAATATCATCATCGTCATCTTTCTTAATATCTGTATTGAAGGGCCTTGATCCTTCTGTCCCAGAACTTGAGTCCTGTAAGCTATTCCACCTAAATTATTCTATTCTTCTGACCACACATAGTGTCAGGGTTCTGCTGGGCTTTTATCTAGTCTGCAAGCGTTTCTGTGTGCTGTGATCATTTGACACTGGCTGGACACAAGGTTCCCACCAAAGCTGCTCTATCACTCACCTCTTTAGCTAGGCAGGGGAGAGAATAACACAACAAAAGTCTTGTGTATCAAGATAAGCACTGGAAGAGATAATTCACCAGTTACGGTTATGGGCAAAACAGATTCAGCTTGAGGAAATTTATTGAAGTTTTAGAAATCAAATCAGAATACAGTCATGAGCCATGAATATTAGAACACCTTCCTCCTACCCCTTCCTCAGTCCTGTTCTCCCATTCTGTCCTAACTACCTCCTCCCTCTGAGCAGTGCATGGGAAGAAAGAATGGGGTTACAGTCACTTGATCACACGTTGTCTCTGCTGCTCCTTCTTTACACTCTTCCATGCTTCACCATGGAGACTTCTGCAAGTGACAGTATGCAATGAAATTCTCCATTGTAAGTCCTTTCCATGGGCTGTAATTCCTCAGGAATGGACTGCTCCAGTATGAGTCCTTCACAGGGTCACACATCCTTCCAGGAGCCTGTTCCAGCCTGAGCTCTTCTCTCAAGGGGTCTGACTGCTTCAGCACAGCCTCTCTGGGGACTCACTGCCTCCTTCAGGGACATCCACCGGCTGTGTTCTGGGGTCCTCTGTGGGCTGCATGCGGATGTGTTCCACCATGGACCTCCAGGGTCTGCAGCACATCTTGCCTCACCATGGTCTCCACCCTGGGCTGCAGGGTAACCTCTGCTCCTGCAGCTGGAGCAGCTCCTACCCTCCATCTTCTCTGACCTTGGGGTTTGCAGATTCCCACTCTTATGCCAATTATTGTTTTGTAGCAATTTTTCCCTCTTCTTAAATATGTTATCAAAAAGGCACTGTCCTCATTGCTGATGGGCTCATCTTTGGCCAGCATCAGGTCTCTTTCCATTACCCTGTGGTCTTCCTGATATGAAAAGCTTGCCACATAAACTCAGTATATATGTTCACTTGAAGAAATCCTCATTTTGCCCCGTGTTTCCATTCCTGAAGTAATTATTTTCCTTTCAACCCTGCACTCTTTCTTCCCTACTTGTCCTCCACTTATGCTAGAATATTTGCACACGGTTGTAAGTAATTAAATTACTATGTGTATTATTTAATGGAGGAAATATTTCCTCTTCAAAGAAAAAACAAGTTCGCGCTGATTTAGGTGGGGTTATTTGTTAATTTCTAGCTGCTAAGTTTATATTAAAAGATAGCTTCAATTTTTAAGCACTTAGTCTATTCATTTCTTGTGTGAAAAGTCGCTGTTTTAGTCCAGTGATGTTATACTTTAGTGAATTATGATCCATACTGTTAAAAACTGACATGTCATATAGCAATACTACAGTTCCATGAAAAAATATACCTATTAATGAGGATATATTAGGACCATAAATGAAAGCCTGTAGTCAGAATTAAATTATACCTCAAAATTCCACTGGTAGCTTCCACTTCCCATATACATGCTTTTCTTTTTTTCCCCACAATTGAAACTCAATTTGTGTCAATTACAGAAAGTTTTAAAAACAAACTTACTTTGATTACTTTATCTCAGATTGGCAATAAGTAGCTGAAAAAAGAGTGGGAGTTTTCCATTACTAACAAAATCAGCTCCTGGCTTCCTGCAGGCAAACACAAGAACTAAATAGAAAAAAAATTAAATAAAACTGAAATGTTACTGAATACCAGATATAATTGATTTCCAAAGTCCTGATTAATCAAGCCAGAGAAATAACACAGCATTATGTATAAGATCAGAAACACAAATTGTGCATAAAGGAAAATTGAAGACAGAATAAAGGTTGTGGAAGATCTCTTTTCCTCTGTACTTAATGTCTGTACTTGATGATCTTAGGTGACTTAGCCAACCAGATGGATTTTATCATTCTGTGGTTCTGTGATTCTAGGGGTAAACTACAAAGGGGTAAACCACAAAGACCAAATATTTACCTTACATATATGATGTAGAACAATGATAATAATAAAATTAATTTCTTTGGATTAGAATGAAATTGCAAGGATTAATTGTACAGAGACAAAGCTACAAGGATGTTCATTACTGTAGAAAGTGTGTTAATAATTGATTCAGAATCATCTTACTCCTTTTAGTCATTCTATATTATATAAAATTAGTCTAAATTTTTTGATAGTAAAATATACTGGTGGCATTACATAATTGTAATACCTGCATGGATTTTAAAATTATAATAATTTGATATACAGTATTTCAGATAAATTGCTGTAGAGTCTAAATGAGCTTCTTGTTAGAAATCCCTAGAATTTTTTTCTCCTATACTGTACATTTATTTATTTATTTAATTTCTTTATTTTAAATTACAGAGTCTCTAATGACTAGAAATGAAGACGGAAATAAGCATATAAAATTCACTATAATTATTAAAATTAAATGAATGGAAAATGGTTGATGAATATGAAAAAATCTAAAAAATATGAAAAAGAAATCTAAGAGATTTCTTTCAAAACATACATGATAATTTATGAAAGATGGTGAGTTTTATTTGACAACAGAGAAAAATATGGTCGGTTGCAATGGAGTGGTTTCTCAAAATAAGAAATAACTTATGAAAGCCAGGGGACTGCAGGGGGAATGTGTCAGAAAAAGAAAGGGAGCCATATGTAAATACAAGCAATTATACCATTGCAGACTTTATCTGCCCAAGACTTCAGAGTAGGTCAATATTACTGTTTTAGTTTTATGAAGAGTGCAAATTCTCAAGCAAATTTCCCAGTTGGCACCAGCTGTGTGTCTTTCTTGTGCTGTGGCTTATGCAATGTTTTCTTACTACATGCTTCAGATTCCTTCAAAATTTAAGTATTCTGAAAAAAGGACCTTTGTAGGCCCTCTGTGAACTTTACCTTTACTGTGAATACACTACAAGCACTCCTAAGGAAATGGTTGTGAATGCATATAAGGTATAGGTTAGGTTTCTAATGCTCTTCTCTATAGTTCCCCCAGTGAACCACACTATTTGCTAATGTAATCACTGCTTGAACTGTGAAACCATTTTGACGTTGAACAAGGGATACTACCTCAAATAAGCATTTACTAAAGCATTTCATCAGTCTTTATAGATGCATGCATCTTCGAACAGATTGTTATCCCAGAGGGTTGTAATCAGCGACACAGGGTCCATTTGGAGGTCAGTCACTAGTGGTGTCTCCTACCAGGTTGAATACTGGGCCCAGTATTCTTTAACTTATGCATCAGTGACTTGGGTGAAGGAACAGAGACCTCCTCAGTGAGTTCACTGATGACACAAAGCTGGGATGAGTGGCCGATACCCCAGGGGGCTGTGCAGCCCTTCAGAAGGACCTGGACAAGTTGGAGAGATGAGCAGAGAAGAACTGTCTGAAATTCAGCAAAGGTAAATACAGAGTCCTGTGCTTTGGGAAGAAAAACCCCATGCAACAGCACAGGCTGAGAGCTGACCTGGAAAACAGCTCTGCAGAGATGGACCTGGTGCATAACAAGCTGTCCGTGACCCAGCAGAGAACACGTATGCCCGAGAAGGGCAAGCATATCCTGGGCTGCATGAGGAAGAACATTTTCAGCCGGTCAAGGGAGGTGACCTTGAACTGCCACTCAGTCCTGATGAGGCCACATCTGGAGTGCTGCGTCCAGTTCTGGGCTCCTCAGTTCAAGAGAGACATGGAACTCCTGGAGCACGTCCAGCAGAGAGCAAAAATGGGGGTTAAGGGACATTGAAGATAAATGAGATTTCAACAATGAGACCAAGGAGAACAAGCATGAGATGACAGGGGCCTTGAAAATACATGCATGAGTTTATACTGGAGATTTGAGATCTATTTGAGACCAAATTATCAGTCTCTGCTCATTAATGAGTACAGCTTTTTGAGTCTGACAAACTCTCAACCAGCAGGTTATTTATGTTAAAAAACTTAGAAAATATTCTGAATGAATCCAAGAGAACAACCTCTGCTCAGACTTTTGTCATCAAAGACCTCAAAGTAGTTCTGACCTCCTGCAGTCTCCACCCCATTCTTGTCAAAGGAGCCTAGTGTCACTGACCTTACAATACATGAGAGACTGGAAAAGTGGAAAAGTGAAAGAAAGAAAGAGGGAAGAAATAAAGAAACACTGAAGAAAGAAAATGTGTGCATATAAATTCTGTTACTTTGGAATAAGCTCTATTAATTGCATAATTTGGACTAAATCTTAACCTATTGTGACGGAATTGCTGTAACTTTGCAAGGTTATCAGTAAGTTCTTGGCTCCACATATAATGCATGTTTCTTCAGCACACATAAAGTGAACATGATATTTGGTCTTGTGCCTTGCCTTTGAGGCTTTGCTGAAATTTAGAGGCAATGAAACGTCCATCCTAAATTAACCCTCAGGGCTGCATTTTAAGATGATGATTCTGTTTGTCCCAAAAGAATTTAGGACAGATGAGCTGTCCTAAATAAGCTCTTCATATCCTTCCACAGTCATTTAAATGACAATATAAGGTAAAATTCCTGTAGTTTTGCTGGTTTAAACTAGATAAGAAGACTCTCATTTGCAGTATTAAAACCACCTCCCTTTCAATATATAAATCTGAATATCCACATTGTTTTGGTTATTTTGCTGCTAGCCTAGAAAAATAATAGCTTAATCATTAGATGTAAATCACAGTAGTCTGGAAAATTCAGAACTGCAAAAGATCTGGAATGAGAATATAGGATTAAGAAAGGATGCTCTCTGTTACTTGTCTGTGGTACTTTATAGGATTTACCTTAATTATTCATAAATGACATAAGCTGAAAGAATACCTGTTCAGCTATATTTTTTGTCCTGACGCTCTCGATATCTCTTTAGAAGGCACTGATTCTCCTGTAAGATGAGACAGTGCCAAGGAAAAACAGTCTGAACCTTGGTGTAATTTAACTGCGGTATTGGATCACAGATTTTATGGTGGTCTTCCTCCCCACTGAGCACAAAGAGATGCACATTTCAAAGAAATGCATTCTAAGGGATGAATTAGAGTTTTGTAAATATTGGATGTGGCAACTTTAGAGTGCTGTTGCAATGCAAAAATTAGTGGAAGAACTTTAATTTTAATAAATATATGAATGTATGTATTTCTTTTTAAAAATATTGTGATTTATGATTTTAAAGTACTTTTGATGTAGGGAGCATTTATTAATTGTGAATGCAAACATCTAGACATCACTGAAAGTCTATATTCTAATACAAACCAAATACCACTAAGGAGTGGAAAACTTACACTTTGCTTCATTGTTGGATAAACCTGGATCAACGTGGAGTGCCTTCAGTAGTGATGATATTTGTTAATTGGAACTGCAATAGAGTGCAGACGTTTCTGAGGTGTCAGATTGTGTTCTCAATTCTCTCATACTGTGCCCCAGTTTCTTTACCATGTTCCACAGTTGACATTTTTTAACTGAATTGCATGGTACCAGGAGATTCTTTTGATATTATGATGTCTGGCCAGGAAAAAGGACCATGACAAATCTTTGAAATGGCATTGTATTTTGTATATTTGGAGAAAAATAAATAGCAATCAAACTGACCTAATACATTCCCAACAAGCGCATGACCATGCTGGTTGAGCCAGCACAAGAACCTAGATGTTACACGTAGCTTCTGATCCTTTTCTAATTTTGTTGGTTATGCTTTTTACATATTGCTTTTTGGTTTTCTGCTCTTTCATAAGAAGCAAAACTGGACAATGTGATTCAGAAAATGCTACATCCTTGTGTTCATGCTGACATTCTGAAGAGACTTTGGAAACAACTTATAGAATCTAAAATTGCCCATCACATTGTAAAGGGAAATTATTACTTTTGTGATGCATGGAAAAACTGTGGAAGCTGCAGATTCACTATAGTGTTTTTGCAAAAAACCCAATCTATAATCTCAGAATGGTAAAAATCTTTTAAAATGTTTTAAATGAAATGTTTTAAATGTTTAAGAATCTGGTATATTTTCCATTAGTTTTTAGACAGTTTTAAACTCTTCAAAAACTAGACATCTGCTTAAGAAAATTAATCCTACCAGTTCTTTCTGTAGTCATCATTTACTAATTTTGCTCTCCAGGTTCTGGAATGAGCAAAATTTTATTTATTAAAATACCCTTAGGGAATTACTACAGAAATCTGATGAAAAACCTTGACTGTAGCCACCTTTCTCCTCACAGAGAAAAGCAAGGCACAATTCTTCCCAAGAATATTTCTGAGATTCACATTCTCTGAACCTCAGAGAAAGGGAAAACAATACTCATCTAATTTACTGCTCCTGTATTGTGCCAAAGTAAAATGCAATATGGAGATTGTTTACCCAAAGTGATGGTGTTTTGTTCCCTTGGCCTATCAGGGCCAAGTGTGTGTGTGTGTTGGGACTGGTGGCAGACAGTCATGAGATTCTGGGAAGTGTGTGTAGTTGAGTACTTGGCAGATTCAGCTTAGATGTGATATAATATAGTGTAATATAATACAGAATAATATGGTATAATAATTAATTAGCCCTCTGATAAAATAGAGTCCTCCTCATCATTTCTCCCTGCCACAGGAGTTTTCCTGTTTTGATACTTGACTTGATTGTTTTTTTCACCTCTGTACATGGAACAAACTTCTGTTACAGGGGTATGAATTTCTTTTATGAGCTGGAATGTAAGGGCCCTAACTGTCAGGCCCCAGTTCTGCTCATGAAGTTCTGTAAACTGTTGCATTTGTGTCAGGCTCATTTTGGCTAGTAAATGGAATCATGGATTATTGCAAGCTAAATCCTAGAGTCTAAGCCGCTCAAAATTCCTTTGACTTCCTAGCTGAGGACAGAGCTCATTACAAATTTAATCATGAATAATTAAATCCTGATTCATCAGTAACATTTAACTGAAACATATGTTTGGTTCCTTTAGAATTGAAAAGAATAATATTTCTTGCTGATAACAGAAGGAGTTTCTTTCTTTCTGTGTTTTCGCTTGAGTTGTTCTTTTCATTAAAACTTTTCATTACAAGTTTTACTGCTGGAAAATAGTTGTAGAAAACAAAGTTTTGTTCATGTTTTATTTTAATTAAATCAATATAAATAAAAATATTCCAAATATTCAATGGCTTTACTTATCTCAATTCTGTCATACACCACTGATAAGGTGTCCCGTTTGACAACCTTAAATTAAGCAATGTAGCTCTTCCTCTCACTATCTTTGCATCTTTTTGGAGCAACAACTGTTCCTTCCCACCAACCATCCTGAAGCTGGAAAAACAAATTATTTTTCCCCCTGCTGACACTGAATATGACAAACTTCAGTGGATTTCTTATTATGTACTCAAGCTCAAGCAGTTTTCTTCCATTTTCAATTTTTTAGGACCTGTTTCTGTATTGCACATGCCCCTTCCCATATAAGAATTCAAATCACTTATTTCCAATAGTGTTTGACACTTGGGTCCCACTATGCCTCCTGTGGTTCAGCACAAAAATTGGGTTTTTTTCATCAAAATAGAATGAGAGCATGAGCTCTTTCTTTTGAGTAGCCTAAATACTAAAAAAAAAAAGGAGATTGCAGAGCTGGAGGAGATTTTATTTTGAGCTAGTATGTGTCAAAATGAACTTTCATGGTCTACTGATTCAAGAAAATCAAAATGCCATTGAAGGGAAGTGATATTTCAGTGTATGCAACCCATCACTTTATTTTAATGTACCTACCTCTACATTTGACTCTGCATAGAATGAACATAAAGTGTTTGGCTTTATGCAGAAAAAACCAAAATGTAGTTACAAGAAAATGACTGGAAAATTACAGAAATTTTTAAAATGAATGAGAAAATAAACATGCAATTCTAACGGAAGTCTCTTTTATAAAGAAGTGTTAAATATTACTGGAACTACTTTTTCAATTGCATCACTTATGCTTTTTAAGACAATATATTGCTGCTAGAAGATTCTCCGTTATGATTAACAAGTTCATTTAAATAGTTTCAAAATCCCAAACACTTCAGATGTGGAGTACAGCGTTCAACTTTATATAATGTCTTTGTACAGATAATATTAGTTAACTACTCAGATTTTGCAGTTTTTATACAATAAAGTAAGATTCTTTATGTTATTAATATTAAAATTCCTATGAATTTTCCTTTAATTTACATACAGAAACTTTTGGTATAATAAAATTATATTGCTAGAGTTATAAGCATGGGGTTATTATAGGCATGTCCATAAAGAAAATAAGTATGCAGATGATGTAAATAGACAAAAATAGGGAGAGAAAGAGAAATACATTAAGTCAAATGATAATATATTCTGAATGTCTTACTAGTGATTGAACGTCAAAAAAGGAAAAGCAAACCAAAAGAAAACCCAGATAGCAAACCAATCAACCAACCAACAACCAACCAATTACAATTCATTAGTTAAATAACTTGACTTTTAGAGTAACTAAGGTACTCCTTTTGGATTCAGTGAAAGTTTATCTGATTAAGGTTAGATGCCCTTTTAGTTTAACTGAATACTTCTATGGGCTTAATTTTTCTGGTTTTTTTTTCTGGCCTAGATTCTAGATTCCTAGATTCTTAGTTAAGTACATAATAAGGATAGAGGGACATAAGTGTAAACATGAAAGTTTGAAAATACTGACATATTTTCTTACATTTATTTAATTATTTTATGTGGGTTTAGATCTATTCAATTATTCATGTGCTTAAATGCTTTGAATATTTGATAAACTTATGGAGCTTACCCCACTAAATTTTGCCATAAAAAAATATGTTAAATTAAAAATGTTGTCAGGGATTTGTTATCTTCGAGTACATAAGATGTTGTTCTATAATTTATTTTGTTTTATATAATTCTATGTAAGTTCTTCTATAATTATATATGGAAGTTGCAACTTGACTAAAGCTTCTCTCACTTTTCTATCTCATATTGCTGCTAGTCTATCTAGCTAGCCTTTTTTTTTTGTATCTGTCTCCAGTACTAAGTACATTTTGGTTGATTTATAGGGGAAAAAAGAATAAATATTTTACCTCTTGTCAATTATTTCATGAATTCTAAAGGACCACAGCTTCATAAATTGTTTGGAGCATATCTCTATGCATCTGCAAATGCACAGAGACAAAATCCACTGCTAAGAGATTATGATCTTAGGAGCAGGTAACATAATAGATGGCATCTTCTGAAAATGTATTTGTCTTTTAGTCAATCTACATCCCAAACAAAATATAGAAAGATGCTCAGCTGTAGATTTTAAATAGATTTTACCTTTTCTCCTTGCATGGAAGTCTTATAACTGACGTTGCCTCACTGAAGGACAGCAAGCCACCTTTATGAAAAACATGTTCACATTCTAGATTAAGTAACTGCATGTAAAAAGTAAAAGAAATAAATATGAGATTTTAAGCAATTAAAAATATTATATTGATTTCTTCCCAAAATTCAACAGTTCTCTTTCTTTCAAAATGATATAGAATCAAGATGTATTTGAAACTTAAGAATTATCTTACTCAATGTCTAGAAATAATGTATACACTTTTTGAAGGATATTCATATTGGATGTCATAAAGATAAAGTTTTTTTTTTAAATTACATACATTTATATGAAGATATTTAATTTTCAGCAGAATTATATTTCTCTCTATTTATTTTTATCGTTAGATATATTTATATGCATAAAAGCATAAAAATATTTTAAAATATTAAGGTAAAAGCAAAACATTGTTTACACAGAGAGGATTAAAACATTTGAACCAAATCCAAATAATAGTTAAATGAAAATTGAAGAAAATAGACATAACTATTTGCTGTGTCTGGGCCACTGTAACTAAAGATAAAATAAACATTCAAAAGCAAGAAGAAAAAGAATGCCAAGCCCCCACCCCCGTCCTTTCTTTTTTAAAGCTTTTTAGTATAATATATGTAGTAGTAGATTGGACATGGATCAGGAGTCATGAATTAATCACTTTGGGAATATTCCCATCTAGCCTGCCTGATGGAGGGAGTTTTGTAAGTTTTTTTCATTTCTAGGTGTCTGAGTTTATAGCACAGAGGAGATTAGAGTAATTTGTATCTGCTTACAAAAATGTACTTGTAGGTATTAATTTGTTCATTGGGAATGAAATTATTTTCCCTGTGTTGCATGACAGTCCTATCTAGTTGTGCAGAATGTATCCTAAATAATGGTAGTGTGGGCAATTTTTTCTCCTGTATTCAATCATTGTTTTCAGAATAAGGTGAAAGCTTATCTTCCACTGAGGAAATGCGTTTGGAACCAGTGCACGTCTTCTGCAGAGCTATCGCTTTCCAGATCACCTTGGAATGAGAAGCAGAGATTGTGAGAATTGAGTTGGCAGTAAAGCAACGTCAACAGTTTTGGTAGCGGCATAAGGGTAAGGGTTCTGCTAGACTAGCCTGCTAAATAAAAGGTCGTGAATTCATCCCTGTTCTTGATCAAGCAGCTTTATACCACATTGCTTAGGGCCAGTTTTAAGTTTTTTTTTTAAATAAGCCACTTCAGATGTTCCAAAATAGGGTAAGAGAACAATAAATAAGCTAATAAATAAGTAGGATAAACAACTTGTGTTTTTTGCTTAGAATATTTTACTTTATTTTATTTTTTTCCTACTGTTTTAGACATAAAGAGTTTTAAAGACATTCATTTGCAACAGAAGTGTGCTGACGATGCCGGTATTTTTTTCCAAAAAAAAAAAAAACCAAACCAGAAAATAACCTAGCTCCAAACACAAACCAAACAGAAAAGAAAATGTGCACAGAAATAAGATTCCTTACTGTCATGGTAATCTTCAGTGGGGAATGATATTCCCAAGCTCTCAGAGGAGGGTGTGTGGCACCTGGGGATGAGGGCAGAAAACATGCTGTATGAGAAAGCAGCAAGGTCCTCTAAAGGGTAAAGCCCTTTATATGTATATATATATATATATAGTGCAATTAAATAGTTGTCTCTTCTAAGCATCATCTTACTAAGTAATATCACACTCTTAATTTTTCACTTCTTTTTTGAAATGTTTTCTCTATTATATGCCTGTAAGCCTATGTATACACAAGTAGGGGCTCACCTAGTAGCAATATAAAAATATATGCTTACCTTCAGTTATTGAGAGATTTTAACAGTTCCTGAAGAAAACTAACCACAAAAAGGCATTGAACACCAGATGACATAAATTAAGACAGATATTCTTTAAAATTTTAACCTCACTTGACAATTTTCAAATGTTATTGAGAGTCAGTGGGAAACTGATCAGATGACATTGAATATTTTCATCACCACAAACATAAAACAAGAAAATAAACATCTGGACAGATAAATTGACAAAGTATGAACTTATAAATAGATGAACCTATATCAAAGAGTATTTTATTTAGAATGAGGCAAACTTATTCATAAAAAATTAGACTGAGAATGCTCTGACACCATATTAACTTGGAAAGAATGTGAAGTGGAAGTATACCATTTCATGTATACATACACCAAATTTCATGTTGTGTACAAGAAGTAGGTTCTTACATTCTGTAATGAAGTTAATGAATCCAATAGTTTATAAAGAAATACTAATGAGGCAAAAGAGTGACTAGAAAAACTAGAAAATAAGCTTCCTAACTTAACATTATCAAGGGACAAGAACAAGTGACAAAACAAATCCCAGGACAGCACTGGGCTGCAGTGGTATGGAGGAGTTGATGAACACTTGTCTAGTTTACTTTCACTACAAGCACTATAATTTAAATTGAAATATTTTGTATTTTCCAGTGCATAAGTCAAAGTGACAGAGAGTGTTATTCTAACAGTTCTCTAAAGAGATACTGGTAAATTAGGATATCCATTCAACTCCACTGTTGAGATCCATTTTAGGAAGAGCTGTGAAGTGGAGGAAAAAATTTCCCTAATCAGCTGACCTGATTGGCATTAGGCAGGATTCTTTGGTGTGCAAAAGAAATAAATCCTTTTTTAAGTGGAAGACTTGGGTTCTAATAAAGATTTTCTAATTTTTATCTGATGCATTTATATTTTTTATGGGTTGTAATCAGGAGTTTAGGTGGTTGCAATTTGACTTTAATTATTGTCATCTAATGAAATTATTTTTTGGAAATCAATATTGATCCTAAATTCTCTTCAATCCTGAATACCATTAAAGTCAGGCTTAACAAAACATTGAAAAAATGTTTTTCTGTCTCCAGTTTTAAACATTCTTTTCTACTTCCACTTAAATATTTTGCCAATGACAACATTAAGTAGTTCAATTCTAACTGATCTGCATAAAGGTATCACAAAAAATAACCAAAGGCAATGAAGGTAAACAAAACTGATTCTCTTGCTTATTCTTAAAAATTTAGGCTTTCTATCAATCTTTTGAAATCCTTTTGTGCATTGTGTTGGGTGCTGGATTTAATGCAGACTTTTGCCTGTGGCACTAACATAACATCTATATTCTATAAATATTTGTAAAGAGAACTTTGCATAAAAAGTTATTTGGTTCCACAAGTTAAATTGATCATTAAAGATATTGCTTTCAAGGAGATAATTTTGCAACATTTTAGGAGGATGCTTAGCCTCCTAGACTGTTGTCTGTCTGCTGTATGGTATTTCTAGCATACATCTAGTGAGTTGAAGTCAGCTATAAGAAGAAGGGCTAGTGATTGTTGGGCTCCTCCCAGCTGCTAATAGAATATATCTTGTCCCTAATTTATGTAGAAAAGTACCAACATAATGACGTAAAATAGGAGGAAACAAAAGCATGAATTTTCTTCTTACTTCAAAGATTTTTCTTCTATCAGCATCAAACAGATACCTATTTTTGACAATTCTCTACCCCATTAGTACATGGGAATTTAAAGTGCTTCTGGAAAAGGGATAAAATAAAATAATTAACTATAAATAAATCTACATCACTGCATATCTGGTATCAAATACACTTTAAAAGATAGGTACTAGGTTAGTGTGGCAAGGTTTTAGCAGAATGAAGGTGTGATCACCTGAGAAGCTCTTTGTAAACTTAGTGTGGGAGCAACTCACACTGGAAAAGTTCATGGAGGACTGTCTCCTGTGGGTGTGAATCCTCTCTGGAACAGAGAAAGCATCCTCACACAGAGGAGGAAGCAGCAGCAGAGTAAAATAGACAATGGGTGATGAGCTGATCACAAGCCTCATTTCCCATCCCTGTGCTCTGCTGGGAGTGAGGACTGAGAGAAGCAGGAATAAAGCTAAGGTCAGGTAGAAGGGAGTTGTGGGGGTAAGGTGTAAAGATTTGATTTCATTTCTCATTTTAATACTCTGATTCGATTGCTAATCAATTCAATATATTTTCCCGGGTCTGTTATCCCTATGACAGTATGAAGGATGATGAGTGATCTCTTCCTGTGTTTATCTTGGTTCATCAGCCTCTTTTTTATGTTATCTCTGTCTGTTTGAGAAGGGGGAGTGACAGAGAGGCTTTGCTGGGCATGCAGCATCAGCCAGAGTTATACCATCATATTCTAACCCATGACAGCATACTGAGTATGTGCATGTAACAGGAATTAACTGAAGTGTTAATTTTTAATGAGCATTTGGATACCCATAGCAACAGAATTAAAATTTCTTTAAATGATTTATTTTATTATATGAATTTTAGAAGTTATATTATAGAAATGAAGATACAGGTATTGGTAATTGCAAAGTATGATAGGTATTTTTTCAAGATTAAATTAAAATCAGAATCAGTGAATGGGCTAGTTCTTTCCTTATACTCCCATATTATTTCAAACACCAATATAATTTTGCAAATATTTAAGTGGGAAGTGCAATATTCTTAATAGTAGGATTCAGTTTTATAGTCTCTCCTTTCATTATCTGTGATGAAAGTAACTTCTATAAAGAGGTCATTACTTTCCACTGTCCCTTTACTCCACTTACACCTCTTGAATTGAATTTGTTTTTTATTTTTTTTTTTCATATGTAAAGTCTGGAATAATATCCATTCAGCAGTATCATCTGATCATGTTCCAGGAATGAATAAAGCAGCAAGTTGTAGTTAAAAGATAGTGAGGAAATTGGATAAAAAATGGATAACCATTTCAATAATAAGGTTCAGATCCCCTTTTGTAATTCACAGTAGAATGCAACTTGATGATCTTTCTTTGGCAACTTACACTATAATATGAGAAAATATTGATATGAAAAATATATCAATATGACAAATGTAAATGAAAATATGAAAGTAATGGTATTTTATGAGATCTCAGATATTTGGGAATTTCTGATAGTTATGATAAAAAATTGTATGAAACTGCTCAGGAATCTTCATGAATAAATATAATTTTTAGAATTCTAAATTAATTTTTCTCTATTTACATATACACACACAGGCATGCAACATGTATCAAAGTCAAGATTAGAACTGAATGTCTTTTTTTTTAATTACTGAACTAGTGATTCAAAGTAGGATAACTTCACAGAAGACAGAGAATTTATGCTAAGGAGTTGCCAATTCCCAGTGAAATTCAGAACACAGGGTTTTTTCTTCCTCCTATTCTATTTACATCAATTCCAGTCCACCCTAGCACCCTTCCTAGAGGAAGAAGTGACTGTTGATGGGTCCTTTGCAAGTCTGACAAGCAGCAAATTGGAGCCCACACTGCAGAGGCAGATACTCAAACGCATGTGCATGCATACACAGAGAGAGCATTGGCTTGGCTCATCACAGAGCAGTGATGGGGGTTAACATCACCCAAACAAACACCAATTGCTCTCAGGTAAATATGAACCCAGCAGCACAGGGCTGTTTGTCTTTCCAGCAGATTAGGACTACGGGTCACTGGTGGATGCACAGTTCCTGTCACCACCAACTATCTAAATTTAGCAGCCAATGACAAAGATCCATGAAATATCTGGATGACACTATTAAAGTCTGCTTAATGTTCATGCCCAAAACCCAGATAATTTATAAAGTCATTGGATCAAGGGCTGGATTTTTTCAGATGTGGGTCTCCTGTTCATTGTCTGGCCATTTGTTAGCAAATTACACATACATACAGCAGATGGCTGTATCGGTCAGTGTTTCCAGTCGCCAACACCTAAACCTCTCTTCATGCATATTATGACGGAAATCACACAAAACCCCAGTTTGTAACATGATTTAATAAAAATATAGGATACATTGCAGTGATCAGGGGCAGGGTTCAAACAGAAAAATGTGCTTGCTTACAGTTCCCCAGCCAAATTTACTTCCTCTTCTCTTTGTTTTTCCATGCTTGTTCTTTGCCCATATGCCTTGGTCTTTTCTCTTTCTGACCCTTGCTACCTCTCAATCAACAATGTGTCAAAACCTAAAGTTTTTTCACTGGTCTCAATTTTCCTATATTTATTTTCTACATCCATACCCAGAATTGGTGTTTCCAATACTGTTACCAAGGCAATTTCAGTCTCCCATCATATCACCCATGGGAATACATGAGATTCTCCTCCCTAAAAGCTGTGTGCCTCCCTGTATTGGGTCTGGCTGGGATGGAGCTCGTTTTCCTCAGCAGCCCTCACAGTGCTTTGCATTGGTAACAGCCCAGTGCTTTGGCTGCAGCTGAGCAGAGCTGACACAGCATCAGTGCTCTCTCTCCAAAATTCCTCCTCAACAAGGGGCTGGGGGAAGGCAAGATATGAAAGCTAAGAGAATAATGAGAGGGGGGAGTTTGTTATTTCAAACACTACACATTCTGAAACTGCTTCTTGGGAAGTGCTGCATGTTGATTGCTGATGGGAAGCAGAGTTTGGGGTTTTTTTCCTATTTGTACAGGCACAAACTTTTGCTTTTACTTTAGTAGACTGCTCTGTCAAAACCTACAAATCATTTTCCATCTTATTTTTTCTCCCCTGTCCAGCTGGGAAGGGGGAGTGATAGAGCTGAATTTCCAATCTGAATGTTTCACAAGGACCGAATTTTCAGCATGTTTAGAAACTTCTTGATATATTTGTGCAATATGCTCTGTACTAGGATTTTTTTCTCTCTAAAATCATATTCTTAAAGAAGAATATTGCAATTAAAATACAGTTATATTGCAATTTCAGACGGGTTACCTGGTGATTTTCAGTAATAATTCATTAATAATTAGGTTTCTTTCTGCTCCATAATTTATTAATGCAGCAAGGGAGTTAGAATCAATTATGCTAATCTTCCTTAGCCAAACATTATACAACCAGTCAAAGGAAATCACAGAAGCTTCACTTGAGGTAATGTAGTGCTAATAGATGCCTTTCATTCCTTCAAGTGTTTACATTTCTTATTGTGCTATGATAGTAAATACAAATAATCAAAATTTCCACAATTGATTGCTAAACAAAAGATGAAAAAACACAGTTGTAGTGGGATATAATTATATATTTTTTCCTATTGTGCTCTTGTTTCCTGGAAATTAATGAATTTCAGTAATCACTAGCAAAGAATAGATTTTTTTGTGTGTGTTGGTGGGGATATTTTGTTTGGTTTGGGGTTTTTGTCAATGATGTTGGAATTTTTTTATTATTTGGAGTGTTCCTCTTAAATGCAAATACATACAAACAAAAGAAAAAAGAGGAAAATTTTAAGACTCTCTTTTTCTCCAATATGCTGGCTGGAAGTAATATGTACATGAAACACATTTTTCATTTGTGTACACTAATGGGATGGTTTCATAAACATGAGTTTATCAATAATAGCTTTTATGCATTACTATAATAAGTTGTGGAAATATATTTTAACAGGGAACAGAAGAGTATCCAAGAAAACAGCAAGGACCAATGAAAAGTTTATATACTAAAAATGTTAGAACAGAAATAAAATGTTTTTATGTTTTCCATCAAGCATTTGAATCACAAAATTCATCATCCACAGATCATTAATTTAAAAAGAGATTATTGAATTATACATCAATCAATCTTGCCATTCAAATGACATTTTTGTTAGACTAATTTCTAAGTTAGATTAAGTTACTTAAGACTTTATTATGTCTTAATGAAATTAATAAAAACTGAATTTTGAGGATCATAAACATGTAACCCATTGCCAGAGATTCAAAACAAACCTGAGTTCATTAGAAACTTTGTACATTTAGACATCTCAAGGAGGGTTATATAAAAAACCACACAAAGCCAAGCCCCAACTTTTCTTCCCCTGTGTTTAGACAGTTTTTATTTCATAGGTTCAGAAACAGGAGAACACTTTTGATAGTCATGCTGAACCTCACAGGAAAATTGCCAGCACAATTAGGCCCTTAGTTATAATATCTCTGACTAAGACAAAAAAATTCTCCAAATTTAGTTAAAAATAATGATTTTAAAATACTTCTTCCGCCATGGGTAAACACATTACATATGTTACATATTGAATGAATTTGCTTCTTAAGTTACCAGTGGATCACTACTATGTCTGCATTTACATTTTGTGCCTTTGCAAGAAAAGCTGGCTTACTGAGCCTCTTCCCAAAGACAAGAAAATCATTATTACATTTTAGTAGTCAAACAGAAACATGACCTGGGAGTTTAGCACCTTATATATGGATAGAATGAAGTCTGCTGCTTTTATGTGGCAAGGTTTTGGAAGAGGGGCAGATTGCAGGGGTGGCTTCTGTGAGAACAGGAGCTGCTGCCATGTTACACCAAGAGAGTTTGAACGGGCTTCAAGAGGGATCCACTGCTGGCCAGAGACAACCAACAACGTTGTAAGTCCTTTTGGCATAACATATTTAAGAAAGCATAAAAAACCACTGTAGAGCAGCTGTGAGAGAGGAGGGAAATGTGAGAGGAGCAGCTCAGTGTCTGGCCGGCTGTCTGTCTCTGCCAGACAAGTGTAGGATGGTTTTAGGGCAGCCTGAGCTTCAAAGGACGAGACTGGACTCTTCAGTTATTCAGTCTTCGGACTTATTTATTATTTCTTATCTACAGAGTTTTTCTCTCTGCCCAGCCGGAATCTGACCATCAAGACAGCCAAAGGCACTCTGCCCACCCACAGGGTGGTCTTGTCTGTTTATAATAAAAACTATGTACAGCATATTTACCTTTTCTCCTCAATACCTTTCACCTATGTTAGTAAGTGCACCTTCACCATGAACCAATCCACAAGTGCCAACGTCACCACAGAAGATGGATGACAAGAAGAAGAAAGAAGAACTACAAGGCAGGCCCTGATTCCTCCATCTTGTCTCCATTAGCGCCCTGTACCAAAACCCTAAAATCTACATTTCACCCTGTAAATATGCCATCCCTACACCATTCAAACCCGAGTGATTCCCATGTCCCCACACACAGGTGGCACAGCCCTAGAAGGGTCAAGTCAAGCCGCCAGGTGCTTTTGGAAACATTCCAGGACCTCCGAGCCCCCCAAGGGTTCTCTCGGTAACTCTGAACATCCAAAGTGATGTGCTGAGCTCCCACAGCTCAGCAAACACCAAGATCAGTGAAGAAGAGGGAGGAGGAGGTGCTCCGGGTATGGAAGCAGAGATTCTCTAAAGTCTGTGGAGAAGACAATGGAAAAGCAAGTTGTGCCCCTGCCCCTGCTGGGGGACCACAGTGGAGCACCAGTCCATCCTGCAGCCCCACACCAGAGCAGGATCCTGGCAGGACCTGCAGCTTGTGAAGAGAAGCACACGCTGAAGTCAGTTTTCTGGCCAGAACTGTGACTCCACGCTGTGAGGCACCCACACTGGAGAAGTCTGCTCCTGAAGGACTGCAATCTCTGTCAAGGACCCTGTGCTGGAGCATGACAAGACTGGGAGAAGAAAGGAGAGGCAGAGAAAAGTGTTAGCAAAATAAACACAGTTTTATCCTACCCTATATGTTACTTTTTTTTAAACTGGCAATTAATTAATTAATCTTCCCTGAATTTGCTCCATTTGTGCTTATTAGAAATAGGTCAGCATTTCCCCATCCTTATCATCATCCCTCCCATTTTCTCCCTACCTTTTCAAAGATGGGAGGAAGAGAGTAACTGGGTGAGAGAGGAGGGTCAGAATGCCAGCCAAGGTTAACCACCACAATGGGATTCATGTCATGTGGTGATATGTCTGTACTGTGTGCCATGTTATTATTTTCTCCAAAATTATGCTTTAAGTTGATTTTAATTGTGAACTGTCTGAGACAGTCATCTTGTTAACATACACTGTGCCTACACTGTTTAGATTTATTATCAGACTAATGACATTAATCACTTTGTGAATGTAATGATTAATTATTATGGCTTATGTTTTTTAGAGAATGGCTTAGGCTTTGTAGAGAATGAAAACATTCAATACGTTGAACTATTCAATAGTGTTCTAAAACTATTAATACTTGTCTATTTCTTTACATATATTTACAGTCATAATTGTCTTCTGTGGTGACACAGGAGTAAAATTAAAAATCTTGACTACACATCTTGAATTATTGCTGTATTACAAGACCCATAGCACAACCATCATTAAACAAAACAAATTCAAAATTTGGCTTTCTTATACAAGATGTAGTTATTTCAGGCTATAGATTGAAATTTGATACACCCCCCCCCCAAACTTTTATTAACTAATTTTGTATTTACAGATTTCTGGATTTTGTGTAAAACATGCTGAGTAATATTTAATTAACTGTAAGGAGTTAAAATTTTTCATAGTAGCATAATTTTATTATTGAATGCATTATAAACAAGTCTTCAGACAGTGAAGTATGTGGCAATCATGGTTACATTTACTAAAATGAATAAAATTATGACTATTTCAAATGAGATTTTGTAGTTAAATGGTTCATGTAAGCAAAGTTTAACTACACAAATTAATCTTTAATAAGCTGAGAAGAGAAATCAAAACATGCAGTAGAACATAATTTTTTATTTGCTGATATCTCTATGGGTTGAGGGATTTTTGACTCTTTGATATGTGACATGTGAGAAGTCTCTCATAAGTGGCTTCTAAGTGTTCACAACTTCAATATGCCTGCATTTCACACAGTATATTTACTTAGTATGCATTTTTCAGTACTTTTCCCCTCTAATAACATGAACTTCTAGGTGATTCAGTCAATCTGATTTTAGATAGTCTTTCCAAGGCTAATCCTGAGAAGTGGGTGATTCTGTGGCTTGCCATTACAGAAGCACTGGGGCATGGGCATGCTTCTCTATCCAATCTAAAGAAATTTGCTGTGGATCTTTGTTCCTCATTACACTTCCTTTTCCGAACATGTGGTGAGTTACAGCTAAAGGGTTGTCTCATTATGCATTTCAAACTGGAAGTAATTGCTTTGATCAACAAATCCCAAAGCTCTCTGTGTGATTTTGGCCTTCACTTTGTGTCACAACAGCATATGGAAAACTGTATATGGCTTTTATAAGCAAACTCTGAAATCTATGTGAGAAGTGCAGATTTTACCACACTGTTTTGTCATCTGTAATGTTTAATCTTAATTATGTACTTCAAACGTATAACAGCTTGTTTCAAAGATTTCTTGGGCATGTGTCTAAACAAAAGTTTGACAAATTTTGCTGAAAAAGCACCTGATAAAAGAGTAATATAATAATACTAATAAAAATAATGCTCTGAATTTACATGCTGCTTTGCATTTCAGTAGCAGTGCGGGGACATTACCTAATTAACTTCCCTAATATGGCCTTTGAAAAAAATTTGTGTTCTATCTTTGCATAACTTATCCAAGGTTATAAGCAGTTTATCACATATGCATCTAAAGAAAACTTTATCTTACAATTTGGGCTTCACTTTTCAGACAAAAAGGAAAGTATGCAACTTCTGTCCTCACTTGAATCCATATTTAGTACAATTTCCTGAAATGACATTTCAGTTCTGTATATGCCTCTTAAAAGTTTTGAACTTTCCTATCAATTTGTGATGCCTCTTAAAAGTTTTGAACTTTCCTATCAATTTGTGGTGTGTAACGAACAAAAGCCTGAGTTCACAATGTCTGCAAGTGGACTTTTATGAACAAAGCTTAAAAGCTTCCTTTCAAAAATGCATGTTTTCTCTAGCCAGGTGAAATGAAATCCTTGGCAAGAAGTATTTAAGTCAATTTAAAGACTTTTTGACATCATGTTGACATATTTAAGAATGTGGAAAACTTTGAGTGGACTCCAGAGAAAATAGCACCTTTGAGGTCCTGGGAAGTATACCCTGTTAAAAATCCTCTCTTGGTTTTGGGACTAACTCCAACTTTTGTGTTGGAGGTATAGCTCGTGTGTTTGCTTGGCTGACAGATGGAGACAGAAGTTATAAAGGCCCATTGTGGTAGAACAAAGGCAGTAGTTTTAAACAGAAAGAGAGTAGGTTCAGCCTGGACATAAGGAAGATCTGTTACTGCGAGGTTTGTGAGACATTGGAACAGTGCTTACAGGTTGCCCAGAGAAACTGTGCGTGCCCTGTCCCTGGAAGTGTTCAAGGCCAGTTTGGATGGGGCTGAGAACAATCTGGTCTAGTAGGAGTTGTCCCTGCCCATGGTCAGGAGGTTGCACTAGGTGATTGTTGAGCATCACCTTCAACACAAACAATTTTCTGATTCTGTGAGTCTATTTATCTTTAAGAAATATTTGACTTCTAAAATATCTTATTGGTTTACTTAATTGTTAAGTTTAACCCCAAATGACAACTAAGTAACACCCAACAAACTGGGAAAAGAATTGGAAAGAAAAGATAAACTTTGTGGGTTGAGATAAGAACAGCTTAACAACTGAACCAAAAATTAGTTATAATAATAATTATTATAATTATATTATTACTAATAAAGTATCATTAATACTAAATATTTTAATAATAATAATAATAATAATAATAATAATAATAATAATAGTCATGATAAGGAGATGGGGAGAGAGTAACAGAACCCAAAAGAAATAGTAATGAACAATACTGTTGCCCACAACTCATTGACCAATACCCGGCTCATTTCCAAAAAGTGATGAGCCTCCTTCCAGGTAATTCCCACAGTTTCTGTGTTGGGCATGATGTTCCATAGTAAGGAATATACATTTTGCCAGTTTGTGTCATCTGTCCTTGCCATGATCCCTCCCAGCTTTTTGTGCGAGTCCTCACTAGCAGAGGCACAGAAAAATCCTTGACTGAGGGTAATCACTGCTTAGCAACAACCAAAACATCAGGGTGTCATCAACATTCTAGTCATCCTAAAGCCAAGAAACACAGCATTGTACCAGGTACCATGAGGAAAATGAATTCTGTCCCAGATGAAAGGAGGACATTAATAAAGTGAAATGTCCCCCTCCTTGTGTAAGCTACTAAATAACACAGAGCCAGTATATGACTACATAAATATTTATAGAAATAGGGGTATGTAAGTAAGCTTTTTGCCTTAGGTGGTCCCTGTGGCAGACAGTGCTGGTATCCAATTTAAGTGAATGTGGTATTAATATACACTGTCTATCTGTGGTAGCTCCAGGCATTGACAATAACACTCATCAAGATTTAGTAGCATCTGGTTCCTGCTATTAGGATATGCATTGCAAGACACTAATTTGGTTAGTCATTTCTTAATTAGAACTACTTGATTTTTATCTGAAATTTAAAGAATTATGTCAGGATTGTTGAAGGGACATTTTGTTATTTCTCTTATCCAATGAATCCTGTAAGTTACACAACATTTTTTCAAGCTTACTTCCTAACTACTGCAAGCAAAGACTTCATATCGCCTGTTGGTGCTCACAGACTTTTGTGAACTCTGCATATCTGATGCTTGAAGAGATGGAAAAGCAAGGCTTTTCTCCTTTGGTAATGATTCAGCCTGCTTTTTAAGCTTATCCTTGTGTCTTATTCTTAATTTTCTCAAGTATCTTAATTAATTAAACAGAAATTTCAGATAGAGACATGTTAACTGATACTCCTACTCTTGCAAAAAATAGAATGCCCGTCCAACCCTGGTGTCTGTCACCTGGTCTAACTTATCCTGGTCTGTCCAGTCACTGGCCCAGGGCCCACAATACCCAGACACTCACTCTAGTTCTAGATGCAGCACCATGAACACCTTGTGACCCAAAGCCGCCAACCAGTTGCTGCACTCAGAGCTCCATATACACACACATGCACACACACACACAGAATGGAGTTTCCCCTCACCCAGGCTAGGGGTCAGAATTGCAAAACTGTACAGACACTGATGAACAAGAGCAGGAAAAACAAGTGCACTTGTCAGAAACAAAAAAACTTTTTTTTTGTTTCTGACAAGATCGTCTTATGACCTTATTCCTCCATTTCCTCATCTTTGTTCCTGTCCAAATCATCTAAATTATTTCCTTTTCTCACTTTTATTTCCTTCCTGAAGAATCCCAGAAGAAGCCCCTGGCATTTCAGTCCTTATTCGGTCCTCCTTTGCATCCCATATCCCCTGACTGCACCCCCGCCCCACTCACAGTCAGTTTTACAGGAGCTTTAGTGTTGACTTATCTTGAATGGGTTTCACACTTGGACTGAATTGTCTGAGACAGCCCTGGGAAGAGCCAGTACATGGTGTTCAGCCAGTATATGGTGCTCCTTCCTCTGAGATTTTAATTTGAGGTTCTCCCTGATATTGGACCCCTATCCTCCTCTGGACTTGTGATGGTTCTCCGTGCTGGGCCTGTCCTAGCCAGGGCAAGGTATTGTTTGGTCTTCCCCATCTGCCATTGTCTCTTTGGATTTATCCGTTGATGTGCAGGCTGGCTTTTATCATATAACTTAACAATGTAAATGTAAACATATGCAAATGAGCTAATGGATAGCTATTTGAAATCTAGTCCTTATGGTCAGTGGAGACAGCAGAGCTATTTCATTTACCAACTGAAGTGTCAGCTAACTAAACCTCTTTAATCTTACTCTAAGCAAAAGCTTGACCCATTTCCTTAAAATCTGAATTTAGCTATTTTTGAGTGAGCATAGGATATCAGTCATTCACAAATGACTGGCAGAAGTGACATGGGACTTCTGGGACACCTGTGCTCTTCAAAAGAAGCAGTTGTCAGGCAGACAAGGTATATTTTAAATTTTCAAGTGAAATTTTATGGGTTCATATAATGAAAGCAGTGCTAATATTTTAATTTCTATTACATGAGTAACACTTCTAATAGAAAACAGAAAAAAGTTTGATTTTCTTTTGTATATTTTTGTTGGTGGTTGCTAAAAATAAGTTTCTCTAAAGAATTACATGGATAGACAAGTGTAGTGAATCAGCAGTGCATTAAACTAGGGCAATGAAGCACAAGGATTGCTTTCTTCAAATAAGCTTCCAAATGTAATTTAGATTTTGTTAGCTAGTAAATAGGTTCCGGCAGAACTGATACAGCTGAACCAATATCTAACATCAGCTCACTGAAGTGTGGCCATCCTCCGGGGCTCCAAATGTCAACATAGCAAAGCATTTTATGAGCAGAATGAAGTGAATAGAATTCATCTATATTCTGGACAGTTGTATCAGGCACGACAATTTTGTCTACCTGAATCCTTAATAGATGTGTTCCCTTCACATCTGCACATCATGGGACTCTTCCAAGGTAAGAAGCCTGGGACCCATTTCAATTTGCACACATTGTCCTTGTAATTGTTAATTAACAGCACAGTTTCCAAGTAGTTGGACTTCACCTTTTCTTAACATTCTATTTCCTAGTGCTTGCACTGCTACATATTTAGCAGAACATGAGAATCCAAAAGGATATTAGGAAAAAAAATGCGAAAAGGTAAAATCCCATGCCTTTAATGAAAATAGCAGCAAAAATGGTCTAAATGCTTTGCTCACATTCTGGTCTTTTTGATTAACAGAAGTTTAGTATTTCACCTATCTATAAAGACAGAGTCTATCGGTCTGTCTTAAAGAGAAGGCATGAAAACTTTTAAATATTACAAAGAAAATCATTAATTTTAAAATTCTAAAGCCAAATATTTTGCCGCTAAGGACTCATTTTCTTTAAATATATGAAAAGATTAAGTCAAACAGCCCATCTTAGATCTTACTTAAACAATAAATAAAACAAAAAATTTGGTAGTGGATCCTGGCAATAATAAAGCCAATTTCTGCATAGTGAATTAGAGATGTTTCCATGAAACAAAAAAAAAAAAAAAACAAAAAAAAGAAAGAAAGAAAAGAAAATCTTTTACCAAAAGTATGTTGAACTATGGGTAATAGGAGGATTTGCAAAGAGGGGAATGTTTGGGGTTTTTTCCCTGCAAAATAGTAAATAAGTCAATTAATATGAACATTTTATTTCTTGGGCTTTATTAATAAAGGAAAGGGTCAAAGAACTTAATATATTTCATTAAAATCAATGAAAAGAAATTTTGAATTACAAGTCATTTTGGAAAAAACAAGAATCAAAACCACTGAGAAACAGACCAAACTGCAAAACGGTCTGCTCTCACAACCTTAACTTTCTTTGAGATGTCCCTCAAAAAGATAGGAGAAAGGGATGGGAGAACTGAATGGAGGGGAAAAAGAAAAAAGTCACATTAAAGTTTATTGATACCTATTTTCTCATAGAAGAGGTCCTTGATCCCTCTAATCATCAGTAAGCTCCAAGATTCAGTTGCTAATTCATCTAAACAGAGAAATCTGTTGGCAGATAATGACATGAAATTAGATAAATTAGGGCTTTCTTAGTCAAAACATTCCTTCCTTCCTTCCTTCCTTCCTTCCTTCCTTCCTTCCTTCCTTCCTTCCTTCCTTCCTTCCTTCCTTCCTTCCTTCCTTCCTTCCTTCCTTCCTTCCTTCCTTCCTTCCTTCCTTCCTTCCGCCACTTCCGCCACTTCCGCCACTTCCGCCACTTCCGCCACTTCCGCCACTTCCGCCACTTCCTTCCGCCACTTCCTTCCGCCACTTCGTTCCTTCCTTCCTCCACTTCCTTCCGCCACTTCCTTCCTTCCACCACTTCCGCCACTTCCTTCCTTTCTCTTGATCCTCCGCTCATTCATTTTACATTTCCCCATCTTTGGCCATTCTGCACCTAAGTCTTTAGCTCACCAAGAGACTCAGCTTTTGTGTCTTATGAGAGGAAGGCAGTGAGTTAAAAGTGGGCTTGATTTTGTGTAGTGTTACTTGGCTGTGTCCAGGCTCTGCCTCTGCTATCAACTGCCTGGACAAATGCCTGCAATTGGTGAGCATTTCCCTCACTTCACCTTTGATGGGTTTGCATGGCTCGCTATATGAATTGGAAGAGAGTAGGGAGGCTAGTGAAAATGTTTATTGCCCGGGGAAGAAAAATAATTGGGACTTGTACTGGCTGGGTGCCTTGGCACATCAACAGCAGTGAGCATAGTTAAGAGAATGTTTGGCAAGGTTTTTACTGTTAGGCTTTTGAAATACATTAAAAACCTTCCCTGGATGATGAGCCAAAAACACTACTAAGATATGAACATAAAAAAAAGCCCAAACCAACAAGCAAACAGATTTTCCACAAAAAAATAATTAATTTAGGCTATTGTATTTCAAGCTAAAGGATTCTATAAATTTAAAATTAATTTTGCAAAGAAAAAAATATTCTTAGAGAAAAAATTCTACTGCTTCCACAGAGATAGGTTACATATATACACATTAGTTTGTAGATAGCTATCACTTTCATTCATTCATGTCTTTAAATGAAAATATATCTAGAATACTTTACCTAAATTTGTACATTTAGCTACATATTTCTACAGTCAATGAACTAAGAACATCATCTTTGGCATATCAATAATTCCACTTGGTTTAGACTAGATGCCTTTAGACATTACTCTTTCTTTCTGTGGATGAGAAAATCTTGGTGAATCATATTATGTGACCAAATCAGTCCCCTGATTCAGTACTGCAGAGTAAAAAGACTATAAAAATTAGTGTCATCACTACCAGAATAGCCATGGAAACATTTTTTTTGCCATGCCACACTGAATTCTCTCAGTCCCAAGTATGATTTTTCTCTGTTTATATCCTTTCTTTTTCCAGGACCACAGTCTTTGCTTCAACAGCATGAATGAAGTAGAAATAATCTTTCACTCCCTGTCTCAAGTGTCATTTCCTCTCCAAAACCTCAGGATGTGACATTGTCATATTACAGTTAGTAATATTCTGCTGAGGCATAGGCAATTTTAGTGAGGGGATACAATGAAATCTTTCAACTACAGACACTCAAGAGAAGCCTTCACTGAAACATCACTCTCTTCACAACATTTGGTTATATAAAATTCCTTTGTATGCCATCACACGACATCATGTATGTCATTATTAATACAGTATTGTCCACGTGAAGGCTGTGAAGAAAGTAGTAAGATGTGTTTAAACTATGCCCTTACAGGTGGCTAAAAATAGTTGCAGAACACCTGCTGTGGTCAACAGCACAGAATTTATTAGGAACCAAAGCATTTCTGAATCTTCATTTATAATATCTAATAAGAAGATCCAACAGCTAGTAACTGTTCCAATAGAGCTTTAAAAGCTCTTGAGGAAAGTGAAAACATCCTAGTAGATTTTTTTGCATTCTCACCCACCACCTACGTTGTATTTCACCAAGTCTCAAATTAAGGTGAAACTATACTTTTTTCCAGTACCCTTTGATATATATTTTGAAGTTGTAGAGGTACCTACTGGTCATGTTTTAAGGGAACACTAAAATAAAAAGCATTGAAATCTGTGAAAAGATGACTTCACAAAGCAATTATTCCTGTCACAAAGTATGTACTCTGAAAACTCTTTCTAGGTTTTATGAGTCTCTCACTAAAATTCTATCCTCTCTATAAAAATATATATAGTCTTCCCAAAATATGCAAATTATATTTTTTTATTTAATTGTCCTATTTTAACAGATTTTTTCAGAAGTTAGATTTTTTTGATTCTATTTTATTTTGTAACATGCAGTCATAAGAAACGCTCTCCTTCTGCAGAGACTCAAAAGCTTAAAGAACAAACAAAATGGCACAGCAATTTTTATTTTCTTTCAGCAATGCTTCATGCTTCATAGTGTGTATCTGTAACCAGTGTCAATGTGTAGATCACAACTGTATATACGTTACTAAAAAGGCTGAAATGTTCACAGAAATAACGGTCTTCAGTATAATACCTAAAAATAGTTGTAGCTGTTAGAAGAAATCTGAGGGAAAAAAAATCCTGGATTTAAATTAAAATGTTTTGCAAGTCTTTAGAGCATGTAGATGCACTATAGGAAAAACACAGTCTTGTTAACCCTCCCACCCTCTAATTTGCACAAGAGAAGCTGAGTTTTAAGTGGACACAGCAAAGAACAGCTTTGTAAGGAAGGTTTGAAACTATTGAGACTTCATTGTATTTTCAGGGTCAGATTGGTCCTTGACAGTTGCATTGTATAACAGTATAACAGTCTCATAAAAAATGTAACTAACTTGTGTCAAATTAATTAACAATGAACATTGTGGGATGCTTTAGCTTTTTGGGTCTTTTTTTTTTCAGGGGAGAAGTGGTTCTAATTTACCTGTTAATTTCCATGTAAAATAAATAAATATTAAAAACTTAGCTCCTTTCTGAGACTTTTTTTTTAAGAGTAATACTCCAAGTGTGCATACTTATCTTATGCACATTCCTTCAGGTCATCACCAGAATAAATTTTTCTTATATTGAGATGTGTAGTAGAACCCTCCTGCCATGAGCAGGGACATTTTCTACTAGATCAGGTTGCTGAGAGCCCCATCCAACCTGACCTTGAATAGTTTTAGGGACCTCAGAGTCAGCTATAAAGCTCAGCAACTTTTGTTACCTGAGCTATCGCTGCAATCCTGAATCAAGTACATGCTGTAGGTCAAATCCTGGTGCTGCCTGTTGCATTTTGGATGAGTAGCACAAAATGAATGAGTTCTCTCCACCCCTTGGCAATGACATGGCTCCTGATAAATTTGCTTACAGTTTCTAGGCATGCAGAAGGAGTTTTTTATTTTCAGTCCTAGTGGGGTGGAGCTGAGGTCCTACTGCAAAAGTTATTGTTTGATCTGCCTCTGTTTGTGGAAGAATTGATTTAGGTTTCTTAGGCTCTGTATTCTACCTAAATTTCTTCAAAACTTCCCCACAGTTTGATGGGATACTTTTCAAGCTCATGTACCATTATCTGCTAGATGTTATTTTCAAGTCATTTACTGCTATTCAGCTACTAAACTATCTTTGAGGAAGACTGCATTCACAGTTACAGCTGTCTTGACAGGCTGGGTTTTGGTTCTCACCTGAAGATACACTTCCCATATTCCTTATCTTCTTGCTCTCATGTGGCTTGGCAGAGAAGAAAACAAACCACCAAACAGGTCCTGCAGTGACTAACACATATAACAGATTTACCTAAATGAAACTACAAATTTCAGAGAATATATCTTTAGGGTCATTAGTTGCCAGGGGATTACCTTGTTCTGGTAACTTACTGAATAAGGACACACCTGACCTGCTGTAGTCTGATCAGCTGATAGCTCTTATCAGAGCAGCAAAGGACAGCATGGTTTTTCATGTCTATGTAGGATAATAGATTTGTGCAAAGGGGAACAGCATCCATCCTTTGAGGACTCTGCTGTTTGCAAGTGGGGAATTCACAGAAATAAATCAGGGGTCCATGGGAATATTTGTGCTGGGAAACACATTATCAGTAAGCAGTAAGTTTTATAGGTTTAGGGGGAAAAAGAAATCTGAAGGAAGCTGTGGTGGCTGAGATATTGAAGTAATTGTAAATGAATGAATTTCCATAGAGAAGGGGTCAAATATGGTTCAGTTAACTTCCTCCACTGTGAACTATTAGTTTAATTTTTTTTATAGATTATAAGACTTTATATAAAGGGATGACTTAGATAATTAATAAAAAGGACATTATATGAGATTCTATTTGGTTCTTGTGAAACTGCTGGAAAGAAAGATTGAAAGGATTTAGTTTTGTTTGGTTTGATTTTTGTTTTGCTTATTGGACCTTTTTTTTCATTTTCTTTTTGTTTTATCTAAAATAACTTTGTTTTGTTTTGCCAAAATAGGAAGGCACAAGCTATCTTTAGGACAGAGAGAAATCCATTGCACTTACAATTTAAATTATTACCTTGTAGGTCATGAACTTTGGTTGGCTAATGCTCAAGCAGTATTCAATATACTATGGTTATCACCTCCTTAACAATGTAAAGAATAAGAATGTATGAATAAGCTTTCAATGACAAGAACTTCACTTCCAAGGAACAGTAAAATTAGGTCTGAGGTTCTCTTCTTACAGAAAGTTATTATAATGCAGCTAACACATGTCTTCAAGAACCTAAGCACAACCATGAGAGCTTTACTCGTCTGAAGTGTCCTTAAGCATTTGTTGGATGTTCATTCCATTAAAAAGCGAAGTACAGTATGATTTTATGCTTGTTCTTATATACAACTTCATGCAACAATAGAGCAATAAAGCTTAGAGCTGAACATAATCATAAGTAAATGGGGTAAAAGGATGCAGTTTTCAAATACTGAAAGTATATTTCATATACTTCCTCTTCAAGCTCTACAGACTTAAAATAACCTAGGCTCTGGCTGCCATCTGAAGAAGTAAATTTATATCCATTAAAGATATTTGGGTCAATCACGACAAGGTTTTGTGATGCATGCTTAGGTTGTCTACTTGTCAGTCTTTCCTTTTTGCCTTTTCAGAGAAAGAGAATGAATGGAAAGGTACCTTTTCAGAAAAACCCAGCTGACTTTATATTTTTTGCTATTTCCTTCATCTCTTAAGCAGGTGATCTATTCTCTTACTCTCTGGAGATTGAAGTTGATAATCTCAGTGAGAAGAAAGTGTTCTGATTAAGTATGAAACCCTCAATAGCTCCTCTACTTTAATGTCTATGGCTCTGAAGGTGTAAGGAAAAGGTTCTTTGTGTGAAAACTGCAGTTCTGGCATTCTTTGAGAAGAATGAGACATTTTTAGAGAGAGAGAGAGATTTTAACACAAAGGAAAGAGAACACATCATTCTGATGTTGAAATAAACAGCGATTTTTTACTTCCTAAACCAAACTGAAATTCCAGACAGGAAAAATGTGTCCATTTCAGACTGAAAATAATGATCTTAGATTATGTTGCTGATAGATTTTTTAAAACCTTGTTGCATGATAAACTATCTGAGAAAAAAAGAATTGCCTCAATTAAATGCAGTCTTGTGTATTAAGTATTTATTTAATTTTTATCCTGTACCAAATGATTGAGTGTGTTTGTGCAGTACAATTGAAAATTAACTCAAAATAAGTTAAAGTCAGGAGAAGGTTTATCTTTGTCTTGAAGACAACAACTGCAATTCCTTCTTTCCTACAAATTTTTTATAAAATCTTCAGTTAGAATCAATGATTAGAAGAACAGAGGGAAGCAAAGATCACAAAACAAGAGAGAGAAGCAAAGAAGAACATAAAACAGAAGGGGAAGCAAAGGATCTTCATTGCAAGGATAGGACTAGATAATAGGATCACAAAGAACACAAAATTCAAAAGGTTCCTAGGAGGGAGACAAGTTCATGCAGCTTTGACTTTCCCAGTCAACAATAACATACAGAAGAAAAAAACTCCTAATAATAATATTTCAAACGTAAATCAGCATCATACGTTTATTCAGTCAGAAGATGAGTAGATGTTGAAAAAAATCCACAAAACCTGTCCAATTTTGATAGCATGCATGAATTATTGTTGTCTTAGGATATGTACAAAATATAATCTGTCTAAACTGAATTAAAAATAGCTGATTTACATGACAATCCTTTATCTTCAGGAACACCCTTCTACTGCATATTTAAAAGAAAATTACATTTGCATAATTTGGCCAATTGTACAGCAGAAATTACTATGGAAGTCTCCTGGATGACCAGGTTTTCTGCAGATTTTCTAAGATATTGAAGAACACAGTTAAGCAGTACTAATTATCTGCTGATCCATGCACAGCAGGAAGGAAGGTACATGGGGATTGTTCAAAGAACCACCTGGAGACCTCATGCAATTACTAGTCAAACAGTTTATTGTGAAGTCTGCTAGCATTTAAGTCCTAGCAGTTCTTAAGCCTGTCCATTTTCTCATCTAAGCAGAAACTAGCTGGGGAGTTTTTGGATCACTCAGGGAATTGGTGACTAAATGTCCTGGCTATAAATAAATGCACATCCTTATATTCGGCTGCATCACAATTGTAACTCTAGGACAAGCGAGTTTTGTCCTTATTGAGTTTTGTCCTTATATAACAAAGAATTTTCACATGAATAACACAGAAGTTATATTTTGCAAAATGTTGTGGATTCTTAGTTTACTGGATGCTAAATAATAGATTCTATAGAACATTTGGAATTTTTTTTCAGGAAATAAAAAGCACAAGTAACATTTAAGATCTAGATTGAGATTTTGGAAGTAGAGAAATTTCTCCTTCACTGACTTGAGCCTCTACACTTCACAGTAGGAGTTCACTTGCAATTTTTTGTTTGTTTGCTTTTCATGAGATAATGAGTACAATACTAAATTAGAAAAACTGTCCTTATATTTTAGTCTTCTATTCATGACAGTTGCCAGCAGTGGAAACATTAAGAAAATTGTAGAACAAGTTACACAGCAGTTCTTGCCTACTATATCTCAGTTCTCGCCTAGTATATCTTAGTTTCTACCAGCAATTGCAAAGTTTGCATCCAGATAATTGAAACAGATGATGTATCCATCATGTTTTAGGTTTTCTTTCTTAGTGTTTGTCTATATGACATTCTGAGGCAAGGAGATTTATGACTGCGAAGTGGGTGTGGATATGGGTAGGAAAGCAAGCTAACTACAATAGAAATTTTCTACAAATTTCTACCTGGAAGTTTCATAGTTCTGCCATGAAAATAAAATAAATAGCAAAAAGAAAGCAAACACAAGTTCAATGACAATTCCAAATTTACCTTTCTTATGCTGTCACTGATATTGGTTTAATTCATTATCCTTCACTCTCAGCAATCACTTTTTCTCACAGTTAGAGGCAAAGCAATATATTCAGTCTTTTTCTCACATTAAGAACTTTCAATATTCATGATCATTCCTGAAATCATGGTCAGTTATTGGTGGGTTTTATTTTTTAAAATTCTAATATGATCTATACATACCACATATGAGAACGGGAAAAAAACCACGGTGTCATGAATTTATGCAGTGATTTATTCAGTTCTGTTGGCTTTTTGGCTTTTTTAAAAATTTTCATATAACTAAGATTTTTTCTCTACTTTTCAAAGAAATATCTTTGGTGTATTTTTATTGAGTACTAAAATATAATTTGTAATCCTTCTTGTTAAGACACTCAAAATATTTTCACCATGCACGTCATTTTGAATTTTCCACATTAAAGTTTATAAATTATGAAATCCTATGCAATGTAAAACAACTGACATCCTATATGATATAAAACAACTGCATGCAAAAAAACAAATCATCCACTGAGCTTCCAGCACCTATAGCAGAAGCATGTGCGCTGTAGTGTCTATTCACAGGAGATGGAGACAAACAGGAATTTTGAGATGGATGGTTCACTTGTTTCTTTCCTTACAAGAAAAATGAATTGTGCAGTAGAAACACTTATCGCTCTCCACAGAGCATAACAGCCTTCTAGATGACTGTGTCAGATGCAGCCATAGATACTGCAGTCAGAGTTAGATGAGACGAACTTCATCTCTTGTCCAAGGGTTTTCTAAGACATCTACAATGGAAAGACTTCATCAGAGATATACCAAGTCTTTGCTTATCATGCTTTTTAATAGGATATCCATCCAAACTGAAAAATTACTTAATCTTTTTTATGACATATAAAGTGTTCTGGAATAAATTTAGCCTTCATTCACAGACAAACCACATTCTTGGCCCTTACTACTGAAATGGTGGTGCCTTATTTTTTCTTGGTTGGGTTTTTAATTCATGTATATAATTATCAAGGAGAAATATAAAACAGTGAAAGTCATGAAACAGGATTAGTTAGTGAGCAGTCACTGGTAACACTCTAAAGGTAAATACTGCTTTTTTTACACTTCTAACTGCGATCCCGAAAATAGCTGGATTATGAAAATTAAAATGATCACATTTTGAATTGTACAATGGGCATTTTAAACCTTCTGAGATTAGTCCCTAAATCAATAGATCAGAAGAATTTTTTTGTAATAAACAAGAATCTTTTGTATTGGCAAGAAAAATAAATTTGAAATCTAATGTGGGGATCATACCTAAACACCCATTAAGCCCCTCTAAGAAACTTTAATGTCAATCTGACCAGTTGACAACCTTTGCAAAAGTCCCATTCAGAAAATAGACTAGTTTATGTAAGCAAGGCTTTCTGCAGCAGAAAAGATTTTATGGTCTCATTAAAGGAAGGGATGTCTGTGAGTGTGACAGCTGACACTCTCCACAGGGGATTCATCTCTATAAACACTTGTTTTCTGCTGGGGTTTGTGGAGTGCATAAGGAGAATTAAAAAGAAAGAAAAAAATGGTTTCATAAAACCTTAGCAACTTAATTAAAGCTTACTGCATACACAATTTTTGCTGGGAAGAAGAAAGTTGGTAGATTGTATTTTACAGTAATAACTGGATAAGCTTCCTGGGAAAGTAACAGATATTCAACACAAATGCATAAATAAATTTATTCCATGCTTTCTATCTATCTCAGTCTCAGCTAATACTGTGACTGCTACAAAAACCTTTCATGTGCTCCTTTTCACAATTGACATTTTCACTGGCTCAGCTGGTAATTTTATTAACCAAAATATAGCTAAATGCTATCTTCTTTTTCAAACTGTTTCCAAAAGGGTCATTGCTTACTAATCTATCATAGCTTGAAACAGTAGTAGCACTGCAATAGCAAGTGACTAATCAAAACCAAAGATATTATAGTCCTAGTTTACAAAACAGCGTTGTCAAATATATCAGGTTTATGATACTGAGGAGTCTGTATAATTTTCAGTATTTAACTAGAATATTTATGAAAAAATAGTAAGTTCTAATGATATAGTTTTTGTGAACTATTAAGGTGATGATACTAAGGTTTTCTAGTATCCAAAACACTGTTCCAGTCACAGCTTTATCTGGTATTAAAGACTTTTCAAAAATTTGGCTGTATAAATGAAAAAATCACCATCCCTACAACAAACCCCAAAATAAAAACAAAGTTGAAATGACTAGTGTGTAAAAGCCAGATGTGGTGGGTTGACCTTGGTTGAATGTTTGCTGACCATCAAGCCTCTCTCATTCCCTTCCACAGTAAGATGGGAGAGAAGAAAAACAGATGGAAAAAATTTGTGGGTCAAGATAATGGCAGTTTTAAAAAGTGAAAGAAAGGGCTGCACAAAGAAGCAAAGAAAAACAGAAGATTGTATTTTTATTGTACTTTAATTCTCATTAACATTTGATGTTTGGGCACTTCCTGGAAGCAGGACTTCAGAACACACAGTGGTTGCTGTGGAAGACAAGCACCATAATGATGGTTCCCCACTCTTGTTTTTTAGCTTTTGCTGCTGACCAGTGTCCCTTTGGTTAATATTCCTTTGGAATATCCCTTTGGTTAATTTGGATCAGCTGTCCCAGCTGTGTTCTCTCCCAATGTTTTCCCCATCTCCAACCTACTGCTGAGGGGCAATGTTGTAGGACGGCCCTGATGCTGTGCCAGGGCTGCCCAGCAGCAGCCAAAGCACTGGTGTGTTTATCAATAATGCCTTTCCAGCTATCAGTGCAAAGCACAGCACTGAGAGAGCTGCTGCAGGAAAAGGAACTCCACCCCAGCCAGACCCACTACACCAGGTTACATCAAACATTTAAACAAGTGCAGTCCAGCATAGGTGAATATAGACATTCTCCAATAAAGTAATTTAGAAAATCCTTTTCTAAACTTCTTAGCTGATCAAGACTTTGACATTCCTTTGTCACTTTAAATTATATGATCAGAACTCTTCAATTACCTTTGAAGAGATACCTACTTGAGTATCTATATCTACCCTGAAGTAATTTGGGACCTGGAAATTAAGTACTCACATTTTTAAGTCTCCTGAAGGACACCATGTATTAGGTCTTTTCCAGCCAAGATTAACTGACTATCAGCACAGAATTCAATTAGAAACACAGATAGAGCATGAGTTGCCAATCACTTAAATTATAGTCCCAATCAAAGGAACCTTCAGAACATGACTCCTGCAACCCAGAGTGAAGGACTGATTCTTCAGGCTCACAAATTGATGGGTAGGTTAAAGGAGATGGTATTGTGTGTGTTGATCTTGCCTGGTGGTCAGGTCCCAACAAACCTCTTACAAATTCTCTTACTTCCCCTTTTCCCAGAAGTCACAAAACAAAGTGGAAAAGCTTGTGGCTCAAGGGAAGGACATTGAGCTAATCTATTTGACAAATTGTTGGAGAAAGTTAATGAGGTTTTTTGGTCTTTGTAGAGAGCAAATATTGACAAAATAGGAGTGAAACTATTTGTATGGGCACTACTCTCTTACAGTTCTCAGTGATTTTAATGATGCTGATCCATCTTCTCATATATTTGGTTATCCTTACAGCTAAAACTCTTCAGATATTTGCTATGACTGATGTTACAGTTTTGCTACTATTATTACTGTTATCGAAATTAAATAGCTAATATATCCCCATGCAAAATCTGTTTTTCAGAACCAATACATACAATTAAAAACATGTAGGGATTACATAGGGATTTCTATTTATAACTTGAGATGCTTTTATTTCCAGCATTGGTCATGGAGGTTAAATGGAGCTATTGTTCTACTGCTGCCTGATATCAGCTAACTTACTCTTGGCATTATTATGAACTCAAAACTCTTAATTATTCTTATAATCATAGGTCTTATTACAAGAACCTGTTGCAGAAGAATTATCTTAAAATGGCTCTATTCCAAAGAGGTCCTAATCAAAAAGTACTTTTTAGAACTTCTACACTTTCTTTATGACTTGAAATAAAATTACAGCATGATATATATGATTGAATGTCATTAATATTGACTATTCCTCTGCTTATCTCCCAAATTGGCAATGACATACTGTGAGGGAGATGAGTGTGAAGCAGTTAAATATTCCACATAATATATATCTAACAATTGTACTGTTTTCATTAATCATTCTGTATGCATTTTCCACTCCATTTCCACAGTTTTCAATTAAAGTTGTAAGAATTATAATGACTTGAAAATAGTAAACTTTATTCTACACCAAGCATTAGTTATGCCGTCATTAGTTATGTCTAATTTATAGGAAAAATGAGCTCTGACAGATTTATGGTGGGTTTTTTATTCATTTTTATGTCCTTGTAGTTTTCATTACAAATTGAGAATTGAGAGAATTATTTAAACACTATGCATTAAATAGCCATAATGTGTGAGTTCAGAGAAAGGCAGTTGCTTGTTTGTAGGCAGCAGGGACAGCGGGAAATTCAATACATGAACTTGAAAGAGAAGGAAGTCTATTCAAAGGAAATCTTTACAATGTGGTCAAAGAAATATGGTTTAAATTTCCAGCAAAGAAATATGCTCAATTATTATAATTTTGGCTTTATTAGATTTTAGCTGTGATGTAATTTAATTTAAATTATATAAGATTAAATGAATAAATGAAATATAAGAGTAATCAAGATAAGAATTTCTCAGAGAAATACCATATGCATTAAAATATGTGATTGTTGACATTCAGGTGAATTTTTATCTGCTATATTCTATATACTGGTTCTATCATTTGATTACCATTTATGTATGCAGAATGATTCTCCACTCATATCTCCTCATAATAAATCTATTTTAGCCTATTACCAATTAAGATATATACATGATTAAGATATATACATTACATTAAGATATATACAACTTCCTGAAGGGTGGCTGTAGTGAGCTGGGGGTCGGCCTCTTTCTCCGGGCGACAACGGATAGAACAAGAGGACACAGTCTCAAGTTGCGTCAAGGTAGATGTAAGTTAGAAGTAAGAAGGAAATACTTCACAGAAAGAGTGGTCAGGTACTGGAATCATTTACCCAGTGAGGTGGTGGAGGCATCATCCCTTGAAGAATTTAAAAAAAGACTGGATGTGGCACTTGCTGCCATGATCTAGCTGAACGGTTAGAACATCGGCTGGACTAGATGATCTTATAGGTCTCTTCCAGTCTTGAAAATTCTGTGATTCTGTGATTCTGTGTGATACATAATGTGCCTCTATTTTTTACTCTTTTTTTAATAAATTGAAAACTGAATAAGCAGTACATAAGGAAAAATATAACCACATCCTGAACAGAGAAAAAAAAGAAAAGCTTTTTCATGTTTTTTCCTATATTCTCTCATTGAATCACATTTTCACTTAACAACTCTTATCTTCCTTGGTGTAAAATCAGTCAGTTCCTTTCATGTGCCAGAAGAAGCTTTTATATGTCTACACCTATATTATTTATTTTTCTGTTCTAAAATGACATTTTCTTCAAATTACTTTCTTTTTTTTTTATTTTCCACTTCACCTTGGAAAAGAGCAGGCCTTGATTTGTAATTATGATGATTGACTTCAAATCTTAGGGAATATATTGTTTCTTAGTTTACTCAAGCCAGAAAAAGCCTTAATTTTTGAATATACATAAATTAAATAAAAACTTACTGTTTACCATATTTTAGCACTGCGTGCTACCACAACGCAGAACTGATATCTTTATATTTTTGCCCCAGTGACTCTTCAGAGAGCCAGGCAGATGGCACAGGTTGCCCAGAAATGTCTGTCCTTCAATGTTTTCAAGACCTAAAAAATCAGAGCAGCATGGTGTGATCTCTGAGCTGACTCTAATCTAAGCAGAAATCAGACATTCACAAGTCATTTCAAATCTGAACTATTCTATGCTTATGTGATTTGAAGCTTAGATGCCTCAATTTTTTAATCAGTACAACTGATTAAAGAAGGAGGAAAAAAATCTGAAAATATCATCAAATATTTTAGGATTTACTGGTGGAGATGGGACAGTGCAGGAAGTTGTGGTTTGGTTATTTTTTGGGTGGGTCGTTTTAGTTTATTTCTTTCTCCCCCTTGCCTTTCTAAATAATTGTTCTTCAATAGGCTCCTTATGTTGTCCAACCCATTTTCACTATAGCCTTTCTTCTAGGTATTTTGTGGTGTATGTTTTATACCCAAGAGGCAGAATTAATTTCCTATAAATTTCGCCATCTGAAATGCCTTACAGAGTCTAATCTAATATTTTATGCTGCTTCAATAATCAACAGAAAAAAAAGGGCATCTCTAGAGGATGGGTAATATAATAATAAAATAGATATCTAAAATTGTGAGAATTAATTATCTTTTGAAACTTCCTGTATTCTTTACTGGAACAGCTCAGACATTAGCAAGAAATTGATGCAATCTTTACACATTCAAAATTAGGATAAAGGAATAACATCTACTAAGATTGGTTTGGTTAACATTTTTTTCCCTGTGGCATTGTTCCTATTGTTTCTGCATAATTATGCTGAGGTATTTTCAAAGATTTGTGTTCTTGTGGTCACTATGCACTGGCTGATCAGGACTTACCATTGATATACCCTGTAAGCTTATGAACTGAGGAGTTTTTCATACTTTAATATGGCTCTTTCAGATTTGTCCACAAATTATTTGACTTGGGATTTTGATTAAAATGTACATCAGTAATATTATTTACTAGACTTTATCATTGGCTGATGCTCTTGCCTGATTTGAAAACTGTGTTCACATTTCTCATGTCATTCATTCCAGAATCTTTAAATCTATCTCTAGAGTCAAAAATTTAAGAATCTGGAATGTAAACAATCCAATATATAATTAAAATTTTCTAATTATGTTCAACTTTTCCTGCAATTTCCATGCACAGAATATGCTATGTATGCTTTTTTAAATAACGCTAGGTGGGAACTGTTGCATTATGCAGGCATGAGAAGACAAGGGTTAGTAATTCTTTGGTCAAGATGCACAAATAAGGTATTAATTCATTATGTATGTGAGGTTCACATCTGGAATAGTCCACTTATTACCATATTTTGGTAAATATGAGTCATCATATACAAACTCATAAACAGGAAATATTTTTGTTAGGATAGCAATAAGGACTAATTTCCATTGCTGAGTTAGCGAACACCCATAAATGTGGTGATTTATTATTGTAGAAGTGGAAAGATTTGCTCCTGACTTGGAGAAATGAGACTAAATGAGACTACAAAATCCTCAGGGATAAATAATTCTCTGGTATTTGCTTTGTTTGCATGAAGTTTCTAGCATCACTCACATGACTTTCAAGAAAGCTTTATTCCTGCATATAACTCAAATCTAAAAGAATTTTGACTTGATGCCTAGAAAGCAATTTAGCAAGCAATTGAGTTTTTGAAGGGAGTACAAAAGTTATCCCATAGCTTTTGTTCACAATACCAGAAAGAAGCCAGGTGGAAGACTGTCAAATTTAGGTTTGAAAGAGCACTCTTTGAGGCTTTGCAAGGGAAAAGAACAACCTAGGTGAACTGATGGAGACATGGGTTAAAGACCTTGCTCTCTTTTCCATCTCTATAATTTTTTGGAGCTTAAGCTTCATTATTGTGTTTTTGATTAGATCTCACAGAAAGAAATTTCTCTAAGCTGTTAAAGCTTCAAGAGAGCAAATGACCAGAAAGAAGAAAAATACATCTAATGCCTAAACAGAGGGATTTCAAATGGAAGGGAATACCACAATAATGTAAAAGATAATTCTATATAAAGGGACAAAGACGTTTTAAAGATAATTTGATTTCTTTTCCTATTGTGTGACAAAGCAGTCTGATATAATTTTAAGCCCTTAAATGTCAGGTGTGCTACAACTGATAGAAGGAATTCCAATAGATTGGAGAGTTGGTCCCATTATATAAAGTGTAATAGAATAGATACTTTTTAATTTTGAGGGTTTAGTTCTAATCATCAGACTTTTGATTCACTGGATAATATCTCAAGACAAAATTTAAATGTATCACCAGATTTCAATGGCCTGATTTATCTTGACAAGAAATAATTTGGGTATAGTAGGAATAAAAATGAACTGCATATTTAAAAATATTAATTATGGGAATTTTGCTAACTGTAAAGACAGAAAAATTCCCAAATAAATACAGCTTCAAAAAAAAATTTACTAGTGTTGCTAATATTAGTTCAGATTACTTCGGTAAGCTCCATTTTACCAAACAAACTCACTTCTGTGGCACATATTGGCAAATCTAACAGAAACAAAACCAACTAATAACCCTTCTGCATCAATATGGAGAATGAGACTACAAACCTGCTTCACTGTAATGAGACTCCATCTGAAATATTGCATCCAGGTCTGGGGCCCCTGATAAAAGGAGGACATGGACTTGTTGGACTTAATAGGCCCATGAAGATGTTCAGAGGATTGGGTACCTCTCCTGGGAAGGCAGGCTAAGAGAAGTGTATCTGTTTATCTTTGAGAAAGCTGAAAGATGACCGTCTAGCATCTTTTCAGTACCTAAACAGGGCTTACAAGAAAGCTGGAGAAATGAAATGTGTTCTTCTTCTGTCTCAGCTCAAGTGGAAAACAGCTTGACCAGGGCATAAACTTTTCAGGACAAAAAAGGATTATAAGTACTTCTCAGGTACATAGGACAGCGTGTTTTAAATAAAAAAAAAAAAAGGAGTTTCAGCTCAGTGCAAAGCACATTACCCTTATTTTTCTCCTCACATTTCCATGATTTTATGATGTGGTCTACTGTCCCTTGTCCTGGTTGACTGGGTTACCAGGACTGCTGGTTGTTTCAGGCACAGCACAGTAACGCACCATTGTAAAGGTACTTGGGGAGAAAGTAGTTGGTGAGATTTCATAAGATTACCAAAGTAGGAATTAATGGCATTTTATTTTTTACATAGTAGAGTAACTTTTCAGTTGTTAGCAGTCCATCCATTTCCTCTTTGCATAGGTGTCACCGTTGAGCAAGAAATGACACAAATTCACCAGAAGGCTGGTTTGCAGAACAAAAACTTTAATACGAAAATTCCCTTCTTTCACAGATAGGTTCAATGCATTCTATTTGATTGGCTAATTAGCAAAAACATCTTTCTCACAAACAAACCTTGAGAAGGACAGAAAAACAGAGTAGGAAAACACAACCTGCAAGTTGTTTATACTAACAAGTTACTTCTCTTCAACTCCCTAAAATGTCTCACAAGTCCACTGTGAGAAAACGAATCCCATTTTCTGGCTGTCTGACCAGGCTGTCACATTCAAACATAGGTCTCTTTGGTCTGCATATATATATACAAAAAAGGAATAGAAACCTGTCTTCTCTATATCAACAAATATTGGAGTAATTTCTATTTTGAGAAAAGGGATTAAAAAAGAAGACATTGAGGAAACAAACCTTTCTTTCATGTGAACAGTGACCAAAAGGTAATAGCTGTGCATTGCTCACCTGTGCATTTTGGCTTGTGGAGATTGCCATGTACAAGACTTGGTGTGTTAGTGAGACTTGAACAATGGAATGTCATCCCAATCATCCCAAAGACATAAAATTTTTCTTGTTGCCCTAAGATATTTCTTGGAATGAATCTTCATGTTAGGAGATTATTTAGGTGATTCAGTGGGGTTTTTTTTTTGTTTCTCAACCCTTCCACCTCCCATTTTCAGAGCTTGTTTTTACTCATCAGTTAAAGGGATAAAAGTAAAATAAAATGAAATTTTAAAAAAAGAAATTGAAGTGGTAGAAGGGAAGATAGGAACTTTGAAAGACATTTATTTAATAAAATGCTAATAGTTTTTCATAAATTGCTTCCTAATAAATCAGAAAAATAACATTCAAGGAAACACCAAGAGGTTTTCTGTTCATCCATTAAAACTGCACAATTTAATTAAGTCAATAAACCAGCAGGTAACATTATCTTCTACAGACTTAAATGTGTTTTTCAGAAGCAAAATGAAAGACTTCCAATTTTACACTAATGCTATTGCATTAAAGATTACTACTTTTCTTTAAAAGAACTGGTTATGTTGTTTATTGAAAGAAATAAATCCACTTTATTTTCATTACTAGGTATTTAAAGATTCTTGAAATCCTAATATCTAAGGAGTCATAAACCAGATTGAGGAAAATTGCAGCTTGTCTCACTTTTTCTGTTTGAATGGTCTCTTCGTGTCCTAACTCCTCTTCAAACAGGCCAGTTCATTGGATTTATTCTTCCTCTAGCATGGTTGGTCAGGGGAGTGATGGGATGGAGGTGTGTATTTACATTTTTCAAGAACTATCAGGAAAGCAAGAGAAGGGAAACATGTTGTCTTAGAAAACATTCAGATAACCCTAAACAAACCTGGTACTGAGGAGAAAGCAACCCCAACATCATGTGCTTCATTCCAGAGAAGCCCTCAGGATGGTGCTGCCTTCTTAAAAATATACCTTCAGCTTACTAAAGGACTAGAGGAAGGTTGAGGATAACATCCAAACATAATTGAGAGTTATGTATTGAAATGAGAATAGAGCAATTAATGAGACATTTTTGCAGTAATTAGACCATATGGATTAGTAAATTTTTAATTAGTCTAATTTTCGGCTCTGGGCATAGGATGTGTTTCCTTTTCCCCAAAACAATAATCTGGATGTAATATAACTGAAAACATGGAATGGTGCAGTGGAAAATTCAACTGGTGTAAGATTTAATAAGAGCACGACTACAAAACAGTTGTTTCTTATACCAGAATATGCTCAAAAGAAAATAACACAAATTAGATAAGTGATAAAGTGTGTAACATAAAAGTCTCCTAGGATGACATCTCAGATTTCAAATGAATGACATAATAATAGTATTTCTGATAGTTTTTAATTTGTGTTTCTTTTTTGTTTATGTAAGAAATCTCAAAAAAAAAAAAAAAAATTTCCAAACCCACCCTAGACATACCCTTGTGTATATCTCATAAAAAATACAAGATTTTTTAAAATTAGTATATTTTATTTCAAAACTTAGCAAAGTTTGGAAAAACACTCTGCCTTGCCATCAGCCCTGGTTAGCCTTGAGTTGATGTGGGTTGCCATTTGGGGGAGGGTGACAAATCATTTGTCATAAAAAATCTAAACTCAATTATTGTATTAATTTTATTTGTGGTAGAAGAATAATCTTCCACTTATGATAAATATTCCTGTGATTCTCATTCTATTTGGAACCTCAAAATACAATAGCCTGAGCTATAAAACATAACAAATTTTACTGAATTCCCCATCTCCAGATTCCAAAGAACGGATTTGATCGAAAAACTTATAAAACTTATAAAAAAACTTATAGCTCAAGCTTAAAATTTTTAGAACTCTTCCTTCAACTCTGCAGTTGGAAGTACAGTAATGAGCTGTTATTTCCCCCTTTTCTCTCAAAACTGATCATTTGCAAAAAACAGTTCAAGGCCTTTTAAATGTATTCGCCATGATACATGCTTCAGCCTTAAGTCATGTGTGTCCAGAATTCTTAATGAAAGCTACAATACATAGCATGAGGGAAATCCCAAGTAAAATCCTGTTCACTGTCTAAAGTTAGCCCATAATAAAAAAAAAGTATGGGTGTATTTCTGATCTGTTTTGGAACTGCTGGAACTTTTTTTGAAAAAGAGATGTATAGACTATAGAACAGCTCTGGACCTGTTGCTCAAAACAGAGTGAATGCCTATCATTGTTCTCAAAAATACATATTGTTTTTCTTGATCCTTTCAAATATTGACTTTTTTCCTTAAAATCCAGTATCTCAGTTGTAAGATCCATTGCCTCAGGAGTATGATAAGGATCAAATTCCATTTCAGTCTCCTGATTTTCAAATTCATAGCTCTAATTATCCTATTCCCATACAGATTTCTCAGTCATGGACACATATTCTGTGAGGGGTCATGCATTACACTTCCCTTGTACCTGGTTCATGGTAAGGCAAAGAACACAGACGATAGGTCAGGGATTTTGCCTGACACTCTGGTTCCTGCTATAGATCTACTAATGCTTACTTACTTAAGTGTTCTGGCTCCTAGAACAAATCTAGAAATAATCAGGAATTAAAAATTCTTTTTCCTTTAGCCCTGAAAGCTAATACACTCCATAATTTCAAGCTGATGCAGAATAAACGCTTTTCTGGAAAACTGTGAGCAAGGCAGAAAGGTAATTTTTGCATGATTGTTTGTCTTAAACGTTGATTCACTCTTGCCCATGCAGAACCCTGGAATCTCATTCATTTTATCCCACTCTGACCTAGCAGGTATTTCATGGCCAAGACCTTGAGCGTGCAACACTGTACCTACACTTGTCACTTTTGTAGAATAATGGAATCTGAATAGTTTGGATAGAAAGGAGCCTTTAGAGGTCTATTCCAAACATCCTGCAATGAGCACGGATGTCTTCAAAGCACCATCCGACCTGGCCTTGAATACTTGAAGGGTTCAAAAGCACCCACTTCTTGAGCCTGTCCAGGTCCCTTTGGATGGCATCCCATCCTTCAGCTGTGTGTCATCCGCAAACTTGCTGGGTCTTCCAGGTTATTAGCATTTAGATAGCCCAAAGGCATGTTGGATTATTCTGGGTTTTCATTTGTTTACAGATTTCAGATTAAGTAAGCAAATAGTTTTCAAGAGGATAACTAAACTTACTTTTTCTTGCAATACACTTCAGTTAGTAACCCAAGTTACAGTTAGGTGGTCTGTATGGTTTTCAGTAGGAGGAGGTGAGACACACTATTAAAACAGTTAAGATCTTCTGGAAAATACATGTTATATGTTATCTTGACAAGACATTGCTGATGTGATCAAAGAGAAGTAAATTGTAATCAATGATACTGTAGCACTGATGATTTACATTGACTGATATGTCAAAACAAGTTCTCACCAGAATAATGAGATGTATTCATGTCAATCATTTCTTTCTCTCCCTGATTGTAATTCCTCAACTGCACAAGCAAACTGCATTATAACAACCAAAGATAAACCATCTCCTTATCCAATGTATAATAGAGGTGAATGAATGAATCATCAACTTACTGCTGAAGAAGAAATTGTGAGGAGGGTTAAATTTTTCTTTAAATTTATGTATCTTACACAAATCTTGTGCATCTGATTTAAGTCAAAAGTAATATCTGCTCTTGAAGCATTCTTGAATATCTACATTCTTGAAGCACAATACCAAATATTGCTACAGTTGAAACAGAGCAGCCTATGGATCAAAGTTGAAATACAGCAGTCTATGGACCAAAGTGAAAAGAAATAAGTCATCTCTAAGTCTTCAGCTGGTAGATGAGTTATGAATGTCTGGTAAAAAGTAAATAGATAAAATATGTGTTTTGAGGGGTTCTTGGAAAAACAGTCAAATTTTGGAAAAGGTTTGGGATAAAGCTCTGGCATTTCAAAAGTTGTTTATGAATAGAAAAATAAAATACATAAAATTTGATCATGTTATTATTTTATTTTGCATCTCAGTTTTCTGCACAAGATTAGAAATGGCAAATGCTACTATGCCTGGCTGAAATCTTCTGTAGGGTCTGGCTGAGATGATTTAATTATGGGGTGTTAATTTTCCCCATAGCATCCCTCATAGCGCTGTGCTTTGAGTTGGTAGTTCGAAAAGTGTTGGTGACATACCAGTGTTTTGCCTCCTGCTAAGCAATGTTGGCACAGCACGAAGCCATCTCTCCAACATTCCCCCCTCACCAGTACCCTGGGAGTGAGCAAGTTTTGGGAGGAGAAATAGGTAGGACAGCTGACCCAAACTGACCAAAGAGATATTCCATATCGTATGTTGTCTCAGAAAAAAAACAGATGAGTGGTGGTGAGTGTTGCTGTGTGGAATGGGCAACATTAGTCATTGTGTTGGTTATCTTCCAGAAAAACTGCTGTGCGTACTGAAGTGCTATTTCCTGGGAAGCAGACGGGCATCACCTGCCTATGGGAAGCAGAGAATAAATCTAGAGAATAAACATTTTGCTTTCCTTTGCTTCCGCACTTGATGTCTGCTTTTGCTTTATTGAAGTATCTTTATCTTAACTCACAAGTTTTTTTCCATCTTATTTTATTCCCTGCATCCTGCTGAGAAGGGTAGCAATAGACCAGACAAGGTCAACCTATCACAAATCTCTTGTTAGTATTACAGTAAACCCCAATGTGTCACATTTCTATACTGGAAGAAATAAGAAACACAGAACTGTAATTTTATTTTATTTTCCTTTAAAGTGTGGGTGTTTCAATCTCAGTAGTGACTCCAGCTGTGCACAGAGAGCACTATAAAATCTTTAGGCCTAGATTTTCAAACATAGATGAAAAGGTCAAGAACATTTTATGCACAAAACAAATGTCAAGAAACATGAATTTCAAAATGGTCATGGCATTCTATCTGTCTAAATATGATTCCAGATCAATGAAAAATTTACTGGATGACCATTTCAGAAGACCTTCAATTACTTGCTCAATGTCCAGACTGAACTCTGGCAGTGAGTGGTACCTCACAAGGCTCCATACTGAGACCAAGGCTATTAAATATTTTCATCAGTGACATAGGCAGTGGGGCCAAGTAAATGCTCAGAAAGTCTGTAGACAGCAACAGAGTGGAACAGTTGGTATGTGTGAAGGAAGAGATGCCGTGCAGAGGGACCTTGACAGGCTAGAGAAATAGGTTCATGTAAATGTCATGAAGTCCAACAAGACCAAGGAGAAGGAGTGTCCTATGAGGAGTAGCTAAGGACTTGGAGTTTGTCCAGCTTGGATAGGAGAGGCTGATGAATGACGTCATTTCTCTCTGCAGCTTCCTGAGAAGGAGATGCCGTGAGGGAGGTGCTCTCCCTCTACTCTGCTCTTGAGACACAACACCAGGAGTGCTGCATCCAGCTCTGGAAGCCCTGTACAGGAAAGACATGGACATGCTAAAGGAGATCCAGAGCAGAACCACGAGTATGACCAGAGGGCTGCCACATCTTTCTTATAGAGAAAGCCTGAGAGAGTTGTGGTAGTTCATCCTGGGGAAGAGGACCTCAAAGAATTTCTTTCAGACTTTCAATACTTAAAGGGAGTGTCTAAGAAATGCAGAGACTTTCTGTAATGAAAAGACAGAATAGTGTTTTTTAAATAAAGAGAGCAAGTTTCATTTGAACATAAGGAATTTTTTTTTTACAGCAAGAGTAATAAGACAGTAGAATAGGCTGTCTAGAGTAGTTGTGGATGACCCAGCATTTACAAGTATCTAAAGTCACACTGGACAGTGCTTTGAGCAACCTGAGCTACTGGAAAGTATTCCTGCCCATGACAGGACTAGGTGATTTTTAAAAGTTCCTTCCAACCCAAATCATTCTGATTCTATAAATTTTTAATTCAATAACACCATGATTTTTACTGGCTGCCAGATGGTCACCAAGTCACTTTGTCACTCCCCACTCTCAATAGAATGACTGAGAGAGAAAGTTTTTAGGTCCAGATATAGAATGGCAGATCATTCACTAATTAGTGTCACAGGAAAAAGACACTCAACATGAGGAAGTTAATTTTTTTTGCATTTAAATAGATTTGGACAGTGAAGACTAAATTAGGAGAACATCTCTAACTACCACATTCTTTCTGTGCTCAGCTTTACTCCTTCAGTCTTTCAGCTACCCTCTCCTGAGAGCGGCAGGATAAATGGAGAATATGGTTTAAGGTTAGTCCCTAAAAGTTCCTCTCTGGTGCTCCTTCCTCCTTATATTTTTCATCTGCTCCAGTGTAGGTTCTCACCACTGGGTAAAACCCTTGGGAAAATTACCTGCTGAAACATGGATCCCCTGTGGGCTACAGTTCCTGTCATGACAATTTGATTCAGCATAGTGTTTCTTTGGGTCACAGTCCCTTGAGGAAATACTCTCCACAGGCTGCAGGGAAATACCTGCTCTAATGACTGAAATAGCCTTCCTTCCTTCCTTCCTTCCTTCCTTCCTTCCTTCCTTCCTTCCTTCCTTCCTTCCTTCCTTCCTTCCTTCCTTCCTTCCTTCCTTCCTTCCTTCCTTCCTTCCTTCCTTCCTTCCTTCCTTCCTTCCTTCCTTCCTTCCTTCCTTCCTTCCTTCCTTCCTTCCTTCCTTCCTTCCTTCCTTCCTTCCTTCCTTCCTTCCTTCCTTCCTTCCTTCCTTCCTTCCTTCCTTCCTTCCTTCCTTCCTTCCTTCCTTCCTTCCTTCCTTCCTCCTTCCCTCCCTCCCTCCCTTCCCTCCCTTCCCTGAGGAGGTACTTCAGCATTGTGATGAAAATTAGGAGCCTCATCAAGGCCTTATTTTCTTTAGGAGCTCTTTCTAAGCAAAGCCTGTCACCCCTAGCCCATGCCTGAGCTGCAATTCAGCTGTGCTGCAATCATGTGTGCGTCTATGCATGCCCTGCATTGATCTGCACCCTGACAGGTGAGATTGGCTTCTCACTGCAAATGTGCCCCACACTCAGGGCCTGGAGCTCCTCTCCCAGCTGCCTCTCAGTGCCTGCCCTGCCCCCTTGTCAGGAGCACCTTCCCTGCTGAACCAAGCATCCACTGCAGGCAGTACCTTGCCCCCAGGGAGCAGCCAGCCTACACTACACAGAATTATATGTTTTCATATCACTGTGTACTTATAGAAATGCATTTAACCCACGAACTGAATTTTCCATTCTGACAAAGATATTGATGCAACAGACATCCTAGGAGAAAAGTTAAATTTGATGCTAGACTGCTGTGTATAGTTTTCAGAGGTTGCTGTTTCAGAGCAGCTGCATTTTCCCCTAACATTTTCTGAGAAATCAGACTTCCATACAGGCTGAATTACCTCTGTGTGTTCCTGGTATGTGTACCTTGAGGCAAGGCCATTTAGACTGACTCAAAGGCTCATCATTGATTGTCCTGGGAAAGCCAAATGACACTCAAATGACAGTGCTAGAATTGGCAAAAAAAATGCTATGAAATCCAACAAGGCAATCACACTGATTGATTGAGTTTGAGAAGCTCACATTTTTCATGATTTTATGTATTTCCATAAGTAGAATAAAATGCCATATCTACATGCTTTTCTTGCCCTAAAAAGGGTTCACTTTCAGTTGTGGGAAGGGGCAGCAGGGAGTCCAGAGAATGGGGTGGAGAATTTTAAGGCATTTAAAATGTCACATTTACTATTGTTAATTCTATTTCTATGGACATACACTGATGATCTAAGATATTTTTGATTTCTTAGATACCTTCAAGGACAAGACAATAAAAAAAAAAAAAAAAAAAAAAGGTGATGTGTCCTCATGCTGTTAGGCTTGTGTCTAGCTAGAGTTATGTGAAAATAATCTCAGAATGAAACCTCCAGTACTATGTCTCACTCTGGTGTGGCACATAAACTTGCATGGTTTTGGCCTTTTAGTGGGTCAGAAAGTCCCCAGAGCTGTAAAAAATTGACTGACTTTCTAGCATTACCTTTGAGAGCAACTTTTACATGTTAAACTAATGATATTTCTTTATACTCAACAGCAGAAAAAAGGCTTTACATGTGCAAGTGTAAGATATAACCCATTTCAGCCTCCAATGCTCTTGGGAAAAATTCTACAGCTCCTTTTTATGTCCTTCCTACACCTATTACTACCAACTGTAATCAAATCCAATCTTTTTCATTCAGTTTACTCATTATCATACTGCAACCCACTACTCCTTCTTCAGGATGAGGGAACTGAGAGTAAACTGCAGCTCTGCTTCACACCAAGCCAGAGCTCTGCTAGGCCAAGTGAGAAAGCCTTTTAATTTTATTTTGCATGAAATTCTCCCAAAGTAAGGGAAAGCTATGCAGTATTTATATAAGTTCCCTACTATTGGTTTTGCTAGTCATATTCACTAGGTGAAACTTATCTTTACAGCCTTTTGAAGCCTTAAAAATCCTTAAGATACATCTGGTTTGAGTTGCAGCTATTTTTTTTATTAATCTGAGCTTTTTTGGCTTTGGCTTCTGTACATTATCTAAAGCTTGCACAGCCAGCTGGCCTGAGGAATAGAGCAAAACTCATTAGAACATGCAAAGTGTATGCCTGGCATCACCATTTCAATTCCTGCATGATCAGCTCACAATCTACAAAGAAATTTCAGGAGGCCTGTGTTGCCAGGACACCGCAGGAGATGGGAACTGCGCCACAAGAGGTCAAACACAATCTAGCTAAGGGTTAGTTTTCTGGGAACAAATGAACAATTGGCTGTTCTTACTAAATACCTATCAAATGATATGGTAAAGCCCTAACCATCAAACCTTTGCCTTTGAATTTCTGCTTTTAGCAGATTCACTTTTTAGAAGGCTAATTCTCAAATGTGGATGGGAGAATATAAAGGTCTTTCTGGGTATTAAACAGAAAATGATCAGGGGGATTCAGGTAGTCACTTTATTCCTGGAAACTGAATCAAGACAAAACAATATAAAGTATAATTTTTGGTTGTCTTGGACATTTTTATGGGGAAAAAATCTTTAAAAAACCAAAAATACTGTTCCTACTCACTCCAACCAAGCCCTAACAAAGTTTCACAGAAGGTGAAATAAGCTCTAAGCCTTGGGAATAATTTTTTTTTAAATTAGACTTTTAAAGTTTTGGAAATACAGGCTGTCTTTAGTCAGCTGCTGTTAAGAGATACTGGGACTATCTGGTACAACACAGCAGCAGTGGTTAGCAAGTAGACATTTTTCTGAGTGCCTATGTTAGCATTTTTCATTAATTTCAACATCTGGGTCTATACTATTAGTAAGGGAAATTTGCATACTCTAGTTTATAATGCTTATTTATGGAACAGGAATATTTTATCTGTTTCTGGTATGGAATTTCATTGGGACATTCAGTCTTCTTCCAAGAGTTTTCCAGATATGATAGGGAGAGAACTGGCACTGGGCCAGGATTATTTCTCATACAAATTTTAGAAGGAGTCTATTTTGGATGCAAAGGAAAAAGTATAATCTGTTTGTAAACAGGATTTTTCCACGTTTGCTTGTATCCAAGGCAATGCTTTATATTGGGGTTTGAGCCTTTACAATTCTCTATATAACTCACTCTGCAGTCATTAAAAAAACAATGCATCCCTGAATGTTGCTATTCTCATCCCCATACCCTGGCCACCTGTCTGAGGCTCTCAGTGTTAGTTATACAGATAAACATCCTACAATTCCATTAGGGATGTTCATTTTGGAAATGTTACAGATGTTAGGGATTTTTATTTCCAGTATATCAAGAGAGTAGATAGAGGAATTTCTTTTAATTTATTAGTGCCCTCAAAATATAATTTGGATTATTAGATGAAAAAAAGCAACACAAAACATAAGAAAAACAAACTCCCAAACCTGAAACAACCAGCTTTCTCTAAGTGGAAGATGGGAGAATTCCAATCTGAAATGCACCTATCTGCCTCAGTTACCAACCCTGTTATCTGCACAATTTCTGCAAAACCCCCTCCCATATCTTTCTTCAGGAGCGCCCTTGTCCAAGTGTTGACCATATACAAAGCATTATATGAAAATCACAGTTTTATAAATAAAATTACTCCTATAAATATAGTGTCTTAAAATTTCTTTAAAACTGAATTAATATTTTTTTTACAAAATAAAACACAATTGTAAAATTGTGTTTATTTCTTCTATAGCTCATATTTTGGAGATGTCATTTTACACATTTCCACAGCAATCCCATTTATTCTCAGAAAACGAGAGGTGGCTTTGTTGTGGAATTTAATTCATGGTCATTTTAAGTCATAAGTCTGTTTATTTAAATTTCAAATAATAATAACTAAAAAGAAATCCAGTAAAGATAAATTGTTCTCTTTATCTTTTTCACTACCCCTTTGGTTTCTTCTCTTCCTTCCTATTCAAATGGCATGAAGGCAATGGGACAGTTGCCTCCCAGTAACTCAGCAGCGATGCAGGAGCACCAGGCAGAATTTCTCTAGGCTGCATTGAAAGCAAACAACCGGTTCCTTCCTTTCCCCTTCACCTCTCAAAATCAACAGATTTTCCTGTTATTACATTCAATTTTAAAAAACTGTAATTGTTTTAAAAGCTGTTCTTAAATATGGTATGCAGAAGGTCATATTGGAATGGGAAGATACTAAAAGGACATTGGCACATGTTCCCACTATTTACTTAAACACTGCTTAAAGTTATGCCTATGTCTATACATAAAATTAAGTGATGTAACATCAGATCCTTACTTATACAACTGTAACACATATTATATATTAGTCCTATGTAAGGAAAAAACAATTAGAAAGGGTGCTGGAACAGTTCATTAATTCTTAATTCTATTTCTTTCATCTCTTCCAAATTTTCAGACTACGTAGGTATATATATCACAATGCTGAAGATGTCTACTTCTGCCTTCCTGGAAGAGTAAAAAGATAGTAGAGAGTATTCAGTGATACCATCCATAGTGTGATGATGTGGGAGGAAATCTGAACACTTGGATTGACAAATATTTTGAGGTCAAAAGGAAAACAAGCATGGAACTTGCCATAGTTCAGGAATTTTTTATTAGAAAATGAAATAAGGCATATTCTTTTTTTTTTCTTTTCCTCATATTAATAATTGAACCCCCATAATATTTACTGTGAGACTTTGGTATCCATCTTTTCTCTTCTGTCTCTCTCTATCAAAATCGTAAGGAAATATTCTTCCTCACTGCAGAGACAGTAATTCAAACAATATATCAGACAGTAGTGAAAAAACCTGAGAAATATAGCACATATAAACTGTATTTACAGACATGCAAATGTATATAAAAATATTAGATTCAGAAAAGAATAATAGTATAATTATATTTCAAGGCTGAAGTTTTTGAAGAATAAATTTTGTGCCACTGACTTATCTTCACAGGCATTTTTATATACCATTTTCTACAAGTGCACCACAGACTAAAGCTGAAGAAGGTTCCCTTGAGAAAAAGGTTCTCTGTCAGGATGAGGATGTGCTTTTCTGACAGATTTAGCAAAGCTTACTAACTTTACTGACAGGGTTAAGGAGAAGTGGTCATTTCTTGGATAGCCTGAGACTTCAGCAAGCCAAAAAAGGGATAAGAACAAATGTGCACCCTGTGAGAAAAAAGCTCTTTTATAGTAATAATTCCTTAGGCTGCTAAGCAGAAAATGGGTTTTTTGAGACCTCAGTCTAAGAGATGCACAAAGAACTTCACAGTATGCATGCAGGATTATACACAACAGTTGTTTAAGTCCATCTGCATTTTCATATTCTTCCTCTAAGGTGATCTGACACCCCAGCTCACACATCAATAAATCCCTATAGATTGCATAGCAAGTATCAAACAGGAAAAAATGTAAAGTAGTAGTCTTGGTACTACCATAACTCCCAGCTGTTGCAAGAAGACAACTGAAAGCCGAAGAAAAAAGTGAGAGGGACATGACTACTCTTTTAAGTAATACTGTGGCAGGCACTGCTGATATTTAATTTCTTACTTTTTACACCTTTCCCTCCCCTCATGTTAATATCAAAAAAGTACCATTGTATTATCTCTCTTTTCTGTGCAAATAGTTATTGCAGTGTCAGATGGACAAAGTAACCTTTTCTCTATTAAAATACTCAATATATTAAAAGAAATTGCTGTTCAAAACTACCTCTTTGGCTTCAAAAGATTTGTTGTGCCCTACTGATATACAGTAATTCAGTGAATCAAAATTCACTTTGCATCCATTTAACTGTTCAAAATAAGTGTCTTCTGCAGCTGCTTTAAATATTTAAGGGGAGAGAGAATAATAGTATACCCTTGCATGTATTTTTCTGAGGCTAATCAATATTCTGGAATGACATTTATTTTGCATTTAAAAAAAAGATATCTGTGAAGTTTTATACCATTCTTTTGTTTCAAGGATTGACTGCCTATATGAAGTACCTAGCCAAAGTTGTATTTTTGCAGGTAAAATCAAATTTAAAAAAAAAGGAAAATTTTGGTGTCTCTGTCTTGAATATGGACAATTACCCAGAAAACACTTAACATGTAATATTTGAATGAAACTGTTAGAATAGAACATTAAATAAAATGAAGGCACTATTTTTATTTAGGTACTTGAACATTTTATGATATCAAGCCATACAAGAAGTTTATTGGCAGAATGGTTTCTGACTGCACTCAATAAAGAGCTGCCCCATAACACTGTTCAGTAGGCATCAGTTTTGATTTTTCACAATGAATCTAATTAAATAAAGCTAATAACCGCAAAATGTGCAAATAAAGATATGGCTAAATTTATATAAATTATACTAGAGTACATCAAACTCTAAAATTCCCATTAGCTGCTTTTTATAAAAGGACTGGGATTATGATAGCCTTGTAGCAATCTCCAGTGCCAGCTTTCAGAGCCTGGTTAAAATCTGCTGTTGGCTTTGGTGTTACAGGTGGCTGTGGTGTTACAGGCGGCCACTCAGCAGAATCCCAGGAAAGACTTGTAGCTGCGCTGGTGGGAGTCATTGCACCTGCAGTCTACAAGATGTATCCACACCTGTTGAAAGTCAGCCAAAGACATAAGAAATTTAAGAATGCAAATTAGCAGAGTTGTTTTAGACATCTACCTTAGGCCTAGGGGATTCATGAGCAAAAGACGTCTATTTCTCCCTATTCCTTTTAAGTAGAGGTACATAGACAACTCAAAGGTCTGGTTTCAAAGTCCTCTTGTTCCATAGCCCTCTCATTTCAAATCTCTGAAAGAGCATCTTCACAAATTCCATACCTGCTCATTTTAAAATCCAGGCATACCCCAGCCATGCCCTTTCTGGTAATCCTGACAATTTGGAAGTACCATTTAGAAAACTGCCAGATCTTCACAATTGGCTGCATCATCAGGAGATGTACTTAATTGTCCAAGTACATAGAAACTCAGAAATATTCAATTTTATTTTCAGAAGAACTCAAAATTAGTAAGAATTTTCTAACTTAAAACGAAGTGACTGTGGTAATTCCAGCGAGCTGTGAGAGCTAGCATTTTGAATTTATGAACACAAACTTCTCATTGGGACTGCAAGCAGGCATGCAGCCAGTTCCTCTAGAGGTTTACAGCTAGGCACCAGTGGTGAGATAATTCCAAACTGGCATGGAAATCTGGATCCCGTTCATGCTCCTCTGAGAGCCTGTGGCAGTCAGAAGGTTGCCATCTAAAATTATTTTTATAGCTGAATAGTAATTGTCAGAGAAAACGTCAGGTCAGATCCTTCACAAATTCACATGGGATTCTGTAAAAAGGTTGCTGTATGTTAACAGGCTATTTATGGTTAACACCTTGCTCTACCTTCACAGCCACCAGAAGGAAAGTGGCAGATTATGTTGTCTAAACACTCCTTCTCAATTACATCTCTGTGCTTGCCCAGGACATAGCTTTTGATAAATTCACTCTTTCACTTTTCAGGCAAAATGCCAACATAAGCACAAATGTTCTTAGCTTTTCTTGGAATGAAAGGTGTCTTTGTAGCACCTTTAATTTTGGGTTTTTTTGCGACTAGTGATAAATACTGGACTGCATTTTGAAAATTAATATAAATTCCTAACATGAATATGAATCCCTTATGCCACGGGTTTTGGACATCAAAGTAGGGAAGACTCATGATTACTTATCAAACACTCTTTTTGGAATCTACATTAATCAGAATTGTTACAGCACAAATATCTGACAAGAAAATGAGTAATTCTTGGGAGATATAAGAGAAAGCTTCTGATTACCAGGAAACTAAAGGATGCCAAGGAAACACCAGTCAAATTAAATGGTTGCAGCTCCTAGTTTTTTGTCTGCAGGTGTTTGATCCACAAACAGTCCTGTTATCTGATATCTGTTAGTAGGATTAAAGGACACTTTGCTTTTTCAGTGACAGTGAAATGGATACAATAAGGACTTTCAAGTGTATCAAATGTGAGAAGCTTATATACAGTAGCTTTAAATTAAAATGTTTTTTATTAATAGCAGTTTTTAATTAGGCAGCTTAAGTTTCAATCAGGAGCTGAGATAGTACAAACACACATGCCCTGCACCAAGAAACATTCAAGGTTAGGATGGAATGGGGTCTGAACAATCTGGTCCAGCCAAAGATGTCCCTAATCACAGCAGGTGACATTGGAGTAGATGACTCTGAAGGTCCTTTTGGACCCAAACTATTCTATGATAAAAAATAATTAGGAAAAGAGGAACTATCAAGGAGTACTTAAAATGACACAAGCTTTCCCCTTCAGTTGTATCATTTTTTTTTCTTTCCCTGTCTCTTTGTTCTGCATTTATAAATTTATGATTAATAAGTGCTGCAGGTCTCTTTGTGTTCATCACTGCTCATGTTGCCAGCACTGCCCACCACATGAGGCTGCTACAGGAAGGGCCATGCTGCAGAAGGAGCATGAGCTGGCTGCTGTTTTCGTTTGTGCTGGGTACACGTGCTCAGTGGACAATTAACATGGACCAGCTCCTCTCTCAGCCCTCCTCTGGCATCAGTGTGCCCACAAGGGAAGAGAATGGAACAGCTCCTCTGTGCTGGAACGGCAGCTGAAGTGTCCTGAAGAGAAAATGTTTGTGCTTGGACCTGACACAGCAACCATTTGGCTCACAGTAAGAGTGTGAGCAGAAAGCACAGAATAATGCTGAAGCAGATATGAGATGAGCCAAATGGTTCAGCTTCCCCACAGTCTGCCTGTTTGAAACAATCCCATTTCAGCATACAAAAACACACACCGTGGAGGTTTCAGTTTCCCTACACAAAGCACATCCATTGCTTATGGTGTCAGGTCATCTATGTCAGCCAAATACCAAATTCTGTGAAAACTTAACACTGGATTTTAAATAAATGGTAAGTCAGTATTGTATTATGAAAAACTCCAGTCTCTTTGGAAATAATATGAAACTTTCTATAACCATCTCTAAAACATGGCTTTTAGATCAGAGTTTGGTTTCTTTGGTTGATTGGGATTTCCTCTTCAGATGGTATTTAATGAAATATAGTTCTTATGGGATTTTTTTCCATGGAAGAATGTATTCCTTTAATATTAATTAAATATTTTATTTTGTTAGTAACTCCTATTCGAAACACTTCATAAAAGTCTAGAACTCTGAGAACTTTTCAACCCAAAATTTTCCACAACTCTTTGCATCTTCTCTTCACCTAAAACACAAGACCTCAGAATAAAGGTTTTAAGTTAGGACCTAAAATTCACAATTAACTTGCTTGCAATCAGCTCACTTGCAATCAACTCAAACTTTATGTCTAATATTTGTATGGTTAATAAATACCTAAATACTTTCAGGTTCTGTGTTGATCCAACAGATTTAACAATGTAGGTGTATGCAAGATCTCTGTGTGTCTTTTCTTGGATTTGAAAAATGTCCAACATAAGGATTTCGTAGACTTTGGAGCTTATTGTTATTAAAATAACCTATATTAATAGAATAACTGAATTTCTAGGATGAGGATTTTTATCATATTAGTGGTATTTACAGCTCTACAATATTTGTTGCTTCAAGGAAAGCAAACAACTCCCTCCAGACAGAGCTGAAGCTTTACAGCATACTCAACTGTATAATCAGCCAAAACCTTTGAAAATCTTGGACTTAATCCTGTACTTATTTACCTTAATTAAATCATCTTGGTTGTGAAAGGTGTTATCAGTGTTATCAGCATTCTGAGCCTCAAAATCATGCAGTTTTTAACCATGATCATCCAGTCTGGAACACCTAGCCTGGACTTTAAACTTCACAATCACTGGGAATAGTTATGCCAATATGTAAACAACCAATCTGTAATTACAGATATAATATCTTAACAATTATTAATTTAAGATCCAAATAGGAACTATCCTAAAATTTGATTCTAAAGGTAGGGTTTCAATACAAGTGCAGCAAGTATTTGACTTCTGAATATCAAAACCTAAGTCAGGAGCCTAAAACCTACAAAAAGATAACATATTAAAAAAAATTTGCTGTCTGATCTGCCAAGTGGAACTACCTAAAATACAGAGAATATATGATTGAAAAATTTAGTGAAATGCATTATCAACAGGGGAAAACTATAATTACACATGAAAATTATTTTGTTTGTTTAAAATTCTGAACCTGAATATTCCTTCAAAATAGCCATCTAAACTTAAGTACCTCAATTTGATTTTAATATTATTTACCTAGGAGAAACTAATATGAGATCAACTGCTCTGTGAAATGTTTGTCTTTTCCTGTTAACTACAGAGGAATGTTTTTTGTAGATGTTTCTAAAATTTGTCAGGACAACAAATTAATTTTAAATTGTTAGGATGAATTGAAGTCTTAGGAGTGTGAAAATGGAGTTATATGCAAAGCCAGAAAGGTTTTGCTTTTGACAGAGATGGACAGCTGGATTTTGTCTCACAATTAGCTCTGTTTACGGATAACTATGCATTGTTGCTAGTAAGTACATATTTCTGTACAGTCCCAAAGTATCAGCTGCATGTTTGTGCTAAAACTTTTTCTCAGAGCATGAGCTAGTCCTTTTGCATATTAACTGAGGCATCGACTGTATCCAATGGCCTTTTCTGTTCCAATGTCTGTGGTAAAGACAAGAAATGGATTTCTGCTGGACGCTGCTATAGGTCTTGTTGATAGGGACAAAATACACTGAGCAATACGCTGAAGATACCTAGTAGCTGTGAAGCTGGAGATGTTGACACATTGGAATCTGCAGAAATAGATACAGAAATAAATTATATCTACACTATAATAATTATGGGAGTAGAAAATAAATCAGTATCGATTAAGTGTCTTGGAAATAGTGACTGAAAGTCAAGACCTGCTCTTTGCTGCTCCTAGGCTTCATTTCTGAATTACTGAGACAAGTCCTTTTCTCTGCACTGCCTTTTGCCATGAGGTATTTTTAATATATTTTTCAGTGTTTCATAGCTGCAATAGAAATGTAGAGTGACATAATGACAGAGAAGTTTACAGGCTGATGATTATAGAATAATGTCATGCAAATTTGGACTCTTACAGGTCTGTCACTCTCTAAGTGGATATTTGGTCCATGAAGATATTCCATAAAAAGAGCAAGAATCATCATCAGATTTTAAAAAAGCAAGACTGTGTAACTATGGTTAGTCATAATTCTTCTTGGAGTGTGTGCATACTGGGAGATAACTCAATGTTGGATTACTGAAGCTAAAGTATAACTTAGGGGGAAAAATAAATACTCAAAATACAGAAATTTTGCATAAACACAGAGCATAGGTTTTGACCTCAGAGTACTCCAAAATTAAACAAGTGCTGCTTATTTTCACAGAGATTTTCTGGAACCTAAATCTGCATATACTTGCCTAAATCCCACCTAGTATATTGCAACTATGCCAGAAGAAACATAAAGAGAAGGAAAACAAAGCTTTCAACAAGATAAGCAGAATTTTCTTTTCAATATAGAGAATTTTTCTTCTTTTTCTTCTGTGGGAAATTCTCTTTGTGTATGTTTGGGTTTTTTCATTATGTTTAAATGCTTAAGTTTTACATGTGATGCAAGGATCTGTTAGGTTAAATATAAATCATTAATAATGCATTTACAATATTAAATATTGAATCATTTCACTGACACATTTTCAAATTATTAATATATATTTATAATTTGAAATTAATATATATTAATATATGTCTGTTATATTTTTACCTTGAAGATAACCTTAAACTATACTGGATGATATATAACTGAATAAATAATCTTCTAGGAGACTAAAATCTCTATGAGCTTAAAATATTTTAAAATATTTTCAGTACTTCTTGGCAAACAGTGGACTTTAAAACTACTTAAATAGGCTTACATCAATTGAATTCCTTTTATCATCCCCAGCCTAGTACAAATGTATATAATGTGGTAACAGAGAACCTGAAAGAAAGAAAAGGAGTGTATTTCTAGTCAAGACTTTTGAGACATGACATGCTTATAGCCCTGGATGTCAACACTCCAATTATCTCAACTTTTTCATCAATACTATAAAGAATGCATTCAGCAATTGTTTCTCTAAATCTGAAAATAGGATAGCAGTAAGGAAATTTCTCTAATGAGTGAAGGATCAACAAAGGAAAGGTATTTATTTATTAATGTTTTTAAATGAATTGATTCAGTAACACTGGCATGTGTTGTAGTCTTCTCATTTCTATGAATGATTAGTAATGAAGTAAAAGTGAAATACATGGTCTGTTGCTCACTAGTCTTCACAAATCTTCATTTTTTAATTTCTTAAGTACTTAAATTTATTAATAAAATGAAAACTCTAAAAAGGTAAGAGCTGAAATGCAATTCAAAAGAGTGCTTAAAATATTATCTACTTTTGCTGTGGAAAGATCTCATGATGGGGAAACTACATAGCATATAAATTTAACCAACCTTGCAGCTCAAGTAATGTCCTACTAGGCTGCACTTTGATAATTATGTGAAGATTGCCCCAAGCACCAGTACACTTAAAATTTTTTAATACAAAAAAATTATGAAACTTGAAAGTCCATTGATAAAAACTGTTAAATATTAGTTCTAATAATAAACATAAATACATTAACAGGGAAAAAATGCACAGAAATGTGTTTCAGATATGCTAGAATATAATTTATGTGATTAAAGCTGAGAACAGGCTAATTTCTTTCCTGAAAATTTTCTTTCAAAAAAATTGTTGATAGACATTATGGTTACAACTTTTCACCATGAAGTTTTTTAAGAATACTGTTATTTCTAGGAGATGTTGTGTGTTTCAGTAACAATAACTCAGTGGTTGGATTGCTTCAGTTAACACTATCTTTTGAGGTTTTGAGTGAAAAATAAGATGATACTGATACTGACAAGTCTGTGTGGCAAAATTCTGACCAAAGGAACAAGAACCAAAGGTAAGCAAAAACATTTTCAGTGATCTTTTAAATTTTCTGTTAAAATTGAGGTATTTCTCCAAAACTTCATGCCAATACTTTAAAAAAACGATTAAGTCTGGGAGCTGGGGTAAATACAAGCTATATAAAAAACCCTCATAGAGCCAAATGACAAATAGATGCCTTCATCTGAAAACTATTATACAGCTTCAGAAGACTGTGAATTGCTTAATTAAAAATCATTGCCTTTACTGTGAAATATCTCATCAGAAAAAACCATACAAATCTGTGTTACAGAATAGCAGTTTTGTACATGTCAAGTATTCAGTGAGTTACTACATTACTATAGCAGTCACACAATCACATAGTAAATGTCACATTTTTTAAAATGGGTAACCCCTTGTCCAAGATGTTCAGTGTTTCTCTCCCGATGTCCCAGATGCTCTGTTACTTCTATGTGTGAAATCAGATACAGCAACAAAGTAGGACTGAGAGAAGCTGACTTGCCAACAAAAAATATTGTATATGCAGATGAGTGGTTTATAAATAAAATACCATTCCAAGACAACACTGAAAGGGGGAATAAATTCTAAGATGGCAATCTCTGTGCAACAACATAATGAAATCAGACTTGTATTTTCCTTTCTTAGATATACAACACATTTTGTGAATTTCTATTTTTTAACTTCTTTTTTTTCCCCTGCTTACACTGACAGTTTGATGTCTTTGCCCTTGTGAGATTTAGAACTTGATGCACTGAAAGAGTCTAACTTTTAATGCCATTATTATTTTTACCGCACAAAGTGTACGAAGAAAATGCTGATGTACTTCGACATAAGACCTCCTGTTTTCTGAAAAATTCACTTTAGAAGCTAAGCCAGCATCCCACATGCCTTTAAATTTTACTAGTATGTTCCTATCTGCTCTTCTAGTGAAAAATTAACCCCTTTAATGTTATGATTTTCAGACCTCAATAGCAATCTTCCCGTGTTCTCCACCTTCTGAATATATTCCTCCTGTTCCTCTCTACTCATTGAGAGAATCAGATTTTGTTCACCAAGGAAATTCAGCTTGGCATCCCTCATGCATGCATATACACAGATATATATGTGTATATAAATACGCACCCTCCCACATATTAACACAGTGAGGAGCACTTGCAATATTTGTATGTAAAGTGAGGATTGAAAAATTTGGTCTTTTTCAATTAAAGAATAGTTGGAGTACATTTTAATTTTAACTTTAAAAATCCACCATGTTTCAGGATTTGGAGTGATATCAAAGCCTGAAATAATAATAAAAGTCATTTCTTATACCTTACTTTGATTTGATAGCTCTCAGATTTTAAATTTACCTTGTAGTAAAGATTTTTCCTTTCTTAAGTTTATAATTTTTATAAATTCTTGTGGTAACATCTGTCTAGTTTCAAAATTATGGACTGGTTTGTACCCAAGTCAAATTATGTCTAAATCTGACAATGGATTTCATCGTATTTGGAAAATTTGCACAGTATTTTGACTAGGCTTCCTTTTTTTAGGGTTTTAATGCATTGTGGATCTGATTAATCAATTAGGTAATAAAAGATGTTTTAAGACAAGAAAAAAGGCTTTATGGAAAAAGAAAGGGCAGGAATAAAAATGGAAAATATAAGTGACTGGAAAGTAACTGAAGGTAACCCCAATTGCATCCATAATGCCGGCCATACAGGAAAAGTGAATTAAATTTGACTTGCCATTGCAGTGACATTTAATATTGTACATTAGTACGCTGTGTAAATTATTGATTATTAAACTATTGCCCAGTTGAAATCACACTGAATCACATTAGGACCACGATATTTTCTTTGGATTTCATCTGAAATTAGTGACCTAATGAAAAACAAACTTTTACAAACACTCCAATGCCTCAAATGATTTTCTAATTTGAAATGAATGACATTCAGATTAAAGCAGTGAAAAAAAAAACAAAAAATCACTTGTGCATTCTGCATTCTCTTTGCTTTTAAATCAGTTGATCAACTTGTCTGGATTATTTTATATCTCATTTCTTTAGATAATAATATTGTCATTTTTCTTTTCCTTCTTTAAGAACTGTCAATCATTGTCATATGCAGATTTTTTCTAAAGTGAAGAGTTGGAACCCTCTGACTGCCTAATGAATCAACAGAACAAGGACATAATTGTCAATTGGTTTTACATTAGCAGGTAATGTTGATGTTCTTGATGTATTCTTGTAAATGCGTCCTTCATGTTACTGAAGTAGAACATTTTCTTGTATTTGTCAAGGCTATAGTAGAACAACAGGGCTTTGTGCATGCTGTTCCTCTGGTTCAGAGTTACAAGGCTTCTGACATGGCAAAGTGAAGAAAAAACAGCTAATTTAAACACATCAGGTTTGATTTATCTGTTTTGAATTCAACCACTAAACTTCAGGTATTTTATCTACTCTTGTTCTCCTACAGTTAGTAAAAGGAAATTGGCCATTAATCTATCATCAAGGCATATTTATCTCACATGCATCAGGGGGATCCTCCAATAATGGCTTCAGAAATCAAAAACTAAGGAATTTGAAACATATTTGATTATGCCAAGAGGCTGTTCCACTTATTTCTATACCTTAATAATTCCTTTTATATGCATACATGCCTTCTTCCTCTATGCATCCACAGAATCATAGAAAGGTTGATGGTGGAAGGGTTGCACACTGTGTACTTGGACTCACAAATATTACACATATACCCTAGATCCTCCTGATAGTGTCAAACAAATACCCTCGAAAATTTATGTCAAGATCTTATTATCACCTTACTCACTCTGGATTCTCTCACTCACCACGGGGAAACTGACATGGTCCATGTAAACAGATGATGAAGCCAAGATGTTATTGAAGCTCCGTAATGTGGACCCACCTAATATAAGCAAAGAAGGAAAAAGGCCCTTAGGCATTAATTTTTCACTTTCACAGAATAAATCAAGTTTATTGCATTTTTTGTACAATCACTTTTCTTATTTGCTCTATGTTATTTAATTCCTGTGTAATGCTGTACCAAAGCAAGTAACTCTCAAGTGTAATAGTACTGCTTTTACATTTATGGTACCATAAAATGTAAGAGCTACTTAGCGTTGATATATATTCTCAGATACCCCTGCAGACTTTTATATGTTAGAAAGATTGCATGTCTAGTAAAACCAAGACTTAGCAAATATAAAAATGCCACCCTGTCTTTGCCATTGACAGTGTATTTTAAGTTTGCCATTGACAGTGTATTTTACACATATTTCTCATAATGCTACTTATGAAAACCTTCTTTGTGTATTATGGGTTTGTCAGGTTCTAAGGAAGAAAGAAAAGAAAAGGTAAATATTCCTTTTGCATTTCAAAATCTTATTGCTAAATAATAAGAAAGTAGCAACAATCCAAATTTCATGAGTTATGTAAAATTTTATCCTTTCTGCTTAAAAGACTGAATGAGATACATTACTACAAGTATCTGTCATTATTCTTTCAGGTATTTCAACTGAGCAGAATGCTGAGCATTATAAAAGGTAGGGTTTATTTCTCATGTAGTTCAAGCTATCGATTAAACACCTTTTAGAGTAAACTTCACACAAACCAGACAAACAGAAATGCACATTTTAGTTCTGTAGCAGTGCTAAAACAAAACCTTTGAAGACACCCAGGCAGTGGAGGACAAGGGGAGGTAGTGGTGGATAATTGGCAGAGCTTACTAAGGAATTAGAGAGGTTCCCAGTGCTTGTATATTTTCTGCCCTTCCCAGTATGCCAGCCTTCATGCAGTCAAGTGTACAGCTGTTAACATCATAACTGGCTGATGCTACATTAACTTTTTACTTCCAGAGAAAATGAGGATCAGAAAAGCCTTTCCTGGTAAGCACCTCTGGCTGTGCCAGCCAGCTTCCCCATAGCTCTTCTAAATCACTAGTGATCAAATTATCTGCCTTGGGTACTAATTGTTTAGGAGGTACTTCAGACCTCCTAAACAATTGGCCAATAGAAACAAAGAAGTAAATAGAAGGGAAAGACAAAACTCAGTGAAAAAATCAGCAATCTGAGTTCCACAAATAGAGTGTAGCCGTAGAAAAATGCACTATGGAGCAGCACTGCTGGGAGACTCTATATTTATGTGACACATATGTACATTGAAGACTATGAAGTTTTACCAATTATCAATTCTGACTTAATTTATATTATTCTATATCTACAATGATTATTCTATATCTACAATGACACAGCAGGAAGATAGAAATTTAACCAAGATATGAAAGCACTGAAGTAAAAAAATTAAATAAATGACAAACAACTGAACAGAAGGAAAAAGTTTTGCTTTCCAAAGGCAGCTGTTTAAAACCATGTAGGAAGTAAAAAAATTTTGAAAAGTTGTTCATTGTGGGTAAGAAAATGAGAAGTGGATTAGGGCTATTTTTAAAAAATTGTGGCTGCTTATACCAGAAAAAAATAGGGCAAGACATGAAAATATGTTAAGGGTCAAAAGTGAAGTGTAGATCTAGAATGATGGAGATGTTAGTATGTGGGAAAAGGAAAGCTGTATTTGCTGCTAAAAAGGGAGAAGAATTAGGGATGAAAATCAGTTGATTGAGATAAAAGGGAGGGAGAGGAGGAGGAAATTTGGCTATGAAGTTTAGACAGATTGGAGAAGTGGGAAGTAAGGTGTAAATAGAGAAGCAGTGTTTGCACCCATAATTGCAGGTGTTGAGTGATAACCTCCCAATAAATAGTCTTAGTTGTAAGAGCAAAAGCTAAGTAAGCAAGGGATTGGAATTTTTAGTGAGATTGTGGAAAAGAAAGGGACATGATTCTATTGGTTCAACCACGTTTGTTTGTTTGTTTGTTTGTTTGTTTTATTTGGGTTTTTTTGTGTGGACTTTCAAAAAAATTTTGTTGCTGGAAAGAAATTGTGACTGCGATTATATAGTCACTTCCTGTGAACATAGCACTTAATATGCTGATTCAGAAATTCTTTTGTTACTTGATGGTATCCATGAGACTAACTCCAAGACAACAACCTTTACAATTGTGACATAAATGCAGATAAATCTGGAAATCATTACTCACAGTAACTCAAGACTAAAATGGGCTTGGATATTGAAAGAACCTTCAGTCACAAGAGCTAACATTTATAAATTAATGTGATCTAGAATTACACACCAACTTTTTTCAAACCAAGAACTACATAACAAAATCTGGCCGGAAGTAATACAATGGCATTTCTGAGTTTATATCTTCCTTAAGAATGTGATTCTAGGCACTACTAAGTCATTACTCATGTAAGTATTTTAATATAAGCAGTAAAATTCTAGAAGATATCTGCTATCTGAGTAGCAAATCTGAGAATGCCCCAAAAAATGGTCAGAAACTTGGCTTGCCTGTAACAGGAGGGAAATTCTCCTATATGTTACTCTAAGAGAACTTATAATGCCCTTCGTTAGCCTAATTTCAACCCTGCTGTGTTAACGTTATTACATTTTCCTGTATCCTAAGAATAGCTTGAGTGTTGTTCATATATGATAGTCCAAAAGGTGTGAAATAAACTGCGACATTTTATTAATCAGAATGGATTTGAGGAGGCAGAAGGACTATAAACACTATAATCTAATCTTCAGATTAATGATCCAAAAGAGAACTGGAGAGTATTCTTGCCCTTCATGCAAGCAGGAAAAAATGCAGTGCCAATATTGGAAATCAAAGGGAGAAAAGGACAAAATGGTGGCAGAAGTTTTGTTTTGGTTTTTGTTGCTTTGCCTGCTTTGTTTGTTCCATGGACCGGACCTCTTAGTGACTTCCAAGACTGCCTCATATGTCTTACATAAATTCTTAAAGATGGCCTACTGTAGGACTGAATTTTCTCCTTTTCCAAGCAAGTGCTCGGAATTTTCTTTGTTCATTTGTTTGCAGGTTTTTTATTTAGTTGTGAGAAAGTTATTAAACTAATGGGCTTTGCATTTTGGCCACATAAAGCTTAATTTAAATTGGCTATAGTCAAAAGTGTTTAGTACATTGCACCTGCCATGTGATCATATCGCTCGGGTCTAGATTATAGGGTACAATAATAAATAGCACCTCATTTTGGACAGAGACATGGATTTGGAATAAAAATTCTTCCTGATATCTGGAGTGTTATTAACAACTACTCTAATATTGATCCTTAAAAATACCTTTGTGTTCTTTTCCTAGGTTCCATCTAGTAAATAGCAGTGGCACAGATGGGGATGGAGGAAAGAGACATACACATCACTGAATCTGAATATCTTAATTCTCGGCAAACTTACACTTTGCATTAAAAGATACTGGTCAGCAGCGTCAGATTGTCAATAGAGCCCACATCATAAAGTGTTGTGGTTAGACATAAACAAACTAGTCACCATGATGAATAGACTTGATCAATTCTGACCTTCCAAATTTTGTTCCAAGAACTGATTTTTCTGTGAACTATTTATCAGATCATGGCTGGTTCCCAGTATATTTGTTATTAATCTGGGAAAACCTGCCTGGTCCTGCGGTGAGGATTTCTTCATTGCATACAGATGAAATTAAGAATATCAGTGAAGTTACTCTGCAGTTTATTTTTCTTCATGAACAGCCACTGTAGTTGCCATACCAGAGGTTATATGAATGACTGAGGAGGCCACATAAAACAATGTTTTCTAATGTGGCATATTGTGCTAGTAAAAGAGAAAGCTCCTGTGGGTGATGAACACTAATCTAATTCTTTCAAAGTGAAAGATTAAGCACTTTCTTTGGAGTAAGAGTCCAGAATTTATATACTGAATAGGATGCAAATGGCTCGGATTGGATAATTTCACCACTTTACCAGAACACCATACTACCTGTAATAAAGCACCTAAAATGTCTTCATCACTCAACAACAGCAGCAGTAGTAATGATAGTAGTTGTAGTATTAATAGCATTTTTTTTGCATTTCCAACAACAGTTTATCTCCACCTGCTGAAATGTTTTACTTAACTGAGATGCTGACAATAGATTTTGGAGTGTTTTCGTTAATGCTTTGAGGCAGTTTTTATTATTGATTCAAGGTGACTCTATTATGGTGTCATACATTTAATGTACAAGGCCACTGACTGGATTAAAATCCTTTTGTTCTTCATGCTTTTCAAAGAGCCTGGAGATCAAGCAAGAAATATAATGAAAATTCTTAGTATACTGATTTAAGTCTTTTATATTAATTTTGTTATTCTTATACATTTCTTTAAATTCTTAAAAGAATATTTTAATTTAAAAGATAGAAATAATAAATGTTAAAACAATACAATAGAGAATATTTGATGTAATTATATTTCTTTTAATTTGAAGGGAAAGAGAGTTTAGAAACAGCTTTTCTCCTTTTTCCACAAACCAGCTATGCAGCAAGAAAATCAAGGGCAAACCAATCTCTTTATACTATATTAATGACACAGTGCTTCAATATCAAGTACGATAACTCACATACAAAAAACTCATGTATAAAATGCACTATTCATTGAATCAGACTGAAAAGAAAATAGTTCAGCAATATATAAGGCAAAAATAGTTTAGCATAAGTTAAAAAAAGACATCATCAATATTGTTTGACAGCATACAAGGGCATAATTTATACCAAAATGCCATGAAGCCATTATTTAAAAATTTCCTCAGGTTAAGGTAGTGTCTGTGGAAATGTTTGCTTCTTCTCTCCACATTTAAGCTTGTAAGCAATACTTTGAGATATTTCTGTATACTTTGTTGAAATTGTCTAATAAATCTTGACTTAGCTGCTTCTGAAGCAGGTCATTCAAACAATGTGGTTAAGTAAGCACAATGTCCTAAAAGTTATGTTGACTTTGTAAGCCTTAGACTCAATGCCAGATTAGCTTAAGCAGCCAATGCAGTCATGTCATTTTAGCGACTGCTAAATTCCTTCATTTTAGCGACTTTAATTCCTTCATTAAAATTAATTTAGCAGTGTTTTTTTTCATGGAAACTAATTACATATGTTTAGCTAGGAGATTTACGAAAGCATTTCTATTTGATTTAAATATGTTTTTAGATGCTGAATATTTTTTAGACTGTGAATTGATTAGTAATTCCAACAGCTCTGTCTGCTTGCAAAGACCTGTGCAGACTTTTGCCACCAGTGTTTGGAAAACCTTTGTTTTGCATCATATGTGGATTTCATGCTGATTCTTAAATGAATATTTAGACAGCAGTGATTTTACATGATACAAAATTCCCATGAAAAGAAACTGCAACAACAGCTTTAAAGACATTCTCTTCCTTTCAGTTCTTTGGGTGAAAAGTTAATTCTTTCCCATGCAAACAAATCTGAAGCTCTGAGTGTAGTCCAATTCTTTATCTAGTAAAACCTAATTTAATGCATCCAAAATACTTCCAACCAGGATTTCAAAATAGCTTTTAACTAAATTATAATACTTAACAAATTTTTTTTTTTTTTATTTCTGCAATGCCAAGGTACCTAGTCAGAATCAGCTCTCCATTGCCATTGATTCTGAGATGAAATACCTCCATCACTGATAAAAGCAGAAACTGCCACAGTCCTCACCAGAGTGAGACGTGCAAGTCCTTTCTTTCCCTGAGGAAAAGAGGTCTTGGACTAAAGGTGTTTTGCCTCAAATTTTTCTACAGCTTTTCTGATTTTTAAGAATCTATTCTTAAACACATGAAGAGATCAGGTATTAACTTGAGGTTGTATATTTCAGAAGAAGAATAATGGTAACAATTACATTACAACTGTATTACCTTTTGTGACCACAGCCTTTGAGGACTGAGTAACATTTGGCAAGAAATCTATGTCAAAATTAGAAGTAATAACCCCATTTTCTTAGACTCAATCTAAAGTGTTAGTCATAGATATTTCCATTGCATTATTTTATTGTTCTATGTGTCTGACTGTAGCTCCACATTTTTAAAAAACATGCTACTTATTTGAAGATGTCACTGTGAAAAGTGAAAAGTTTTCTTGTATCATTCATGCTCACAAGATACATAAAAGTGTGAAATCCTGATCTTGTAGGGGTTACATTAATATTTTTCCATTTAGTTCATAGAGAAGCCTACAAGAAAGATGAAGAGAGACTATTTACACGGGCACGTAGTACCAGGACAAGGACTGGAATTGCTTTTAAGTGAGGGAGTAGGTTTAGAGTAGATATTAGGAAAAAAATTATTTATTGTGATGATGGTGAGACATTGGAACTGGTTACCAGAGAAATTGTGGATGCCCTGTTTTTCAGAGGGGGATGAAACCAGGTTGGACGAGTCTCTGTGCAATCTAGTCTGGTGGAAAGTATCCTGCTCATGGCAGGGGGTTTAGAATTAGAGGATCTTTAAGGTCCTTTCCAACCCAAGTAATTATATGATTTTATGCCAACTATAATAGTTTCTATAATGATTTTTTAAAAATACAGCCTTGTTTGTATATTTTTTAATATGAGTTGAAGATCAGAACAACCTAAATGTTCTCCATGAATGAAAAAAAGTTGGAAAATCTCCCTCCTTTGATCTTTTTTTCCATCAGAGAGGAACATATTTGTATTTAATTTTGATAATATTTTAGGTAGCTACAGAAAATATAGTTTTGTTTGTGATAGGAGAAGACAGAATACAAGAAAATATTATTAAACTAATAGGGTTAGGGTTAGGGTTAGGGTTAACCTCGTAGAACATAATCCCTTGCAATCAGTGCTTTTTACATAGGTATCACTCCCTAGTCCAACCCCTTCAAGTCCCAAGGGTTCTTTGATTAATTTTTTCTTCATTTATAAAGATTAAAGGCTTCCATCAGAGAACAAAGACAATATTATGTGAAAGGTGACCATTTAAATAGTCCCAGCAGTAAACCATTAGCATTAAACACATCCAGTGACTAGTCACAGACCAGACATTATTTTCCCAAATTAGTTCTTGAATAACTGCAAATAGATTTCAAATTCTAAGAACTACTTTGTGCCCTTGAGCATTAACCTTTCTAAGTGCAATCCAGTCTCCCACATTTCAAAACATAATTTACATTTGTAGACAATATGCAAAAAAGAAAAAGCTAAATTAATTTAATAAGGGTTGTTTCAAAGTCTTTTTTTCAGCTGAAGTCTCTGGTAACTTAAATGAAGATGATTTCTAGATCTAAATCATTAGTGCCACAGTAGCTAGGAATAAAGAAAAAGGCACTTTTATTTTCACTCAAGTTATATTTTTTATTCTTACTAAAGCAAGTTAAACATCATCTGCCTGCTATTTACCGAGAAAATTGCCTGATGATTAATGAACTGAAGTTGGTAGCAGGAAATTTTTCTTAAGGTCTGAATTGAAGTCAAGAATATGCTTCAAGCAATTTATTTTCAATTCTTGTTTTAGGAATCAAAAAGCTGAACTGTGGGGGGGGGGGGGTTGGTTCTGTACAGAACTGCGCTCATTTTTTGTGGTTTTGTCTAGAAATGCCCCTTTAGAGTGGGACAAAAAAATCTGGTAAAACTTGTATGATTAGGAAAAATCCTGCTTTCATTGGGAAGGCCAGGAGATTCCCATTGCAGCCAAGCAGCAGCTCCCCCGTGGGGCACCAGGAGCAGCCTGCAGCTGACAGGAGCCTGGCAGTGCAGGGACAGCATCCAGGGACCCCACACTGGGGTGTGGAGGCACCTTCAGGGCACCTCCTCAGCAGTGGTGGGAGTGCTGGCACAGGATCAGGAGCAACACAAAGCTGGAGTAGCCACCACATCTTCTGCAGGAGGAACCTCCCAAGGTTGGGCAAGAGGGTGTGTGTTTTTGTGGGTGGAATATGTGCATGTCAGTACTTTTTGGATTTATTTATTTCACTCTCTGTATCGTCTTTATGGATGAACGGCAAACATTCCTTACATATAAAGCAAGCACATTTCCAGCTGAGGGAGGTGATTGTTCCACTCTTCACTCACTGGTGCAGCCTCACCTTGAGTCCAGTGGGCAGTTCTGGGTGCTACAATATAAGAAAGACATAAAGCTTTTAGAAACCATCCAAAAGAGATCTGTGAAGATGATGAGGGGTCCATATGAGGAACAGCTGAGGTCGCTTGCCTTGTTCAGCCCAGAGGAGACTGAGAGGATGATTTAATATGCAGTAGTGGTGAGAGGTCAAGATGGGGGCCTAGGAAGAGGGACCCTGGCTATTGATTTTTACTGAGTTTTATATTCTCTGTAGGTCACCTGATTTCCTGATGGCTACTGCTCATCCAATCATCTTTGCAGAGTCTGAGGTCTTCTCTTCTGATTTGCTTTCACAGCCTCCAGGCTCCATTTTTGTTTTGTACAGAATATCCTGTAGCTGAAGTTTAACTTATGCATCTTTACCTACTGTTCACATTTTCATAGATAAAAACCAAGCCTAAAATACAATCCATGTGGCCCAAGTGTCATTTAATTCAGTCACTGGTGTGAAGTGCTGGCCCATTTTCTCCTTTCTTTAAAAAACCATGGTTTTAGGACCCAATTATATGGAAAACAAATTAGCCACAAATATCTGAACAGAAAATAATGTTGTAGCAGATAAACAAAGTAAAACAAAGCAGCAGTCAGGTAAAAAAAAAATAACACAGATTCCACAAAACCAATTTCAGCCCTGAGTGGTTACAAAACTAGTGCAAAGGCCGTGATCAGTTACTGGCCACAGTGATACTGTATACTGGAACTAATTTGTTTTGCACAGTTTAGAGAAAACCAGGACTCAAATGGTGGTTTTAGACATCTGTCATAGGTATCACTCGAGTCCTGAAGCAACTTGAGTTTCATGAAGAAGCAAATTCCCCCACATGACACATAGCTGAAGCCATGTCTGGGTTCTTGAATTTTAAGTGGCCCACTGCTACTTTTACTTCTGGGTATTTTCATCTCTAGGTACCCATCTCAGTTTATCTTTCAGATCAGACTATTTTGCCACTGAACATCTTTGCAACTAATAAATGATTTCTCTCAGGGAAAAAAGGCAATATTATATTTTTTCCTCTAAAATTTCAGCACTCTGTAGAACTCTCTAGTGTATAACAGAAGTTCATAATGGATATTACATACTAAATGGATGCCTGTAACACAGAGATTATTTGGAAGTAATCTTTTATGTAATATAGAACAGCATGATTGCAATGCTACAGGGACATTTATTGCCACATATTTCAATTAATCAGCCTTGCTTTAACAGATTTCTCAATTGTTCCCAGATTGCTTTGTTAATAGTGGAGGCACTGTACAGTGTGTTGTGGATAAACATATCAGATGCTCAACATCTAAAAAGTGAGATTTCATGTCAGCCTCCATTGTCATATTTTTGAAAAAGGGGTATATTCCTGAGTATTTGGCAATACTGACCATTATTTTAGAGATAGGAATAATCCATTAGAGTATGTTTGTACTGCAAACATCATGAGGAGATGGCAACTTTGGGTATTTAAACAGCTCAAGCTGAACAATGATGTTTTCAATCCGAATATGAGTTTTATTTAAGGTATTCCTTAGCTTTAAATTATATTGACCTTTCCAATATTGTATTCAAATAATTTTGGGGTTTATTAAAAGGAAGCTAAATAAAGCTTCATTATTCTGTGGTCTTATGAACAACAGCTTTGCACATTGCTAAGAAACACCTCCTAAATAAAGTCTAAAAGAATGTTAGGTGGTGTAGAGATAATCTGTCTGAAAGTGAGAAAAAATTGTATGATTCATAACATTTAAACATTTAAATCTCAACCCTGATTCAGTCCCTTTAGACTTATGAAAATAAAAAAGCCCTAGAAAGAGGAACAGAATTATCTGAAAATAAAATCATAACATCATAATGATTAAAAAGCATTCTTAATGCTCTTACCAAAATTCATAATGTTGTGGCTTCCTTTTCTTCTGCTACAAAGAAAAATCTTTGTCAGTATTAATCTAAATATACTAATAGTAAGTCTATTATACATTAGAAAAAAATAGATATCTTTTGCCAGATCTTTTTTGTTGTCTTTTAAATATGAAATTAAAACTTCTTGGTCAGCTAGCTAATATATGATTTTAATTTAAAAAATTAATATTGGTCATGTTTTATTCTTTTATATCTGTTACCATCAGATTAAATTATGGATTCAAACTTGTGTCCATGGCACTTCCTGATTTTCAGTTTTGTATATTATCCATAAATATACTTCATTCTTCATTCCTCTTAGAATGTTATGCCACTTTCTTTTTTATTTTTTTTCTTCCTCTGAGGAAATGAAGCAATTTGGACTTCTAAAAGCACTAACAAAAACATTTCACTGCTGAATGATTTTGGCAATCCTATTTGATATTCACAAGCTGCTTTAACGAAAGAGTGGTTAGGAGTTGGTCGATGTCATCACTCTTCATGAGAATCTGGAATGCATTCTATTTCTTGTTTACAGTATTTGACATAGACACAGAAAACACTCCTGGAACAGCTGTAAACATTTGCTTTGCTATAGATCTTTAGAAAAGCTCATCTGCAACGAGTGGACATTGGTTTAAGCTCTGTCAAAACCAAAGAGCTATCCTGTAATGCCCTGCAAGTTTCAGAGGATGAGAAAAAATGACATAAGCTAAACCTTGTTGAACGAGTTCTCTATTTGCTCTTTTCATCTATGTTCACTAACAAACTTTATTTTGCTCTAGTTTTCAGCACAGCCAATGCTGAAACTGATAGGTGGAGGTTTACATGTGTCCATTTTTGCATTGACAACAAGAATAATTTTTTAATTTCCCTATTAGCTTAATGAAATAAGTGAGATACACACACCCTAGACTGTGATTACATATAACTGATGATATAACTGCAAACACAACAACCAACATTTGAGTGTCTAGAGTTCGAAGACAGTGATGAGAGGGTTGAGTGCTTATGGGTAAGAGTCAGGGGGAAGGCCAACAAGGCAGATATCATAGTAGGAGTCTGTTGTAGAACACTCAACCAAGGAGAAGAATGAAATGCTCTATAAGCAACTGTAAAAATTCCCACAATGGCTAGACTTTGTCCTTGTGCAGGACTTTGACTTACTGAAAGTACAATACAAAGAGGAAAGAGTTGAGGAGGTTTCTGCAGTAATATGAGGCTGTCTTGGACATAGAAACCATGTAATTATCAATACTTCTGTATTCTCCAATAGGTTGATTTTAATTTTTATTTTTACACAAGCATATTAATTTGTATACAAATATATTTATGGAAATCTACATTTTATATGAGATACTACTTCTGAATTTAGTATAAACATAATAATTAAAAAGAGTGGGGAAAAAAGTGATAAAATTATCTCAATGTTAGATTTAAAGTGGATTTTTTCTATGTGGAAAGGCAAAAAATTAATGTCTCTCATAGGAAAAAACCTCTCTTCCTCTACAACAAAGTAAATTATAAAGACACATCTGGCTTTAATATTAAATTAAAAAGCTAAGCAAGTTTGTTTGTATGCACTATTCCTATTTTATAATGATATATTAAAAGGATGTCTTCACACATGCACATATAAAATGTGCGAGTATGTATGTGCATACTTTATAGATGAAGTATTCTGAGTTGATAAATTATACAACTTTGAAAAAAGCAAAACGCATCCTACATCAACCTGGAGAATATAATTCCCTCTTCAAACACAACAACAAGAAGCAAGGAATAAATTGAAGAACACAGCTCAGTCTGGAATAAGAAAGCAGCATTTGATTACACTGTTGCCTGAGGCAGCTTTGTTTATTTCTGATAATAAACCAGTGCAGATAATATTGCAGTGTCAAAGGTCATTTTCACAAAGTAAAATTCCTTCTTCACCTGAATCAGTACCTTCACCAAAAGCCCTGATGTGAAATTAATTTCCATTGTGCCATCAGCATTTAATAATTCTTTAAGTATATGAGGTAAATTTTGCCCTTGTACAAAGAGTGAGTGCAGAGGTTATACACTACTTCATTACTGAGTCACACAGGGATTTTAAGCACACTGAAATCTTCTACATGACGACACATAAGCAAACATGTCTCAAACATACAGAAGAAAGAAAAAGATTTAAGTAACTGGTTTAATTACACAAAAATTGTTCTAAGAATAGCAACTCTTAGAAATATTTTAGCATGAATGTATTACTGAAAACATCTTTGTAAATGGTCTTTGTCAAATGCAAAAACCTCTCTCCTCTATGAACAGTCCCAAGTTTGGTGCAGTTTGCAAATATTCATTTCTGTCTTCCTTCTTTTTTCTGCACCATAGTGCTTTGACTTTATAATAGCACAATGGGCATAGAGTATAATGAATGGCAAATCTCTAATATCAGTTATTTTGAAAGTTACTACTGTGTGTTGATCAAAAGATAAAATACTGATGCCTAAAACTTACATCTCATGGCATTTTCTTTGAACGCTAATGTATCATAGTGGCATTTATATGACACGTTGCTTTTCAGTTTAGCACCAGATTTTTCTTACATATATTTATGTTTGAGAAACATAAGATAATTGGGGAAGTAAAGTTAATTTTAAGAAATAGCTGTCTGTGTAATGAAAAGAAGCTTTAATGCAATCTGTATCATTATTCTTTTTTCATATGGAATGTAAGTGGATATGTATTTATGACTTGTTTTGACTTCCATATTCCTTTTGCTATCATTCTTTGTGCTATTGGTTTGATTGAGACCATACAGGATTCTGTAAATTGTAGTTAGGAATATTGTGGCTTTTGCAAGATAAATCACACTCATAAACTTCAGTTTTACATACGTTTTGTTAAAAGGAAAATAAAGTATTTCTCCAGTTTAGACTCAGTGATTTTGTCTGCATTTTATATTATAAAGAAGAACATGATAGTAAATTTTAGATGTTTTTATTTCTGAGAGGAGTTATTGTTTTTTGTTTGTTTGTTTGTTGGTTTTATTTGTTCATTTCAAATTACTTGTTACATTAACATACTGGACAAGCTGTTGGTGCCTGTACAAAATGTCAGCACCAACTCTAAAAATGCTGAAGCATAGGGCCTCTGTCTATCCCTCCTTGCATTTAATACACATATTTTCACAGTGCAACACAGAAAAAAACCAATTTGAAATGCTAATATGTAGTTCTTTTCAGTTCTACTAAGACAAATAATTATGCAACAAATTATAAAAAGAAGTGCAGGTGTAACATATTGCTATGGATTTTGGGGAAAGTGAAAAGTTCATTTGGAAACATTTTTGTTTTAACTGCAGAATACTAAATTACCACACAAAATACAGAAGAGTAGAGAATTCATGCCTATGTAAAAACACAATCCATTAAAAATATAATGAGAGTCTACATTTGCCTTTACATGTAACCAATGAATATTGAATGAATGTACTACATTTGTAAGTTGAATTTAAACTTATTTTTAACTATAGCTAGGAAGCAAGGAACTTTTAAATCCATTGCATTTGTCTTCTTTGCAAGAAGTTTTTAAAATAATTGCTTTTTTCTTTGACTATTTGAAATAAATTTACTGTGTTGAGTAAAATCTCATATATATGTATGATTTTTACTGTTGTTCATTCTGATGTCTTTGGCCACAGTTAATTTTTTCTTTTTGAAAAGAGATGATTGCTACAGATTTATACAAAAATACATAAACAGGGTTGTGTTTACTTAGGCAATATATCCTTGGAATCCTTATTTACACATTTTTCCCTATAAAACAAGTACAAAAATGTCTGAATTAATAGCAGTGTTTAAACAAACAAATTGTCTATGAAAGAAAAATTTCTGAGGAGTAAAATGTGAAAAAGTTTCAATGATTAAATTGAAAAGCCACATTCTCAGTCTGTTTATAGCTTGTGCTATAAACTGTGTGATGTTTTTCTTTTGCCTGAAGGGTGATTTTGGTCACCTACTTGAATATAAAAAAAAAGGCAGATTAGGTAGAAGTGATCCTCTTGTCCTTAAGCATGAAAACTTTGCATACTCCTGATGCAAAGAAGCTGTATAAATACATATATACTCAAAAGAAATAAATGTTCAGCTATCTTGGATAGAATCAATACAAGTAAATCTCTCTCCCTTAATTACTGAGGGAAAGAGATGAAAACTAACCTTTGATGGGGTTCATTTTACATAGCTTCAGATATTTTGTTTTAGAAATCAGACATGTAACATAAACAGTCATCAAAACTCTCTTCACATTTAATGAAAATATATTGCCTCTCTCAGTTAATTCATTCTTTCTGTCTCAGTTTTTTTAGATTGAACTAAGTATTCCATGCAACTGTGTGTTTCTTTCTTTTGATTATGGATAGAATGTAGAACAACTACAATAAATAAAAGAAAAAATTAGGCAAGATTGATTGCTCCCACGCTCACTTGTTTTTCTGGAAATTTCCATTTTCCTCCATCCACAGAAAAGATGCAAAACCCTACCACAAATCCATAGTATCAATAACAATCTAGACATTTTTCTGTGACTATCTGGAAGAAAAGAGCTATCCATAAGATTTATCCTGTATTACAGTATTTTCTTTCCTTTCTATCTACCTCTTTTTATTTTTTTTTTCCCATGATATATGGGATGTAATCTAAGTTGTAGTGGTGAAGCCACTGTATCCATATCTCCCTGGACAGTTTTACACGCACATGAATAGGTGATCCAGAACAAGCTTTAGGAGATATTTAGATGCAGAAGGTACGTGGCCTTTACAAAGACTTGGAGATGATGTGCATTGCTCTGTGAGGTTGTTTGACATAGAAACAGAACAGTATACAAGGAAAGGAAGTTCAAAACAGTTAGCACTTTGCCATCCAGGCTAAATCTGCAGTGCTACTTGCTTTTTCACAGACAAACAGATTTATCTCATGATCCCATTACTCAAGGATAATCTATTCAGAAGCTGATACTGTCTTTCTGAGAAAGACTTACAGGTATTTTGCAATGCATCCTAATTTCATAGGATGAGGTCAACAATATGTGTTATACGACATAGGTATGGCATGAGGGCATCTAATGTTGTTCAAAAGTGTAAGGTATCCTGAAATCATTCTAGAGGAGCAAAGTCAAGTTTCCAACACTGAGTTGGAAGGTATCCACTAGAATCATCACATTCCAACATCTGGCCCAGCACAGAACAGCTTCAGAAATCACACCACGTGAGACAAGATTATATTTATCTATTTTATCTTACCAGAAAGAAATGTAATTTCAAGTGGTCCAGGTTTTGTTTTTGAGAGAACTAGTTATTCATCAGTATTTTCATCTGAATATTATGAGAATGACTTGATGTTGTAGGCACTTTTGAGTCAGTAACATCTAGGCTTAATTGTTCTAAGAGATACAGACTAATATAATGCTGGTATCAGTCAAGTGGGACCTGGGTTTAATTCAGATAGATGCCAATATACATGCTGAATCAAAGACCTAAAGAAAACCTCATTTCTCATAGTGCTCCAGTGCAATCCCAGAGGAGGAAGAGACAGGAGGTAGTGGGGAAAAGAGGGCCTGAAAAACGAAGTGCACTATTACCGCACCTGAGTGGGCACTGCTGGTGATAGAGAGACGGTGAATCTTGTTTCTTGAATCAGAAGGCTGATTTATTAAGATATTATATATAATACATTATTACTATACTAATAGAATATAGACAGAGGTTTGCAGAGCAGCTAGGCTAGGCTAAGAATAGATAGAAAAGAATCTATAACAAAGTTGTGGCCAAGGACTCAGTCCCCTGGCTTGCACTGGTGATTGGCCCTTAATTATAAACATAGGAAATGAACCAATCAAGGTGTCCCTGTTGCATTCCACAGCAGCTGATAATAATTGTTTACCTTGTCTTCTGAAGCCTCTGGCCTCCAGAAGACGCAGAAATCCGAAAGAAAGGATTTCTGTGGAGAAATGTCTGCGACAGTGCACTTCTTGAAGGAGCACCTGAATGCCTCCATGATCCCCATCCATTCTCTTAAAGCTGGGACACTATACAGTCAGCAATAGTCAATTTAGGAATGTTGAGAGAAATTCCTCTCATTAAAAGAGCAATGCCTTTAAAAAGTGCAGCTTCTACCTTTTTTTTTTATTAGCTTATACAGTATTGTGTACAGAAAACGTTTTGCTTAGGTGTTGTAACATATTTTAGGAAAGTATAATTGTAATTTTTCATATGTTACCAAGTGAGCTGTTAAAATAGTCCTTGAGTGGATTGATATTAACAAACATAATTAATAATGATAAAATAGATTAAAAGTTTATTTCCAAATCCTGAATATTTTAATCCATGCAATTTGCAACTAAAATAAGATTCCAAAACAAACAAAACAAACTCAAAAACCAAATCCCACTTTTTTTTTCCTCATGCGCACATCTATCATCTTCATTTCATTAAGGCCCCGAGTCCAAACAAATAGAAGTTTTTAATGTAAACGAAATAAAAATAGTGAGACATGTAAACTCATTAAATAACTTGATATATCTAGAAAATAGCCAGTGATCTAGAGGTATGCAAAAATTACAAAGAGCAAACAAGTGAACATAAGATTCCTACATTTCCTTGGGAACTAAAACACCCTCAGGGATTTGTATAAACTTTTATAAGTTTAACTGGAGTTTCCTTCACTGCTGATACTTGTTTTCACCCTAATTTGTCTTTTTGCTGAACAAGATTTTGCCTTTCAGCTATAACTTATGGTTGTGCTGTCTTTGCAGGATAAATGGAATGAACAGTTTTTTGAACAGTTTCCAGTCACTGCTTTTGGATCTTAAGGCCAAGAAGATAATGAGGAAAGACTGTCTCAAACAATTAAGTAGGCAGAATGACATATTTGAGAACAACCTTGACTATTACTAGACTATAAACATGCAAAAGAAAATAGGACAGTTTAGACCAGCCTTAATGAGATTCTTGCATATAAACTGTGTGTAAAAAGAAGAGGGGAAAAAATGGGTCATCTAGAGATCTGTTGTGCTAATGAGGAAAAAATATATGAAAAAAATCCATAAATTAAAATCCATAATTATTCACATAATTATTCACTGTTTAATCCATAAACTGCATTCACAAGAAAGTATGTCAGACCTGCACAAACCTTTACAATCAAAATGAGATTGCCTTTAGATCAGAGTTCTTAATGAAAAAATTGAATTTCTTTTAATATTCACCTTTTCAGTTTTTACACAAAAGAACAAAGATAAAGAAAAAACCCAAATCAAATAAAAAAAAAACATAAAACCCCCCCAAAAAATTAAAAAACCCCATACACGTACCCAAACCCCAAACTAACAACACAGTTAATTCCATCTTTATTATGCTGAGTTACAATTACTGTGCTTCCTTTATATTATGTGGAAGGTTTTATATTTCCTTGATTGGTCAGAGGAGTCTCTTCTTATTATTTGGTTTGAAGTTAACACCTTCTGACCCTGGAATAAAATATTCCAGATGAAGCATCTGCATCATTTTATACATGTGAGAGAGTATATGTCTAATTCATCATTTTCAAAATGTAATTTTTTATTTTCAGCTTTGCATTTTGATGGTTTCTGTTCATGTAGTGATAATTTAACATGTTTTACTTTATAATTATTTATAGTTCAAGAATCCTTGATTTGAACTCTTTTCACTTATCTCTATGAGTGTAAGGTTGTTTAAAATCCCTTAGGTTTCAAATACCTTTTTCTTGTTACCTTAGGTTATCCAGTTCTTTGTGGATTTGATTATTTCTCATGTCAAGATTGTGTCTTAACTCTCTAACTTAGAAAATTGCCTTCATACTTTCCTACTTCCTATACTAAGGTCACAAACTAGCATGTACATCAAGTCAGTCTCAATGTTGCACCCTTAAACCTCCAGGTGGCTGCCTCTTCTCTAATCAAATAATTATTTTCTCTTTCCATAGTGCTGTCTATACTTTACATTTCATGTACTATCAGAGCCTTTTCCACTTTGAATAAACATCTCTTATTTGGCATTGTATGGTAATAATTTTTTTTAGTTCTGATAAATTAATTTATCACTTTTCCTTTTCTCATTTTCTTTCCTTAGACATATTAAAAAATCAACAGAAACTGTCATAGGACATCTTGTTTAATATTCAGATATATCTGTAGTGAAGGTTCAAATGATAAATGCCTTAAAATCACTTACATTCACTTTAAATGAGCAGTTCTACTGTGCAAAGAAGGCAGTGGACCTAGCTTAAAATGGAATATTTTCAAAAACATATTTGGAAGGCTTTGCATGTACTTCATAAGCTTTTATAAGGTCATGGCTTTTTAAATTATGAAGAATTAAGTTGAACTCTGGGAGAGGAGTTCACAATAGCAGTATGTAAATGCCTTTGCAAAAGAAGAGCTGCATGTGTTAAATGGTGATTTACAAAAACCAACACAATGAAAGCTAACTTTGTTGGAGTTCTGAGACTTAAATGTGAAAAAGAAATACCATGGAAAGAGTTTTATGAAACTCTGTTGTCTGAATGAATTCCACTTTTGTATCAAAACTGCATCAGCTCTTTAAAATTAGGATTTTGAACCTGAAAAACAATTTTCACATTAGATTCTTATGCTACTATTTTGTTTGTGAAAGTATCACTTTTTCCAGCAAAACAGAAAATGAGGCATCCACTGAAATTGTTCAAGCGGCTAAATTTCTTCTTGCTGCGCTGTCCACAGTTTCAACAGTGCTGGAAATAATAGAGCACCTTTTTTTTCTTTCTTTTCCATTCTAATTATGGAGAAAAATTTGTATTAAATGCTCTAACATGAATGCATTCCCTAAATATGAGGATTTTTCTAAAACTGAAGCCAATATTCCCAGTTCTTACACTGTAATTGTCAAGATAACTTCAGAATTTACGTGGGTTTTTAACAGTTGAACAACCAACATGAAAGTTATCCAAGGTTTTATAGCATATCATCTGCCCAAATCACCTAACCCAAGATCTTTAGCTTGCTACTGAGGAATCCAGTAAGTTATGAAATTATTTATAATTTTATATAATTATTATTTATATAATTTTATATAAATTATTATTTATATAATTTTAATATAATTTTATTTTTATTTAAAATTATTTATTTAATCATTCAGATTACTCAGTCTTATTACTTGTAGAAAAGAAATACAATGTGTAATTGCATCATTTCTACCTTAGTCAGTTCTCTTATTATCTCTATGCGTGAATGAGTTACTTGTACATCTTACTTCCTAATTTTTATCTCTAACATCCAATGTTTTGCACTGGTAACACTTTCTGTCTGATTTCCCTCTCTTGTAGAATCCTGAGGTGAATACTGGAAACTGATTTTTTTTCTTTTTGTTATGTTTACAGAAATATTTGGCTTACACAGATCACATGCATTAGATGTCAATCTAACCTGAAGCAAGGAAAGTAATTTTATAATAGTACCAGTTTTTCATGGATATTGAAGAGATAGTATTCCACAATCACTCAAATGTTCAGGAAGCCATTTTATCTACTTCTGCAGGAACCTGATCTGTCACACTTCCAGTGGCCCAAATGTATAAGGCCCCTGGGAAAGACTGTAAGAAGATTAGTTTTGAAATATTGTCATTTGTGTTGGGTTTATGTGGCCAGATTTTGACAGTGGGGGGCCACAGGGGTGGCATCTGTAAGAAGCTGCCGGAATCTTCCTCCACGTCTGACAGAGCCAATCCCTGACAGCTCCAAAGATGAACATGGTGCTGACCAAGGCTGGGACAATCAGGAATGGTGGCAACACTACTGTGATAACATATTTAAGAAGGAAAATAAGGTGTGGTGCAGTTGTAATTGCCAGCAGAGAAGAGTAGGGTGAGAGTGTGAGGGGAAGAACTCTGCAGACACCAAGGTCAGTGCAGATGAGGGGTAGGTGGTGCTCCAGGGGCCAGAGCTGAGATTCCCCTGCAGCCCCTGGTGCAGCCAGCCCATGGTGAGGCAGCTGGGACCCTGCAGCCCGTGGAGGGCCCTGAGGACACAGAGATCCACCCCCAGCCCATGATGGTCCCTGGGGACACAGAGACCCACCCCCAGCCCATGGAGGGCCCTGGGGATGCAGAGATCCACCCCCAGCCCATGATGGTCCCTGGGGATGCAGAGATCCACCCCCAGCCCATGATGGTCCCTGGGGACACAGAGATCCACCCCCAGCCCATGGAGGTCCCTGGGGATACAGAGATGCACCCCCAACCCATGGAGGTCCCTGGGTATACAGATATCCACCCCCAGCCCATGGAGGGCCCTGGGGATACAGAGATCTGCGTGCAGTCTGTGGAGGAGCCCATGTTAGAGCCGGTGAGTGGCTGAGAGGAGGCTGTGAACCTGTGAGAAGCCTGTGGTGGATCAGGGTCCTGGCAGGGACCTGCAGATGCGTACAGAGAGGAGCCCAGTCTGGAGCAGTTTCCCTGATAGGACTTGTGACTCTGAGGAGGACCCACGCTAGAGCAGGCTTGAAGGACTGCATCCTGTGGAAGTGTGATCCATGTTGGAGCAGTTCAGGGATAACTGTTGCCTGTAGGATGGACTCATGTTGGAGTAGTTTGTGAAGAATATCTCCCACAGGAAGGACCCCACAGTGGAGCAGGGGAGGGATTCTTCTCCCTGAGCAGCAGCAAGAACAATGTGTGGTGAACTGACCGTAACCCCCATTCTCCATCTCCCTGAGCTGCTGCAGAGAAGAGAGTGCCTAAGAAAAAGGAAAGGGTGGTGGGAAAGTGTTCTTAAGATTATTTAATTTCTCATTATCCTACTCTGATTTTATTAAGTAACAACTACAATTAGTATCTCTGAACCAAGTCTGTTGCCCATTATGGTAATCAGTGAGTCATTACTCCCTGTTTTCACCTCAACTCATGAACCTTTAATTTTATTTTTTCTCCCCCATCCACTTGTGGAGGGGAGTGAAAGAGCAGCTTTGGTGGATGCCTGGCATCCAGCCAGGATCAACACACTACATCATCACAATCTTCAAGACTCACACAGAGATAATAACAAATTAAAATTTTATAGAGAAATTGTTTGAAATCACATAATGGAATATTTAGAAGTGCAGGTAGGTCTTTTGTGGTTTTATTTATTTTATTTTTTCAAATCGTTGATTATAAATATAACAATAAATAATATTGCATTGGCTTTTTGTGGTAAGGTTTTTGTAGTGGGCAGTGACTCCAGAATGACTCCAAAAGTGCCTCCTGTGAGAAGACACCAGGAGCTGCCTCCATGTCTGACAGAACCAATTTAAGCATCTCCAAAATAAACCTGCTGCTGTCAAAAGCTGAGCCTATCAGCAGTGCTGGTGGCACTTTTGTGGGACCACATTTTAAAAAGGGTAGAATGAAATTTTGAGTGGTGTATGTGAGAGAGAGGTCTAAGAAAGATGTGTGAGAACAATCTCAGCAGACATCAAGGTGAGAAAAGAAGGAAATCAAATGTGCTCCAGACATCAGAGCAGACATTCACATCCATCCCTTGGAGAAGACCGTGGTGAAGCTCTTAGTCCCCCTGTAGCCCATGGACAACCATGGAGGAGCAGATATCCACCCTACAACCAATTCCGTAGTAGGTGGGTCTGTCCTAAAGGAAACTACAGCCCACAGAGAGAACACATTGATGAGAGTTCTCAGCAGGATAAAGAAGAAAAAATGTTGTTGAATTTTGTTCTATATCATAACTATTGCTGAATAATTAGGAAGGGGTGATTTTCTTCAGGTCTGGTATAATTTGTATATGTATATATATTTATTAGTTACTGAAAAAATAAGAATTCTGTTTTGTTATGTGGCGTATTCAAAGTACTTGCCTTGAGCTATAAGTTTTGATTGATGTGAGTTTTGATCACCTGAGAATACCTTACTTTCAATTTCTGCAACAACAGAGGATGTGTTAAAGACAAGAGTACCTCTGAATTTAAATATTCATAAGTGAGTTAGGGTGGAGTTGAGTTCAGGGCCCTTCTCACTATGGTTTTTACAGCCCAGATATACCCATTATCAGAAAAATAGTTAATGACACTTTTTTACTCAGTTGTGTGGTGTGAAGAATGATTCTTCATGCTAAAACAACAGTTCATAATCATACAATGCTGATATTAATAAACATAATAATTTTTTTAAAATTAAAAAATGTTATCTTAAACGTTGTTCAACACTCCAAGACAATTTGATGGGTGCTCTTCACAGACACCTACAGAGACATCTGTGGTAGTCAAATATAACAGGTTTCTCAGTATTCAGCAGCGTGTTACATTGTCAAAGTTAATGAGATGTCTGATAGAAAATAATGACAGGCCTGGTTGGAAAATTTGCATCTATTTGTATCTCAGTTTTCTTTCAAATTCTTCAGTAAAAACAATGTGCAAGACTGCTCAGTTTTTTTCTTTTCGGTATTTTGTGTTGTTTTTCAAAGGCAAGCAAAATGTTCCTAATTAAAACACATAGCATTTATGGTGTCACTAGTGATAATTTTTCTATATTCTGAATAATGCAACACAAAATATCTCCTTAGAATGAGATAGATTAGACCATTTCAGCAAGGAGAGATCTGCCATGTTCCTGCTGACCCCCTCAGGGCTGACCAAAAGGTAAAGCATGGTTTTAAGTGCATTGTTCAAATGTTTCTTAAACACTGACAGGCCTGGAGAATGGACTACCTTCCAAGGAAGCCTTTTTAAGCATTTTCTTTACATCTTTAGCCAAATTGCCTTTATATTTACCTAAAGGATTCAAAGAAGCTTGAGCACATACACCCTCAGTTTATTGTAGTGGATAATCCTGAGGACGGAAAATTTCTTGAGGGTAATTTCTTCCTCTCAATTATTTTAAGTGGGTCTTTTCCATTTAAATTATATTTTTTGTAAAAGTGGTTTTGGTTTCTGCCAATGTTGTTGCATTTTTTAAAAACTCTGCTTGTTTAAAGATACTATTTTATTACTATTATGAATTCTGAAAACTTGATTTCATGTAATTAAATTCCATTTTATAGCAAATATATATAAGATTCGTTTGATTAACTAAGTGAATGTGAACATTGAAGATAATTGAGGTATGCTTTCTTATTGAATTATAATTTACCAAAAGTAAATTCATCATGTGGAAGAACACTAAGTAATTCAAACAGTAGTTTAAAACATCTAGAAAATACAAAAATACTTGTTCAGAACCATATAGGAGTCACTATATTTAAATAACAAAGAGTTCATACGGGTTGGGGTTTTTTGTCTGCATGCACACCTCTGTGCACGTGTGTTTGCAGTTGTATTTATGAAAAGGTGGAAAGCAACTCAAAGAACTCATTAACTGAAGAAAACCTACATGGAAAAAAGACCTTTGTGTAGACACAGAGGAACCATAATTTACATCAAATGACATAAGGTGATAAAGAGGTGTTGTGGAAGACACGGAAAAAAAAGTTGGATCTTGTCCTGGTTTAGGGCAAATTTGGGAGGAAATTTCTAAAGGGGTCCCTTTGGAAAGCTGATTGAAGTGGCCTCTGCCCCAGCTGGTCTGGAAAAGATTTCCATGGAGGAAAGTAGAAAAAAACTGTTTATTTAACAAAAAAAGTATTCACAAGAATAAAAAATGAATAATATTAAACAATGGAACCTCTTGTTCTGAAGAGATGGCAAATTCAGAAAGTCCTTTCTGTGGGGTGTAGCTCAGCTCTCTCGCTCTATTATCAGTCCCTCCTGAGCTGGAAAATGCCACGTCCCAGGCCCTGATGGGCCACAGGTGTGAGCTCCCGGTGTTCTTCTGGGTTTTCAGTCCAGGGCATGCATGGCTGATCAGTTAAGGGAAAAGCCGCAGTCCAGGGAGATTCTCTGCCTCAGCTAACTAAAACAAAAACTAACTAAAAAGCGAAGGAGAGCTCGCTCCCTCTGTCAGTGCTGCAGACAGCACAGTCCATTAGAGAGAATGCTGAAGCTCTTATCTTTATGGTTTTGAATACATCTGCCTCAGACATTCCACTGCTTCTTCCCCCCTTCACTCTCAGATCTAGTTTTAAAGGAGCAAAATTCATTTCTGGCTAAACAGGTGAATGGGGATACAATTCAGCATCATAAAGTCATACCAGGACAGATATGTATCCAATTTATGCAAAGATAATAATGTTTTTAATATTTCTCAAAAGACCTACCACCTCATTTTCACTTACAGCCATTAGCCATCTCTGAATAATATGTCAGGAACCACATTATAGTCATGTGCAAATAATTTCATAAATAGAATGGATCAATTCTTATCAATTTAGCATTGACGTGCTTCTTTGTGTTTTAAAACTCAACTATATTCTGGTTTTTTTTAATATCATTCCTTTTTCAATCCAGGTTAATTTCTTTTCCTTGCCCTGTGTTAAAGACTTTGATGCAGACATGTATTGTGGAATGGAGTGCAGCTTGTTCATTCATAGCCACTCCCTGACAGAAAACAAAACTCTTTTTACCCACCACAGAGGAGTAGTTTATTCCTACTTTACAGCAGTATGGAGCCAAATCGTTCCTGATAAAGTACTTCATTCTGTCTGATTTCAGAAGCCTGAAAAAACAGATGCCACCGTTTCAGTTAGCTGTATAAACTCCCTATGTGGTTGAAGGGCAGAAACGGGAACTTCCAGAATGACATTGATTTCGTATTTGCATAAACAACTAAAATAAGTTTGGTGAATCATTCCTGACAAGAACCATATTTTTGCCATCGAATGTAAGTGCCATCTAAATTACAAGCCTGGATATAGATAACTACACTGCACTCTGTGAAGGATAGATGAAGTTAAAAGCATCAGTCATTATGATCATGATGCAAAAGATGTGTAGAATACCAAAGAGGAAAAAATAGAGATAATTATTGCTGAATATATTTCCAAACTCAAGAAAAAAAATTGTATTATTATTACCCTAAATTTTTCTTCTTCTTTTTTTTTTTTTTGGCTTTTGCATGATAGGTTTTTCTCTTTCGATTATTGCTTTTATTCCTTGAATACTGACTCCTAAGCAGATAATGAAGTGCTGACCTCAGGTACAGTAGCAAATAGTAGCTAGGAAGACAGACAGAAAACACTTCCAGTTAAACCAATACAGCGTTTGGTCATCCATTTCAAATTTTGTACTCAAGTGTATAAAAAGTTCGAGGGAAAAATTATTTTATTTCATTAAAGGCTACTCTGTACTCTTTCAACACTATCCATCTTTGTATATAAGCAGAAACTTTTAAAATAAAATAACAATGCTTTGAAATAAAAAAATGTTCTTTTCCAATATAAATTTTCTAAATTTTTCTCTCTCACATACACAAAAAATGTGACTATATAAACACAAAATGAGTGCATATGTGAAATGCATGCCAATTTTCAATTGTTTATTTCAATAGACAACTAATTTCACATTCTTCTTTTTTTTAGAACTTGTTTATTTTTTAGATTGTTTGACTTTTAAAATATGTTATTGTTTCTGGGCTTCTTTCCTAGCCTGTATTTAAATAACCCATTCTGAATCTTAGCAATGATTTCTGTGATGTCAATGCTTTCGGCAACACAAATGAAATTCTGAATGTTGTTATCTTGTACTTCATTCTCAATAAACAACAAGCAATAATTCCACACTACAGTATGTGATTAAGGCTGCTAAATTCAGTCCCTGAGAAAGTTAATACAGTTGCCACAGTTAGGCACCCCATGGTCTCTGAACTGGCCCAGGATGCCCAAGCTTGCAGTGCAGGGATATTTGACAAGCCTTAGGACATAGCAGAGATTCTTTGCTTTCTGTCTCCACACCTGGAAACCAGGAGGGATGCCTTAGCGACTTCTTGAATGACTCTATTTTGTCAAGTGAGGATAATGCCACGTGAACACAGTCAATGGCTTGTTACAAGGCTTTTTATTAGATAAGCTGCAGGAGTTTAAGGGGACCCCAAGGATTCCACAGATTCCATATAGCTAATAGACAAAACATATTTAATTCTGATTATAGTTGTAGATGTGCACCTCTTGATACCTAGATATAGGCACCTACATGTTCAAAGTGAATCTCATCCTTCAAATTCTTTATAAAACAGTGGTATTGAGGAAAATCCTGACTCTGTCCTCCAAAGGAATAGCTCCATGTTTTTGAAGCACTACAGAGAGCACTACTTTCTGTTTATATTTGGGTATCACTGTGAGAATTCCTCTGTCTCTGTGAAATTCCAATAGATGTGAATGATAGGCTAACATTGAGGAAGGACTACAACTTCTAAAACAGCTTAAGTGGAAAATTTTTCTGCTAGTTTGGAAAATCAATTCATCTGTATTCAGAAGTAAGTAGGTAATGAATCACCTGATTTTTTCAAATGAATCACTGAAAAGTGAAACCCACTGAGAATTTTTTTTTAATATACATATATTGTTAAAGATCAGAGCTCCCAGCTTACTGACTGAAGCGCCATTGAGGCAACCTCTCAACTGCAGTCTTATAGATGTTGAGCCAGAATTTTGTAGCTGGTAAGAAAGACAAGGGAAAAAATGATCACAGGTCTCCTAAGATTCTTAAGGAAATCTGTGATTACTTGTGTGATTTCATAAAATTCAATATAGGAAATTTATTTATTGGTGCAAATGTACACAAACTTGGGATGTTCAGATAAGAAGTCAAAAGGAGGGATCAAGATGGATTGGGAGGGGGTGGAGAATAACTGTGTGAAAATGGAGAGAGGATAAAAGGGTCCATACATATGTAAATATGCTTCTGATGAATGCTTTTATGGCCAGGCACTGTTCCTGATCAGTGTAGTCTGTCATGTTTAATTATTAAGTTATATTCCTACTTGGAGTGTGATATTGCTCTCCATACTGTGTGTCTGATTTGCTAGTTATCCTCCACCTACACCAGCTGGTAAAGTAGGAAGAAGACATAGTCTGGAAAGACTTGAGGTTCAGTCTGGAGCCTGCATAAACAGAGTCTAGGCTTGGATTACTGCGGACTGGTAGAAGATTTTGAGCATTCCAAAAATTTGGGAATGAATTTGGGAAGTCAAAGAACATGTTAAAGTCGACTCATGAGCTTGCATCCTGCCCAGCTGGAAGGCTGGGACCGAGGGTATTGTGCACACATAATCTACACAAGTGCTGTGTGTATACTGTGAGTGTGTATAGCTGGATCTTTGGCATGCGTGTTCTACCTTGCTACTGGATGGACCTGCAAACAGGAACAGCAGCAAGGAAGTGGAAGGGAAGAAATCCCTTGAGCATTAAGGTTACAGAAATCAGCTTCTTTTAACAGTGACCACTCATGATTGTTTCATTATTTTGTTAATACTGAGGGTACAGCCCTCTGTACTCAGGAACATACTAAGCCTGTATGTTAGTGTGGCTTTATTTCCCAATCATTATTCTGCCAATATCATATGAGCACCAGAGTAAGAAGTAGTTTCAGAACAGTACAGAAGTACAGTTTCTTCATATAGTTTCCTTCACATAGTTTCCTTTATGTACTGACATTTTAAATTGATGTTGACCCAGGAAAGAATATAGCATTTCATCATTAAGGACACCAGGAACTTTGTCTAAAATAAGCATTGGATCAAGCAAATACAGAAAGCAGTTTTAGTGAGAAGATTAGTTTCGTTGATTAAAATGACTGTGGTGACTAAGAGCTTGGATTTTTTGTGTGTACATTTTTGTGCAAATGATGTGCATTTTTTTCTAATGCACATCAAGGAACACCTATTGAATTCCCGATAATCATAATAAATTATTTCATTTACTTCAATTTACTATTTTACACTAGAACATGTTTTTCTGAATTAAGTATCTCACTGAAGTATCCCACACTGTAGATGACAAAGAGAAAACCTAATAAAAACAGGATCCTTTAGAGTTTGGAAATTTTTCATATTATTTTTATGCAAAATGTACAGCAATATTTGATGTGTAAGCATGCTGTAAGCATGCTGTAAAAGAGACATGATAGGAAACAGACTATAAGAAGCAGCTGGTTGTGTGAGTGCTGATAATATGCGCCCGTGCAGTGTTAGATTAATTGGAACCTTCACTGGCATTGCTTAAAGTAACCTTACCTGACTGTTATGAATCAGACTAAGCAGGTTTAATTTTCTATTTCTTCACTGACACCTGACACCTGCTTAAATGATATTACAGCTGTAAAAGAACTCTGGGAAAGGTGACACATGATAATTTAAACCACTTTCTGTAGTAATGCCAGCATTTATTATTTTTACTAGTGAGATCTTCTACCTTCTTTTCTCATAATTTAATAGTTGAGCATTGTTTCAAACACCTAAATATTTTAAAGAGTTTTCTAACTCAAGGCTACAGCTCTGGTTTATTCCTTCCACTTCAGTTTAGAGGTGAGTGAGTGCAAGACATTTTAAAGGATATGGGAGAATTCAGAATTGTTCTAGGTTTTACAGATATTATATGGATTGTCTTCACAATATTGTCCATAAAATAAAATATGTGGCTTTAACCTCATCTGATTCATATAGTCCGAATTTTCATACTCCAAAATGACTCCTGAAAGATTATTTTTGAACATGTCATCTTTCATGTTATGGTCTCTTTCAGTTCTTGAAATCATAAAATCTTACTTTACCAAGATTCCAAGAGGTTTATTTTTTCCTCATGCTAATAAGTTGTAATATGACTTTTATTATTGATATATAACTTAATTTTCAGATAAGGATTGGTAAATAGTTAAACAAACCTATGATTTATGTAACCATATTGACATTTTATCTGCATAGAAGTAACAATCAGATAGATTAAAAACTATCATTTACTGGAGAGGAAAAAGCATGTCAAAATGCTGCTACTGAGATTTTTGTAATATTCTTTTCCCAACATGAAGCTCACTTTATGTGGTTAAAGTCAGTGGGCCTATGTTGTCATGGTTTACTCATAGGCCACAGTACTTATGCGAGATATTTCATACACTTTTCTACTAGACCAAGGTTTCCACCATTACTGGTGCTAATTTACGCTTTTTTTAATTCTCAGAAGATAGGCCAGGGTTTAAATACTCAGGGAACATGAACAACCTGGTTTTACTTGAAGTCAGTATTGTGCAACATAGGCTTTATACCACAGCCTTCAATCCTATTAGACCTTTCTAACTGGAGGCAAAATTTGACCTCAGTACCTAAAGCCTACAGTTCCTCACCTTTAACAAGCAAAAAGCAATATATTTTTTGGAGCTAACAAACAAGTCTGCTGAAATAACATTGTTGGTATTTATAACAAAATAGTGAATTGAATGATGATTTATATGCATTGATTTCCATATAACTAACTGGAAATAAATATGATGCAGACAGAGTCCTGAGAGCCAGCCAGCCTATAATAACACAAACACATTGAAAGACAGAACAAATATCGGTAGGAGGACAAATGTTGAGGCAGAAGGAATTAGCATTTGACAACCAGATGCAGTTCATTCTGGATGTAGAGAGTTCACTTATGCAGCTATTATGTCTTACTGTTTTGACTTTTTTAAACTGAGACAATTTCTTTGGTACCTCATCTCCAAACAACACAATGTCTTGAATAAAGACACAGTTAAAGACTTTCTTCTTTGACTATTATAGTTTCATGGCAGAATAGAAAAGATAGAAGTCTCTCAATATTCAAAAAGTAATTGGTTAAAAGTTTGGATGAAGAAACAGAAGCATATAGAGAAGTGCAGAAGTTGCATTTTTTTTATACTTAATGTTTTAAATTTAATTAAGTATTTTATAGCAATTGTTCCTTCTGATTTAGATAAAACTTATAAAATTGCTTTATGTGCACAATATCAGTGTCTTAGAACTCTTTTTAATAAGCTATTTCCACATAACTTAGAGCTGCTACTTCTTGTCACAACTTTGAAGTATGAAGGTAGAGTGTCAAAAAAAACCCAAGTTTAGCACTTTCTTTAATTGAATTACCTGTATGTTTTTCACAAAGTTGTTGGATTTTTTTTATAAGACTCCTCCTATTTTATACCATGAAATTAAGAAATACTTGGGAAGTCTCTCAAGAAGTTCTTATGTTTCTTTTTATATTTTTCATTTTAGTCAAGCAATATTATATTACTGGTATTGTTTTTTCTTTCCAGTGCAAACATTTTATCTTTAGAGAGATAAGTCTTATTTCCTACCTTTGCAAACATATTAGTAATTACAGACCTCAAAGTAATATTACTGTATTGCTGCCAAGTCCAGATGACATCTGAGAGACTGGAAAGTTTATTTCTTTTGTTGATCAGATCATTCTCTCATGCCACAAATTAGTTTAAAAAAGAAGACAAAATGCAAAACCCCCACAGTCCCAGAATAACAGCTGTCTTCCCTGTGAAATCAAAATTCATCCATAAATTATAGTGCCAGAGACAATAATGCCTATTAAGGTATTGGTGCCCATGTACTTATATGTTAAGACCTTGCCTTTTGGGACAGCAGGTTTTTACTCATCTTGCAAGTCTTATAATAGGTAATTTATGCAATTCATTAGGCAAGGTTTTTATTCCAGGTCTATGTGAAAAAAGAGGAGGATGAAGTGCTGAATTTTTCAGAATCCATAGGATTTAGACATACAGAGCAATGTGACTGAAAAATGTTAAGTGTATAAACACATGATGCAAATCCTTTTAGCCACCCTTTATCCCTAAGTGTTGCAGTCAGTCAGTTTTATGGTTTTCTGTGGCACTTTCCTGCTTGTTCTCTAAACAATGTAATGCAGTATATTTCATGTATATCTCATAGGCCTCAAAACTTTTGCCATCAGTAGGAAGAGGAGGATTTGACATGAATGAAGCAATTTCAATCTTTGATTTCTTCAGCTTCCTCCAGAACTGCACCAGTTTCTGAACATTTTACAAGGTATCATTCATTAGCTATAGCTTTCTTTGGAGTTAAAAATGTCTTTCTGTCAGTCAGCCTCCAGTTCACATAGACCTTATTGTCGCTATAGAACACGACATAGTACAATAATACACAGCTCCATCAGAAGGGTGCAAGAGAGAAACTTATTAAACCAGCGTAGCTTTTATAGTTCTTCCACATATTGACACCTATCTAACACATATACAGTGCCCATTGGCCATAAAAGAGAAAGAAAGTTCCCAGCAGGCAACCAGGGAGCCATGTCACTCCGTGCGCCAGTGAGAGTCCGTATCTCCCAACTTTCTGTCCTTCTTCTGGTCTCCATGGTAATGGCCTTGGTGTTCCTTCAGGAGAGATACAGGCCTTCTCCTTATCTTCAGGAGGCCCTGCTAGCTCACAAGGACAGCACGGAATGTCTTTCCCACACCTCATTGGTTACCTGCATGCTTCTTCCTTCCATATGCTCTTATTTGCTTTTTCAGGCCAGAATACCCTAGAAAATAACATATGTTAGTTAGTGAATAATTTTATACATAACTTAGTACACAAATAGTTTTCCATGTGCTTCACTCCAGAATCTTCCTGAATAACAAAACAATGTTTGAGGAGTTGTAATTATAGAATATTGTCTTTCTCGTTGGATGGTCTATAACAGACTCCGTCATGATAACTGTGGAGATTAGAAGTGGAAATTAGTTTGAGTAAACTGTAGTGGGATGAATACTCATAAACACTAATCTCAGTACTACAGACTGATATATCCTGAAAGATACCTTTATACTTCAGCCTTTTGGATGGGATTCAGCTACTGAATGGGTGGGTAGGAGTATGTAAATGAGGAATTGTAATAGTGTAAGAAAAGGTAATCAATATATTCAAAGAGTCTAGAGAATTTTTCATGTTGCCTCAATTTGAACAAGTCATGTCTGTCAGCTGAAGAGGTCTCTAGACTCCTTTGACTGGCTGATTTTCCCAGGAAACTATTTTCAAATTAATTGTTGTAATATGTTACAAAGGTTGTTACGAAAATGTTGTAATGTAAACATTACACAGAGTCAGTAGTAATTAATGTACTGGAAATTGCATCATCTGGAATAAAACTATGATATAAATAAATCCCAGTCAGGTTCTTTCCCTAAGGACAGGAAGTAGGCCATAGTTTACAGCTTTGTAATTGACCTTATTCCCTTAAGAGCAGGACGATCCTGTTCATGCTGTCTGTTTGACAGAGTGAATGCTACCTCTTTAATTGTTCCCAAGCCCTGTCTAGAAAAGGACTAGCAAGAGCCAAACACCATGGAAAAGTATCTTCCTGTGCCTGAGTAGAGTCCTTGTTTGTTTTGCTAGTGAGAGTCTTTTAGATAAGCATACTGACAGTGGCTTTGAGTTCTTTGATGCAAATCATCTGAGCAAAGAAATTCCATTTATTCTTCTATGGTTTCAGATTAAACACTTCATATACCAGCATTTCATTCTTCAGACCATCAACAGAAAACAAGCAACAAAATATTTCTGAAGGTTCTGACTCCATTCTATTGTACATGCATTAACTACATATGTCATGTTGAATATTAAGTCAATGGAATTGAATTTTTCTATAAATATTTACAATTAATGACCTTAATTAAAGTAATAAATATTAAACAAAACTACATTGATTAAAATAAAAATTGATCTTTCTTACAAAGCTCTGATAGGATGGCAGAAGAGTTACTTTATTTTCAAATGTGAATAAAATGTACATAGCCAGAGGGGCTATTAAATTTTTAACTGTGATATTAAATTTTTATTGTGGCAACAATAAAATGATTCTTGAGTAAAATCCCTTAAAACCTCCATGATTCAGTAGTAGAATATAACATTTCTTTTGAATACTGAAAGAATATATTTGGAATTCACTTACAACTGTTTCTCATTTAAAACACAGATTAAAGAATATAGCAATACAAAAGGCTTCTTCATTTCACTAATGTATTTAATTTTTTTAAATTTAATTCAATTTTTCCTTGAAAGCAAGAACCTCTATATTAATTTTGCTCTACATAAAAGGAAAATACAAAACAGTGGTTGAACTTGGCTGACTGTCAGGTGTGCAACAAACTGCTCTCTCATTCCCTTTCCTTAACTGGACAGGGAAGAGTAATTACAGTGAAAGATTCATGAGCTGGGATAAGGACAGGGAGATCACTCAACAGCTGCCATCACAGACAAAACCAAACTCAGCTTGGGGAAATTAATTTAGTTTATTGCCAAACAAATCAGAATGGAACAATGAGACATAAGAACAAAACTTAAAGCACTTTCCCCTGACTCTTTCCTTTTTCCTGGGCTCAACCTCACTGCCAATGTCTCTGCTCCACTGTAGATCTCCATGGTGTGCAGGGGAACAATCTGCATAAGCATTGTCTTCTCCATGGTGTCTGCTGGGGAACCTCTGCTCTGGCACTTGGAGCCCCTCCTCCCCTTCCTTCTTCAAAGACCCTGGTATCTGCAGGGTTACTTCTCTCAATTTTTCTCATTCCTCTCTGCCATCTGTTGTTTTAGGGCAGTTTTTACCCTTTTTTGAATATGTTATTGTAGAGGTGCCACCAAAATTTCTGATTGTTTCATTTTTCTGGGGTCCATCTTGGAGCTGGCTGGAACTGGCTCTTTTGGACATGAGAACAGCTTCTGACTACTAATTACAGGTGCCATGCCTGTGGCCTGTGGCTCCCCTGCTACCAAAACCTTGCCATGTAAATCCACTAACACCTAGTGTTGACTGGCTTGAAGGACATCTGGGTTTGCAAAAAAAAAAAAAAAAAATCATCTCATCCTCTCTAACCAAACCATGGTAAGATGTTTAGAGTTCATGTTTTTTTTTTTTATTTTTAAGAAAAATTTGAAAGAATCAAATACAATGCATTCTCAATTTACTCAAGCCACTTAGTGGTGTTACTGTTTTGAGAAGCAACTTGGAGAAGAAGGAAGACAAGTGCAATGAGATGGATTCCAGCCCTCCGGTTAATAATTTATACATTTTTTTGTTATTTATCTGATCATTTGTCTCATCAGCAGTTTGTAAGAGTTTACCTAAGTGGCATGCTAAGTTAATTTTTAAGATCCATGAAAATAGGAAAGAAAATAGGAAAGTACAGGCCACTGTACTATATATATATATATATATATATATATATATATATGAGAGAGAGAGACACTATATATAAAGCATATATATGGTTTATATAATAAACTGTATCCATGTTATCATGTAGAATATATATATGGAAATGTTATGGAACACACAAGATCCAAATAACTTGTTTCTTTGTCAATGAAATGGCCATGGTGTAGCAATATATAAAGTGCACATCTACCATAAAATATATGAGGAGCCTTACAGAACATTACATATATTCATTGTGTATAGATGCACTGTATATACTGCATGACACAGGTTATATCTATGTGATGGAAAGTTTATTGACTATTATTCTGTCACAGAGAATAGGAACCTGTAGAATCTAATTGAAAAAAGTTGTGATGGGTGGTGACTGCTCCAGAAACAACTGAATCAGTGGAGAAATGAAGTATGAGTGCATGTATTTTAGATATCACATAGTCATAGTCTTGTCAGAATAACTGGTTATCACCATTGTCGTACAATAAATCACAGTCATAAAATAAAAATCTGAAGAAAAAACCTTAATCCTGAAGTATTTGTTTTCTCACAGTATGTTCATAAATATTAATGTATTTATTGCTGAAGTTGAAAGATGTAGAAGTCAGGAAAATTATGCTAACTCTTGATCACACTTTTATTTTGCTATGCAGAGGTGTCCTAAAAAATCATGCTCATCTTTCTTCTAATAAAAGTCATTAAATTCTGTTCAAGGTCACCCAGGATGATAATCTAGTCCCCTTTTTCTCAAAGGTGACTGATTTTGTTTGCTCCCAGCATGGGAACTATTGTCAACAAGGTCCAATTTATTTATAACATCATCCCATTAAATTTGCTTACGTTTGTCATGTTTTCCCTCTCTGCAAATGCTATGCTATTTCAAACTTTCCTAACAGTAATTCTGTGTGGGTATTTTTCCTTATTTTTCAGTAATTCAATACATGTATTATTTCATATGTACACTTCTACAATTTTCCTCTATTTTAGCCACAGCTAAGAAACTGCTGTTTAATATGGATACTTGTACAGTATGGACCCTAAGAAATGTACAAAAAAGCATTCTTTATTTGTTTGTTTGTTGTATTTGGGGGTTTTGATTGATAAAAAATGATAGTAATTGTCTGTTAAAGTATGCTCTCTAATGTAAGCAAATGAAAGGACCATGTAATAAATGAAAGACTGGATTACATTAATCACAAAAAGTACTCCTAAAGATACTATCATACTGCAGATGTAAAAGCAATATATTTACAGTCTTCAGTCTTCGGTCAAGTTTAACTCTCAAATGCAGACATTTTTATTTTAAATTAAAATATTCTGATTTATATTTCAGTTTATTGAGCTGTTTGTGTTTTATATCTCTGTTATTCACTGCATTGATATTCATCTGCATCCTGATATGCAAAACCAGAGACTGTCTATTACAGTTTCAGACAAATATAAAATGAGGTAAGTTGTATGTTGTTTAATATGCCTAGTTTTGTGGCCTCTGTATCTTGCACTTCTTCATTTTACTCCCTTTTCAGCAAAACAATATTGAATAAAAAAAGTCCTCTGAAGACATTTTGGTGCCATAAATTAAACTTTTCTGCCATGGATAAACAGAATGAAGCCCTCATGATGGAACAGTTACCTTCAAATATATTGCTTAGATTTCAGTCACCATCAATTACAAGCCTTAGAGAAAGGGACATTCCTAGTCTGGTTGCCATTACACAGGCATGGTATTTACCAGAAAAAAAGCTTAGAATACAAGCTTGAAAATTTTATCAAAATTGTTTGACAGCCAGGTCCAATAAGGAAATCATTCTCTGAGAGGGAAACACAAGCTAGCAGCAGCCTGTGGAACATCGAGTAGAAATATACAATATTTTTTTGTTATAAATCTTATTAATTCAAATAATACTAGGTGTTGTGATAAGATATAATAATGTTTTGTGAATTTTCCTATGTATGTGGCTTTATGGTTGGTATTTGTTTCACTATCAGTATATCTAACATCCTGTTTAGGGCACTCTCTAGTACTGGCCTTCAAAAAGGATGTAAAAGCAACTGTGGAAATTACTGATTCTTCGAAATCGTATTCTAAGCTTCACTAATTTCATCTCTGCTAGCAGGATGTATCAAAAAATGTTTGTTTTAATAGTAGGAATCTTTAATGAGATAAGAACTGACAATTTCTTGTTATGACTGAGGCTAATCTTGAATGTCTATGACTACTCAGCATACTTTTATTACAAGCTTTACAAATCTTTGATTTTTATTTTAATCATCAAGACATTTCCTATCTAATATTTATTTCTACATCTGAAGGAGCAACTATTTTCTGTGAACATATTCAGTGGAGGTGATATAGAAGACACACACTGACAGCGAGAAAAATACTCTCACTCTTTCTCCTTCAAAGCACAACTGCTTCCGCTTTTTGTCCTTATCTTTAGAAGTTCACCTTCTGCTACAGTGCATAATACATTATGCTCTCCTCAGCCGTCCATCTTGTCTCTGGAAAAGGTTTCTTGGTTCTCAAAAGCGGTAGTGTTAAATTTAAGTAGGCTGATATTGTGATTCAAGCCTTACTGAAAACTACAATTTATTCATTAAAACTGAAACTTGTGTTGTAGGTATTTGGAATGGGAGGCAGGGATGAAGGGTGGGAGGGGAAGAGTTTGCTAAATGGTTATTTTTCAGTGTACAGAACAACTGAATAGGCTAATTTATTTCTCTGAGCTTCAAGAACTCTTTTCTGAATGAGAACATCTGTTCCAGCACCATTTTTCTAGCTCAAATAATTTCATGACTATGGCTAATAGAAGAAGTATTTGCCTCTGCTGCTTCTCATCACAGTTTTTTTTATTCATAACATTTGTATATTTGTTCTTCCACCCCCAAAACAAGATCTAATTTTATGCAAAGCTAAGTCATAGTAACAAATATACAACTCCCCCTCAGTCATCTAAAGTGTGTGTGTGAATATTCAGTTAATTAGAAAATTTTATTTAATTATAGTTATCACTAATAGATGAAATCCAAAGTAGGTTTCTGCTAGCAATTCAGGGTGCTAAATCCATTACTTAGTACCTACAGCTTTCATTAGCTTAACTGGCTAAAGAAACGTCCAAAAGTACACTTGTGCTTAAGGCTGTCTTTTTGTTTACTACAGGCTCATCCTTATGTCATAAAAGTCATAAAAGTATATTGCGGAGGGACTGGTTACAAGACATCATTATTTGAGAATACTTTTCCCCTCATAAAATTAAACCCTAACAGACCTTATACATTATATTCATTCAAAACAAGTTGCTTGTTGCTTGTTTCAACAGCAAGCAAATATCTTCATACCATTGTTTATTTTCACAAGTGCCTTGGTTCAGGGTTTTTGTGTGTATGTCTATTTCAGACAAGAAAATCATGAAGACTATAATTCTATCATGATGAAGCATTTTTAAATATTAAACAACTTCGTACTTGGGTTTTAAATTACTAGTATTTAGCTTTCATCCTCTAATATGCATATTCTATGAGTGATCATTTTAATTTACTTGTGAAATAAGTGTTTAAGTTTGTGTGAGGTTTTAAACTACTTCATTAAGTCTGTTTTATTTTTTCCAACAATCTTTAAAGGTTTACAAATACAGATTACAGTAAATATATTTCATATTAAGGGTCTGGCTAGAATTTGTATAGGAAAACAAAAAAATAAAATAAGCAATCTGAAAAAAGAAAACTTAATTCCAAATGCATGTTTTGTTCTTTTACAGCATCTTGTCCAAGGATGCACTCAATAAAACACAGCCTCCCAGAAACAGATCTAAAAACAAAGGAAAAAGCAAAAAAAAAGTGAGCTAACATAAGCAGAAAATGCTTTAAGGTAGTTGCTGCTACTACAGAAATTATGAAGAAAAGAATATCACCACTTACTAGTTAACAAATAGGATTTTAAAGACAGCAAATAATTTATTTCAATAGCAGAAAGTTTTGCCATTTGAAGTTATTGAGTTGTCAAAGCAAGACAGTAGAGTGTAGTAAACACTATTTGTGCCTTTGAAAATCTTACCCAGAGATTTCAAAAGTATTTAAGCCTGAGATATAATATTTAATGGAAATAATTGGTGAATTATATACTATCCAATATTTAGCTTCATCAAAGAAGCAGGCATCTGAGAATTAAAAGTATACACAAACCAGCTTTGGCATATGTACTTGTGATGCAAATCTGCAGGAATATTTCAAAGAATATTCTCAAAGTTTTTACTATTCTTCATGACATTGATACCATTCCTTATGTTGTTTACAGAAAAATGTTAGCTAATAGGCCTGTTTTGAAATGAAACCACATGTTTATTGACTTATATATAGACTCCTAGATTTACAGTCATAAAAGGAAATAAATTAATTGGCATGGAAAAATTTTCTCAACACATGGAATTTTCTTTCAAGATTAAGGCTTGTGAATTTGGTCTTTTTAGTCCTTGCTGTGATGGACATTTCCTAACCGATGTTTTGTCTGTAAGACTACACTACTTACACAGTAAGAAAAGTGTAATAATATAATTTCATACATTTTCATAGAAGTTTGGAATTTTTATCAAGTACATTTCATATATTTTTGATGTGAACTTCCAGATTGGCAATGAAAATTGGGAAGGAAAAGAAAATGTCTGCAGAAAATTAGCGATAGAGAAATTGCCATAGCAGACTAGAAGTTGTGAGGTGGGGAATCAGACCTTGGATCCAAAAGCATCCTTGAGAAGTGCAGCTGGCCTCTTTGAACTACAGCCTGGGTATCTAGAAACCAGTGACACCAAATCACAGAACTATTCGGATTGGAAGGGCTCATCTAGTTCCAGCCCTCTTCCCACGGAGAGGGACAGCTTCCACTAGACCAGATTGCTCAGAGCTCCATCCAGCCTGGCCTTAAACACTTCCAAGATGAGGCATCCAATTTAATACTATGACCTACTCCTGAGGTGTGGTAACTGAGGTTTTTTTCATAATATAATATAATATAATATAATATAATATAATATAATATAATATAATATAATATAATATAATATAATATAATATAATATAATATAATATAATATAATATAATATAATATAATACAATACAATACAATATAATATAATATAATATAATATAATATAATATAATATAATATAATATAATATAATATAATATAATATAATATAATATAATATAATATAATATAATATAATATAATATAATAATATATTAGAGTGAAATAACACTGAATGACTAGTGTATATTTTTATATATGTACATTTTTGGGCAATTTAGTTGCAATGGAAAGGAAGTCCATAGCCATTTTGGTTATTATCTATGATAATAGGACAATATAAAAGAATAAAAATCATTTAAGAAAATATATAGAGAAATTAAACAAAGAGAAAGAAATTATAAGAGTGCATAACAGAGAGGAAAGATATTACCACCTGTGGATCCAGTGACAAGACTCAATTGTTGCAATTCAGGTGTCCATTGATCAAAATAATGGTCACCATCTTGATCTGTAGCGGGTGGGGGAAGCTTCTGCTTTCATCTTATGCATGTACAATTTTGTCTCAACTAATTGAGAATTAGGGAACTCAACTGAATTTAGCCTGGGATTTGGTACAAGGATTTGTGCATATTTGGAATCATATAAATCAAAGAATTTGTATTGACCTTCCCAGTTCTGTCTTGGAAGGCTTTAGGTTTATCATTACTTGGTTTAATATTTCAGAGACAAGTGAGCTGAATAATCTTAACAAAACAAAAGAAGATGTTATATGGGAAGGGGTAGAGTCTCTCTTCCTCACCACAAGGAAGGACAGGCATTGACTGCAAATGGGACACGGATGGAATACAAAGGAGGCCTTATACCAGCTCTCATGCAAATCTATCTGTGAGCATTCCACATGACAAAAGGCTATGAATTAGTGCAAAACCAGGAAACTGGAACATCAGAGTATGATCTAAAATGGTATAAAACAGCCTGGAAAAATAAAATTGGACTGAGAGAACAGAAAAAATCATAATCTATTTCCTGTTATTAAAAAAAATCAGTAGAAATGAATCATTATTTAAATTATTCATTATTACAATCAATTAAGTAATTTTGAAATTAAATTCCTTTGAAAACTAGAAATTTCTATCAATTGACTGCTCAAAGGGGTTGAATCCTATGTACTCTTGTGTGTCTATTATATAAAGAGGACTTATTTTATGCAAAATTTATGCATCTCTCTCTCCTAGAACTTCCCATGCTGCATGTACTTTTCTTTTCCTAAACAGGCTGAATTCTCCACACGAATTATCCACAGATGTTGGACTCTCCTTGGGGACACTTCACTGGCTCCATTCTGTGACAGATCATCTTTAAAATGAGATTGTCTGTGATCTTAGTGTTCTTCCTTTGGGCTCACTTTTTTAGCTGGTTTTGTTTGCCTTCACATTTTTGAGATGGTTGGATCCCTTTCTTGCATTGGTTTGTCATCCCCTTTAAGATGACTTGGCTGTTTCTGAAATTTTTCTAATTTATTTGATACTGATATTATAAGGAAGAAGATGGATATTCCATTCAAACATTAGAAAATCAATACTGTTTATAAATACTGTAGAAATCAAAACACTAAACTCTTTACTGAAGTCACATGTTGCACATTCTTAAGGAATGCTTAGCATCTTTACAACATATGTCAAATTTAAGGAACCCCAAAAAGCCCCATAAAGAAAGAAACAAAGCCTCCATTTCTCTCTCTTTTTTCAAGTTGGAATTAAACCTTAAATTTACTATATAAAAGAAAAGTACATTTTATAACAACATTATTAGGCCCACGGCTTTATTCCTAAGAATTTTGTCATGAGTGTATCTCATTATCTCAAATGAAGATTAAAATGAAATGATATAGAGAGGAAAACAGCTAGAGAATTTATATGGGGTTTTTTTTGTATCTGTGTATAGATATAAAATGTACCCTTGATTCTATGATATGAGTCTTTTGAGATAAACCTAATATTAATAAATTATCAAAGAAACAATAATTCCCAGCAGTGTGGTTAGCAATTCAATATGCAATACTAGCACAGTAGAGATGGAAAGATATGCATTGAGCTAATGGATAAAATAGCAGAAAGTGTTGGTTCAGAAGTCCTAAAGTTATTCAGACTTTTATGTATGAGGCTTGTCATACACTTCTGTAGAATTATTATCACAAAACCATAAAACCCAGTGAAGGAAAAGGTAGAATAATAAGAAAGTGAAGGAGACATCCATAAAAATAAGAGATAAATATATTTACCTAACTGTACAGATGCTGATTTCACTAACAGAAATAAAAGTAGGTCAGTTTATTAATTTTTAAATAATTTTTTTCTTATAGGCAAGTCAGAATTATTTAAAACATTAATTTATATTTCAGCAGTTTTTAATAGGATGAGTATTGTGACCTTCTTGGCTAGATGACCTTATAGAAATTTTTTAAATTAATTTTTAATTAATGTTACAATAATTAATAATAAAAAAACATGTATTTTATTTTCACTGAAATGACTGTAGAGTGTTTGCCATGAAACTGATGCTGCACTTTCAGTATTACTTCTTTCCATTAAAATAAAATTAATATATACATATTTTAATTTAATCAACTGTGTTGCATTTTTATGAATGGTTAAAGAATGTTAAGGGAATCCAGTCATATACCACTTAAATATATGTTTGAATTCATTTCTGCTCAAAAAACAGTCTGTTAGGATGCACGTCCTATTCATCTTTATGGAATACAGCTACATGGAACACTACTGCATTGTTGGCTCAGGGCTTCTTAAAAATATTGTGAGTTTATTTCAAATTCTTAAGTACAGAGCGAGGACATGTGTTCACCCCTTGCTAATGGCTATCGATGGCTAATGGCTAATAGCTCATCACTAATGGCTATCAAGGTGACAGGATTAACTGGAAATGGTGGTGCACCCTTCCCATGATTCCATGAGGACTCTTCCACTTCACCACACAACTCTTTCCCCTTTATCCCTACCTAAATAATATTCCCCCTTTACTGGAATCCTTTGGGATCCTAAGGGGTCCTTTCTGGGATCCCTTACTAGGCCCTTTGGCTGACATGCTAACACCTCTCATCTCTCTTTAATGAGGATCTCTATCCCGTTTGCAGGTGTGACATCTATTCTGAGAGTGGCTGTTTGATGGTCTCCAACCATTTCACTCTATTTTCTCAGACATACAAATCATCTGATGAAATGTGGTCAACTGTGTTTGGATAGTCAACATTTGCAGAATAAGGGCTACCAGACAGCAGTTTTCTCACTCTAAATTAGATGTAAGTAATCATGAGGTGAACCATACTCTGAATATCTTTCAATTTTACTGCAAAGAGCCCATAGAAGATCCAAAACCTGAACATCTAATAATTAAGGAAAAAGGAAAAAAAAAAAAGTAGAAAAAAAAAACCACCAAAGATTGATTTGCTATTAACATGGCTGCACCAGGCCAAGCTCTGATACTGTGCAGATATGTTATGGGGACTTGGCCTGCTGAGCGAGTAGTGAGAGAGCCTTCTTCAAGGTAGGAAAATCACAGGTACAGCTGGTGGTGGGACTGGTGAAAGAGAGCATTACTGCCTCAAGAATTCATGAAAGAAAATACCAGAAGGCAAGTTTTAAAACCCTGGAAAAACAAAGGGCAGCCAGGAAGGTGCCTTGGGCTTGCCCAGGACTGATTGGAGATTGCTGGTGTCAGGTCAGGCCTGGCCATCAGCATCTACAGCAGTGCTGGAACACTCAAATAGGCTTTTCAAAGTACACTTTTGTTTTTACTGCAGGTAAATTACTGATAGCAAGAATTAACTAAGAAAATTAATAAAGCAGTGAAAGTAAACTTTTAAGATATTATTTAGAGCATTTTCTTCAGAGCAGATTCTATATGAAGATTAAATAAGTTTGTAGTCTCACTATATACAAAGCTATGCATCAGAGTGTTAGACTGGTTCTGCTAGTTTTACCCAATGAAGAATTTAACTTAAATTAAATATATTCTCTTACTTTAGCTGTTTTGAACAATTCCACCTCATCTATAGAAATGCCTTAAAAGCCACGCTATATGTACTAAATATTCCATTATTTTTTCACTAGTAAATTTAAATTTAATTTATTTATAAATCTGGTATTATTTTAGAAAATTAAAATTTTTCTTTTATTGTGTCAATGGCGTAAATCACACTGGTAAATGTGCAAATTTTTCCAAATATTCATCTATATAATTGGTCATATTTTTTTAAAGGACATTTATTAAAAATTAGACTAGAGTTTTTCTGAATGAACAGCTATGTTTAATTTTTTAAAAAGTGAATTGTGTTAGGTTTTCATCTTTTCAGGGAGAATTGTTTAAATAATGAAGACATATAAAACTGACCCCACAACAATGGTATTAAACTTCATCCAGTTACTAATGCATAATAGTAACTGCTTTCTCAGACATGTTTTCTTAAATAAATCTTTAGCTTCATTCTATGTATCATATATGAGATTGGAAAAGCTACATAATGATTTTATGATTGATATTACTCCTCAGTGGGTTTACTTTTTTTTTTTGCTGTTTATCACTTCATTTTTCAGAGTATTGATTGTCTTTTCTTCTGCATGAATATGTTATCTTTTCCATACTCTTTTCTCTGTTGTGACCTCTACTAGGCAAAAGGTACTGATTTATAAATTGCTGTATTCAATTTCTGCTCCAGCACTTCTACTTTTAATTCAGACAAAAGTTTCTTGGGGCTAAAAAGCCATATAAAGACATACATTATTCATTCTTTCTTTAAATGGCAACTTCTTTAAAATTCAAATTTAAGCACCTTAGTGCATAGTAGATGGTGACTGAGAATGTTATTCTATTTATTTAACCAGCTGATCTTCTTGGTGGTGTTGGTCCCCCAAGAAGGCTTTGAATCCAATTGATTAATATCCTTTTTAGGTGGGAATGCCCAGGTACCTTCCCTTGGGGGTGTTGGTGGGGAGGTCAGTTTGACTCAGGCTTTTGCAGCAGACCCTGGATCAGTTGCATCGCTTTGCATCACATGCAGTCCTGCAGTGCAAGGCCTCAGGAACAAGTCTGGGGAGAACGTAGGTGGTTTTTGATAGATTATGACACTTCTTCACATGCCTCTCCCATGAATGTCCCATGGATGTGGCTGGGGGTTGCATAGCTGGACTGGATGGTATAAGGGAGGATGGGTGCTCAGAGCACCCCTGACCAGAGGCTACACCACACACCCAAAACCTCCTCCTCTCCCCACGGCTGGGGGGGAGTGTGTGCAAATGTGCTCTCGCCAAATGAGTCTGGTGGGCCTCACCAACTCCAAGCTCAGCCAGAGATGATTCTCAGCACAGCTCTGCGTTTGGCTTTCTTGTTGATGCATTCTTCTCCCTCATCCTTTTTGTTCCTTCCTAGATCTAAGATGATTGAACAACAGTGTTATTGAATTAACAGTTATTAACAGTTAACAGTTATTTTGAATTCCCTTAGGTGGCTTAACTCACAGTCCAAAGTTCCCCTTAGGAGGCATCTTCAGGGAAGGGAAGGGCTTCAGCGGCCATAGCTTCCTTCAACAATTTTGCCATAATGACTAAAACTCCTTCATAACACTATTTAAGCTATGAACCTTGCCTATGTCTTTACTGGATTTAATTGATTGATTAGTGATTATTTGTCAATAATAATTATTGACAATTATAGGTTTTAAATAATTACTCCAATTTAGTCAAGATGGTTTAAATTCTATTTTTGTCCTTAGAAATTGCGACAATTTCCAACTCTGAGTAGCAAATGGATTTTCTATGCACCCTTTTTATTGTATATTTAAATAATTCAAACAATTATTTAATTGAACCTACTAGATGTACTGTACTTCACATGGAATATTCTGCTAATTTTCCTGAGACACAGTTAACTACTTTTCAAAGTACAAACTTTAAATGAGTTGTACAGTCATCTTAGCGTTGTGCCACCTAATTTTCAAAGTCTAATTATGAAGATGCAATGAAAAACAAAATGCCAAATGAAACCAATAAGTTATTCTTTTCTTTTTTCCTCCTAACAACTAAACCAGAAATTTTGTTGAAGCAAGACTTAAAATAGTTTGGATTGATTTGTTCTTGACAAACATAAGTATTACTATAACACTAAACCAGCCCAAACTTGTCTCAGGATCTTAAAGTGCAAACAACCTTGTAAGCAGGAAACAGATGCATGATCTCTGCTTTATGATATTTATGAGTTAAATGTAGTACAGAAGATAACAGATGCACTGAGACAGACCTGAGAATACTCAGAAGAAATAAGACAATATTGGTCAGTGAAAAAAGGCATGATCTCTGGGAAAAAGCAGTCTAAACATTTTTATTTTTTTTCTGGCTATGGATATGTATTCACTTTTTAAATACATATTCTTGCTTTTATCCCAAAATATATGCATGTATTTTTTAGTATTTTTTAACTTAAACATATTCCCAGATTTTGCAGCCCAAAAAGCTGCTGCCAAAATTATTTTTCTCCTCTGTCATTCTGCCCACCTCCCTCCCCATACCATTTGAAACATGTCAGTAATTTCCCATTATGCTACAAGTCAAACTCATGTCAGTTACATGGTTAGCTTACTCCACATTTCTTAACACCTTGTCTTTACTTCCCACAATGCTAGTCAAAGGAAGGCAGCCTTTTTTTTATCTCTACATTTCTATAACAAATGTTACTTGACAGGATTTAGATTTCTAAATATATATGGAGAAAAACATCAAAAATTTAGGTACTTGTCTTCAGAAGAATTACCCAAATTGCCTATTTTTTTAATGTATTTAGTGGAAAAGGGCTACAGCTCCTTTTTTCTTCTAAAGCATATTATTTACACTGGTGCATTTTCTCTGTTTCTCTGAAGTCCTGCTCACCAGTATGGGGAGAATTTTGAATGTCTGAAATTATTTTCTAGTGAGTGAATGTATATAGCTTTTGTGGTTTAACCCTAATAGAAAACTAGGCACCACAGAGCACCTCATTCATTCCCCTCTTCTGGGATGAAGGAGAGAATTGGAAGAGTAAAAGTGAGAAAGGAAGAGGCTCAAGGTAAAGACAGCTTAATAGGTGATGCACAAACTGCACACATGTGCAAAGCAAAGCAAAGAATTCATTCACCACTTCTCATGCAGGCAGGTAGATGTTCAGCTATCTCCAGGAAACCTTATTGCTCCAAACATCTCCTTCTTCCTTCTTCTTTCATCAGATTTTATTGCTCAGCATGATGTCATGTGGTGTGGAATATCCCTTTGGGATATTTGTCCCATCTGTGTCCTCTCCCAGCTTCTCATGCACTGGCAACCTCCTTGCTGGTGGGGTGTTGTGAGAAGAAAAATGGCCTTGAAACTGAGCACTGCTTAGCAATAAATAAAGTATGAGTGTGCCATCAATACTGCTTTGGTCACCAATCCAAAGTATAAAAACATACAAGCTTCTATGAAGAAAATTAACTCTATCCCAGCCAAAGCAAGCAGAGTGCTATCCCATCTGTTAACTTTCAAACCATGTGCAGAAGTTAAAGTCATAGTATTTCTTGTCTCTTCCTTCCCAGTTTTTCATATAATTCTTACTTTCCCTAAAGGATAAATTGCACTTTAAAACCTTATGGATTATGTATTCTTTCCTAATATGAATGGTTCTAAGCCTTGTCTCCAGAATTCTGAGCTAGGCATCTAGTCTCTTGGCTCATATAAGACCAGAATCCAATTTCATATGGATTTGAATGAACAAATAGTCTAAACTGTTAATATTATTCAGATTCTTTATGGACTTCTTCTTCTCTTTCATAATTAAGATCATTAAATTTGCACATTCAGTACTGAATGTAAAGAATGTAGAGAAGCACTTTACATGTGGATTTGGAGACTGTGTGTTTTTTCTTTCTGCTCATCAGACAATTATGAAAAAGACAAGGAAGGAAAGCACATGGGGTGTAATGGAGGCAAATGGAAATGATTTTATCTTCTTAAAGAATAGTAGAACTGGGAAAGACTTCTGAAATTTTATCATTTTTACTCCTATGTCTTGCTTTAGACTAAAGATTCCTATGGCAGTTCTTTATTAATTGTATTGTGTCCAGAGATAGGACCATGAAAATGATCAGAGAACTGGAACAGCTCTCCTATAAAGACAGGCTGAGAGAGTTGGTGATGCTCACTCTGGAGAAGCAAAGGCTTAGAAGGAACCTTCTAGTGACTTCCCAGCACTTAGAAGGAGCTTCAAGAAAGATGGAGGTGTATTTTAACAAGGCCTTGAAGTGATAGGACAAGGAGTAATGGTTTTAAATTTGAAGAGGGTAGTCTTAAATTAGGTGTCCACAAGAGGTTTTTTACTGTGAGAGCGGTGAGGCACTGCAGCATGTTGCCCAAAGAAGTTGTGAATGCCCCATGTCTGTAAGCATTCAAAGCCAGGTTGGATGGGACTCTTAGCAATCTGGTCTAGGCAAAAGTGTCTCTGACCATGGCTATTATACACCTGCTTTAATTACAATAATTATTTGCTCAGATTGACCCTTAAGAACACTATCATTAGGAACACCATTTTCTGCATGTTACAGTGATGATTAGTTTGATTTTAGGAAGGTTTGACAACTTTCCTAAAACAAACAAAAACAAAGAAAAATGCATTAGTTCTAATAATTATGAAATGCTAAAATATTTTGCTAAGCTATGTCTAAAATGTCTTATAAAAGATGTTCTAGAAGTAAAACTCTTGACCTGAGTCTGGCTCTGTATGGCTTGCATCCATTCCATTAGGACGTACCTCTAAAGCAGATTCGTTTAGGAGAGTTAGTTGGAGATTTCCTGAAGCCAGGCAAGGACTGAGATAATTGTGGATAAGTAGGTGTCTGAGATCCTGAACTCACCCTTTGAACCTCTACTTATGAGCAGAACCGAGGCATCAATTTATGCAGTAAAAATATGAATAATAAGAGTATTAACCTGGAAAAAGTTCTACTAATGTAGTGAACTCTTTTTTTCCATAGAAGGATTTTATGTATAAGAAAACTGAAAAAAACCAACTTTTCATCCATGAAAGCTTGAGATTTTTTCGGGTGTTTTGAAGGAAGGTCTCTGAAGAGCATTTCTGTTATATTTTTTTGAACACTCTTAACTGATCTTTCTAGTGCCCTTGGTATCCCTCTGGCAAACACACTGTGAGGAACTATTTCAGGATGGGGACTATAGGTATCACACTTTGTGTTGTTAGCTCCATATATATGTTTAAACGTCAGAGACAGATGGTATTTCACAACACTGTAAGTTAGAAGTATGTGGAAGGTTACACCTTTTCATTTTGTTTCACATAGAGGGATCCTTGCTTTTTTTAAGTAATTTATAGGGGAATATATCTTTCAGCTCAATGATTCAGTAGCAACCTAGAACAGTTTAGAGATTCACACCAGCTGTGGTTGCCCTCATTGTAACTTCCATATTATAATGTCGCTCTAATGTAAGACAAAATACTTCAGTCCTAGAAATGGGGTATCTGACTCATTGCCTTCGTCTTCCCTATTTCAGTTCAGTTTTTATTCTCCTTTTATTTTTTTGTCTCTCTTCCTCCCCACCACCTCCCCCCCACCAACTTTTTTGTTTTCCTAGCTATACACTTGCACACCTCAAGACTGGGCAAGAAGCAAAAGCACATTACTCTGGGTAATGTGCATTTGGGTTCCTGACCCTGTATGTAACTTAAATCTAACCATGTGAACAGACAGGTAAACCTTTAAATTTTGTAAGATTTAGTCATATTCATAGGAGATCATGACATGCAGTGAATTTTGTAGAATAATGTGTAAAAAAGGTCTTAACTCATTCTAAATTAATGTATTTTTCTAAAAGTAAATATGAGAATTTAAAAAAAGAAAGAATGTGGATGAGAATTTCAAGAATGTGTACTGAACTAAAATCTGAATACTGAGACACTGAAAAAGCAATGATATGAAACACTTTATGCAAAAAACCCCAATCATTCTTATCAGTAATGACCTCAGGACTAAATCTGAAAAAAAAAAGAACCCTACTAACACAAAAAAATGAATTTTCTAGAACTGAACATATGAATGTAGTATTATCTTGCTGTTTGTGCAAGACTTTTTCAAAAATTTATATAGTCCATTTGTTATGAGTCCACTGACTCGAATTAATGTAGCTGCAACCTGTAATTTATAGACTTTATAGATTCCCAGAATTTAATGGGAACAGGGCAATCGGAACATAAAGGCAAACCTCCAATAAACCATCAAGTTTCAGCAGCTTAAGTTATTAAAGTGACTATGCAAAAAGTTTGCATTTTAGGGAATGATGATGAAATTCAAATATTCTCTATATATTTGAAAAGTTAAGAAGAATGTTGTATAATTAACATGGCGTAGTAAAGGCTATAATTACTATGGAAATCCTCAGCAGTCTTACTGACAGCCAGGTAGATTTTCTTTGCCTGTGTTATACAACATCCTGCTTTATATTTATTTTGTATCATCAGTCTGAGTTTGGTGATAGATTGACATTTTTACTTCTTATCGGTTGAATGGGTCTGTGCAAATTTAGGCAAAAAATTTGATCAGGTTTAGAAAATCCTGCAATGCATGCTGATTGCAATTACTTTTTAATAATTTTTCTGAAAAATTTTTAAACACTTGTGAAGTTTGAATTACAAAAATTCACAGAAAGTTATTGACCTTTGCATCTTAATATAAAAAATGTTCCATTGACAGAATAATATGAACATATAGTGCAAACTGCATCCTGCAGTATATCAAATGCAGCAGAACAAGTTGGTCAAAAGAGGAGGGTGACAAACCTTGAGAGGGCTATAAGAAATGTCCCGCGAGGAATGTTTGAGGGCTCTGTGTGTTTCTAATTTGGAGAAAAGGAAGATGGCACATAGCCTTTTTGCTCTGTACAGTTTCCTGAAGAGACAAAGTGGAGAGGGAGGTATTTTTCTCTTCTCCCTACGATCCAATTGTAAGGGCAGCTCAAAGCTGCATCAGGGGAGAGTTAAGCTAGATGTTAGGAAACATTTCTTTACTGAGGGGGTAATCAAATCCTGATACAGGCTTTTTAGCGAGGTGGCTGCTACCCCAAGCCTGTCAGTGTTAAACAGGTATTTGGACAATGCCCGTAGCAACATTATTTAACTTTTTGTCAGTCCTGAAGTCTTCAGGAAGCTGGGCTAGGTGATCACTACAGGTCGCTTCCAACTGAAATATTCTCTCCTCTCCTCCCCTCTTGTCATCCTTTTTAGATTCCATCCACTGATTTCAGACCATTTCTTCATATTACTAAGATAATTTTGAATTCAAAAACTACTCTTCAGAGAGCTTGTATTCCCTACTGTTGTGTGTCATTTGGAAATTTTTAAGTGCACTCTCCAGTTCTACCAAAACTACAGCTGAAAATACTGAACCAAACAAATTCCTGCATATTTCCCTGTGAAACCCCACTAGAAAGACAGTCTGAGAACCTAAATGTAAAGTTATTTTATTGATTATACATGCACCTTCTTGGTTATTATACCCTCTTCATGAGTATTTTTATATAAAAATGCCATTTAAACTAAGGTTCCACTAGTCAAAGTGAATCTGTTTTATTATTTCTTTCATTAACTCTGCCAGGTTTTCTATGAAAAGACTAAATTAAATTAGTTTGACACAGTCAATTCTTGACAAATCCCTACTTGATGAATCCTGACAACTCTATCTTTATCCTCTCTGTATATTTTTACCAAATTTAGATATTTAACTGAATAGTCATAGGTCTTTTCTCATTTTCTGCAGTGTTGAAGCTAAAGAAACTTGTTATTAATTGATTACTGAGTCCTTTTTTTCTCACTTTTATTTATAGATCTAATACAACTCCTAAACCTTTTACAAGAGAAGAGCTGAGCTATCATCACTGGTAGTTAAAATAGTATTTTAAGTTAGGTCTTTAAATGCCGCAGCTTCACCAAGGTATCTTACAATCTAGTAATTTCTTCTTACCTTATTTTGGTCTATGTGCTACTATACTCCTAGCCAGTCACAACTTGACCCTTATGTTCTAGAGATCAGAACATCATGACTGATTTACTAATCTTTTCTGTATCACCTATTTTTAAATGTAATTCACAGCTAATTAAGATATTTGGAGTTTATTTTATATTCTTCTCTACTTACATTTTATTTATCCCATTCTACATAAATGATAGCTCATCTTTCAAACCCTAAGCTTCTTATGTGCTTTTTTTTGATACATTAAATTTCTTCATTTATTTTGTATAGCCTTGTTTTTTATATTTCTTTGACTACATTTTATATTCAGACTCTTTCAAGAATTTGTGGCCTAAAAGTTTCTCACCACAGTTCCTAACTTTTTTTACCACTAACAAAGATCTGCTGCATTCTCTTTTGAATCATCTTTAGATCTTATTTTATTTGGGTGCAAGCCAAGAAACAAGTTATTGATATGATGCAAGAAGAATTACAATTACTGAATAATTGCTCTGCATCTCCATGACCTTGGTTGTCCTTGATAATAATCAGGCAAAGCAACAAAGTATTCAGAGAATGAAAGAATAAGAGACATACCATAAGGGATGACAATAACAATTCAGAAACCATGAGGAGGCTGTCATGCTACAAAATTAAATTTATATTTATTCAGTGGTATTTTTTAAATAATTACTTATATTCAGAATGATTTCTCCAGTAACCTTTTAAAAGTATTGCAGTGGGAATTTCACATCATTCAGCTATTTTGTATTCTACCCTTAATGCCTCATTTGAAACAAAGGTAGTTCATATAAATAATTTTTTATGTTCTCTGGCATACACTTATATGTCTATCCATTTACTGATACTTCTACAGGGCGAAGTGTGTTCTAGCACAAATTT